>NC_136923.1:87966065-88566065 GCF_949752795.1 Hyperoodon ampullatus
ACTATTTCCACTCTAGCAACACAGGTCCAGATGTTATAAACTCTTCTCTCAGAGCGTTTCCCAGGACTCGAGTCCCAAGGTATGTTCCCTTTAAATAGGATTCTGTGGTCAAATTTGAGAAATGGTACATACTGTAGTTTTCTTAGGGTGAGTTACAAAGTGTATCTGCCATTTAAAAATTCTGTGAAGTCCCACACCAAATAACTTGTTTAATTTCACTTAACCCAGCATTTTGCACACTTATTTAACCATGGAACACTTTAGGGATTTTAAAAAAGCATCACATAGACTGGCTGCATCAAAATTCTTGGGGGAGTTTTTTGGAAATGCAGGTTCTAGTTAAATAAAATAGAATAAGATAATTCATGCCATTAATATAAAAACATAATGCATGTGTAATTTATTGTTTTATAGTTCACTTTCCCCTGTATTTTAGTTAGATGTGATGTTGTAAAATAGTGAATTTGAAAGACCATGTTCAATGCTTAATGGAGTTCTTCAGAAGTCTCACCAATTATTTATTAATAGTTGCAATAAATTCATGGTAGTACACATTGCAAAATTATAAGCAAAAACTCAAAAGCAATAACCTCAAATTCTACTTACTCTAGAATATACTAATACATATACAGAGAGGTTATGATCATCTAAAATGCATATCCTGCAAGAAAAAAATCTATTGTGCCAAATACATATATAAAACAATCACAGGATTTAGAGGATTACAGATTCTAATTATATATTTTTAAAATAAAGGTGATGACAAAAGATAATTCCTTTACAAGCAAACTACTTATTTTCATCACCTCTGTAATGGGAATAATGCTACATGCCTTGAATGGTTAATAAGAGAATTAAATGCGATGTGTCTGTGGAGAGTACAGAATGCAGGTCCGGGCTGGGGGCAACGGACTCTTCTAGCTACCACAGTGAGTGGTGCCCCTGCAAACCTGAGTAAGGAAGACAACTTGCCTTTGGGTGGGTAGTGTTACAATCTGCATGTCTAGGGGCACAAATGTAAAGACCGGCCCTGTTCTGGGAATGATTATGATTCTGACTGACCTCAAAGGGGTAATTATGAAACCCCTGGATCATCAGGATCTGGATGTTCCCTACTTTTTCCATGGTGTGATCATGACAGAAAGTGTGGCTGTAGATATCTGGGAACATTTCCAGAAATGTCCTCCTGTAGGAGTTAATTATAAAGTAAATGTGTATAAAAGAGAAAATAATATTGAAACCTATCAAGGGGAGTAGATCTTAAGGGTTAATATTGTAGATGGACTACTTTGGAAAAAATCTTTTTCCCTTGGAGTATTAAGAAGTCATCGCATAATTGCCATCTCTCCACATTTTCTTCTAGAGTGCCTGGTTTCTTGATACCAGTGTGAGACCTGTTTTAAATAAAAATCTATTTGTAAAAATCCAAAAAAAAAAAAAAAAAAAAAAAAGAGAATTAAATGACATGATACATAAAGCACCTAGTCCCATACTTCATATTTAATAATGTATCCAAATTAATAAACTTTATTAAAATTTTCTGTCAAATCATCACAAAATTTGGTTTTATGCATACTGTTAAGCATATGTATATAAGAATATTTAATAGTCTAAGGAACAGGCAATGCTCACAGTGAAATATGAATGATCAATATATTCCCAACATCTAAACTATGCCTTCTATTCCAAAATGTAACTATTCACATAAAGGCTTTGATCATAGCTTTTAATCCACAAAAGAGATTTTCTGTGGGTTATCATAATTAGGGTTTGTATCCTAATTTTCTAGTATGGTAGTAAAGCCTACTAATTCTAAGAAAAAAAGCTCAAATACAAAGTTATGATTGTCTACAATATTTATAACCAACGCACGCATCTGTAGTTATGCAAAGAATTTAAAAGCACACAATAGGTTTCTTCCCTCATGCACCCTCTCCTTCCCAATTCATGGATATATTTCAACCACTAATAATAAATTCAGAGTCTGGCCAAGACCATCCACCTTCCATCATAGGACAATAGCTACATACACACATCCAATTTCTCAGCATTATACATACCTGTGGGAAACAACTAATACAGCTATAAAGACTATAGTGAACTCTTCAGAATAGTATTAAATCAAGAGAATGGCTTTTACATATATTGGTTACCAATTACTGGACAACAGTTTATTGATTTTTAATAATACATGTATTAAAGAAATGTAGGAATTACGGAAAGGTCAATAAAAATCATCAATAATGGTAGTACAGATCAATATCCTAGTAAAATTTTTGTTGTATGTATGTTTGTGTACACACACAGAGTGAAAATGTACCATATGTATTTGGTTTTAATTTATATATAACATTTATAACATATATGAGGTATGAGTACAATCATCCCTCGGTATCCATGGGTGACTGGTGCCAGGGCCAAATCTGCATATACTCAAATCCTTTATATAAAACAGCCTAGAATTTGCATAACCTATGTACATCCTCCCATATATTTTAAATCATCTCCAGATTACTTATAATAGCTAATATAATATAAATGCTATGTAAAAGCTGTAAATACAGTGTAAGTGTATGTAAATAGTTGCCAGGGCACACTACGAATTCAAGTTTTGCTTTTTGGAACATTTTGGATTGTTTGTTTTTTCTCAAAATATTCCATTCATGGTTGGTTGAATCCTCAGGTGAGGAACGCACGATACAAAGGGCCAACTCTACTAACAGAGTGGCAGAACTGTATGAATACCTTCATCTATATTATTGATTTGTCCTCTAGAAATATTGTTCCATTTCCATTTAGTGATCCCAACAAACAGTTCTTTTTTCTACAAAATTCTTGACTACCTTGGATATTTTAAAAATCTCTGAGTTTTTGAAAAACAAACAAAACACCTCATTCTTGTCTTAATTTGCTTTATCTTGACTACTTGTAATGATGAACATGTTTTGATAGGATTATTAGCCTTTTTTCATTTTGTGAATTGTTATATCACAATCTTTGCCCATTTTTCTTGGAGTTTTGTCTTTTACCTTTTTATATTTTTATTTATGACTTTTTATATTAAAAATATTAACTTTTTGCATTAAACATATTCTGAAAATACTAACTAGTCTACATTCTGATTTTTTCCCAAATTTATTATCATAGCACTTATTTATCAGCATTCGTAATTTAAAAGAAGATCTTTAATTTCCACAAGCCATGTCCTATGAGTATTAATAGTGGCTTTCGTCTTATGAACACTTCATTCTTGTATTTTTTCTTCTTCTTAGTCTGTAACATTTTAATTCAAAAGAAACTTTAAAATAGCTTAGTATGTGAGACTCATGAAATAGAACAATTTGAATAAAAAGGAAAATTAAACTTTATAAAATATAAACTTTGGAAAGGAACGGAAAAATAAAAATGCTTTAAACTTAGGAAAATATGCTTACTAATTAAGCATAATTTTGGTTCTAAGTTTCCTGGCAACGGAGGCAAAATAACAGAAAACAGAGTGCTACAACTGTTCTAATATTTTATTTTTAAACTAATACTCTTTTCATTTTATCTAGGGTGACAATTTTTCCTAGAACTTAATTCTAAATGATCATATGGGTTTTGATCCATATTCCATAGTATGGGGCTGTGGAATTCACTGATTCATTCATTCAATTCATAATGCTTGAATGTTTAATATATGCTATGCTGAGGCTTTGGCCTTAGCTATAAGACTGTTATTCTTTGGGTCCTGAGCACAAGTCTTTCCTTCAGTACTGCACCCTGCTTTGATCTATTTCTCCAACTGCTTCACCCAAAGTAGAAAACTTAGAAAAACTGACTTTGTTTGTATAATATTCATGTTTCTTTTTGTTGTAAAAAATAGGAAACAATTCAAGGTAGATTTTTTTTTTAACTGATTTACTAGAAAGATACTGGAGTACCTTATGGAATCCAAGAAACTGTTGAATAAGCAGGCTTCAGAAATAGCAGAAAACAAGGCACTTCCAGAAGCCTTGATACTGGAAGTTTGGGGAGTTTGTAAATCTTTTTTTTAAGAGCAGTGGACTGGGGACTCTGGCTACATCTTAGAACCATCAGATAAGACTGCTTTAAAGTACCATATGCAGGCCCCATTTCAAACCAATTAAATCAGTTTTGGGAGCCAAGGCCTACTCAGCTGTAAGTGTCCCAGGTGATTTTAATGTGCAATCGATGTGGCACTGCTCTAAAGGACTGCACTTAATATAATAATGCTGCAAACAACTCCTAGTCTCAATGTGTTTCTCTCAGTTCATCATTCAGAATCCCAAGGACAGGGAAGGTGACTAGTCCAATTTGACAAAAACATAGACCACGGACCGTGTCAGTCATGGCCCTAGAGGAGGCTCATGATCCAGAACATGGCTGCAGAGTAGGGTGACCAGTTGTCCTGGTTGCCTGGGACTAAGGAGTTTCCTGGGACATGAGACTTTGGGTACTAAAATTGGGAGAGGTCCAGGCAAACCAAGGCCAGTGGTCACCCTTCCAGGGAGCCATACCTGCGGGGCAGGGTAAGGAGGGGTTCTCAGGAGTGGGATGGGGCAGCTGAACAGGTCAATAATGCTGCATCATGTTACACAATCTTCATGTTTGTAGAGCCCATACCATCTGAAGTGTCTCGTCAATGACTTTTCCAGGGTGAGGAGGGGATGCGAGGGGATGTGGATGTGGTGATTTACCTGCAGTGCTACGTAAAGTGAACGTTTCCCACCATCTCACCATATTTAATGCAGTGTATTTCAAAGAATAGATAAAACTGAAGTAAGTTTGGTGATTTAGATTACAGAAACTCCTTTATGAATTTAGGACACCTAGCAGCAAATATCCTAAATACATACAGTAAAGGAAATAACTTTTACTTTTATAAATCCTGTATTAATGCTCTAAGGTACTTTGTCAACGTCATAAACAAAACTTAAAATCTCAAATGTAGAAATGCAAAAGTTTCAGAAATGTTATCTTTGACAGCCAAATGTCATCCTTCCCCACATTTTACAATGAAAACATTACAAAAAGTAGAACACTTTAACTTAAAAATGACATGCTATTTCCAGTGTCTCTGCTAGTCAGACGTGGCTGGACGACTTTTTTTTTTTTAAATCTTAATTGTTTCTAATTCAGTGGGCCAAGGGTCCATCCCGTTGTAAGGTGATGGCAAGGGGAGAGGTACAAACACTCATATGGGAGATTTTTCTGACTGTAATAGTATATCTGGAAAAAGAAGATCACGACAACCTCTTAAATTATAAACTCTGTGACAAATGTAAATCTTTATTCAATTCAATAGGCATTCTGGAAATCTACTGTACAGCTTCTAGGAGAAGCAGCTAGATCTAGAGGTCCCTAGAACTCCCAAGCCAAAATAAACAATGCCAATGGTACAAAGCATTTGGGAACACAAAATGTAATTTTGTTATATACAAGAATGCTGGGTAAGTTGAAAATTCCCTTCAGCCATACAAAGGAGAGGTCTACAAGAGATTTAACACTCAAAGTTTAACACTGACTCAAGATATAGTCTGCAAAGGAAAACCAGTGTCCTTGGAGTATGGAAGGAAGAACTAATCAATACGATGCTGAACCAACCTAACAACGAACGCTGTCCCACTGACAGGAACCACTGCTACAAAACTCCCAGTTGAAACAAGTACAAATTACTGCCTGCGATATATGTTTTGAGAAATGCATTCTAAGAAATAATCTTGCTGTGAGAGTCTGAAAATAAGACGGGTCTCATGATTTTGGTGCCCGCAAAGAGATTATAACCATGTGGACAATAAATGTTAAAATTTCAGACAAAGACTAACTACAAAGAAAGAAAGAAAAAGCGAAAAAGGACAACGTTCCTTCCAAGGAGACATAGCAGCTTTTCTCAGCTATAATTTTTCGGTTTGCCTACATTCTACATCTTTAATTCTTAACTTAGGAGATGGGAAATGGTTTATATGCCTCAAAATATTCAAATGATCAAGTGGTAGGACAAAAAACAACGAGAGAAACCAGAAACCAGCAACAACTAGAGTGTTTCTCTCTAGACTAATTTGGTCAACACTGAAAGGAGAAAAATAAAATAATTCAAATTAAGTGTAAATGTAAGGGCCTAAAAATAATTTGTCTGGTTGGATTTTTCCCTAATATGTAATGTTTATGACCTCAGCATTTACACTAACTGTACTTCTCTCTCAACAGCACAAGTCCCTGTTAAAATAGCCTTCTCACAGAAAACTAGAGATCCAAGTTATTAGGGAAATTATGAAGCATTTTCCCACCTATTTCTTTGTCTCAGTTGCCTGAAGTAATGCTCCGATGACCACTGATTCCTTTCAGCATTTTGCTGCTGCTTCCCTCATTTTTCTGGAAAGGAGCTTCTTGCTGGAACAGTCATCTGAATTCTTGTGTTGGGGAGTTCCTCTCCTCTCTCCTCTGTTTCTAAGCATATACCAAACCTGGTTCCTAAGAAAGCTCACTGTATGAAATCCAGGTTGTACCACACCTAAAACCATTACAGCTGGGTGACATTCAGGTTACCTTGTCTCCAAACATCTGTTCTCTGAGTAGCATCTGTTTATGACCACCTGAGGCCCGTGTCAAATGAAAGGAAGGATCCCACAGTCCTAACAGAGGTTCTGCTGAGGCCATGTGGCTGAATGCACGTTTTGTTTCCCTGGTTCTTTTATACC
This sequence comes from Hyperoodon ampullatus, assembly GCF_949752795.1. Taxonomy (NCBI): domain Eukaryota; kingdom Metazoa; phylum Chordata; class Mammalia; order Artiodactyla; family Ziphiidae; genus Hyperoodon; species Hyperoodon ampullatus. The sequence continues at coordinate 87,972,767 of NC_136923.1, forward strand.
CAGACACACAATGACAAGTGCTTGGCTCAAGCAATGGTCGTCAGGGTGACCACATCTCAAAGCTCAGTCCTTCCAGTTCTTTCTCTCCGAGCTCTGGGAGCTCAGGTTCATCTCCTCCTTTGGTCCCAAGACCATCACCTATATGGACCCTGGACACATACATCCATAGGTAAACTGTTTAGAATTGAGAAAGCAAACAAAATGGTTTTTTCTCTTTCACATGTATCATTAGGTCAAAAACAAAGGAATTGTTTGAAATTTTAGCACTCTTGTTCAGAAAAGCCCCTTAACTCACTTGCACTGACAAACCTAAAGGCTTAAGACTCCTGCTCTTATGAGATTCTACTGCAAATCCCACGGGCTAAACATCTGAAAACTCATAAGGAAGAGGATGACATAGTCACAGGAGCTCATCCTCCGTTAATTTACAAACTTGCTTCATTTCTGCATTTTCCATCTAGTATTTTGCAAATGGGTGATATAGTGTGGAATGTCCGTGGGCTTTTCTAAGCCTGAAAAGTAAACTCTGGAGGTGCAGGCCAACAGGGGCCTCTCTCAGCGCACACAATTGTATAAGCTGTCTCGGTGGTCCTTCTGGGGAAAGGGGTGGTCCTTCCAGGGAAAGGGGTGGTCCTTCCAGGGAAAGGATGGGTCTGCTTCTGCTCTAAGTGATCCTGCTGATGGGGCAGTGTGGAGAGGCAGGGCTGCTGACTGCTGGGTGATCCTCGTTGGGAACTTAAAGACTCCAATCCAGGGATCTTAAGACAAAGCCCTTAAAGCTCTCAAACGCATGCCCAAACAAAATCTTAAGACACACAGAAGGAAAAGATAAGGCAGCTTTGAGAAATGAAAGAAGTAAAAATCTAACTGAGGCTATGAACTTGCTGTCACTCACCAGGAACAAATTAGAGGTAGACACTGGATCTGGGAAAGGAAGGATGAAGTTTAATCACAGACGCTGTCTTCAGAGGACCAGAAATCAACCAATATTTAGATAAACTAGGGTTTATCTAAATATTTAGGACTGTGATAAACTCACAGCCTTGCAACAGGGTAGTAAAACAGCACTTTCATAAGGCTACACAAAATCTATTCAGGGGCTGAAATCTTGCTGGCAAAATAATTAAACCAACCAAAAATACCTGAAAACATTTTCAAAGAGTGCTGTGCAATCTCTAAAACAGAGGAATATGGCTTGTGAAAGCTAGGCTTACCCCAACAAGGGGTTCAGGAAAGCAACTGCTTTCAGAACAGTGAAAGAAACTGGGGCAAATTAGAAAAGAGGAATATATATACAAGGAAAAGATTAGAAGGGAAATCATTATTTTTAAACAGTCCAATGTCCCTGTCTTAGGATCGCAGGTCAGCATGACCTGGAGTGTCTACTCTGCTGACCCTGTCCTTTTTCTTAACACATAGAGAACAGAACTTTAGGTCAGACAGGACCTCAGGAACTGGCCAGGCCTGCCCAGCCAAGCGGTGACTCAGTGAGCATAGTAAGTGTTTAGTTGCCATGGTTCTCTGACCTAAGCAAGATGACTCTGCGAGGCATTGGGCAGGTGGACTGGTCCCATCTGTCCTCACCTCACTCCCTGGAAATGAGCTGCCCTTGGGGCTGTACAAGTGGGAAAACATAAATCCCCAAACTGATGGAGTACCCTCCACTTTTCACACTTAATATTGGATGAGGCCCACTAAATAGTAACAGACTTCGTAGTCTTCATGGAGAAATTCAAAACAACCAAATCAGGGTCACTTTTAATAAAGCCTTCCAATACAGATTCCCACTGGAGTACTAATATACTTATAATTCCAGGGGACCAATGGCCTTTAGATACCAGTCTGGCATCCAACTCCCACTGTCTAGTAACCAATTTTTAAAAAGAATCTGAAGATATTAAAGAATTTAAATAGGATTAATTTCACTCCAAACATTGTCTGTCTTTACTTTGTGTAGTAATTTGAATTGCTATAAATGAGATCAAAAGCTCTTCCTTTCCAGCCTCAACTTGACAAACACCACCACTTTCTTATTGCCCTCATAATTGTTTGTTTTATCGTTTTTAGAGAAGTTCTCACTTCATACATTTAATTTTCAGTGCCAGGGGACGCCAATGTCACCTGAGGTAAGAGTCACTCTTTGGCTTCCAGAATCTTTTCAGAATGACAGATTCCACAAGTCTATAACACCACTGGTGTATAAGTGATGAAAACTCGCCAGCTTCAGCAGATCAAAGCTGTGATTTCCTGTCCAAAACATATTGAAACAGAGTCCCCTGTCATCACCTGCTATCGCTGGGACAGGTCCTCACTCCGTGTACCTCCGTGGGGATTCTCATTGCACTGAATTCTATCAGAAAATTCAAAAAATTCACCACCTCATTTCCAAGGTGTGGATATATCCTATCATTATCCATTAGTTATTGAGTGCTAGCAGCGCACCTGGCACCTATCATGACAGAGGGCATCTTCATAGCAATTCTGCACATAACTAGAGCCGTCACCCTACCCCCCACACACCAAGGGAAAGAAAAGACTACAGGTGTCAACATGTGTTGAAAAAGTTATTAGAATTCTGCATTCAATCCATCTCTGACCTACAGATAGGAAATGACCTCCCTAGTGCTACAAATGAGCTTTGCAAAAAAAAAAAGGGAATTTTACTTTTACACACACAAAAAAGACCAAGCTGAAGTATCTTTTTTCTTCAAATTTGTACCATAAGACTAACAGAACTATACCTATTAGAATGAAATAAGTGAAATGTGATTAATATTACCCAGTATAATTAAGACACTTAATATTACATTATTTCTCCTTCTTTTTAGACCAGTCAACAAAATGAGGACTAATAACAGTCACATTTAAGATGTAGGGAGGGTTCAGTGAGCACAAATGACCATCCGACACTAACATGCACAGAACACAACTCATTGCTATTCTATTGACCTCATTCTGCCATATTTCCTGTGTTCAACCCTAGCTTATGCTTAGGAGAATTTTACAGATCGGTAAGCATTCTTACCATGTGAAAAAAGTTTAACCCAGTTAAATGTATGGATAGATACAGGCATACCTCCCTTTACTGTGCTTCATTTGATTGCACTTTGCAGATATTGCATTTTTTTTTACAAATCGAAGGTTTGTGGCAGACCTCACCGAGCAAGTCTATCAGCACCACTTTTCCAACAGCATTTGCTCGCCTTGTGTCTCTGTGTCACAGTTTGGTAATTCTCACAATATTTCCAACGTTTCCATTATTATTTTATTTGTTATGGTGAGTCGTGATTGGTGATCTTTGATGTCACTACTAGGATTCACTGAAGGCTCAGATGATGGGTCGCATTTTTTAACAATAAAATCTTTTTAATTACGGCATGCACATTGGTTTTTTAGCATAATGCTATTGCACATTTAGCAGACTACAATATAATGTAAACTTAACTTTTATATGTACTAGGAAACCAAAACAATTGTATGACTAGCTTTATTTTGGTATTTATTTTATTGCAGTTGTCTGGAACCAAACCTGCAATATCTTGGCGGTGTGCCTGCATATAGATTAACAGATATTCAAAACATAATCAACATTAACACATCAGTGTAAAAAACTAAAATGAAATAGTTTTTAATCAGCATACACCATTAGTAAAATAGAACCGCATTCTTTTATTTATATTTCTATATAAGTATAAATGCATTAGAACAGGCCCCATTTGCCAAGGACACTACAAGATTAACTAGAATGGAAAATGGCAGATTCATATGTGTATTTGTATACACTTTTCCCATCTTCGAGGAAACTCTATTTTTTAAAATTTTTTTGAAACTCATTTTAAATTATTTTTCTAATTTAAAAAATTATCGTTTAAATTACTTGCTGTCATTTTCTCCATGACTCACCTATAAGCTAACTGAAGGGAAAAGAGTGAGATATGAAAAAAATACACAAAATAAGGAACAGAGAGGAATATTCATAAAATGGGTAAAATTCAAAGAAGCATATGAAACTAGCTTACTAAATCCTGCACAAACAAAAAAATCTGAACACACGAATGAAACCTACAGTTTTCAAAAATGTAAAATTTACTCTAGAAGTGATAAAATAGCCAAACAGTTCAAATACAAATAAAAGAAAAACAGAGGACTTGCTCAAAGATGTAGTCTCCCCCTTTCTCAAAATCACCAGGTCCATATGGTTTCATAGGGGGATTTTACAAACTTTTAAAAGCAGTTGACTCTAATGCAACTTAACGGCCTCCATAGCACAGAAAGGGAAGACATATATAACATGGTTATTAAAACCCAGTGAAGAGTACACAAGAAAGGAATTTTCAGACCAGTCTTACTTGTGAACATAAGTCCTGAGTGAGTGAGGGTAGTTATTTTAACAAGGCAAAGCAGACTTTAGGGGAATTTAATCTAGTTGGAAGGCAAGCCCCCAAAGAATGCCCAGAAACTGCAACAAAAAAGTCCCCCCAGAATAACAGTATCTTGGGTCCATTAATTACTTACAGTTTGAATCTTCTGAGCAGGGACAAAGCAGCAAACATTCCAAGAACTGTGTTTCAAGATGTAGACCGCAGATCACCTATCCAGCAATCACCTGAAATGGAGGTGACAAATGCAGATTCAGACACCTGACCCCAGACTTGCTGAATGAGGATCATTTAGTGTTGAGAGCCAGAAATCAGACTTTTGACAACTTTCTCAACTGATTCTCTTGACCACTAAAATTTAACCACTGTTGTCCCTAAAACAGTGACTCTACTTATGGTTCCTACTGTGTAGAATAACAACGTTACTTACGATATTGACTTTATCAAATGAGGCATTAGAATTACCAATTAACTCAGAAATATTCTTTTCATTTGACCAGGATTTGTTGGTCCATTTATCATTATGAGTCTGTCCTGGTTATTTTGCAATGGTTATGTTTTAATAAAAAGTTTATAAGTATGAACTAAAATTATTCTTTTAATATGCTTATTTCTTTTCTTTTTTTTAACATCTTTATTGGAGTATAATTGCTTTACAATGGTGTGTTAGTTTCTGCTGTATAACAAAGTGAATCAGCTATATGTATACATATATCCCCATGTCCCCTCCCTTTTGCGTCTCCCTCCCACCCTCTCTATCCCACCCCTCTAGCTGGTCACAAAGCACTGAGCTGATCTCCCTGTGCTATGCGGCTGCTTCCCACTAGCTGTCTATTTTACGTTTGGTAGCGTATATGTGTCAGTGCTGCTCTTTCACTTCGCCCAGCTTACCCTTCCCCCTCCCCATGCCCTCAAGTCCATTCTCTACCTCTGTGTCTTTACTTCTGTCCTGCCCCTAGGTTCATCAGAACCAGTTTTTTTTTTTTTAGATTCCATATATATGTTAGCATATGGTATTTGTTTTTCTCTTTCTGACTTACTTCACTCTGTATGACAGACTCTATGTCCATCCACCTCACTACAAATAACTCAATTTCGTTTCTCTTTATGGCCGAGTAATATTCCATTGCATATATGTGCCACATCTTCTTTATCCATTCATCTGTCGATGGACACTTAGGTTGCTTCCATGTCCTGGCTATTGTAAATAGTGCTTATGCTTATTTCTTTTAGAAACCACCTTTAGTAGTCCTTTTTCCCCCCTACTGACTCATCTTCATTATGATATAATACAAACAAACCATTTGTTCATTCAATAACAAGTATTTATATAGTGCTTATTATCTAATTTACCCTAGACTAAGTGGTGTTTAAAATAATGTGTTGTTTCTCTATCTACCATATTCTGGCTTTCTACTTTATATAATTGCATGAATTTTAATAACAGTCACTCTCAAATGTTAACAAAATAATCTTTTAGTCACTTTGAATACATTGTCTTAAAGAAGTTATAACTAGATTAACCAAAAATGTAGGCAAGAATCTCAAGGTTGTTTTGCTTACACAAAGATTTTCTGGATTTGCCGCTGGGTAGGTTATACTCAACCAAGGTGTTATAGTATAAAAACAGCATTTTACTAGCCAGTTTCGATAGGCAAAAATTTACATTTGCTATAAAGTAATTCCTTGTTTTTGCTCATGCCATTTATTTCTTCTCCCATTTTTCATAAGGGAGTACATTCTTCTTAATGTGGAATCTTTCATTCAACATTACAAAACGCTAGTAACTGTTGAGTGGTTAGGAGAGAGAAGAGAACAAAATAAAGTTTCTGGCCTCATGCAACTTAAATTCATTTGCATTATTTTTATTTTATTAGTACATTAGTAATTTCAGTTACTGGTACCATGGGTAATATTAGTAAATGCATTATTGTTTAGAATATAATATTTACTGTCAAGGTAGCTGGTAATAACTCTCTTGTCTCTTTTATCACTATAGCAGTAAACTGAAAACAATAAGAGAAGGCTTTGTTTCCTTCCTTTCACTTTGGGAAAGAAACAGAAATTCTGGAGTTGAACTCACTGTGAATAATAAGTGTTGTTTAGAGGGTATCTTTTATTATTTCCTCACTCACCAACTTCTGAAACTCCCACCCTACCATTTCATGTAGGACCAGTATATCACAGCTGTCACTGACTCCACCTGTGCGTTTATTTAGACTGCTATGCAGATTTTAATGACATCTTTGAGAGAGCATTTTAAAAACCAACGCCTGCTCCCAGTTTCCCCATATCTCTTGAATGCATTACCATTTTCAAACTCAAAACTTGGTAAAACTTAGTAAGACATTATCGTATTTACCAAAGTTAGGAAAAATAACAAGATAAAAACTAGACTGTCTTCTAATTATACCATGCCCATTCTTATCATAAAATTATTGATAATTTAATAATCCTAACTCTACTCATTCTCCAAGTTCCTGATGAAGCTTGAAGTCTTCCTCACTAACTCTGGTCAGCATCGCCATACACACTTCTTTACCCTTTGATTCTGTTTAACACTTCATTTAAGTAATGTCTTATATTAAAAATTAACTCTAGTGCTTTTCAGTGGTAAGAGTTATCAAAGCATATTACAGAAAGTACTATATATAATATCATATCTCTATTATCAAGTATTACATAGTACTAGATATTATCCGTTGTATGTATACATATATATAAAGTCCTACCATACAGATACACATATTAATAATAGGAATGAGACCCATCAAAATGTCAACAGTGGTACATCTGAATTGTGTGATCCAAGGTGTGTGTGTGTGTGTTCTTTAGTTTTCTACATTTCCGAATATCCCATAATAAATGCCTTTTCTTATTGTAAGTGGCATGAAGTATTTTTCACTGAAGATTGACTAATATGTCTCCAATAATGTTAGATCCTGCTTGAGGGCAGGGTGCATATTATATGTTCCTACAGCTCTACAACAACTTCCATTGACAGAAACACAGAGGATCTAGGTACTCAGTAAGAACTTTGAATTGTATGGATTGGAACGAACATCAACTAGTCATTTTATTACTATCGACATCAATACAGCCCACAGAGTAACCTGATCATCACCTCTCTAGGAAATCTATCATCTTAAGATATCAGGTCTATGGTTTTCATCTGGGAGAAGTACTATCTGTGCCACCACGGAGAGCTCTGAAATGTTGTGGATTGTGTTTTTATTGTCCAATGATGGGGGTGAGGCACCAATGGCATTTAGTGGGTGCTATATACTAAATATCCTATGACTTTTAGCACACACCCACACAAAGAATCGTCTCATTCAAAATGCCAGTTAAATGCTGTTAAGAAAGTTGGTTGGATTAACCATTTATTCTTTCCTTCTCATAAAAAAAATGAGCAAATGAAAAATCAAGGAATTATGATTTCATATTAGACCTCATGCCCCAAAGAGTGTGTGGCATATTAAAGATGACCTCAATTCTTTGATACTCTTCCCATGAAGAGGAGTGTTCCCTATGACAGCTTTGACCAATGAAGTAAGATAGAAGTCAGGTTAAACCAGTTCCTGGGCCTAACCTTTAAGAGAATGATACTTCTGTCCTGCCCTCTTAGAATCCAGCCACCAGATAAAAAGTAAAACTACTCGACACCACCTTGCCATGAGGAGCTCAAACTACATGGAGAGACCTTAGAAAATGCGACACCATGTGGAGAAAGATAAATCAGACAACAAGGAGATGCCAGATATGATACTACATGAGTAAGTATTGTGGAAACAGGTCCTCCAAACCCACGTGATCTCATGTGGATAAAAGATGACCTGCCCAGCTGAGTCCTTCTTAAATCCGTGACCCACACACAACTGTAAGCAAACTAAAATGGTTGTTTTAAGCCACTAAATTACCTCCTTTTATCTTGAGTGAATCTCTTTGGCTTCCTGGAAATTCAAAATGGAGGATGTGTTGGATTTTAAAGTGTTTCTAGAGAACACATAAAATGTTCTCTTTGCAATAAACAAGTAGACCTCAACTCTCTAAATAGACTTCTGGCAACCATTTCAGGCATTGTTTCACTTCCAAAAATGATCTTGTTTTTGATAAAGTAAGCAGCTGTAATTATCTACCAAACTCTAGCTAACTAAAATGGACATAAACCAGCCATTGTGCTGATTGTGACTCCATTATGACATTAGTTAATTTAATTTAATCCTATGATGTAATGTTACTCATATACATGTCTCTACTACTGAATTGAAAACTCCTTCAGGGCAGGAACAATGTCTGCTGCATTTTTCTGTGTGTGTGTTCCACCCTAATGCACAGTGCCATGCATATGGGATGTATTCAAAAACATTTGTAGACGATTATGATACAGTCTACCACTAGAAATTAATTATTTGGTTAAATTCAGCATCACCTCCTTCCAGTTTTCTATCTGAAAGCCCTAATACTCTTGACATGATTTCTGGTTAGCCATAGAATCCTCACCCTTGAATGGTTTTATAATATGTCATCTAGTCAAATGTCATTATTTTACAGATGAGGAAATACACGAAGAGGTGAGTGACTTGCTCAAATGCATGCAGTTATTTAGTGCATAATAAAGTCACTACATAAAATTTAAAAAATAATAAAGTCATTACAAACTGAAAATTATTTCCTTTAACAGATTGTTGGCGGGTCAACCAGGACAGCCAGAGGGTGTTGGAGCTCCTGAGAAGTGGAAGGCCTAAAGTGTAGGAAGTGGGCAAAAAAGGTGGTTGTGGAGATTTAAGAGAATCCAGTTACATCTTAATCCATCTGGAACATGAGCCAATGTGGGCCAATACCACTCATAAAATTTGAAGAAAAGAATTCTAAAAGACATAAATGTGAAGGGACTGTATGGATAGAAGAGGCAATAAAGATTTCTTTTTAATTAGTTGTATAGAGTAAACCGTAAAACCAGTATCTCTGCTTTGAGACTCATCATTAACAGCTGTTTATTGTAATGTGAATTATTGCAAGATAATGTATGCAAGATGCTAGCTTGATATTTGTGCTTCCACTTCTCAAATCTCAAATGAACTTGCCTATCAAAAACAAGGAACGAATCAAGAATGGAAAGGCTGGCAGCTGATGCAGGAGAACAAATTCTCCATCTTATACTTCCACTGTGTGTTTTTTAGTAAAAATAGATTAGGATGGTTTGAAAAACTAACTAGAGAAAGTACAGATGTAGATGGTGTGTAAATTTCCTTGAAAATTCCAAGAAAACCCAAACTAGGTTTTATCTCTATGACATTATAATCCCAGGATGAGAACATACTTGAAGCCTATTTCTCTCCATGCAGAATCCAAAATGGACATTAAGAGCTGTCTATAAAAACACTGCATGATAGGGCTGAAGCACAACATAGTGTCATTTTATTAATTTGCACCACCACACTGAGCAGCAAAAGGAAACTGTTTGGCTCTATATGGAGCCTTGGGTAAGGGAAACTCATCATGCCCTTAATCAAGAGATTAAGCCCTTGGAGATACCACTATGTAGACTAAATCCCAATGAGTCTGCTCGTCAAGTCATGGTAGAAATTCAGCATTTATTGAGAATTTAGCATATGCCAGCCAACACAGAATGTATACATTCTCCTTAATCTTTACCACAACCCCCCAGTAGGGGGAAGGAGACATTGCTTCTACTTTTTTTTTTTTTTTTTTAAATTTTTTTGGCGGCAACGCATGGCTTGCAGGATCTTAGTTCCCCAACCAGGGATCGAACCCATGCCCCCTGCAGTGGAAGCGGGAGTCCTCACCACTGGACCACTGGGGAATTCCTGCTTCTAAAGAGAAAAACAAATACCGTATGCTAACACATATATATGGAATCTAAAAAAAATGGTTCTGATGAACCTAGGGGCAGGACGGGACTAAAGACGCAGACGTAGAGAATGGACTTGAGGACATGGGGGCTGGTAGAAAGGGGAAGCTGGGACGAAGTGAGAGAGTAGCAATGACATATATATACTACCAAACGTAAAACAGATAGCTAGTGGGAAGTAGCCACATAGGACAGGGAGATCAGCTTGGTGCTTTGTGACCACCTAGAGGAGTAGGATAGGGAGGGTGGGAGGGAGACGCAAGAGGGAGGGGATATGGGGATATATGTATATGTATAGCTGATTCACTTTGTTATACAGCAGAAACTAACACAATATTGTAAAGCAATTATACTCCAATAAAGATGTTAAAAAATTTTAAAAATAAAAGAATAAATAAAACATACATGAAATAGAAGACAAAAAATACAATAAAGATAACCTAGACAATGTTTAAAAAAAAAACCCTCATGGTCACAAAGGTCAAGTATCTCTCTCGAGGTCACATAGCTTATTAATGATGAAAACAAGACCCAATGAGTTTTGTTATGAATGATGCACATGTCAGTACATCCTCTCACCAATTCTCGCCAAAGCAGATATTAGTATCTTCATTTTAATGATGAGGTAACTGAGACTCAGAAGGTAAATTACAAAGTTCAAATAAATAGAGGTAATAAGAGGCAGATTGGGAGTCTTATCCAGGACTATCTCACTTCAACGTACTTATTTTTTCCACTGTGGCACCTTGTCTTCAATATATATCTTCTTCTCACTTTACCCTTTGGTTGAATAACAAGTTAGGAGCCTACTATCCAAAAAAACGAGGATCCTCAGCTCAAGACTGTTGTTTACACAGTTACAAAGCAAATGAGTCACAGGGATGAAATGTACAGCATGGAGAATATAGTCAATAATATCTTAATATCTTTGTATGGTGACAGATGGTAACTAGACTTACTGTGGATCTTTTGTAATGTATAGCAGTATCAAATCACTATGTTGTGTACCTGGAACTAATATAGTGTTGTAGATCAATTATGCTTCAATTAACAAAAAAAAATGGCACTTTAGAAAGTTTGCATACTGTCTGATTCCATAACATAGCACTCTTGAAACGACAAAAAACAGAGATGAAGAACAGATTAGTGGTTACCTCTGGTTAGAAAGGAGTCAGGGAGGGAGGAAGAGGACTGTGGCTAAGGAAGGATGGCATGAGGGATCCTTGTGATGGAACAATTCTGTATGTTGACTGTGGCAGTGGCCACACAAATCTATACATGTGATAAAACTGTATAGAACCAAACATATTCACACACAAATCAGTGCATGTAAAACTAGTGAAATCTGAATAAAGTTGATGATTTTAAAAAAACATTTTTTTTTTCAAAAACAACTCTTGTTTATGGCCCACGTTATCACCAGTGATGAAACAGAGATGCTCACAGGGGAGTAGACAAGCACTCCTACGTCATCCTTTCTGTATCAGCTAGAATAGGCTTGGCTTATGCTGTGTAAGGAACAACCCAGTAATCTTAGCTGTTTAAAAAATTAGATGCGAAGTCTGGCAGCAGGGCCAGGCCATTCTCCACAGCAGGTGCCCTCCACACAGCAACCCAGCGATCCAAGTGGCTTTGATCTTGAGGCTGTTCCATAGCAACAAGAGGCCTCTATACTCTCCATGGCAGGGATGAAACTGACCAAAAAATCCTATGAGGGCTTTTCACAGCCTCAGTCCAGAACTGACATGTATTGCTTCCTTTCACATTTCATTAGCCAGAAGCCATCATCTGCCACCACATAACTCAGAGGGCCTGACAAGTATGATTTGCCATGTACCCAAGGAAGAGGAAAATCAAATGAAATTTGGTGAACACATAACATTATGTCTGCCACCTCATCCTTAAGAAGTAAACCCAGACTACACAAGAAAATCACAAAAACTTAAGAACTAGCAAATAAAGCCATAGATTTAGAATTGGAATGAATTTATTAGAGGAAGACACTTAAAGCCTCACTATAAATTTATTGATTCAATGAAGAAAAGAGGGGGAAAGTGTAACCATAGATGCCAGAAAACTTTTTAAAAATATAGTAATTAAAGGAAAACCTACACATAAACATGCAAAATAATCTTAAGTATTTTACTTAAATGTCAAAAGTGAAAGAAAAATCTAGGACTATCTTGCTGCAGGGCAAGAGTTTATGCATCATTTCCGTCATTCACCTTACAATCCAATTTCTCAAATTCTATTTAGTATCTCCTTTCTCCAAAGCACTGAACAAACTTCTATGGCAAGGCTGAAGAAATTCAGAGACAACCCAAACCTCTAATAGATGACACTCTAATAGATGAGAAAAACAGACGTGGCTGAAATAAAAGGACAAGGTCATTTACGATGGAATCTCAAAGTCAGCCACGAAAACACCAGGGCTAGAAAGAACCACTGGGGTCTCCCCCAAAGGCATCTACTATTTTCCTGATGGTTTGTGTAGTGTCCAGCACACGATACATTTCTCCTGGCTGCTCCCTTTAATTTCTGCCTGGCAGTGTGGTCATTCAGTCTTTTATGTTGCCTGAAATACTCCAGAGCAGAAAAATCCAGAATGAAGAAAGTAGATAACACAGAGGCTTGTCAGTACCATTCGTCATGTACGTCAGCGACGGCAACATACAAAACCTTTCAGATGAGCTGCTTTCAGCCAGTGTCAGCCCACCTTGTAAAGAAGTGACACTTGCCCAGACCGCCAGCACCCTGTGTCTGGGAAACCATCTCTTCCTCACTTGGTCCTAATGAACATGCTTCCATGTGAAACATAAAGACGGTATAAGACAGAAATGTACTGAGTAATTTCAATAAGCCTTTCAGAGGTCACAGTCCATGCTGAGCAAAGTGATTTTCAGCTGACTTTATCATATTAGTGAGGACTCTGGGGACATTCTGTGGGGTAAATCCTTTTCTGCTTTACCATGCAGAGGAAACAGTTTCCATCTTTAAAGCCCTGCAAGCATTCCTTTCCCCGCCCCGCCAGAGCCTAAACCTGGCCTCAGAGAAAGTTCTACTTGGAGAGATCTCATTGATTCCAGAGGTCTGATTTGTCCACAGACAATTTTGTGGTTCATTTATTTCTGCCAGTTTATTCCTTTATATAAAAAGAAAGAAAAGGAAAAAACCGTATATCCACTTTTCCCCAAAATCAACATTATCCACTTTTCCCCAAAATCAGCAAAAATGAATTCTATTCTCTCATAATTAATGATGGATCAAAGCACTATGTATTATTTTCTTTTCCCGAAAACGGGAAGATAGAAAAGTATAGGAAGTTTTCTCCTTATAGAATTTAATAAGTCACAGGTTTTGGTAAATTAATTGCATTATTTAGGGGTTGGAGGTTGGTTCTTGGTTACTAAAAAGCCCTATTTCTACATCATTCGGAAGTGGGACTTTTGGAAAACTTCATCCCTTTTTTACTGAGGTGAAAGGAAAGTAGGGGAGAAGGAAGTAAAATAAGTATTTTCCAAGCACCCAATTTTGTAATTTTTTCCTCCTTTTATAATAATAATTCAAATACACCTAACTTCCAGGCCCTCATGGTTAAAGAAAGAATATAACTGAAAAGTCTGAATACAATGTTCTCAGATACCTTATTACATTCCTCATTAAATTCAAAAACACAACTTCCTCCAAAAGTCTGTAATCTTCCCTCTATCTCTCTTCCTTCATTATATTGCAATCATCAATGTCTGCTCGTGAGATTTTTAATGACACTTAATTATACGATGGATGCATTAAACAACATAATGCTTACACCCAAGTAATAACTTAGCCAATATTATATTCTCTCCTGATGTCACTGCCACCAGGCCTTGTTCCAGATTTTCTGAATTCATACAGTGATAAGATTGTTTATTCTTTATAGTTTTGCCTCTTTGTAATTCTCCACGTACAGAGACTTCAAAAAAAGGAAAGAGAAATTAAGTAGTACATTGCTTGATTTTGTTGTTTGTCGTTTGTTTTCTTTCAATATTGACATGCACACAGAGGTACTACAGTCACTGATTACAGTGATCATTCTGGAGTTTTCTCATTTTAAGCATATAAAGAAATATGTCAAGGTTCTTATAGACGACTCCGGAGTTGTTTGCACATTCTTGCTGTGACTTGTAAGACAAAATTTATACCTCAGTGCTGTCCCCAGATGGCTGGGCCCAGTAAGACTCAGCTTCTTTTTGTCTAGGTAACTGATAAGTGCAATTTCCTTGCCTTATGTGCAATGCAAATCCAGAGCCAGGGGGATTTCTACACTGAAGAACTGTCCTCTTTCCCTCCTGCCAGGGCCTCTCCCTTTGTCCTTTCAGCACACAAAACACCCCCCGATACAGACTAATTGTAGTCTACTCCTGTTACCCAGCCAAAGTTGGGTCCAGCAAAGCCAATCTACTGACACCAGGTCAGGTCGTGGTGAAGGAAAGTACAGCGTTTTGCAGGACATCCAACGTGGGGCTAAGCTAGGAACATAGCCAGGTCACGCTCAAAACACCCAAACTCCCTGAGAGCATTCAGGGAAGGGTTTTCTTGCTTTGGCTTTCAATTTTTATTTTATTTATTTATTTTTATTGAATGAAAGATCCTTTAAATTCTTTAGTGCTTTATAATTTTCAACAGTTTCACACACCTCAATTCATATAATCCTATATTAACCTCCTTTTCCCCCCACCCTCCTACTGCCCCTGCTCCCTTCCCTCTCCCCAGTGGTAACCACTACTTTGTTCTCTGTATCTGCGAGTCTGCTTCCTTTTTTTGTTTTATTCACTAGTTTGTTGTAGTTTTTCGATTCCACGCGTAAGAGATATCTTAGAGTATTTGTCTTTCCCTGTCTGACTTACTTCACTTAGCAATAACATCCTCAAAGTCCATCCATGTTGCTGCAAATGATAAAATTTCATTCTTTTTTATGGCTGAGTAGTATTCCATGATATATGTATGCCACATCTTCTTTATCCATTCGTCTGTTGATGGACACTTTCAAAGCAAGGGGAGGGAGAGGGTCACGGTGTGTGTGATCAACTTGTGGACATCCTCCTGATTTGTTGGTGGTGAAATAACAGGGTAGTATTGCAGGTGTTAGCACCCTTAACCTTCTAGTTCCAACCAGTTTGGGATCTAGGTGCTGGTAGTCAACATGCAGTTAAATTCTTCCACCTGGTGGGTGTTTTAGTAGCTGCAAAACAACTCAAGGATATGATTCAGTATATTATCTATAGCCCTTGAGGAGGAACTAAGGGTCCGTGACTTTGTTTTATGGCTAAACTACTATTATATTGTCTTGCTTGACTATTTTCCTTTGCTTCCTCATTTTCTCATTTTGCTGATTAAGTCTGTTGTTTGGAACTCAAGGAAGGCCTATGAGGCTAAACCTTTTTTACAAACAAGAGGTGGGTGGACATGGCAGGGGTGTGGTCAGGGGAAGGAAAGGGGTATATGTCTCCAGGGAAGGCCCTGTAGGGTCCTGCTTGGTTTCACTTCCTTAGGTTTGGGAAAGGCCCAGTGGAACATAGGAAAGGCCCTCTTAGGTCTTCATGGATGCAGATGAGGTTCCTCAGTTACACTGTGGGGTCACGTTTAGTTCGGTCAAATGTTCATTTTTGTCTGCCATGTTCGAAGTGCCAACTAAGACACAAGGAAACACAGACAAATATAGTCCTGCCCCCGTGCTGTATATAACCTGGGAAGGGCTAAATGCACTTGGCAAACAACCTTAGCATTGATGAAGTGTTGTGAAAGACAAGAACAAACTCCTAATGAACGGGGAGGTACCTGGGGAGCCTTCCCGCAGATGATCCGTGAGTCAAATCTGGAAGGATGAGTGGGGTTTATCAAATAAAATCTGTGGGAAAGGATCCTGCGGGAAGAGGAAACAACACTGCCTGGAGAGACACATGAAGGATGAGAGATGTAAGTACGTTTCATGTAACATGGTCAGTCTTTAGAGGAGACAACGTCAAAACAGAAAGTTGTACGTGGTTCGCCAAACATTTTATACTTATTCTCTAACCAGTGGAAAGCCGTGGAAGAGTTTTGACAGAGGAACGAAATAAGAAGAATCAGCTGAGTTTGGTGATTGAGAGATTAATTCAACAACCAATTTTTGAAAGCCTACAGTGTGAGAGTTTGAAATATAAATATAAGCTAAGCCTGATCCTGCCTTTACATTGCTTCCAGTCCAGCCGCTATACGGCACGAGGAATAGGAGAATGAAGGAAAGAAGGAGTCGAAAATGAACGCAAGGTGCCCGACTTGGGCAACTGTTAAGTAGTGGTGCCATTTACAGAAACAGGGCACAGAGGGATGAAGGTAATAACGAGTTCAGCTTGGAACATCCTTTCTTTAAAGGGCCCGCCAAGTAGTTAAGAGGAAATGTACAACAGAGAGCTGGAGCTCAGACCGCAGATACAAATTTGGGAGTCATCAGTATCTAGGTATTTGTTTCAGCAGAAGTTGGCAAACTACAGCCAGGGGACCAAATCCAGACCAAAGCTTATTTCTGTATGGCCCTCAAGCACTGGCCCCGTGGGCTAACATTATGAGACACAGAGGCTAAGCTAGGGGCCCCCTACTACCCCCGTTACCCCTGCTGTTCACAGCGCCTGCCCTCTGGCTGGTGGCCACACATCTTCCCCCATCCCCACCCCCTGAGCACCACACACTCCTGCCTCCCCACTAGGCCCCCTCCCTGGAACCAGAGCCGACAACAGCTGTGAGCAGTGCGCCCAACACCAGGAGCACCCAAATGCTGACACCCAGGACTGCAGTGAGGCCAGAGTTTTCTCTCTCCTCATATAAGTACCTAAATGGTATGTTCAGTTTTGCTCTTTGTCCACAAATCCTAAATCATTTACTACCTGGCCCTTTGAAAAAACCCCAGGTTTCAACTAAATTGTGATAAGGAAAATAACTTGTCTTTGTATGTTATGCCACTGGAATTCAATTCAGATTAACAAACCTTTTCTCAACCTATTCAGAGGTTTCAAGCTGGAAATAATGAAAACTGAAAACATGCATGACATGCCACGGAAGCGCTTTACTCCACCCTCCCCTCCGTTTTAATCTGGAGAAAGGAAAATAAAAACTAATTCATCAGGATAACCAAATCCCACCTTGAAGACACTATATAATGATTTGTTCAGAATTTTTCATATGTGGGGCTGTACTTTCAGAGATTCATCAGTGCACATGGTTGACTTATAAAAGAAAGAAATTGAGGCACGATGTCTATGGCAACCAAAAAACTTGAAAACCAACTGATGATATCTCTGCTTATTTGGTTTCTACAATTCCAGACACCCAGTGTAGCCGGTGTGGTCACCTGAAAAGACCGGTGGCTTTGGTCTGGTAGAGACACAGCCAATGGCAGCAGTTCTACCAGCTCACGCACATGATTTATTTTTTTTTAAAAACAAATTTTTTCGGACATCCTAATAGCTAACCTGTACAGACTAAGAAGCAGGAGAGTCCAAGAAGCATGTGGGAGGGTAATTAAGTGCTATTAGAAGCAAACGGAACCTAATTTGACCGAATAGCCAAGTGCGGTGTGGTCTTTTGAAAACATTTCCAAATACAGGAACCAAATTTGATCCTTTAAGTCCTCCTTCTCTTTAGGATGCATGTTTATTCAAAGAACAGATGGGGAGGAAAATCAGAAAAAGACTTTGGTCGACCCACATAAAACAGCATATTTGAGTGTGGGCATGAAGGGAGATGGGTTTTGGAAGGATTTTCATTTGTTTGATGTGTGGAGATAGACTTGGGAAGTGGGAAAGCACTGACTTTATTTAATCTCTCCTAGGAGGAGCTTCAGAAGGCTCTAAAAGAAAAAAAAAAAAAGAAAGCTCCCTGAGTAAGCACATACTTCTATGCTCTCAGATCTCTGGTATTTTCCAGTATAAGAAAAGGAGGGATTTCCAGGACTACAGTTACTGGGTACTATGGGTAGGAAGAAAATTTAAGAATGAATATAAACTGGCATCCACGAATGGAGCTTTTATAGGGTTTGAGAATTTTCAATAAATTTTCTTTGGATGAGGTCATGCCTGTGTGTGTATGACATATACCCCTAGTTGGTAAAGACTGATATGGAAATCAACAGACAGCACTAAACTGACAGTATTTATGACCTACCTACCTAATCCCAGAGGTCTCCCCCGTCTCACAAGAACACTGTGTTTCTCTTCAGATGCCCTAGTTGTCATCGCACATCAGGAAAACATGGGTATAAGCAGGTACTTAAATCTAAGGGTAACCTTTGAAGGCTACTTAAAGCAAATGGAAATATTGCTTTTAAATATTGCGCCTCTGAAATATTGGCATCAATCTGGAGCCCAGTACAAATAAGAAACAACAGGGGGGAAGACTGGATGAGGAATCATCGTGGAAAGGAATTGCCCGCTGGTTGGTAACATTTCCGTATGGATGCAAGCAGCAAAACAACAAAAGATCAAAGAGCAACCCAAAGAAGAAAGGAGTGTTCGGTCTCGTAATTGTGCATGTGTGTGAACACGCAGCCTTCTGTAAGGATAATAGCAGAAACATGTGAGGTTCAATATTCACCAACCAACAGGGGTGCCTGGCTGAACCTCAATAGGCAAAAATCTACTCTTTATTTGCAAAAGATGCTACTGATTAATGGTATCGCAGATTTGTAACAACAGCTAACAGATGCATAAGGGGAAAATGTTCTCAAAGAATAGAGATTCTGTATGCTTCCAAACTCCAGTTGTACTTACTTCATTTGGGGTCCAGCACTATCAACCCATTTTGTGGCCAAAATCCAAGGGAAAAAAAATTGGCAACCCTTACACTGAGTCAGAGGCTGAGGTGAGAATGAACCACTCACTATCCCAAACTTTAAGTGTCAGTTGCTAAATATGAAATTTGGTGAGGTTATTTTTCAAGAGGAACAATTTCAATCTTTACAACAAGAGAAGAGCTTTCTCTAGGCATTGCTAATTCTTGAAATCATTCATTTTCCTGTTTACAAAGGTTAATAAGCCTTCAAAAATAGTCTCACTCTACATTTATCATATACTGTCTCAACTGAAAAGTTTTAAACAGATTTAATATTTGTTAATGATGCATTATTGTCAGCCACTATTAACACAGAAGAAAAAGGTAACAATGAATAGAAGTAATGATATTAGAAAATGTGGGAAAAGCGTGGTACATCTCAAAACACATAATTGTTCAAGATAGCATTAGTCCAAATCATCATTTTTTCAAGTTATTCAATGACTTCCTTGGGAAAATAAATAAAACAAGCTTCGAGGGAGTCCTTTCCTGCATTCAGAAAACAAAATGACCAAGACACAACCTTCAACACCTAATTATGTTATTAGATTTAATGTTTGCAATTACCTGGTGTTTTACAGCCTCAAATTGCTTTGTAACCTTTAATTAGTCCTTCTTTCCAAGTCCAGCTCCATTTTTAGATGAGAACACAGAGCCATATAGGTTATGATTTTCCCTCCTGTGGCCAAATAAGTCAGAAGTCAAGTTCAGAAAAACCACGTAAGTCTCCAAAATAGAACCAATACATGGGCACTGGGCTTGGGATTTGCCTTTCATTCTACAGCTGGGCTCACTGGCTTGGGTTTTTTGTTGTTGTTGTTTTTCAGTGTGAGAGTAGGCAATCTTTTATCACCAGATGTAGGGGTTTTGGGTTAATCACATTTTCATTATATTTTCCCTTTTGCTATAACTGCCAGCCAAATGTAAGTACAAAAAATATGTTTTCCCCTTATTATATTCCTTACCTCCCAGTTCTCTTGCCCACTTGCCCTCATTTGGGGACACTATTCAGAATATTTCCTTAGTGTTTGTAGAATTATTTTGATTAACAGAGTGTGTGTGTGTGTGTGTGTGTGTGTGTGTGTGTGTGTGTTAGGGCAAGTGTGGTTAAGAATAGTATCAAATTCAAGAACTCCAGTCTAAGCAATTTTATAAACCTTAAAAATGTCATTTAAATCACCAGTTTAATAGGAAGTTTTAAGAAAGAGTGTGGTGGGCTCTTTCACGTGCATTTTTCTGGCTCACCTTCCAGCTGCTGTGCAGGGGGATCAAGGTGGGTGAGCAGCTTACCCCAAGCCCTAAGGCGCTGGATCCCAGATGCCAATATCGTCCTCCTAGGGTCAGTGAGCAGGCATAGAGCTCATTCCATTTGTAACCATGAGAAATAGAGTCGCCCCGGGAAAATATGCACTCTCCATATGTTCAGCCCTGCGCAATGGTCTAGGTGAATCACAGTCGGGGAGAGATTGGGAAAGGGATGTGTCCTGACACTTTATTTCCTCAGAGATATCTGAACGTCATTTCCAGGGCTAGTACAATGCCTTAAACGGACCACTAATCTGATCCAGCCAGGGAGATGGGATGCTTTTAGGAGCTTTCCATTAAGTGCATCTGAATTCTATTGCTAAGGCTTCCACAAAACTATCAGAAAGAAATGCTTTGATGTGTTTCCCCTCCGAGCCCTGTACACGATTCACAACCTCCTTCCCCGCTCTCTCCTCCCCCCTCCCACCTCCGTGCTGCCCGGCCATGCTGGATGCCTTCCTGCTCATATGAACCGCAGTTGCTGAAAAAGTGAAGCCAAAAGAGCAAGCCAATAAAAACAGAAACAGCTGTAACAATTTTGCACAGCATGGTCTTGATTTCCTTGAGTTTTGTATGTTTGCCTCTTTTTTTCTCCCTCTCTCTCTCTCCCTTTTTCTCTCTTTCTCTCTCCAGCTCCCTTTTCCACATACACCACCTTCTGTGTTAGGGCCTGAAATAGAGCAAGAAATACTTTCCCCTTCTGCACAACCTTGTAATTCAAAAAGAAGGTTGGAGTTCATTTTGAACAACCAGCTCCAAAACAAGCAGAGCCAAGGGGAGGCTGAAACCAGGGGAATGAGTTGAGAACCTTGCCACCAAAGACAGGTGCAAAGATTTTTTTTTTTTTTTCCAACAAAAATAACAGAGCCGGCTCTCAAATTTGCTCCTTCTCAGGCTGCTGTTGTCAGCGGCGTGCCTGTTGGTGGTGGAGCCACAGAAGCCATTCTCTGCATTCAGCTCTGTGTGTCTGCACTTGCCTCTCCAAATGGAACCTGTCCTGAAGTGTTTACTGGACTGTTATTTGCAGTAGCCTCATTTTACATCTATCTCCTCAAAACACAGGCATGTAAAGGGAGCTAGTAAACGCAAACAGCTACAGGAGGAAAGATATTAGTGGTTTCAGAAAAGAAGAGAATGAATACTCCAAAGCAGTGAGCAAATACAAGAGGCAAGCCTAACAGCAGATTGCGATCGGTGCCTTCTTTCCTGCCCGTGCAGGCTCAGGAACCCTGGGAATGTTTACCTTCCCCACGATGCATAAAGAATCAAAGATCCGTCTCCTTTAAGTTCTGTCTTTAGTTGCTCTGTCCCAAACCCACATTCTAGCTGAAATGCTTGCAGCGGGTGGCACTGATGTCTAATGGTTATAAAAGCCTCCTTTTTACTTGTGTTTTCTCAATGTATTGGGTGGTATATGTTGTTTTGTTTCCCTCCAGCTGCTTCCTTTCTTTCCCCGTGTTCTGGGACTAGCCCCGGTCTGAAGCTGAGCTGGATCTAGGCTAAACATAATGGAGAACTGGTGGAAATAAAAGTCTTTTCAAGGCGGCCCAGCCCTGTTTTTCAGATGGTGTGAAGCAGATCTGTAGTTTATTATTAATAATAGCACATGCGTGACACCACATCTTCAAAGGACTGCTCGAACATTAATTCTTTTGTGATGTGAAAAAAGCAGCAGCAGTGTCTTTTTAAAATGAATCTCTCAGTCTTCTGGAGAGGGGCGAAAAAACCTAGTTCCAGCCAGAGATGAATGAATCCCACCCCGGAGGTCTGAGATCTGGGTCCAATTGAGAAGCGCTTTGAAAAAACTCGGGAGTTTTATCTGAACTATACAGCATGTTCCAAATTCTACACTCTTTCAAACTCACATGGAAGTCTTTCGAGGAGAAGCTGGGGTATCTTTGTTCCAGGAATAAAACAAACTGAATAAAAGAGAGCAAAAGGGAGCAGAATAAATGTGTGCTTTCTACGCTGATGAAATTTGATCTGAGGTCTCCAGAAGAAAGAGAGAATTATTCTCACCAGTTTAGCCAAGGTTGCCCTTCAACTTCTATTAATAAATGACTTTTTTTTTTTGTCAAAGTCACAATCTTCTTTTAAAAAGTGACAGTATCCCACTTTGCAGAAACTCAAAAAGAGAAACCAGAGGCCCCATCTTCCACTGGACTTCGTAAATTGGCCCTTCAGTTTTTCTCATCTTTGAAGTCCCCCACCATATTTGAAAAAATATAGCATCTGATGTTTACATAAGAATGAAGGTAATATATATCCAAGTTATAAAGCATAACATAAAATAAAGACTAATAAAACTCAACCTCAGTTAAGAACTACAGCATTGCCAGTAACCTGGCAGCTGCCTGTGTATTCTTTCTCCTTTCTACCCCTGCCTTCCTGACAGGGGTCATCGTCATGATCCTGAATTCTGTGGTGAGTGTTCTTGTGGCTGACTAACTGTATTCATAGCCCCATTAAGGTCCTCCCCTGGCCTTCGGCCTATAACATCGCTGTCCCTTTCCATTCTGATTCCAGGCTGGGTCGTGTGGCTTGCTTTTGCGGATAGGGTGTGAGCAAATTAGATGCAAATAGAGCTTTGGAAAGCACATGCAGATTCCTGCTTGCCCCTTTGCAGGACTGGGCTTGCTTGTCCTTTCCCTCCGGAAAGGCCAGGCTAGCCCACTGGTCCGTGACAGGCATGTGAAGCAGAGCTGTTCACACTAGATCATGGCTATCCGAGATCTGTCAAGAGCCAAGCTGAGAACAGGTGTCAGCCAAGATTACCAGAATGACTTGGGTAACCTCTAGCTCCCATGGAAGCGTGAGCAAGCCTAGCCAAGATCAGCTGAGCACGGGCAAGATCAGATGAATGCAGCAGACTTGTGAGCTAGATAAATAATACATGTTCTTTCTTTAAGCTAGCAGATTTTGAGGTCGTTGTTTGCAGTATTGTTTTGGCAATACATTACTTATACAATTCTCCTCCTCTTAAAAAAAAATCACAAATGCATATGGTGCCGAGAACTATACTGTTTGGTCCAGCATTTTGGGGTTATTTTAGTTTTTTTATAATTTTATCACATGTCCTTTCCTTTGTGACCTTTTTTTCCACTTACCATTATATTTCTTACTCTCATCTATGTAGTTTCACGTAGATATAGGGATTAATTTTCACTATTATTTAAACTTTTTGTGACTATAAATTTTCTCCATTCTTCTGATGGGCATTTGGCTTTCCTATTGATGGACATTTGGGTTGTTTTCAGTTTCAAGTTATTATAAACAATAAACCCACTCATATATGTCTCTTAAAGCAGCGTTCCCCAACCTTTTTGGTACCAGGGACCGGTTTCGTGGAAGACAATTTTTCCACGGACGGGGGTGGGGGGGGCAGGGAGTTTGGTTCAGGCGGTAACGCGAGCGATGGGGAGCGATGCGGAGCAGCTGTAAATACAGAGGAAGCTTCGCTCGCTCTGCTGCCGCTCACCTCCTGCTGTGCGGTCTGGTTCCTCACAGGCTGAGGACTGGTACTGCAGCCCCGGGGGTTGGGGACCCCTGTCTTAAGGCACATTTTCAAGTTTCTCTAGAGTAAATATACTTAGGAGTACCACTGCAGGACTACGGGGTATGAAAATGTTCAAAATTTGAAGCTATTGTCAAATTATTTTCCAAATTGGTAGTAGCAATGTGTACATCCATCAGTATATATCTTCCAAGGTCCCCCCACCCACATGCATCAAGCCAGCAGAAACAGAAGGAGCATGGAGGAGCCCTAGTGGGAGGTTTCAATGGTTGAATCCTGGAAGTGGTACCCATCACCTCCGAGCATTGTCACTGGCTCAAACTAGGACATGTGGTATCTCACTGCAAGGGCCACTGGGAAATGTAGTCTAAGAAAAGGAAATGGTCAGGTCACCTAGTCAGTCTCTAATACAGCTTCTCATACAAAATAGTACCTTCTATTAGGTAAGAACTCCAGAGCCTGTAACGCACATTCATGGAAAGTCCCTTACTTTCGCCAACTCTCTAGAGAAATAAGATCAATTATCATTATCCTCATTTTATAAGTAAGGAAACTAGGGCTCAGAGTGGTTAGTTAAAAGACTTGCCCAAGGTCACAAAGTTAGTAATTTGCAAGAACCAGAGTTTAATCTCAACTCTTTTTCCCCAAAGTCTTGTCCTATTTCTGGTATAATTAACCTTTCTTTTCCCAAACATTCATTCATTCAACAACTGAAATTAACTTTTGTATAACTGCTACAAGACTACTGTTTTAGGCTTCCTCCCAAAAACGCAAAAAATGATCACAAGGATCCTGCTGTTTGAATCCCACAATTTGGCCATCTCCTGTTCCCTCTGTTTCTTCACTTCATACTCACAGCTTCAACTACTCATGCTAAGTTCACCAATAACTTCCAGTTCAATAAATACAGTGGATATAGTTCAGTCCTCATATTATTTGACTGCTGTTAAATCATTCCAAATGGTGACCCCTGTCTCTTTGTAATGCTCTCTTCCTTTAATTCCTATGATCTCACATTCTCCTGATTTTCCTCGTACCTCTCTGTTTAATAATTTAAATTACTGCTCCCTTATCCTCCTCTTACCAGCGTTTGTATATTGAGAACACCCTAACTCTGCCTGCCAAAACTCGATCTTTCTTTAGAGACCCAACGGAAATGTCATTTTCTTGATGAATCTTTACCGAATTCCCCTAGCAAATGGAAATATCTCTTATGCTCTGCAAAACCTTATTCTTATCTCTTTCCCAGCACTGACCACATTCCACCTAATATTAGTTGTCTAGTTATCACAAGTTTTACCAATTAAACTAAATTCCTTTAAGGTTTAATCCTCGAATGTCATTTCTTCTCACTCTGTATTCTCATTTTTGGCTAAAGCTCTTTTTAAAATGCTGTTTCCTCTACTGGGAAGACTCTCTGTCTCTCTTTTACCCGATTAATCCCCAGACATCTTTCAGGTCTCAGTAAAAATCACTTCCAGAAAGAAGCCTTTCCTGACTCTGACATAGCTCAGGTCTCCTTGTTAGGTGGACATATGGCACCCCGTGCATTTCCCTCTCGACATTTGTCACAACTGTAGTGCAACATTTAACTGAAATGTATCTTATTTCTGTTTTTCTGTTAAAAATCTAAGTCCTGAGTTACAATGTCCACATGTGTGCTCTTCACTGCTGTCCGTTCTTTGCATCCAGCAGGTCTTCATTAGGTGTTTGTTGAATTCAATAATTTTTCTCCTACAGAGTAAAATGTCAATGAATTTTTAGATGCTACCTGCCACAACTTACAGTGGACTAAAATCACTGAGATTCTTTTTCCCCCATCCAAACATTTATGCCTGATTATTTGGGCATAATTACAGAATGGTAAATGCATTTGCTTTTAATCACCACCTTATTAGATGGAAACCATTGGGTTTGCAGTCTGTTATTCAACATGCACTACCCCTCCCACTTTCATGTCCTATGATAATGTGATAATCGAGTCATTGACAAAAAGGCTGAATAGGAGAGAACTAGAGAAAGAGTTCCAAATCCGCCACTTGAACCTACTTCTTACCACAGGATTATGGTACTTTACCATAAAAGTTCAATTTCTTAGCTGTACTATCCTGATCATGGCTGATACTTTAAGGAGAGTCTACAAATCAAAACTCCTTACACCGCATACGGACACCTAATCTCTCTTCTAAGGTCCAAAAGAAATTCACCTCCTTGATGAACTGTTACCTAATTTTTCTGGACAAAAGTACCATCTTCCTCCTAGCTACTTCCTAATTTCATTCTCACCACTTTTATCTCACTGACCACATTCTGACTTATAGTTAATTATTTGAACAGCGCCAATTCCCACTACTTAAATTCAGTTCCCTTAGGGTAACAAAGGCTACACTAGCTGCATTGAAGTTACTATTTATTATCTCAACCATGACAGAAACTGGTATTTTACACATACCATCTTATTTAGTTCTTTTTGAGGTAAATATTATAAGTATTTCAGAGATGAGGAAACAATCTCAGAGAAGTTGTTTTTCTTTATATTCCCCATGTAGCATGGGCCCTTGCACATACCAAATATTAAATGAGTAATTATCAAATTGATGTTAGTGACAATTTACATGGGAATTCCATCCTCCTAGGGACTACAATCCCAAAATGATATTAAAATTTTGGATTAGATGACGACTGGACAAAATCTTAACTGCTATTCCAGATAAAAGTTGCCTTTCTGTTAATTTTCTCTTTCAAAGAGAGGATGCATTCTATATAGCTTCAGGCAAATAGCAAGAGGACAGATATGTTATTTGGAAAAACACTGTTGCAGGAAACAAAACTATGCAAATCATGCCTCTTCTGTATACTTCAAGACCTATTTTTAAACTGGTAAACTTCTTCAAGGTGACACACTGACATTTTGAAATAGTTCCTTTCAACTAGAGTACACCGACTGCAACTCAGGCTTTTAAATGGAAGACCAAAGAAATAAAAATAGTATTCCAGAACAGTCAAGTTATTATTTCTATCAAGGATATTTTCCCTAAAGCTAAGCTAGACAAATACACTGTGAGTTGGAACACGTAATGAGGAGAATAAGAGATTCAAACAGGGAAGCTGCACAACAAATTGATAATTTTCTTTTCGAGAAAGCCACAAACAAAAACTCAGCTTGGGATCATGTTTTATAGAGATTTGCACTATCTTTGCAAATGTAAAGGATTTTCTAATCTAATTTCCTTGTACAGTTGAGAAAACGTAGGCCTTGAAAATGAGTTTCCCAAATCAAAGAGCAGTTATGTTAGGACTCAGGTGAGAGCCCAGTATCTGGCCTTAGGGTCCAGTTGCTCCATCTCTGTGGACTAGGCTGACAGGCTGGACGTTCAGGTACAGTCTTGAGGCTGAATTGCTTTTACTTTGGGAAATCTCAGTCTTTGTTCTAAAGGCCCTCAACTGATTGGATAAAGCCCACCCACGTTATACTGATAGAAGGTAATTTGTTTTATTCACCATCTATTGGTTTAAATGTTAATTACATCAAAAAAAAAAAAAAAAAAAAAACCTTCCCAGCAACATCTAGACTGGTGTTTGAGCAAACCATGTTGACACATAAATTAATCATTACAACCCCGAATTTAGTGAGTGCCTGGTAAGTGCAAGCAGGAAGGATGCGTGTGTAGATACATGTTAGAGCATGTCAGAGATTTAGAGAAGGAAATTTACAGCTCTGTGGAGTACGTTACCATCCACGTGCCATTTTATTTGGAAATGGATATCTATACTACCTGTTCCACCTTCATTACTGTGGAAGGGAAAGAGAAATTGACAAATTTTTTCCCATTTAATCATGCCCAGTGTCTTAGTCCATTCAGGCCGCTGTAACAAAATACCAGAGGCTGGGTGGTTTAAAAACAACATTTATTTCTCACAGTTCTGGAGGCTGGAAGTCCAAGATCAGGGTGCCAGCATGGTAGGGTGAGGGCCTTCTTCCAGGAAACAGGCATCTCTTTTCTATCCTCACATGATGAGCTAGCTCTTGCAGGCCTCTTTCAAAAGGGCACGAATCCCATTCATGTGGGCTTTTCCCCCACAACCTAATCATTTCCCAAAGGTCCCACCTCCTAATACCATCACCTGGAGCATTAGGTTTTCAACATATGAATTTTGGGAGAACACAAACATTCACACCATAGCACCCAGGGAGGAGACTAACTCGTCTAAGGTAACCAAATTCCTCATCCATACTGGGTGCCCTGTGGTGCTGACTGGAAGCCAAGTCCTAAGAAAGCTGCGTAAGGACCAACAGCCCCAGGAGGAGGTTCTGAGAAGGCAAATTCCTTGACGGACTCCACAACACTATATGAGTATTTCCAGGTTCTTCCTTGGTTATTAGTCATTGAGTAATTCTCCCCCATACATGCTCCTATTTGGAATATGAGTTAATTACTGAGTTCCTAGACAAAGTATCACAAAATCCCAGCTGATCAACATGAAAACAGCAAGCCTTACGGATTGCTGGTGCAAAGTTTATAGAGAAAAGTCCACATGACTTTACCCACTTCTGATAGCAACTGCAAGTTCAGGGATCCCCAAGACCACTCTACGGTTTGATAATCAGCTAGAACTCTAAGAACTCACTGAAAGCTGCTATACTTATGGTTATGGTTTATTGTGGCTTTTTCTTTATTTTACTAATATTGATTGGAGTATACTTCATTTACAATGTTGTTAGTTTCTGCTGTACAGTGACTCAGCTATACATATACATATATCTACTTTTTTAGATTCTTTTTTCCATATAGGTCATTATGGAGTATTGAGTTCCCTGTGCTATACAGTAGGTCCTTATTAGTTACCTATTTTATATATAGTCGTGTGTATATGTCAGTCCCAATCTCCCAATTTATCCCTCCCCCCATTCTCCCCCCAGTAACCATAAAATTGTTTTCTACATCTGTGACAACTTCTGCTTTGTAAATAAGTTCATTTGTACCATTTTTTTAGATTCCACATATAAGTGATATTTGTCTTTGTCTGACCTACTTCACTCAGTATGACAATCTCTAGATCCACCCATGTTGCTGCAAATGGCATTATTTCATTTTTTATGGCTGAGTAGTATTTCCTTGTATATATGTACCACATCTTCTTTACCCATTCGTCTGTCAATGGACATTTAGGTGGCTTCCATGTCCCAGCTATTGTGAATAGTGCTCCTATGATATTGGAGTACATGTATCTTTTCGAATTATGGTTTTCTCCAGGTATATGCCCAGGATATTGCAGCTCTTTAAAAGCTACAGATTAAAATTGGCCAATTAAAAAGGCATATAGGGCAGAGTCAAAGAAAGTGTGAAATGTGGAGCTTCTGGTTGTCCTCTTCCCTGGGAGTCATGAACAGCTTTATGTTCCCAGCACTGATGTACAGGCACAGAGCATTTCCAAACAGGGGAGCTCACTCAGGCCTCAGTGTCCAGAGATTTTATTGGGGCTCCATCACCTAGCATGATTGACTGTCCATACAGCTAATCTCAGGCTCTAACTCCTCCAGAGGTCCAGCCAATACTGCATGACCCCAAACCCACCCTAAATCACACTGTTGGTGTGGCCCAAAGCCTTCACTATAAATCACATTGTTTAGGTCACTATCTGGCTGGCCCGAGGCCTCCAGGTAAACAAAAGCACTTTTCTCAATGTCAACTTTCGACAACTTTTGTCAACTTTTCTCAGAGAAAACACTCTAAGGGCTTAGAGATTAGCTCCTAGGAGACAAGGGCAAGGTCCAGACTTCTCTTTGGATGAGGCTGAGTCCTTTACTACACAGCTGGATAGTTGGTTTTGCCTGAGGATGCTCTCCTGTTGTAACTTCACAGTAAGAAAATCCGAAAGTGTGGTTCTACATGCAACAAACATTTGTCAAGCATTTATTTTCTTCTGGTATTCCTCTGAAATGTTTTTCCTGTATTGTCTCCATTAATCTTTACTGTAGCCCCATGAGGTAGACATGATTTTTAATGGCATTATGGAGAAGAGGAGATTGAGGCTTGCCTAAAATTCAGAGCTAGTGAGTGGTGAAGAGGGACTATGAACAAGGGGAACAGGAGTCCAGAGTTCATACTTATAATCACTATATTGCAAACATACCACCATTTCCATTTGAAGTAGATGTTCACAGGCAAGTGCATGGCCAAAGAAGCAAGGCTGTTGAATGAATACTGTCCAGTCCTGCCATTCTGTTCCACAATATATATGAATTAAGAATGTTACAGCATGAAACACTTCTTGCTATACATTTAACAGAAATAAACATAAGGCAGAAAGACATGAAGACACCATGAGCTCATGGTGCCTTGATCAAAGAAGGCTTAGTCGACAAGAGTATTTCAAATGGTCTTTTTGTCCGGCATCCCAGAGGTCTGTACACCCTGGGGCATCACACAATAATAAGATTCCAGATAAGTGAAAGGCATGCTTTTCTTTATAAAACAGGATAAGGGCAATTCTGAAAGGGGGGGTGGGAAAGAAGACTTGTATTTGAGTCTTCAAATATAAATGCTTTCTCAGAGAGAAAATTTTAGAAAAGAGGGCACATGGATGTTGAGAGTCTGAAAACTGTTTCCCTTATAACTCTCCAAGTGAGCATACTCCATGGAAATCTTTGTGCACCCCAGAATACCCTGGTTTGGTAACAACTAGTCTGAATGATCCAATATCTTGAGGAGTTTCTTAATTTTGGGTAAAGCTTCCATTAACTTGCCGTGTGACCAATGGTGTTGATAATTAATAAATTGCAATGGGAGTCCTGAAAATGGAGTGAATGGATGAGGAATTTAATCTGAAGTCTAAGTCTGATACACAGAGGGAGAAGGAAGTTTTAATTTTTCTGAGGAATGGTGATTGGTGAGATGTGGCCCTCAAGGTGCTGTGAGAAAGAGCCCCGCCCACCCCCACACAACAGAGGACAGGGGAAATGATGGAGTCTAAGCTCAGGTAACATGATGACGGAGTGTTTCAGCCCACAGCCCTTTGTTAATGATAGAGTGGGCTCTCCACTGTAGCCAGTGGTATCCAAAAGATGATACCAACAACAGCAATACAAGTGACACAGCGATGAAGGAGCAACACAGACCAGTCCTAAGCAACAAAAGGTGTTCTTAGTGGGAGAATATTTATGACCCGCCTCCCACCTTTCTTAGTTCTACCTTCATCTGAGAGAGCATTTCCTGGAAGAAGAAGGATAGGAGCTCAAACTCCTTCCAGGAAGCCAATTGGTGAGCATAAGCCGTGGAGTTACCATTCAGGTCTAGAGACACTTTTATGACTATACTGTGTCTCCCTACCCCTCAGGTGGGTGGCCTTGGAAACAGCAGTTACAATTGTGATTTTAAAGAAATATTAAATACAGATGTTCTTCTATTTTACTGCCTTTAAATTTTATAAAAAGGTAATTGCAAAATTTAATAGGTAAAACTGCCTTACTCAGAGGATTATTTTACAGTGATTAGAAAATAAATGACCTTTAAAGAAATCTGGCCAAAACACTGTCAGTGCTTCATCGTACCTACACTCTACAAATGCTCCGAAGTTGTGTTTTTAATAAAACAAGAAAGGCACTGAATTCACATCAATATAATGAGTGGAAAAGTGAAAGTTTTACTTAATTAACCAATTGTACTATTCCTACTAAAAAACCAAAAATATTCTGGATTTGAGGGGCCATCTGCTTTGGTTTGCTGCTAGTTTATCCCACTGGATTGACAAAGCCTCGTAACTATGTGGTTTTACGTTGTTGTCTATGCTACTTAATATATCCCAGTCCTTCAAATTTGTGGATTGTATGGTCCAGAAGAAGCATGGACACCCTCTCCTGGTACTGTTATGTGAGGTAACGTTTCAAACTTTTAGTTCAGAGGAAGAAGCTGGCTCCCGTTTCCATTAGTGGAAACGTCCAGCACCAGCAGGTACAGCTCAGATAAGGTGGGAAATAAAACAAACAAAAAAAGGATTGACTCATAGCATTTTCCTCAAAGGAATGGGTGTATGTTTAGCTTCCTTTTTATTGGCACTTATAATTAATACTTGAGTAAAGTGCGTTTACAGTATCATGAGGGGTAAGTTAGGGCAGGGTGGGAGAAAAGGTCTCGAGGTCATGAATAAAGGCTCTGGGGAGGGGAGAGTGGGAGGGTTTCAGCTTTAGTTGAAAGAAATTTGCCTTTGTTTCCAGCTCCATGGCCTCCTTTAGCCATGACATAGCATAAATAGAAGACTGAACTTTAAACAAAAAAAAAATTAATTAAAGAAGGCAGGATGGTTTTGTTTCTGTAAATGCCTTGAACAAAGCATGTGTTTCTGTTTAATATTGGATAAGCTCCAATTGATGTCTAGATCCTTGTCAAAATGTTTACTTTTCTGTTGGATTTTTTTTTCTCCAAATGGGGCATTCTGAAGCCATGGCTACAGCTCTGCACTTCAAAGTTGCTGCCCGCCTCCCTTGAAAAGCCATTGTCTTACGCCCTCCACCATCCCCATTTCAAATGAAATCTTAATTTTTAAAAAATCGTTTTGGGCCTGAAAATGATCCATCTTGGTACCAAAAAACCAGAAGAAACCTGATGAAGAGTTAAAGGAAATTCAAAGACAATACAAAGCAACTACAAAGACAATAAATATTGTAAAAATGGATGTTTGTTTTCACTGGGATACTCTACACTGCACAATACATGGGTGGCGTGTAAAACAACAGCAGCAAAAATAATGTTTTCTTGTTAAGCGGTTGTGAACTCCTGATGTGAGTGTGCAAAACCACTGCAGAGGAAGTTTTGAAACTAAAAAACGTTACTTTATACTACCTTGGTTATTTTATTCAACTCCATAGGCCTGTATAAGGTAAAATACATATGCCATGAATTATAAATATGTCAAGACAATAAATGAATAAACCTGAATGGTTTTATCTTACATTTTCACTAGAAAATTTAACCCATAATAAAAGGCACATACTATGATGCCAGAGACTGCAGACAAACTAGGAGTAGGGGGGAAAAAAAAGTGCCTGTAGATAAGAGCACTTAGCTGAAAAGATAGAAGAATTTTGTAAAACTAAACTAAAAGTAAAGCCTCTGTTAGCACTGTAAAAGGATGTCATTTCTCCCTTCTCAATTTTTGACATCTTTTAGACCCATTTTTTCCAACATCTGAGTAAAATACCCACTTCCTCATGGCATTCCCCAAGAGTGCTGAAACTGAACCACCAAGATCTGGGTTTGGTGCTGCCTCTACCACCTTCCGATGCTAGGTTTACAAGTTAGCGTTTGCTGTTTGACAAATTACCCCCAAATGTAGTGCCTTAAAACAACAATCACTGAGTAGTACATGATTCTGTGGGTTATCCGGTTGGTTCTACCCCCTTGGCTGGCTTGCTGGGGCTGGTTGACAGCCTCATCCGGGCCTCCAGGAGGCCAGCCCAGGCCTCTTCACCTCGTGGCAGATGGATTCCCAGCAGGAAGAAAGGGCAAATGCAATGCACAAGCACTTGCCAAGCCTCTGTTTGCACCACATTTGCTATGGTTCCCTTGGCCAAAGCAATCATATGACTAAGCTCAGTCAGAGTAGAAGGGGATGCCATAAGGGAATAACACAGGGAGGTGTGAACAATGGGCGGGTGGGGATTATTGTAACAATCTGCCAATTAACCTCTCAGGGACTCATTTTCTTCATCCCTAAATTGGAAAATTTAATAATTTGAATTTCAAAATATTTGGGGAATGAAATGAGAAAATATATATGGAAGCATTGAAAAATGTAGAGAACTCTATAATTGTAAAATATTATCACACTGCTAGAGAAATCTGTGTTGTTCTGGGTAGCTTTTTACTAAGCATTTTTTTTTTTTTTTTTTAGTTTTTACATAATATCTCCCAACCAATTAAAAACAGAATGACCCCAATAGAAAATAATTTAAACTTTTTGTATACTTGAAAAGCAAAATCACTACTTTTTTAAACTGAAGTTTTAATGTTTCAGCCAGTCATCTAGGTAGTATTCATCAATTTAGCAGAAAAAAAATCTGATGTTGTCTAACAATCTTTATAGAATTAAGACTTTTACCTTACATAATGCCAAAATAGCTGGCCAATTTAACAAAGCTGGTTTTTATCCGGCATCTGGATGTTTCATCTACCTGACACTAAAGATTTTGAATCTCTACTGATCAATTAAACTCATTTCATTTTGTTTTTATTGGATGCTACAGCTGCCTGCTTTTTAATAGCACTGATTATTCTAGAAAATGCCCTGAGATTAAAATGTCTTTTGCTGAGAAAAGTGACTTTTTTCCTGCCACACCCAATGTATCTCTTCTACACTAAATTTCCTCTAGCAAAATAAATGAGTTCTAATTTTTAATTTCTTAATACCCACTGTCCCCAGGAAGTGGAAGCTTTATAGAAAAATTGGTACCCTGTTTTAATATTAGGCCCATCTGTAAAACGTAGAGAGGTGTACACATATGGCAAATGTTCATAAAGAGGCAACTGACAGTTATCACTTTACCACCCAGCACTTTATCCAACACATACAGCTTTTTAATTCCTTTTTGTTCTCTTCTTTTTCTCCAGTTCCAGCTTTACCCACTTTATTTTTTTTCCATTTTATTCCCTTATTGTGTCATTAGTCATAGGATTTCTTAGCAAACATAGTAGATTCATTGTAAATTTGGATCATGTTCTATGATAAAGAATACTTTGAGATATAAATCAGAATTATTAAAAGAAACATTGTAATTGGTAAAAAACAAAAAAGAGAGAGAGAGAAAGAAAGAAAAGAAAAACTCTTGGAATGTGGTTATCCTAAGGCTATATATTTCTTTAACCACAGCATTAACCTTGATGGAAAGTTTTAGTTAGGTATTTGGTAGGCCTCACTTGTGAGTATGAAGTTTAGTATTTAGGAAATATAAGCACTCTTACATTACACATATAAAATAGCTTCAGTATATATGAGTTATAATAAAGACTAATCCCAGCACAATTAAAAGGCCCAATGTAATCACAATTCTTTGATTTGTTGTTATTATCAGTATCTAATAGGCTATGCTTACTTTTTTTTTTTTGGAACCACTGTGAACTTAAAACTGCTAGCAACAATCAAATTTGGAGAGAAAAAAGATTTAATTATATCTAACATAACTTCTGGCTTAAGTATAGTTTCTGGCATTCTACTTCTTTGAAAATGAGTAATACTACCAATCAAAATTCATTCACAACCATGTCATAAACTGTATTATTATCCTTCTGGTTTAACTTTTTGATTCTACATGATAAAATCTGATACACAAATTACATTCTCAGAGACAATGGCCATTAGATTTTTTAAAAATCTAATCTCAGTTGCTTCTAATCCGAATGTCCAGTTTCATCCTCCATACTCAACCACCTCCAAGCAACCTGTCTATGAGCCATAAGGAACTTGAGCTCCATCCTCAGACCTGGCACAGGACCTCTGACCTGGATGTGGCTGCAGAAAGCCCTGGTCTGGCCTTCTTCCCTAGGACCAAGAGGATGTTCCTTCTCAGGATATGTACCTTCATCTTTCTAGACCTAAAACCCTGAAACCCTGAAATTTTCTGCCTAAAGGGCCCTAAGCCCTCTCCCAAGGCCATATGAGGAAGCTTCTCTGGGACAGATGGGCAGTGGAGGGTTCACTCCTAGGCTCAAGTGTCCATGTGTCTGCCTAGAAGTCCACTCATAATAGGGACATGACTATAGATAGCAAGTGAAAAGGTGTGGGTCACAGGCTAGGGCTCCTTTGCTGCTTCTGCCTGGACCCCACTAAGATAGGAGTGAGCCTATAGAATTTATCATCTTTCCCCAAAACTGCAGTGCCCTTTTGGGTTTAAATGCCTTTCTTTGTATTTGCTCTTCTCCAACCTGGAGTTTTTTCCTCCTTCCACTCCTGGAGAACTCCTCCAGATCCAATTTCACTTACTTTTTGAAAATTCTCATGACTTTTCTCATGACAAATTAGCTGTTCTCTCCTTTGGGTTACTAGAGTAGGTTTTACTTACATTTACCATAGAAATTAACACCACTGACCATAACTATTTATTCACATATTTACCTCCTTCTCATGAAAAATTTGGGGCCAGCAAGACTTAAATTCAAATAGTGACCCTTCATAAATATTTCATAAATGTATGTTGAATTAAATGTACAAAATACATTATTTATTTATAAATTGATTATCAAGGTCATTTCTCATGCCAAAATTCTTTAGGCTACGTCTTAGGATAATGTTAAATTTTTATTAATGTCAGGGAATAGAATAGTAAACTCAAAATCAGTTCAAATATTTTCCAAAGGTGACTAGTTTCAAAAATTCCACCTACAAAGGCAAATTCTTGACAGATAATGCAATCCTTGAAAAAAACTTACAGTTATACTTAGTATGGCTTTAAATGGAGAGAGATATTGACAACCAAAAACATGAATAAGGAAATATGTCCTACCCATACACTGGATGCCTCCATTAAATCAACTGTCACTAAGTGCATTAGGGTCAAAACAGAAAGTCCCATCCTGGAGACATTCAAATTGATATATTTACTGTAGCCTGCTCCTCTGCAATGCAGAGAAATGGGAAATACTGTCAGAACAATCTCATGATGATTATTATTCAAAGCAGTTAGGTATATTCCTAAATTCTGTGACATACCGTGTAAAAGAAGAGAAAGTCTCTTTTTTTCTCAAAATCGCAAAAAATGCATAATAGCTTATATTTTTTACACCCTTACTAGATGTTAGTCACTCCTTCAGA
This sequence comes from Hyperoodon ampullatus, assembly GCF_949752795.1. Taxonomy (NCBI): domain Eukaryota; kingdom Metazoa; phylum Chordata; class Mammalia; order Artiodactyla; family Ziphiidae; genus Hyperoodon; species Hyperoodon ampullatus. Next base: position 88,009,488 of record NC_136923.1, read on the forward strand.
CAGTTTACAAATAGTAAATTTTTTAATCCCCACAAAAACATTAGGAGGTAGAAAATAAGGATAAGAATAGTTAAGAAACTTGCCCAAGGTCATTATGGGAGAGGAACAATGACAGTCTTGGAGGTAGAAAGACTGACACTTAGGAGTCACTATTTATACATGGGAATTAGAGCCGTGGGGGAAGTGATGAGCAAGGAACAGCTGGTCAGTTCGAAGAAAGATGGATCCCTAGGGAGACCAAGATTGAAGGACTGGACAAACAGAGGAGCTCATGCAGGAGACAGAGAAGGTAGCATCAGAAAAGCTGCAGAAGAAATAAGAGAAGTGATGTTCCAGAAACCAGAGGAGGGGAGAATTTCATGAAGTAGCTCAACATTACCAGACCTTACGCACACATCATACAGTTGAACATACACAGGTCCCTATTTGTATTTAAAAAGTCTTTCTCAGACAGTTTAGATCCAGGTTAAAGCCAAATTTGGTGAGCTGGTGAGTGAATGGAAGGTGACGATACAGGAGTAAAGAAAGATGAATCTTACAGAGGACACTAGAAGAAAGGGGGAAACACAAGGCAGAAGTTTGAGAGATAGAGAGGGTCCAAAGTTGTTTTTAACAAGCACACATTTTCCTTTCATGGAAGTGGAAAATAGCCAATTAAGGCAATTTTAAATAAGGGAAACTTTTATTTGCTCAAGCCGTTGGCTTTCAACAGAATCTAGGTAGCTCTGGATCTTTGATACACAGTGTTTGGTCAGCAGCATTAGTATTTCCTGGGAGTTAGTTACAAATACAAAATCTCAGACCCTACTTCACCAAAGAATCAGTGTTTTAATGAAAAAAAAAACAACCCGGTGATTCAAATGCATTTTAAAGTTTGAAAAGCATGAATCTAGATTCTACTAAAGATAACTCAAGGGAAAACCTTATCCATTACAGTATAGATTAAAATCATTTTAGTTTGTTTTGTGTGCACACCAAAGTCACATCTAATTTATTTGTAAACATCAGCGTTGCTCTTTCACAAACCTAGTAATTAACTAGTCTCACGTTTACTTTCTATCTCAAGTAATGAACAATTTACTCTAAAAGTAGAATGCTTTCACATCAACAGATTATGTAGATCCACCTGAGTGTGGCTCTCCCTGCAACAAGCAGTATTCTTTATCTTCCTCTAATTCAAGGCAACATCCAATTTCCAGAGGTAAATGTTTTATGGATTTATCTCAATGACGATACTTATTTTCTCTGAACTTTCCCCAACTTATGTCATAGACGCATTATAGGGGAGTAAATAAAGGCCTCCAAGTGGTTTTTATGTGGAATGTAGCAGTAGCAAGGACAGCAGAGAATGGGAAACGATCTGAGGACCAGAGAGAGGATTCCATAAAAGGAAAACACACACAGAAGCAGTCCTTGTCTGCATGATTCCAATATACACAAACTTCAGTTATTATGGTTAAGTGAAATTATATCAGTCTCCAACAACATGGTTCAAATTTCAGTTACCACAATCTATCAAATGAGAGCAGTTGCTTAGAGTATAAACTTTGCTGCTAGCTCTTCAGTCCACAAATCTCGATGTAAAGAATGGGTGTGCATCCTATCCCAGGACCAATCAGGGCACTTCTTTCAAAGTCTGTTGGTGATTGATTGGTCACTGTGCATCTCTGATTCAGTGCATGCACAGACAGAAAGACATGTCATTGTGTTGCCACCTTGTCATCCGGTGAAAATCCCACATAACATTTTACAGAAAGGATAATCAAGAGGGAAATGGCCAACAAAGATGAAAGTACAGCAAAGAAATGAAAAGAGCTAACACTGGAGGTTAAATTAGAATCTTACATAAATAGCTGACCATGGGAATGTTGACTCTGCCACCATTCAAGACACTCTGGACATGCAGCCATAAAAACTTAGTAAAAGAGAACTTACCAACATAAATGAGGAAAATGGTTGGGATGAAGATGTTCCAGAGGAAGTGACATCAGTAAAAATAAATTCATATGAAAAGAACTCTCAGTTTCATGACATTGAAAGCACAAAGGATGAAATGTTGGAAGATGATCCAAACTTAGAAAGCAGTAGGGCAAGTTGCTATGGCCTAGAAGATATTCACTCCCTCTCCTAAGTTACATAATGAGAACAAGACAACGTGGAACCAAGAAGGTTCAAACTATTCTTGATACGTTTTCACAAAGAAATAAAGCACTTTAATTATCAATATTTCTCTTTTAAATTATAAAACACTAAATAAACAAACATTTGAATGCTTTTTCATTTCCCTACACATTTATGACTAAAAGCAAGAGAGTTTTTAATGTTTTAACAAAAAATTATACAGATCACCAAGAAACATGACTTTTCTTATTATTAAAATTGCTTTCTTCATGTTCAGTTTTCAAAGTCATTTTTACAATCCCACAGTACTGTGCAAAGTGAAGATTGTCAATAAGTATAGATAGATGATAATAGATGATAAATGATGATAGATAGATAGATAGATAGATGTACAAGTAGAGATGAGACGAGATACAGATAGACATGGAGCTATATAGAGAGTAACAGAAGAAAATAGTCAAAATGAATTTAGACATAGTGGTAACCCTGAACCATCATTTTTTGTGTTCCCAAGTACCAGGTTTAATAAGGGAAAGTATGCTTGTATCTATATGCACTGGATATCCAATTACAATATTCATATGCATATAACATGCAGCTTTTGAGTATGGATCATGGGGGTTTATCTTTTAACTTGCGAGTTGATATACAAGAGATAATTCTATGAGAGTTCTGCCAACAGCTCTTTGTATATAACAATAAGGGATACTCCTTTGTAAGTGTACTTCACTCTATGTAATACATGTAATCCTAATTTTATATAAATTCTACTCTTCTAAATTAAATCATACTTAAAACCACAAGAAAAAATTTCTAGTAAAGAGTATCACTATTTCATCTATAAAATAAAAAGCCTACACAAAAATGTGAATCATTTTTATTTAAATTTCCCATGAATCTATAATATTTTATATAAAGTCAGTAAAAACGGGGTTGTCCTATTGGATTGTTTTTAATTTGTAAAGCATAAAGAGGTTCAAAGTATGACATGGAGATAAAGATATTAATTGGTTCTTAGAAGTTACATTGTGAAAACCAATTCCTAAAAAAAGGTAGAAAACAATATACGTATGCTCAAGATGAGGAAATGCAATTAGTTTAATAATTCACAAAAGTGTCCCTTGACCATTTGGTAATTTTTCCCTATAAAATTCATATTTATTTAGCAGTTTCTCAACTACTGAGAAACTGTTGCAGTTTCTCAATGCCTTCTTCTTCTGTAAGATACAGTTGCTATTAGAAAGCCTTGCCTCTAGGGGGCCCATATCACTAGTTCTCACCAATGGATTTTGAGGGAAAGTTGATTTTATCACTCTGTACAAAGAACTTTCTGTGATGATGGAAATGTTTTTGCACTGTCCAGTATGGCAGCCACAGGTCACATGTGGCTATTGAAAGGATGAGCATTTTATTTATTTAACTTTAATTAATTTAAGCTTAAATGTTAATAACCACATGTGTCTAGTGACTGCCATAATGGGAAGCTCAGTTCTTACCTTTAGTAATAAGCATTCTAACTTTCAACAGGACACAAGACTGTTTTCAGCATAACTTCCTACCTACTTGTAGCCTGTGGTCCTGAATTTTGAAAAGTTTGACAAAAGTAAGTGTGAATTTGGATAATGGCGTTCATTTTTCTAAAAGGAAAGAGGATAGTTAACAACTATCTACATCTATTACCTCTAAAACATATTTTATTTTTCCTTCAGAAGCACATTTGAAGGTAACTTTTTACTATTCATCACAACTGGGGCAAAGGTCAGGGAGTTTATCAGGAAAGTCAGGAGAATCTTGTTTTCTGTTACCCAGGGTCAACTGCCTGCTGCATGAATATTACAACCTAGACTCTCTTCCTTTCCCTTCCTCTTGTCAGTAAAATTTCTCAAGCCATTAAGTTATCCAGAGCTACGTCGGCATAGATTCTTAGGTCAATTAATATAGGTGAAATAGGAATATGAAGGACCATAGAAATGCATATGGCCAAAGTCTCCCTCTACTTTTTATGATAAATCCATAGCCAACACATTAAGAGTACCTGCATAATTCTGAGATATAAACTTGGGGTACCTCCACTCCCTACCCACCTCCCATAGTGAACACACTCTAGATAGTGGTATAACTCATGTAATTTACTCTTTCATCTTCTTCACTGTTGTTTGCTCGACCACCATTTTGCCTCACTCTCACCCATGCCCCAAGATCCACTGCAATAACAAGTATCATTTGCACCTGGCCTGAGAGGTAGGCTATGAGCAGCTGCTGTACTTTGGCAAAAACTCTTACTATAAAGAGCAAAGCAAATCAAATTTTCTCTAGACAGACAGTATAACATATCATTTTTTAAATCAAAAGAGCAATGCAATAAGTAAATTTTGTGGATTTTAACGCTTCACAATTGTTTACTATTTTTTTCTTGGCAATTTCAGTCACTGTGAAAAAAATTATTTTAAGAAATCAGTATTTATCACTGTTTATAAAAATACAGAACAAACCTCGCCAAGATACTATCCAAAATGGAAAAAAAAGAAAACATATGAGACCCTTGTCAATTTTTAATCAGCAAAGAACATCACACTAATAAAACTTAATTAAATCATTAAATATTTAAAATGAATTTCTAACTCTAGCTTATTGAATGGTTCCCTTTATGTATTTGAAGTCCTATTATGAAGTCTATATATAGAGAAAATGCAAATGTAAAACCAAACAATTTAATGTATTCATCTCAATCAAAAATTCCATTTCACTTATCCTTCTGAAATTTAAACCACCTCCGAACACTACATCTCAATTTATATTTCCTCACATCAGGAAACACATAATAAAATACTGTTACAAATATATCACCTACAAAGTGGTTGTGCCTTATAAATATAACTCATTCATCTCACATGTTTCATTTCATTTCAATAATAATGTATAATAACATTGTCCAATTTACAATGAATGCCAAATTTCTGGTAGATGATATTATGGATATTTACTAACTTCATTTTTTACATCACTCACAACCAACTATAAAGACATATATGTGTCTTCAACATCCTTCAGACAAACATTTCTTACAGTGAGATACAGGAATTTGCCTTTGTAAGAAAGCCAGAATTAGATACATAATTACTTTCTTTGGTAAAAATGCAATATATCAGGCATATTACTACATGGGTTTGAATGCACCTATAGGGTAACCATATCTCTTATATTATACTATATATATTAAAAGCCACCAAAACAATAAATACCAGTAAATAACCAAACACATTACAATGAAACACAAGTATACTCCTGGGTTGCTTTACCTTGGCGAAACAAGAGTGGAAGAGTGAGCATTCATTTGTTGGCATGTACTACACTAAAACTCCCATTAGGCAGCTTCAGCAGAAAGCAGGAATTATAACCCTTGCTAGACCCACAGTCTTGGTAAGTATGGACATCTTTTCTCCCTTTGAAACTTTCAAACTCCCTTTGAAAGGCAGAAACGCTTTAGACTACTTAGTCTGGTAACAGAAACCCGAGCAGTCTACTTTCAAGTCACTGACCTCATGTCTCTTTCATCTGACTAGTCGTCTTCTCTCACCATCCAGTTTGTTGCCCAAATCACAAACTGGAATCAGTTTACAATCATCCAAATCTGCCAGTTCTACCCAAACATCTTTTGAACCTCTCCATGTGGCCTCCCTGTACGGATCCCTCACTCCAGCCTCCCTGACTCTCCAGGCTTGCACTGCAAGCAGCCTCCTGGTCTTTGCTTTTCTCCAGGTTGTATTATATAATATTTAAAACCCACGTAACAGCTTGTTTTAAACCTTCTTCTTAATCTTCTTAAGAGAAAGCAACGGAAATCTTTGAAAGGAGGAGAAAGCAACGGAAATCATTCAGAGAAAGCATTCAGAGAAAGCAACGGAAATCTTTGAAAGGAGGAGAAATGTCTCAGAGCATAACAATCTGCTTCAGTGAAATAACTCTCCAAATGTACCACTTAAAGCAGTTGCTTTACTTTTAAAATGAACAATGAAAATACAAGAAAAGCTATACGCAGTTTTCTTTTCTTCTTTTTTATTCTCAGCAGGCACAGTAGTTACACCTAAGGCAACGGTAGTTTAGATGTCTGGTTTACAACCAAAAAATTCACAGTCTGTAGATAATATGTTAGACTGTGCTTGTCTGGCAGATATATTAGAAAAAAAATCTTTTGCTTTAATATTCTTCCAAAATTTTTCTCTAACTTCACACTTCCTTCAAAGTTCACCATTCCTTAAGGATACAATCCAAATTTATCAACATGTCACACAAGTCCCTTGACAATGTGACCCTAAATTATTTTACACACCCCCAACTACGTACCTATTACTCCAGGCAAAATGGACTATTAGGAACATTCAACTTTCAGCGGCTCTCTGGACGAGCTCACTCACTCAAAGCCATGCTTTTGACACACCAAGCCTACTACTCTAAAACTGCCCATTATTCAGGCATTTCTCAGATTTCACTTCCAGGAAATAAGGAGATATGCTTTATGTTTCAGGCACTGGGATTATATTTTAAAACCAAACAGATCTGCAAAATAAAGCAGCATTGTCAGATAAACAGAAAAAAGGTCAAAAGGAAAAGTTATGAAATACTGAAATATTCATGTGTGTCATTTCAAAACTTTAAAGGGACTTTGCATCCTCCAGTTTTAGAAAACAAAAACACTGATTTAAAATGTACATTATTATCTGTTTGCTCTGAGCTAACATTTCAAAAATAAATAAATAAAAATCTAAGCCAGATATAAAAGACTTAATGATTCAGAAAAATTTTTAAATAATAAAAATAGTAGAAATAAATTAAAAAAGAAGAAATAATTACTTTAGTATCTGCTGTAAAAAATGTTTTAGATGTTTTTCTCTTTAATTGTTCTGTTTCTGTCTCTTGTAAGGAATCTTACCATGGTAAGGAAAAAGGAAAAACTGATATTGTGATACAGTATAAGTTTGTTGTCCAAGATTAACCATTTCAGCAAATAACAATTATGTTTATTATCTAAGAATACCATTTCAATAAAGTATATTCTCTAAACATATTAGATAGAGGGTTAAAAAAAAACTACCTGTATTCTCTTCTCTGGTCTTTTAATCTAATAAATTGGAACAAACTATTAGAAGGTTTTCCAGAAATAGGTTTTTTCAGTAAAAACTCACTTGTGCTACTCCTTGATATTATAACATGGGAGATGAGACTTTATCTGTCTTAGTAATATATGGCATTCTGTGTATTTCAGTGAGACCCCAACAAACTGGCCATCTCTCCAGGCCAGGTGGGTGGAAATCTATCCCAATATAGGGAGGAGCGGGGGGAGTCTGGTTTATTGAAGAACGCTAAAAAAAATTAAGTACTTAAAATGAAGCATATTTTAAAAGGGTACACATCACTTCTTATACGTTATTATTCCATACTCCAGAAAACAAAATAGGGGATCCAAGTCAGTGATAAAATTATTTTTATAATTCATTTCAGAGTTAAAAATAACAAATTTAGCTGAAAACTATGGAAGCTTACTTTCTATTTGTAAGACTTTATGAGTATGTTTTGTCCTATGCTATTAAGCTGAAAAGAATATTAGATTTGGAGTCAGATGTATCAGGCTTCTAGTCCATGCCACACTGCCTAAATTTGGGTAAAATATTTAAACCTCTCTGTACTCCAGTTTCTCTACATATACAATTAATGTTTTTGTATGTATCTTATCATATTTGTATCAGCCTCAGTATATTTACAATTAATGATGCATGTGTGTTTTTTTCACATTAGATAGTAAGCTCCCTGAGAGTGAAGGTTATGTCTGATTTGTCTTTTTCTTCCCCACAGAGCACAGCATAGCTTATAACACTGCTGATATTTCACAAATAGTACAGAATAGTAGAGAACTGAAATTTTTACTTTGGAATTATAATTCCCCAAAATGTGAATCAGAAAAGAGCTATGAATTCCAAAACGTTTGTGAAACACTGAGTCAAGCAATTGAGAGTTTCTTTTCTGCAGAAGTTATCAAAGCCTTAACTTTGCAAATGAACATTATGGTTATCCGAGAGGAAGCTACGTAGAATCCCTCTTAACCAAAGGATCGACACTGGTAGTTTCTTTGTTAAATGAAAAAGTCCTTCAAACACATTTATTTTCTAATGCTTCTCTTCATATGTGGCTGTGGCCTCTACTGGCTATGCTCAGTGAGTAGAGTTTCCAATATATCCCCCCTTTTTTTTTTTCAAAAATCAAGCTTTTTACACATCACTCATAATTACTAGGTTCAAGTTCTTTAAGGTAAAATAGTATAAAGACGTTGGGAAAAAATCTGAGTACAGATGCCTAAGCTTTAATTTCTTAACTGTTTACATTTTGTAGTTCATTCCTCATTGGATAGTAATGTTTTTAGACTCGAGGGTTATACCAAAGTAATTGATTTTCATTTTTATTGAAATAGCTCTCTTATCATACTCACACATCATTGACTTGTATAGTACTTCATTACATTATATAATTATAATAGCACACACCATGGGCATTAACAGGTATGAGGACTAACAAAACTGTCTCTGGGTGAGCGTTAACTCACTTGGAGGGTGCTGTGATGGGCTGGCTGCCGAGGGCCCCCTGTCCTGGGTTCACTATTCAGCCAGCTGGGGACACCAAGACACATGTTTAGAGGAGAACAGAGGGCATCCCTACAGAAGGAGAGTTAACTAAGTGGGGGTCACTTACATAAAGGTCCCTGTGTGCCACCCATTCCATGAAAGACATTGCAGAGGACCTTGATTTGAAAGGCCATAAAGCCTCTTTCAAATCTAAGATCATTAAGAACATTCTGTGAAGTTTTTTGTTTGTTTGTTTGTTTGTTTTCTCATCATACGTCCTGTTTTCTCAAGAAGACTACAGAGCCTGTTAGGGTTCTGTAGTCCCATGGACTAAATACTGCAATGTTGTATGAAGAAAAAGTATTTACAAGCATATATTTAAACATAATAAATTAATGCATTACAGCATGAGTGATGCAGACAAAAATGTCTTTAAAATAAGATGATCCCAGCCACAGTATTTTCTCAGTGTCTGAGCCATCCAAAGGCTGTTCTCAGTTATCCCAAATTCACTTTGCTTTCTACCAATTAGCACGAAAATGGAATGGTTTGGAAAAGTTCAAGGCACTGTCCCATTTATAATTAAATGTAAGCTGACCATTACGATTTGGTAAAAGTACTGCTTGTGATTTCATCTGAAGCGCTGATCTGTCATCCAAAAGCATTTAGGCAGAAATGAATGATTTCTTGATAAAATGTCCACCTGAGTTCAAAATAAATTTGCAACCAATGAGGCATTTACAAAGCTATGGCAGAAAATATGCTATCTAGTTAGAACCTAAATAATATTCAGGAATCTCGTGGTGACTTTTCTTGCCACTCCTGCCTAAGAACTGTAGATCTTCTGTTTCAAATGGTGGTAGTAAGCGATAAAAAGTTGCCCCGGATGTGGTAGCATACAAATTCCTCATTTCTGAATCCACGGGAGAATAGACTGAGAGCACGTGACTACAATCGCTGTCCTAAAAAATGAGAAATGAATACCTTTACGGCTCCAGTTATACTTTTCCCAGTCAACTCATACCCCCCCTTTGTTCTGCCTCTTCATTGTCAGATTTCCTCAAGGGGCAGATTTGGTTCAAAACCAAAGTTGTCTATTTCAGGGAGCACTCAGCTGATTATTCTTATGAGGAACATTTATGATTAACAACATTTTGTCCACCAAACAAATTAAGAATGTTAAGAATCCCAATGCAGTAGAACCACAGTGGGACCTTGTTCCAGGCAATTGGGATTCACAACTTAGAATTTTCACCTGGTTCAAAAAAACAATTTCATTTTTTTGAGAACGGAATTGTGAAACATACCAAGAGTCTCAGTAAAGAGCATTGCATGCAATATTTTATTTATTTGAAAACTAATTCTTGATTGCTTAGTGAAATTGCCACTTCCAGTTGGTTTTTTCCCCCCAAAGAATTCTAAAATTGTAAAAGTTCTAAAGTTGCAAAAGACATAAATTAATGAAAGATAAAATACCTTACAAAGTTTTTTTGTTTTAGAAAATCTCATTGAGTGCCTCAAAAGTTTAATATTCCATTGCTAGTACTCAAAACCAAGTTCATCTTTCAAGTGAACTACAACAGAAAATTTTCTTCTACATTTATGAGTCATTTGAAACTTTGCTGTATTTCCCAAATGCCTAGTTCTGCAGTCATTACCTAAGAAACTCTTCCCTATGAGTTAGGGAGAGATTGCAGATAGCTCTAAGCTCACTCATGTTTACAAACCAAATGAAACCATAACTGGTCGGTTTTTTAAGCAAACAAAGAACAGTGACATTGGGCTGAATATTCTTCACTCTCAAACAACAAACAAACTTTCAAAGATTGTCACTGCTACCGTTTCACAACAGACACCACAAATTCTACATCACGGGTGACTAAATTAATTTGGAAATCATGGAGTATCCATGGAAAGTTACAAAATGGATGCAGGTAACAAGAAAAATAAACAAATTCCACTAATATTCAAGTTGTGTTGGAAAGCAAAGATCTCTGCAACGATCTACTGTTTTTCAAACTTTCATCAGTAAGAAAGCAGGGTTCATGGGATTCCAGAAAGCCTCTCTGTCCCCAAACCTCCCTCCAGGGTAGAACTGGCACCAGTTAGAAGCAGGTAACTGCCAGGCAGCACATACCAACTACCAATGACTCCTTAAAATTGAAAGCAAACGTAAATGCCTATTCTCCCACCACAAGCCAGGCAAAGATATTTGTTTCTATGTCTTCAGTAAATTCTCATCTCATTAGAGATGCCTGAAAAAATGAAGTCTGGAAGGAGGATGAAGGGATGTGTCTACATCGCTCATTATCTTTGGTTTCAGGCAATCTGTAATCTTTGTAAATTGCTAACAACCAAAGAGGTGTTTATAAATATCAGTAGAAATAAGCTAAACAAAACCAGAGCCAAGGTTTGCACTTCTATTACTCACCACTGTTTGGACTGGGAATTAATAAAGTTCACAGATTAACTAACTACTGACAAACAGGAACCAGACTCACCTTCCACATGTCAAATGCTTGCCAACAAATGAAGTTCTCCCCTTTATAGACAGAAACAAACACAGCTTTGTGGCAGCATCTGACCTGTTTCCTCCTGGTATTGCATATGCAAAAGTAAATACTCAAGTAATATTGTGAGTTATAAGCAATCTTTCAGGGAAAACTTTACTTGAGAAAGATTAGAAGATGATAAAAAATTTCCTTTAAATTTTAACATAAAATCCAAGATGAAAATTAGAAGTAGTTTATGATGGGTTTCACAGGAGGGGTCTAGATTATATAACTTTTCAAAACATGCAGATATATCACTAAGCAGTCATCTGTAGTTTTCAAAATACTATTTTAAAGTATATGTTCTATTATCACAAAGAACTTAGAACCTTCCAATATTTAAAACTAAATCCAAAATACTGTTCCTAGGGCAGAAAATAGGAAACAGCATGAATGAACCTTTCCAGTCACATTGGCCCTTCCACTGGGTAGCAGTAAAATGGAGGGAAAGCTGAACAATCTTGTTAAACACACATGGGTTCTAATCCGGGTGCCACCACAGGTAGGTGATTCAACATCTCAGGTTTCTGTTTTCTTAAAAATTTTTATGTATTCAACAGCTGTTTATTGAATGTTTACTCAGTGCCAGGTTTGCCATTACAGGATGAAAACACCTTGGTAAATAAGACAGGTAAGGTCATTGATGGCACTGAGATTACATTCTAGAGGAAAAGACAGATATTTGAACAAGTAATTGCAATCTTGAAGAGATGTTGAAAGGGGAAGGATGGGCGCTGTGGGAGCAGACAGCAGGGAACCTAGTCTGAAGGGTTAGGAGTCACTATCCAAGGAACTGACACAGAAGCTAAAAATCTAAGGGATACGTGGGAGAAAGCTGAGGAAATTACAGAAGAAGCATTCTAGGCAAAGGAAAACAAGAGCCGGCAAAACAGTGGAGGATCACGGTGCGCTCAGGGAACTGATAAGCTTTGGTGCATGTGGACTGGAGAGAGAAGAGTGAGGACAGGGCATGAGTGAGGCTGAAGCCCAGGCAAGGGTCAGATCTAGGAGAGACCCAGGAACACTGCGCCGGGAAAGTGGACTTTATTCTGAGGACAAGGGGAAGCCATCCAAGGGTTTAAGGAGCAGAGACACATTACATTCGTATTTTTAAAGCAAAGTCTAGTGAAGAACAGAGCCTGCATTAGAGGAGGCAAAAGGAGATCCCAGGGATGTTAGTTAGGGGACTGCTGATTATCCAGGAGAATGATGGATCAATCTGTGGTAGAGGGTCAGGAAAGAAATGGACAAATCTGTAAAAGATTTAGGAAAAAGAATGGTTGAAATTTACAACCATGAGAGAGAGAGCGATGGATAGATAGAGGAGGGATAAGGAAAGCAAGAGAGAAAGAAGTTCTCTAGCTATAAAATAAGGATATTCATCCCTGCCATGTATGGTCGTGTGAATAAAAATGTAAATGTGACAACATATATTACATTACACATCTCTTAACACTGCCTAGTGCATAATAGAAACTCAAAACAATGAAAACGGCCAATTTTAGAGTCAAATGAAATTTCATGCTTCTCACAAGTGATGTGAGTTGAATTTTTTTCTGGGTCAAACCTCTTATCTTTGAACTCTTCCATTGTGAGCAAAGACTGCGGCCCACCAATGCCAATGGAAATGAATGTGGTGTGACAGAGCACCGTCACTACATGGAAAGAGCCTACAGTGAGTCCTCCAGATTATGAATGGCCTGCCTTTACATGTTGGCAGCCAATAAAAAAGTGTTATTTGAGACTATATCTCAATCAGTTTGGTGAGATTTGTCATTTAAATTTATGAAGACAATCAAGGCCATGAGTTTGCGTTCTTCTCCAGTGAGTCCATTTTTACTGCTGTGGGTTAAACCTTCCTGATGAAACCCTTTGGGATTGAATAAAGTCTTGAGACACTGCACAGTTTGCACCCACAGTGGCCAAGACAAAGTTCTTGGGCAGGCTGTAGAACTGTGGTTGACCCACGCACAAGGTACCTGCAGGTGGAGTTGGCCACATGCTGACCCCCTTGGAGGACAGGGCACAGGAGAACCATCCCAGGACAGAAAGAGCCTGTCCTATTTCTTTCACTAGAGACACAGACCATCACTACCACCAAAGAGGAGGGTGGCCTTTCTATATTACAGGTTAACATGTGTACATTTACACTCCGTATTTATCAGGATGAAGTTCTAATAAAAGAACAGGAATCGAACAGGCATTTTCTAAATTTGTAAGACCTGCATATCATTATGCAAAATTATTATTTTCTCCCTGAATATACTATTGTGCCATTACAATGGAGTCACATCTTACTCAGCAATTAAATCAGTGGGGAAAAAATTGCATAGTGAAAAAAGTTACTCTTGAACATTCCTTAAATCACCCACAAAGAATGGTATATGTGGTTTTATACATATTTTATGGTCTTGCAAGAAGTCTCACAGGGTCAGCTTTTCATCCAGGATTGAAACAAATTGCTGTTTCTTCAGTGGAGAAACCAAATGAGACACCAGGCCTGAGTTTAGTGGCTATTTTGCAAAAACACATTTTTTGTCTGCTTTCTGCTTTTTAAAAAAATTTTTATACAACTTTTAAAGGTTACTTTCCATTTTTAGCTATTACAAAATATTGGCTATATTCCCCATGCTGTACAATACATCCTTGAGCCTATCTTACATCCAGTAGTTTGTACACCCCACTCCCCCATCCCAAATAGCCCTACCCACCCACCAGTAACCACTAGTTTGTTCTCCACATCTGTGAGTCTGCCTTTTTTTTCCCCAAGTACATGTTAGTTGAGTAAGTTAAAGCCATATAACTCCACTGCATACAAAAGTACTTTTTTATCTATTTTCAAAATTGACACTCAGATAAAGTCTCACTCTAATTACTGAAAGAAGCTTTCAAGAATTATTTGAATAAATGCATTATCTAATTTAACTAGTAAATTAGCTAAACCTTTGTGCCATGTAATTTGAAACACTAAAAAGGCATTGGCCAAATTATTCACGTTCTTAATAAACTACAATGTTAAATGTGCAGAAAAGTGGGGGGGGAAACAAATTTTAAGATTTCCCTCCTCTTTTCTCATTCATACATGTACATAAATCCAAACTGATCCCAGTGTCACCTCATTCTAAACTTTCATCGATTCTCATTGAATTTTAGAACTGGAAGACAAGTCCAAGACTGTCTGCCATGACAGATGCCTTCTCTTTGCCCACTCCGGATACACTCTCTGCCTTCTCCACCCTGCTTTCGGCCTGTGTGGGGCGACTCCTATGGACCACATCAACAGGCCCCCTTACCCTCTGTCTTCCTGTTGGGATCAACGAAAGGGAAGCCCTGGCAGGAGATGGATGGAAGGAAGGAGAATGAGAGCAGTAAACTTATTCCCCCAGCTCCCCCCTCTTAAGTTTGCCCCAGATACAAATCACAGCTTCTTCAAGGTATCCTCCTCTGCAAGGCTCCATTCAGGTTCCAGAGATTCCCCCTCCTCTCATCTTTTTGGACCTAGGGTGATAACAGCTCATCTAATACTAACCAACTCCCATAACTTGATAAACAAACACTCCTGAAATACTCTCATTTCAGTGTGCTCTTTGCTTTCTGTTTGATCTCTAAATGATACAATTTAACTTTACACATGAAAACACTGAACCTGAGAAAAGTCATGTGGCAAGTTCAAGGTAACACAACTACTTAGTGGGAATAAACCAGAACATTCCGTTGCTAGTAACAGAAGCTTCTCTGAAACAAACTAAACAGAAAAAGAGATGGAGATGTTCTTTGGACCGCATAGCTAGAAGTTCAATGGAACTGAGTTGGAGCACTGGACGCAGGAGTCTGAACTTCGTCATTAGGAATGTCTCTCTTTTCTCCATCCCTCTGCTTTCCTCCAGGTTGACCTCATTCTCAGGCAGGCTGTCCCCACAGGATAGAAAATGCAACTACTAGAAGCTATAAGATTACTTCCCCCAGAAGTTCTAGCAAAGTTCCAAAGTTGAGTATAGTTAAGCTAGCACTACTCACAAACCCACCATCAATGGATCATAGTGAATTCTGATTGGTCAGATCAAGACAGCTGGCCATCCATGGAATAAGAAAATAGGGTCAGCCCCACCCCCAAAGCATAGACTCGGGTGGGGAATAGATAATTTCTAAAAGAAAAAGAGAGTGAGAGAGAGAGACAGAGAGAGGGAGAGAGAGAAATGTTCCCCAGAAGTAGGGGTGAAAGGAATGTAGAACCAACAGATATCTGGTATACCGAAGCAAGAACAGAATCAGTTATTCTGAGCCCTATTTGATTTATGTTTCACTATGACACATACATAAACCAAATAACCTGACCTAACCTGAATCTTATTCCATAGAAGCTAAAGAAAATAATCAAACTGTAAATACCAATGACCAACATCAGTCTGGCAGTTACAAGTTAACAGAGAATCTTCACATACATTATCTCATTTAATTCAGTTATTCCAGATTCAGAATTCCAAATTCCTTGCCTATAGCATTTTTCCAGGTCAGACAAATGTCTGTGAACTTTGAGAATCCAAAGATTATTTCTAAATGCTTCAATTGTGTTCACATGTTGTTAAGAAACTACAGTGTAAACATTTGAGAAATGGTTGTCAGTTTTATTGTGCTAAGAATTGCTGTGGAAATTCAGCCAGAGACCATCAAGATATATTTCTGGGCCAAAGTCCAAAGTTCCTGGATTGGTCATGTCTTCTTTTCTGCAATCTGCATTTTACCCAGGACCCAGGGGTCACTCTAATACTAAAAATACAGCTTCCCCAACCCCTGTGAAAACCACTGACCGAGGCTTTTACCATAATATTGCAGAAGAGCATGGATATGTGTGCTCACTTACGCAGAAATGCATGGTTAGTATAAAAATCTCAAACAAATGATCAAGAGGTCAAGGCTGGCAGACTCTTGTGATGGTTTTGAGGCAAACTGTGGGTTTGCTCTGGTGAAATTTAGAGGTCAGAAAACACATGAAGAAGACTCCATGATGATGCATTTAGTAAGCTGGGGAAGAGTAACAAACTTTGTCTGGATTTCACTCAACTTAGAGTGAAAACTAGAACTTGAGTCAGAAGCTTAAGAGGAAAGACCAAACATACTAACATGAAAGACTGAACAGAATGTCTTTTGTCCTTTCTTGATAAAAAGTTTTTAACACAAATAACCTTTGCAATTTATATATATATATACACATATATAACAGATTATATATATAAATTAGATTTATTTATATAAAACAGTAAATAAAATTGTGTCTGTGTGTGTGTGTGTGTGTGTGTGTGTGTATATATATATATAGTTTCAGAGATTTTCTAAATCTCTGAGTAAGGACAACAGCTGGATTCTGAGGGTTCCCCAAACTTTGCAATTGAGACTCACATCATGTGATGTTTTCAAATGTGCTTTTCTAAAAAGTGATGACAACCATTGATCAAACCCAGTCGGCAGACTTAAAGTCAGTAATCCCCAGAATAGAGTTTATTTCGTGCTGCTAGTTAGAAAAACTGAAGTTGGTGTATCTGTCAAAACTCAAAAATATTTTCAGTGCACTTGACATGAGAGTTAGGTGGAAATACCTGCTCTCTGGAGGAAACATCTGAGAGAACTGGCGAGAGATGGGATATGAAGATGGTAAAGGAGGAGTGAGTGATTGAAAGGTGACTCAAATCTTGAGCCTCTGTCTGTGTATTCACTCAACAACGCTTACAGGGCCCTTTTCTTTTCTACCAACTACAAAATAGTAGGAAAGAAAGCAGCCCAAGTCAGCCTGCTTTTCTAAACCAGTTACTGAGCAGTATAAGAAGGAACCATCATAGGGGATGCAACTTCATTGTGCAAAGAGTTGGGAGGCACCCCTTAGTCTATAAACTATAACTAAGGGGATTATCTAAAAGTAAATTCAAAAGTACCTGATCAAAATCTTTGAAGCACTTTTGGAGTCTAAGTAGAAATGAAATGCGGGTCTGGTAACCAAGATTCAGTCACAGATGAGTCAGGTCCAGAACCAATTTAGACAAAGATCAGTGTATCATATCTGGTCAATCTGGAGTCTCTCCATTTTCTAAATAAATGACTGTGTAGTATCGTTTAAGACCCACAATTCAGTTTTCATCTCAGTCTGTCATATGAACTTTGACATGTTAACACTGTGTTGGAAAAAGGATGCAAACAAGGAGATTTACCAGAGGTTTAGAAGCAAAGTAAGAGCTACTGTTATGCAAGGAAAAATATTGCCTTGCCTAACCTCTGACATGATGTCCAACAGGTTAAGGCAAAGTTAAGGAACAGATCACACCTCAAGATTTAACTTCTGAGTCTCCTGTTTTGAGCTTTACATCCTGAACGTGGACTTCCACAATATTATAGTTCACCATCACCACTTCAGGAAAGAACACAGGAAGAAAAAAAGTTGTCATCAGGAGAGTTGATTTTATACAACCCTTCCATCACAATATGGTTAATTTAGTTTCTAGCAATCAGATAATGTACGTATGATACATGTGTCAAGTAAGTATTGATATAATACACTAAATCATTTACATGCATGCATAGATGCACAAATAAGACTATATGTTCTAATGTTATCATAAAGCATGTCAACATGCAAAAAAGTCCTATCCCTAAAAAGTTGTATAATTTAAAGATATAATTATATTGTACCTAAGAGAAAGACAGACAGCCATACAATGGGTATTCAACAAATACTGTAACAACAACAGAAAAAAAACCTATCAATACAACCAATTTTCTGGGAATAAAAGAATCTGAAGGGCCAATTCACATTACCTCTGTGTTTCTGTTTTCTTCCCTAAATTGCTATTCCTCCAATAAAGTATAAATAATTTGCATTCCAAAAGCATGGGGTGGAAGAAAGTTTGTCACTCTTGTAACCTAAGTGTGCAAGATTATCACAGGTGCAGGCAATTAATAAGCAGATTGCCCTACACCCAGAGTCCTTGGGGGCCTGTCAAATAACAGTAGAGAGACAGTTGAGATCTCAGCTCAGTTACAAATAGAATTAAGCAGAGAAAACGTATGCACCCTGTTCTCATTTTCTCCATTTTCTTTTGAAATTGAGAACACACATAGGAGTTACTTTGAAGTTAGAGCTGCTTGAATATGATATTATTGATTTCCAGAACATGTTTTTTGCTCTGCAATGCGGATGTGCATTTTTCAAACATATTAAGCGAGGCTTTGATCTAATTTGTTCCACCAGAACACTCTATAGAGGCTGAAAACCATTTCTATATAAGGGTTTGCTATGCTGAGGGGAAGATTGCTCTAGCTTGAAAGAAGTTGGAAATATCCCATCTGAAAGCTCTCTTCAGTCCTCCTCAGCCTAAACATTTTACTGAGAAGAGTCAAAGGTCACCAACTGTCAAAACAAAACCAAAATTACACAGTGCTCCTGCAACGAAGCTAAGCAGAGGGGAAACTCAGAGTTCACCAACTGGACTCCTTAATGCAGCATGTAACAAACAGTAAAAATGCCCTTAAAAAGTCACAGGTATATTCTTCTAAATCCTACTGATTTTTACAAGTTGTCCAATAAATTTAAAAGACTAGCCTCTTAGGTATCAATGTAGAGACTAAACTGAACTATTTGAGAAGGGGGAGCGGGGGGCCAGTCCATACTTTGAACTGTCAAAGCAACCAGCCTGCAAACTCCAAAGCACCAGATGGTTTCATAAACCGGAAGGTTCATAAATCTTCCCTTAAAGTTTCCAATTTCAAAAAGAGGCTGTTTTCTTTGTGGGATTGGGGAGTGGGGAAAATTTTTTGCCATTGGGTATCTGACTCACGAAACCCTAATAGCCTTCTAAGTTTTCTTGCTCTACATGCTGGAGACAAGCAGAACAGAGGCAAAGAGGACAAGCTCAGAGCACAGTGTCATCTGGCAGCCACCTCACTGGGGAGAGAAGACCTGAGCTTCTATTTCTCAGCCCTGACTGTCTCACCATGGCCATCACAGCTTAAGGAAGTTCCAAGACTTTAAACATTCTGGGGCTGAGTTAATCGACTCATTCTTCAGTCAGAAACTTTACAAATAATTCTGATTTTCAATTACAACCCCAAATCTCCAGCTTTTAAATCATATTCAGCAGTGGCCAGAAAAAAGAGGGAGTGATGGGGGAATGACTTCTCTGAGGTCTATTTTAACTTTTAACGGAGCCAAATCTATCCGCAAGCTTTTAATGGATGGCTGTGTTTGAGCTCCCCGTTTTCCACTGCCTACCAAATGGGCAATGAAGCAGACAGCCAAGAAGAGTACAAAAAATTGGAGGGAAAGAGGGGATGACCAAAGAGCGATTGGTGCCACAATGTGACTAACCAGCTGATTTCATTTGTAAAAGTCTGTGTGCACACCTGGTATGTTGAGCATCTGTGTGCCAACTTGGTCAGGATGGGATTCGACCAGGCAAGAGTCTGCAAAAAATGAGAGGTTTTGATTTTGCTACGAAAATTAGTGAATCAGAAAAGGGAAAGTATTCTAGGCAGATCCATCTATCTTACATAGCTTGGCCACTGAAATACGTAGACATCACATATTTCATGCCCTCACATTCCTCTCCTGTTCTGTCTGACCCTTCATTGCACATTAGCGTAACTTCCTCCCCATAGATTTCTTCCTTCCCTGTATAAATGTATGAAACCCTCGTCTCCCTGTTTATCACAATGTTCTTGGGAGGACCAAATACAAGACATAATGGATGTAAAACTGTTTTGTAAACTACGAAGCTTTGTAATAATTTCAATTATGATTATTAATTCATATACTGAAATATACAAAAGATAGAGTGGAAAGGAAAACATGAGAAATGCTATATGTTTAAGATTGCTTACCTTTAAAAAAATTAGGTTCAAGATCATTTAATAATTACATTCAAGTATATTAGGGATTATTAGACTAAGGAGCTTTCAAGCTCTGTGGAAAACAGGAAAAAAAAATGTGGAATGACTTCAAGCTTCAAGGTATACATAAAAAGAAACTCCAGCAGTCTGGGTTGTTGAGTCCTGGGATGGATGAATCATTAAAGGAGACTGTGGTTTGATTTCCTAGGAATTACATAAGGAGCAGAATGATCACCATCTGATGTGGTTCATACTTTGTAACCAAGCAAAAGGAGTGAGTAGATTAGGTCACCCCAATCATGTTTTCCAGCTCCAAAACGGTCAACGTATTAATTTTTTAAAAGACCTCATGCAAAGTCCCTATAACTTTAATACAAACATCCACATTTTAAAAAGTAAAATCTCCTACAGATTGGAAAATCGGTTTAAAATTCCAGCTATGATGCTAACAAATAATAAAAATATTTTTTAAATAAAACATGCACTACACAATAAATGAAAACTTTAACAGCAGCCATTTCAGATGAGACTTCTAAGACACTCCAAGAGGTTCAAAATTGTATCACAGAGGTGGTAATAGAAACACAAGACCAAGTTTCTCTGCTTTTGTTTGCAGCCCCATAAAACCTTTATGATCTGAAGTGTCCAGGAAAAAAAAATATTTTGGTCACATCAAAAATGTTCATCCTTTCAGTGACTGGTCATCATAAACACTGTCACTGACCTTCCAAACAAAAGTTAATGGCATCCTTGTTACAAGGTCTTTCATCTACACTTCTGTATATCTGTATGTATATGTTGATGTGCATGTATGTGTATTTTACTATTTTTACTATTTTTAATATTCATTCTAAGAAAATGAAGGGGGAAAGTTAAAATTCTCTTCTGATATCAACATTTTGTGGTGTGGTATTTTCACTTCTTTCGTCCAGACTTTATTCTGAAAAGAAGAGAATTAAGGTAACAAGATAAGAAGTCTAAATGTTTGATCTTCGCACACTGGAAAGTGGGATCCTGGCTCTTGGTTGCATGCCAATAGCTTTATGTTGTGGTATGTGTTGGAGAGGGCCATAGGTATACATGCATAAGAGTGCCACCGGTGCTCTAGTAGCCTGAAAAATTTCATGCACCACCGATCTAGTCCTGACAGGAAGAGTCCAGCTTGGAAAACAAAGCCCCTCCCTCTGTGTCACTTCAGCCTTCTTGAACTCCTCAAAAACACAAGTGATAGAGGGAGAGGCTTTTATTCCACACAAGCTGATTCAAATGATAAGGGACTTTGGCACCTCTGGAGACCAAGCACCCAGTCATACCAATGACCATCTTTATGGAGCCTGGCCTGTTAATTGGTCCTGAAAGCGATGGAACCTACAAAGATACTAGAAAGACAAAAAAAGAGGGTCCAGTTGAAACTGAGGCAGGTGGCTGAGGGGTTTTTCATCCACTGATAACTACTTAAATATTAACCCTTTTGCTTAAATAGTATTTAGCCATTGAAAATCTTCTCCATTCTGCCTTTCTCAGAAGATACTGCAAAGAACAAGTTCTTTTTTTTCCCTACGTAGACACCAACACAAATATACCAAATGTCACAAATAGTGACTAGTAGGAAGAGTAAAAGTATTTTTTGAGGTGTAACTGATAAAATTGTAATTATTTAAAGTGTATAACATGATACTTTGATATATGTATATATTGTAAAAGAATTCCCCTTTCTATTGAGTTAAGTAACATATTCATCACCTCACATATTTACCTTTTATTTTTTGAAGAGAACACATTTAAGTTCCATTCTCTTAGACAATTTCAATTACATAGCACAATCTTATCAATTATAGTCACCATGTTATACATTAGATCCTCAGACCTTATTAACCTTACAAGTGAAAAATGTGTAACCTTTTACAAACCTCTCCCTATTTCTCCCACCCTCCTGCCCTTGGCAATCACTTTTCTATTTTCTGTTTCTGAGTTCAACTTTTTTTTTTTTTGAATTCCAGATAACTGAGATCATACAGTATTTATCTTTCTCTGTCTGACTTATTTCATTTGGCATAATGCCTTCCAGTTTCATCCATATTGCCACAAATGGCAGGATTTCTTTTTTTAATGGCTAATATATATTTATATATAAATATATATATATTTATATATATTATATATATCACATTTTTTTAATCTGTTCATCTGTTGACAGACACTTAGGTTGTTTCTATACCTTGGCAATTGTGAATAATGCTGCAGTGAACATGGGGCTAAAGATATCTCTTTGAGATATTGATTTCATTTTCTTTGAATACATATCAGAAGTGGGATTGCTGGATCATATTGTATTTCTATTTTAAATTTCTTGATGAACCTCCACAGTGGTTTTCCACAGTAGCTGTACCAATATATAATCCCACCAACAGTGCACAAAAGCTCCCTTTTCTCCACAACCTCACCAACACTTGTTATTTCCTATTTTTTTGGTAACAGCCATTCCCTGATAATTAGTGATGTTGAGCATCTTGTCACATATCTCTTGGCCATCTGTATGTCTTCTTTGGGGGAAAAAAATGTCTATTCAGTAAAGCTGCAAGATACTGTTTTGTATATTGTATCCCAATATACAAAATTCAGTTGTTGGTGCATATCCATATACCAACAACAGTCTATTGGAATGAGAAATAAAGAAAACAATCCCATTTACAATTGCATCAAAAAGAATAAAATACTCAGGAATAAATTTAAGCAAGGAGTTGGGAGATCTATATACTAAAAACTTTAAGACATTGATGAAAGAAATTTTTGAAAAGACCGAAATAAAAGGAAATATATTTCATGCTTATGGATTGGAATAATTAATATTGTTAAAATATCCATACTACCCAAAGCTAGCTACAGATTCAATGCAATCCCTATCAAAATTCCAAGGCATTTTTCACAGGAATAGAAAAAAAAAAAATTCTAGAACTTGTATAGAACTACAAAAGACACCAAATAGCCGAAGTGATCTTGAGAAACAACAACAAAGCTGGAGGCATCACAGTTCCTGATTTCAAATTATATTACAAAGATATAGTAATCAAAACAGTATCGTAGTATCATAAAAACAGACACATAGATCAACAGACCAGAATAGAGAGGCCAGAAATAAGCACACATGTATGTATGGTCAAGTAACTTACAACAAAGGAGCCAAGAATATCCAATGGGGAAAGGGCAGTCTCTTCAATAAATGGTACTGGGAAAACTGGATAGCCATATGCAAAAGAATGAAGTTGTACCCCCATCTTATAGCATACACAAAAATCAACTCAAAATGGATTAAAGACTTGAACATAAGAGCTTAAACCATAAAACTCCTAGACGAAAAGATTGGGGGTAATCTCTTTGACAATGGTCTTTGCACTGAGGTTTGGGGTTTGACACCAAAAGCAAAGGCAACAAGTGCAAAAATAAACAAGTGGGACTACATCAAACTCAAAAGCTTCTGCACAGCAAAGGAAACCGTCAACAAAATGAAATGGCAACCTATAGAATGAGAGAAAATATTTGCAAAATACATATTCAATAAGGGCTTAATATCCAAAATATATAAGTGACTCATACAACGCAATAGCAAAAAAACAAAGAATCCATTTTTTTTAATGAGCAAAAGGAAGAGTAAGGGCTTTGATAAATCTGAAGATTAGACTGCAGATGATAGACACAGCAAGCTTTTCCTTCCAGAGCAACAAAAGTCTGTGTCTTCCTGGCATTGCTTTCTTTCATCTCCACTCATCTGTTTGGCGATTGCAGTCCACAGTGTACATCCTTCACTCAAGAGCAATCACCCCACAGTGAGCTATAATATGGACCCCAGAATAGCCCCAGTGGGCAAAAAGTAATATTTATATACTTACTAATGAGGCATATAAAAAGCAAGGTAATTTCTAGAGTTTAACAATCCATTTTTCTCTACATTCTATGTCAAAATTGAACCACCTAGTAAGGAAAAATGAGCTAGAGAACCTCAATAATATATGGATAGATGATCATTTTAAAATGGGAGCATTTATGGATTATAATTTGGGGAGGATTTATCATTACTACTGCAATTTTATTTCTTTTAATTCTCCGGTACATCAGGTTAATAATATATTATGAATATTAATACTAACATAGAGACACATGGTACTGAAATTATAGTGGATAGAGAAAGACAAAGACCCAATATGAGGCAGGAAGTGAAATTATGGAAAGTCAGCAATGGTATCAAAGTAAGGGGCAGTACTGCCTAGAGAGAAAGCAAAGTTCTCAAAGTTGCTTGAGACGCCAAGAGCAAGCCAGATGTGAGGAACCAGCTTAAGTTGTATGCCAGAAACTGCACCAGAGGGAAAATTAAGTTCATAAAAATATGACAACACTAAAAAGCCAAAAATTAGACAGTAAGAGAAGCTGAGTAGGGTATATATAGATACTGAAATTCAGGAATAGAGGTAGATATGAAAGCAAATATACTAATGAGTATCAGGAAAACCAAAGCACAAAAGGGTCTGAAAAGGAAATCCTCAAGAAGCTTGGAAGTCTGATCAAAAGAACAAGAGAATCGAATTGGAAAACAAAATACAAAGACTTGCACAAATGGTAGAACCAGAGGATGCTCAGGAGTGAAAGCTTGGGGCTAGGTGGACCAGAGAATGGAAGACTCCAGCATCAAGATCAAAAACTCTGGGAAAGGGCTCATGTCTGTGCACTTCTGGAAGCAACCCCAATTTTAATGCTTGGACACTATAGCACCTAAAAGTGAAAGTAGGCAGGGATTATATCTTGCTGTGACACTGAGTCAAAGACAATAGTGTTTATTTTTCTCATTAAACTATAAAGTTAACGCACAGTTACCCAGTGATGATTGAGGCCTTCAGTTTACAGTCTGGATGACTCATTGAGATCCTCTTTGGTGATATATTAGATACTTGGATATGTTATATGATCACCAAATAACATTTTAACAGAAAAAAATCATACAGTTATCCATCTACCAGAAAATGATCAATTACACTAGGACTTAGGATATTCCGCTATACTTAACTGCCTCCTATAAAATCTAATTTTGATAAGGCCCAAAGTACCATGTAGGAATTAAATGTATATTTATACTTATGCATAACACATGTATACATACACAGAAATATATATACACAAACATGTCTATGTTATATGAGTATTATTCCCCTGTGCTTGTCACAATAAGCCCTTAGTGTGTTGAGAGGTATATTCCCAAATTTCTCCAACTTATTTCTTCTTTTTAAGGGCTACTTCTTTTGTTTTCATCACCTAATTTTAAATAACCATTTTATTCTTAGATACCATGCCCATTAACAATTGAATAAGAGCAGAGAAAACCTAGTAAGTGCTGATATCTTATCCTTAATTAAATGACCACTTCTGATAAATTGGAAAAACAATCATCTTCAGATCTTATTCAGGATGATAAAATCTCTCTCATTTAGCAGTCCTTGTCCAGGCTAAATTCTCGCTCACTTCAGTCTTAAATTCTGCTTACTTACAAAGGTCACTAGTTATATTATTCTTCTACTCTAGAGTCAGGTTCTACATATATATGTGTGTGTGTGTGTGTGTGTATAAATATATATATTTTTTTCAGTGTCATGGGCAAAAAGCAAATCAAGTTTTATTAAAACTTGATGGCAGCATGAAAGTTAGAGCAGACCTGACTATGGCAGTTTGTAGACATATTTTTTAAATTCCCTTCTCAGAAACATTTTTATAATGAGATATTTAAAATAAAATTATTTAAAACAATAAGAATATGAAAATACTTTAGCTTAAAAGGACATTTGCTTGTCCTCTGATATCCTTTTTATAAAAAGGAAAATGAGTAAACATTTTTGAAAATACTATTGTGAATTATTTTTTAGCCAACTGCAATAACACTACTTTATACAAAATAGATTGTGGTTCATCTTATTACCATGGACTGTTTACATTTTTCAATGTAGGATATCAAAAGATTTGTGTTTTGTTGAACTTCAAAGGAGGATTTACTATCATCCTCAAATTTACATGTACTTGAATCTTCTACTATACCTTTTCCTTCTGTTGAGAACAATTATGAGCTCTGGGAAAAGAAGAAAGAGAAGGAGAGAGAGGAAGATAGGAAGGAAGGAAGAAGGAGAGAGGGAAGGAGGGAGGAAGGGGGGGAAAGGGAGGAAGGAAGAAGGAGAAAGGAAAAAAAAGAAAAACAAGCGAAACCATACTTGAACATACTGAAGATGAACAACAAATGCAGTAGATTTCTAGAGGACTGTTAATATCAAGAAGAAGAAAATGACAATGATTTTTCTGTATCTTATGGCTTTTAACCTCAGAGAAGAGTGCAGTAATGTTCTGTTGAGTGGCTAAAACTCTGTTAGAAGCCCCACAGTTACTGTGGGCAATTGTAGCCACTTGAAAGGGAGGGGAGACTCTCTTCTCCAGAGAAGAGGAGTCCCCAGTTTTATGTACAAATTCTGTGCAGATTTCTGGCTGACCTCTGTGTGTGTGGTGGACTCCACGCAGCACAGCTAAGGATTAAAGAACTGATCAAAGGTTTCAATTGCCACCCAAGAACTGGAGTTTGAAGTTTGAATCTTGTTAAATTACTCGCCAGCTAAAACAAACAAACAAAAAGCAATTCTCTTCAATAGATTATAACAAAATCCAAACACAATATGTCATTTACAGTGAGAAAAGTGCAATACAAAATTATTTGACATATGAGGACACAGGAAAATGTCACTGATCATCTTTTCAAAAGACAATTAGCAGAGTTCAATCTTGAGATGACTAAGGTATCTGAGCAAACAAGGATTTTAAAACAATTCTTGTAACTATGATCAATGATATGAAAATAAGTTTGTTCATAATAAATGAAAAGGTAGGAATCGCAGCAGAGAAACTGAAAGAAAAACAACCAAACAAAAATTCCAGAAAATTACAATATCTAAATATTTTTTTAAAAAAATCACAGAATGGGGCCTCCCTGGTGGCGCAGTGGTTGAGAGTCCGCCTGCCGATGCAGGGGATACGGGTTCGTGCCCCGGTTTGGGAGGATCCCATATGCCGCGGAGCGGCTGGGCCCGTGAGCCATGGCCGCTGAGCCTGCGCATCCGGAGCCTGTGCTCCGCAACGGGAGAGACCACAACAGTGAGAGGCCCGCGTACCGCAAAAAAAAAAAAAAAAAAAAAAAAAAAAAAAATCACAGAATGGAGATGACAAAATAAAGAGTCGGTGAACTTGAAGGTAGAATAATAGAAATTATCTAATCTGAAGAACAAGGAAAAACTAAAAGAAAAATAAACAGAGCCTCAGGTACCTATGGCATAATTTTAAAAGGTCCAATTTACATTTAACTGGTGTCTCAGGAGAGAAAATGGGGCAAAAGTACTTGAATAAATGACAACCAAAATGTTTTCAAATCAGTGAAAATAATAAGGATACAAGAATCTGAATGAAACACAAGCAGTACAAATTCGAAGACTATCATATCTAAGCACATTATAGTCAAACTATTTTAAACCAAAAATAGAAAAATCCCTGAAAGCAATAAGAAAAAATAAATGCATTAAATGTAGGGGAACAGTGATTAGTTAACAAATGACTTCTCATCTAAAAATACGAATGCCAGAAGACATTTGAATGACATATTCAAAGTGCTGAAGAGAAAAAAATATAAACTAAGAACTTCATATTAAGCAAGGCTATTCCTCAAAAATAAAGGCAATAGAGAGACATTTTAGATTTTTTAAATGAGAGGATTTGTCATGAGCAAACCTGTAATATAAGAAATGCTAAAGAAAGTTTCTCAGTCTGATGGAAAACAATACCAGAGGTAAAACTGGATCTCTAGGGAGCAAGGGAGAACACCAGAAATGGTAAGTTTCTACATAAATATATAATACTATTTACTCTCTTGATTTCTATGTAATACATATAACTATTTAAAGCAAAAAATGTAACATTGTTTTGAGTTATAAAATGTATGTACATATAACACATATGACAACTATTGCATAAAAGACGGAGAGGGAAGAAATGGACCTATATGGTTATAAGGTTTCTATATTTTATGTGGAATAAAACATTATTAATCTACCTAGTTGTAAAAAGTTATAGGTATATATTATAATCACTAGAGCAACTACTAAAATATTAAGAGAACTCAAATATCATAATAACTCATTTTCAAGAGAGTGACTATCACCTCAATCAAATCTAAGGTAGTGAATAAATTTAGTTCCAATAGAATAATCATTGGCATTGCACTTTATTTTAACTGAAGTATAATTGACTTACAATTATATTATAATTATATTACAATTATATTAGTTTCAGGTGTACAATATAATGATTCATTATTTTTACACATTACAAAATGATCACAATAAGTCTAGTTACCATCTCTCACCACACATACCTGGGGTTGCTGGCTGCAGGCAAGAGGGGGTCCCAGGACTGGCGCCACCCTGCTGGTGAGTGGGTAAGCCCTCAGCACTAATAGGCTAAAGAGAGGATTCCAAAATGGTGCCTGCCATCACCAGTGTCCTCATGGTAGAACAAGCCCCCCCAAACGGCTGCTGTCAGCATCTCCATACCCAGGAGGAGTCTCAATTGCCTCCTGCTTCTCCAGGAGGCTTCCAAGATCAGCACGTGGGTCTGACCCAGGCTCCTTTCATATGATTTCCTCCATGCTGAGTCTCGGAGTATGTGAGATTGTCTGCATGCCCTTTGAGAGTGGAGTCTCTGTTTCCTACAGCCCTCTGGCTCTCCCATATGCAAGCCCTGCTGACCTTCAAAGCCATTCTGTGGCTTGTCTTGCCAGTGCATGACCGCTGAGCTGGGGAGATGAATGTGGGGCTCATACCCCTCCTTCCTTGGGGAGGACCTCTGCAATTGTGCTTATCCTCCCACTTGTGGGTCACCTACCCAGGGCTGTAAGTCTTGTCTATACCACAGCCTGTCCCTCCTACCCTTCTTGTTGCAGTTCCTTCTTTGTATCTTTAGTTGTAAAAAAAAAATTTTTTTTTCTGCTAGTCTTCAGGTCATTCTCATATATAGCTGCTCTATAAATAGTTGTAATTTTGGTGTTCCCCATGGGAGGAGGTGAGCTCAGGATCCTCCTACTCTGCCATCTTGGCCACCAAGAATTGGCATTACAATTCTTAGTGAAATTTTGTTTACACTGTTTCTTTTCAATCTATTAAGTGTGTGTTACAAATGTGTTGTATGACAGAACAGAAATTATAATATTTAGTTCAAAGGGATCTGTAAAGCACTGATTTACTCACAACAGTAATTAGATTCCTAATTTCCATTCAATTGTGAAAAGAATTTCCTATCACTAGTTCACATAAAGGCATGTAAAGGCAAATATTTATCATGGTATTGTTTATAGTGGAAGAGGGACTAGATGTAGTCTGGAAAAGCAGATAAGTCAAACATGGAAGCATTCAATGATGTATTATAAAAGAGTGAGAAACAACAGACGAGATGTACACATAGTAAGATGAATGCATCTTCTAAACATAACTGAGTAAATAAAAACCAAGACAAAGATCAGACTGAAATCTCTAAGACCGTATGTTTTAGGTAAATTAAAATGTGTGCTAACTCAACGACATTGCACATCTTACAGGAACACATACAAAGTAATTCATATAAACATGTCAGAATGGTTGTTTCTGGGGAAAGGAAAAGAAGGGAGTGCAGAAGAGGATTAAAAAAGATGGATGGATGGATGGATGGATGGATAGGTAGATAGATGAAAAAATAAAGGGAGTAGCTATGCATTGAGCAATAACAATGATGTATCATGAAATGAATAATCCACCTTTGTATCTAACTAAGGTCCATTCAAAACAGGAAAGAAAAAAGAAAAGGAACTGCATTTTCTGAACATCACTTTTTTTTCTCTTCTTTATTTTTCTGTTCTGGATAGCTAGGATTCACTTTCACACTAGTTTTATAACTTAAACTGATTGACAAGTTTTATGAAAGACCCATCAAACTACTGTTACAGTAATTCTTAGCAATTAAAATTGAAAGCATTAGGCAGAATATTTGCAGCGACCAGTGTAGATGTAAAGTCAGGTTTTCAACATCTACACATCCCTAAAACCAAATGAAAAGTAATTCACTGGGTTTTAAAAATTTGATTTGTACAGTGGTACAGATGATCTAATGAGCTAGGCCAGAAGTTGACAAACTATAGCTTGCATACCAACTCCAGCAGAGCAAGCTGTTTTTGTACAGCTCATGAGCTAAGAATATTATTTACATTTTAATATCATTTTATAAGTACCTACATAACATCCTCGATATTGCCTCTTGGCTAGCAAAGTCAAAAACATTTACTATCAAGCTCTTTAAGAAAAAGTTTGCCAACCCCTGATCTAGTCTGGAAAGACCAAAAAAATATTTCTGATATTCTTTCCTTTTCATAACTTGTATCTCAGGTTATAAGAAAGAGTTATAGAAACAGTTTGGGGGGACAAAGGAAGAATCTTCATTGTCTGGCAACCCCTGAGTAGAATATGGGGAAATGTGCTGCTGGTTGTATAAAAAATATTAATTAGATGGTAGATATCTAAGATCCTTTGCAGAATAATTTATGGAATAAACATAATATCAGCACTAAAGTATAATGATTACTGCAGATTATGTTTTCCAAGATGGATATGACAGAATTTTCCATTCCACACACTTTTCTTACAGTGACCTATTGATACCCCTCCTATTGATAGATGGGGGTCTAGTCTGTCCCCTTGAATTTGTGCATGCTGGTGACCATGAAGGAAGTGATGCTGCATAACTTCTCAGGCTTGGGGTGGTAGCTCTTGGAACCTAGCCTCCATGCTGTAAAGAAGCCCAGACCACATGAAGAGCCCAAGAGAAGGTGTTTTGCTGGACAGCCCCAGCTGAGGTCCCTGCAGACAGCCAACATTAACCACCAGATATCTGAGTGAGGAAGCTTTTGAGATGCCTGAACCCCAGCTACCACCTGCCTGCAACCTGCATGAAAGACCCTAAGCAAGAACCATCAGAAATAAGAAACTGATTGTAGTTGTTGAAAGCCACTAAATTGGGGGGGGGATTTTTTTTTGCAACAATAGATAATCAGAACTATTTATCTTTTATGAAAGACTCAAAGAATATTCTTAACATTATTCGATATATCATGAAATCAGTCCTCTGCAGAGAGGTCACTGCTCCAAATGAGTTACCTGACCTATCTTATTTCATGATGCCTTGGCAGAACTGGATATAACTGGAAGTTGCTGGCAAGAATCAGGAACTATCATAAACCATGACAAATCGCATCCCTTAAATTTGGTACTAAAGTAACTATTTTATCACAATCATATAGGTACAGCCTCAGTAAGCTAGTAAAGGAGTCAGCAGTATAATTCAAAACTCCTTTTTCATAGTCAATGATTTATGCATAAGTCTATATAATTTCTTAACAATCACATACAATTTGATCCACGGAATAAGCATTTTTTCATGCTAAATCTTGGAGTTTGCTCTGAAATAGCCCTTTCTAAAAAATAAGGCTTAAGATGTAAACTTGTAATTTGGGATTGTAATGAAAGTAAAACAGTTTTAATGTCATTTTTTATGAACTGTGCTAAAATGTGTCAGTCAAAAGGGAGAATATATATAATAAAGTCTTCCATAACATTACAAAAAAATTTTTTTTGTTTTATGTTTGGGATGATAAAGTTTCCTATGCTTGGGATGACACTGAAGTAAACTACAAGAAAAGACTTTTGAGGTTTTGGGGGTTTTTTTGGACAAGGAAAAACCCATGACATTTTCACAAAGCCTTTGGTCTTAACCTTGGAAAGCTGGCTGCTTAGGATAAAGGCAGAGAAAATGAGCAAGAAAGCTCTAAAGGTGGGCTGCTATCATTAAATGCAAATATATTCATTAAGGAATTGGCCAAACAGGAAGGTATATTCCATTTTTAATGACTTTTTTAAATACGCAAATATTCTGCAGGTGTGCGTTTACAATTTAATTAACCTTTGAAGGAAGCAGTGGTTATCTGTGGAAATGGGCCTGGGTGATAAGATGCTATCTAGACCTAAGTTTTCACCTTTTATTTTACATATATGTTATATAAAATTTTAAATCCATCAAAAACTGCCTTATTTCTACTTTCATACCCTTGACTTTTCTGCGGAGTCACTGAAAGCTCCAATGGCACCATTTTTATGGAATTTTTATTTTGAGTTGTATTGCTAGAAATACTTCATATAATGGCAATGCTACACATAATTTTTTAAAGATACATTTTTCTAAAAACTTGAAAACACTGATAAGGAATTAAAATACATTTTGCATGTAATATATTTTTGTGGTACACGGTGAGACAATGACAATTATCTGAGTAATTCAGAACAGACACACATACACATCTATGGCTCGCCCCCTAAATACAGTGAGTAAAAGTGACTTACTGAATTTTTAAAGTTACAATATTCAGGTAACATTGATAAAATCTACCTGTCAGTGTGCATGTTATAGGATTCTGATCAGAGCACTAAAAAAAACAGGTTTCACTCTTTTAATCATCATTGTTTAGGTCATCAAGGTATTTGAAAAGTAAAAATTATTAACGATTTCACTAACAGTTGCTTAGAGTCTACAAAGCCTACCAAACAATTTGATTGGCTGTTTTTAACTATCTAATTTGCTCATGTGCAAACAAAAATTTAAAAGGTTCTGAATGAAAATAAGATACAGATCTGGACAAGCAAATGCAACAAATTTAGTTGGCCCTCCATATCTGGGGATGCAGAACCTGCAGATTTGGAGGGTCAATTATATTACAACACCATTTTATATAGGGACTTGAGCATCTGTGGATCTTGTATCCAATGGGGTCCTGGAACCAATGCCCACCTGGATAAACCAAGGGACAACTGTACTTGTTGAAACTGCTTGAAAAAATAACAGGAACAAACCTTCTGTCTTGATATTTGAGCTTAAAGTTCTCTTTAGATTGAATCATATGAATATTACTTCAGTTTTTAAACTTCATTTATGTAGACAGGAGTTTGGAAGACATAGTTATTTCACGGACTTATCTTCAAAAATGTTCTTAAATGATAAAATATGTGTTCCTATATACTTGATGTGACCTTAATGAGAAAGCTTTATATAAACCGAACTTGAAAACGTTCTCACAGTTTCATAGCTGTTTCCAATATACACGTGTATGATTATCTATTTATCCAAATGGACATTATCCCTATTTTCAGGTGCAGCTGAAAGTACTGTCTAGCTCTTATTCTGCAGTTATTAACAGAAACTTATATTCATTTTCTTTATTTCTCTATGAAATGAATGTCCTGGAAGAAATACCCTATCTCTCATCTATTAAGTTAATTTATAAGGTCTGAGTACAAAATGGCCTGTAAAAGAGAGAACATTCAAATGCCACATCACCTCTAAAGGTAATAATAATATTGCTTCTCTCAGTGGTCAACAGATAACCTTTTATTTTTTTTAATCTACAAGAATTCTTTGACTTTCATTCTACTAATGATGTACAATTGACAAGTGAAAAAGTTAAATGAAGATTTTATGACATATGCAAGACACATATTAGTAAAAGAATTCTTAGAGACCAAAATGGCAGATAAACCAAAGACCAATTTGAAGAAGAAATAAAATTAATAGCTCTTCATCGCTTATCTGCATAACTCATCAAGAAATATTTCAACAAATGTATTATTTTATAACATAATTTAGAATCATACTTAAATTCTCTTTGGCAGTGGCAACGTTTCCCTAAAGGCTCCAACGCGTTTAAAACATGCTATTTCTCTCACCTCTCTCTTTGGGAACCTAATTACTGTGGCATTTTTCCTTGAAGTAATGTGTTTCTCAATTTGTCTTCAAGGTCACATCCATATCTCCTCACCAAGACTCACTATCAGCTGCATAAGAAGCTCAGTGGGTACAAGTATGATTATAGAAAGCAAAAAGAAATATTAATGGTATGACAAAAAATCTGGAGTTCCAGTGCCAGTTCTGTCAATAATTACACATGTTCAACACATTTTATTCACCTGTAAAATGAGGTATTTGGTTAGATTTACTCTGTGGCTCCTCTGATCTCAAATAGTATGATTTAGACAAATTAGAGATTGTTCAGAAGTTGCCCTTCAGGATGATTAATCTTCCCAATGGATAAACAGATTGAAACTGAAATGGACATAATCAGGAGAAAATGGAAGAGAAGCTATTATAAATATTCAGGTCAAGATAACCTAGAGAGAGGAGAAAAGAAAATTTTATGGATGTTAGAGAGGCAGAATAATTGCAACATACCATACCAGCTGGTTGAGTGTGAGTCAAGGGAGACAAAAGAAAAGGAAACAAACACAGCTCGGAGAGGCTAAGTGTGGGTGACTGAGAAGAAAGCAGGTTAAGAGAAAAGACGAGTAGTTAAAGGTTTTCTTTTAATAAGTCAGCATATCTTGGTTGAAGACATATAGGTTGAAATGTCTAGCAAGTAGATGACAGCTCAGAAGAGAGTCAGAGAAAGAAAAATAGAGTTTGGATCATCTTTATGGATATGACAGGTAAAGTCCTGACACTGAATATGACAGCCAATGGGGAGAATGAGGGTTGAATGCCAGAAAAAGGTTTGACATTGCAAAGGACTCAGGGAGTTATTTAGATTCAGCAGTTAAATAATCACTGGTGACTAGTAAGGGAAAACAAAACAAAACAAACTGACTTACTTATATATTCTTATTGCCCTGTGTTCTAACTTTTAGGAAATTGTTACATTTTCATTATGGCCAAGTATAATGTCATTTATTTTAGATGTTTGAGGTGTTTGAAATACACACATACATATCATCTCCTACTCCTAAGTCTTTGTTAATTTCCCCTCGCATTTTCTTAGTATATGCTGTCTGTTTTGGATCCTATTATTAAATGCATAAAGATTGTTGATAGCCTTGTCTCCACTGTTGATTGCATACAACAGTATCACAAAGGATGGCCCTTTGCTTTAACACTTTTTGCCTTACATTTAAACTTGCCTATTAGTAACTTTACTAATCCAGCAATTTTATTTTTTCATTTTTATTTTTTTGTGGATTAAACAGAAGTTTAATATGAAGAATTAACAGGCTATGATAAAAGAATAAGGAGTTTGGGATTGACATGTACACACTGCTATGTTTAAAACAGATAACCAACCAGGACCTACTGTATAGCCCAGGGAACGCTGTCCAGCAATTTTAAATAATTTGCTTGCTGTGGGTTTTTTTATACTTACACTTTAACTTTACTTAGCCACTTCATTTTAGATCTCAACATTAGGCTTCTCAACATTGGAGCTACTGACATTTTGGATGCCATACCAGTTTGGTTTGGGGGCTTTTCGTGTGTTGTAGGTTATTTAGCAGCACCTCTGGCCTCTACCCAGTAGAGCATGCCAAGAGCACTGCCATCGTCAGTTATGACAATCAGAAATGT
Source organism: Hyperoodon ampullatus (assembly GCF_949752795.1). Taxonomy (NCBI): domain Eukaryota; kingdom Metazoa; phylum Chordata; class Mammalia; order Artiodactyla; family Ziphiidae; genus Hyperoodon; species Hyperoodon ampullatus. Next base: position 88,045,177 of record NC_136923.1, read on the forward strand.
CTTCAGACATTGGCAAATGTCCTCTTGGCGGGGGCTCAAAATCAACCGCTAACTCTTTGTCCTTTGAAAACAACTGTTTCGGATATATCACTTATTTTGTTTTGGAAATACCATCTATTGGGATTTGCCACTTTTAAAGAAATTGTCTTTTTTTTTCTTTAATGAGTAAACTTATCCCATAATGTGTTTGATGTTTGATTCTATTCTGATCTCTAATTTTATACTTTTTGTTACTTATGTTTCCTTTGTTTTCTATCTTTTGATAAATGGAAAATACATTTTGTGTGTGCTTATGAGTGTTTGTGTGATATTTCCTTTCTTCTGAGAAGCTAAAAGGTTTATAATCTGTTCTCCATTTTCCAGTGGTTGTGATGATAACTCTGCACCATCTATTGACATCTTTCTTCTTTAAAAATCACCTTGACTATATCTATTGATTCCCCGCACTGAACCATGAAAAAATTAACATGCTCATACTCCCTTCCATCTTTGACCAACATGCAATTTTGCTAGTTTTTTTTAAAGCTTATTTTGTTGCTCATTTTATTAGAATTAGGGAGAGTCAAGATTGTGTGGTATCCTTATCTCAGAAATCCTCATCAGCACCTTGTACCTTTACTTCCCCCTTGTAGCTTAAAAAAAAAATATATATATATATATATAATATATATACAGGTATATATACTAGTACATATCTACCCATCATCTATCTATTTACATAGAGATAGATAGGGAGAGAGTATAAAGTATGTATATACAGATAAACATACTTTATATAGGTATATAAATATGTGTGTACATAAATATATACATATTTAAATGTGTGTATATATATACATACACATATATATTTCTTTGGGTCAATAGAGCATTCCATCAAAGAATTCATTCTTATTTATATTTCAACCCCAAATGATAAAAAAAAAGCTTTGCAAACAATTGTCACTTCAGTTAGTCCCTGAATATCAAAGCATATATTACACTAGCAAGACATGTTGCATTTAGTGAATAAGACAAAAAGATAGAGACAGGTCACAGCTAAGATACTGCAGACAAATTTTAATAGAAAAATGTATTAGAGGATGATGGGGGGTGCAGACTGAAACTGGAGGATATTATTTCCTGTGAAGAACCAACCCTATTTCCCAATCCGAATTCTTTCAATATATTGAAAAAGATGAACAGTGGAGAAAGGCAGGGGTGACAGCACATCAACACATATACGGCTCTATGAGTTATTACAATATAAAAATACTTCTCTTGAGATCAGCACAGATTTGTTGCCGTGTCTTCCCACATGTCCTGACTCCTCTTGAAGGTTTCAGCCCCTCCTCTGGGACCCCCATTGTCTCACCACAATGGAACAATTAAAGAATTGAAGCCTGTCAGTTCAGGGAGCCTCAAGGACCCTGGTCTATTGCTATAGGTATCTGTTCTGCTTGGTGGTGCCCATGCTAATTATAAAATTTAAAATTATCCCTGGAAGAAGACATGGCTCAGAGTCCCATTTCCTATTAGATAATATCTCTCTCCCTCTCTCACTGGAAGTGGGCATGCTTCAGATCCACTTCCCATTAGACAAGGAATACACACATACATACAAACACACACGCACATATCAAAATACGAAGAAACTTTCATGAGGTAAGTTATTATCCACCCCACTTAGCATTAGCATACAGCTAAATATTTGACACTTTTACTTGAAAAAATGTAATCTCAAGGAGAGAATCTGTGAAGTCTCTAGACACATCATCCTTGGATCTGGCATTGTCTTATATCAGGCATTAAAACTTGTCCAAAGGTACAGATGGTTCAAAACAAACATGTGATAAGAAACTCATAGAATAAGCTAACACAAAGAATTCACGGAACTAGATCAGAGGATATGAATATCCTGTCAGTGAAAAAAAGAAAAAGAAAAAAGGAATTAAAGGGGAAATTTCCAAATGCTTACACTATTGCTTTCTTATTTAAGGAGCAAATGCCCTCAAGACACTGTTGACAGATTAAGAACTTGGGTTCTGGAGTTATTTAGGGAAGTTGATGATTTGCAAAGCCCTAGCAAAGAGATAAGCATTGAACTTAGGAGGAAAAACTGTATGTCTTAATACAAATGGAGTTAATGTAAATAATAGGATATAATCAAATCATTACTTTTGTTTATCCTGAAAACAGTGTAATTCAAGAAAGCCCCATTGTGACTCATCTTGTCTCCAATGTACCCTTTACATTTTCTGATATTTTATATCAAAAATGACACAGGGAACTCTACTCAATACTCTGTAATGGTCTATATGGGAAAAGAATCTAAAAAAGAGTGGATATATGTATAACTGATTCACTTTGCTGTACACCTGAAACACAACATTGTAAATCAACTATACTCCAATAAAAATTTAAAAAACAAACAAACAAAAAACACATATCCTAGGAATTCCCTGGGTCCAGTGGTTAGGAAGCCGCACTTCCAACGCAGGGGGCACGGGTTCAATCCCTGGTCAGGGAACTAAGATTCCACAAGCCTGGGGGCACAGCCAAAACAAACAAAAACACAGGATACATATCCTATGCGATTTTTTTTTTTTTTAAGGTAAGAAGTGGATTTATTTAGAGAGAAACACACTCCACAGAGTGTGGGCCATCTCAGAAGGTGAGAGGCCCCAAAATATGGGGTGGTCAGTTTTTCTGGGCTGGGTAATTTCATAGGCTAAGGAGTGGGAGGATTATTCCAACTATTTTGGAGAAGGGGCAGAGATTTCCAGGAATTGCGCCACCGCCCCCTCTTGGCCTTTTATGGTTGGCCTCAGAACTGTCATGGCATCGGTGGGTGTGTCACTTAGCATGCTAATGTATTACAATGAGCATATTCCAGATTCAACTTCCTATCTGATCTTTTAGTCCAAGTTCTGGAATTTTTAAATCCATAAACACTATGCCTTTAGTCATTTGCAGATTTCACTTTATTAAAGACCATCACTCCACATATAAGTGAAAACATATAGAACAAATATCGCAAAACAGAAACAGACTCACAGATACAGAGAATAAACGAGTGGTTACCAGAGGGGCGGGGGTGGGGGTGATGAGCAAAATAGGTGAAGGGGATTCAGAGGTACAAACTCAGAATATTATTTATTTCAGGTATAAAATAAATAAGTCACAGGGATGTAATGTACAGCACAGGGAATATAGCCAATAATAGTATAATAACTTTGTATGGAGCATAACTTAAAAACTGTCTACTCAACTATGTTGTACACCTAAAACTAATTTTGTAAGTCAACTGTACTTCAATCAAAAAATAATAACAATAAGAAGACAATTCATTACTAATGTAAGTTGAAACATCCTTGTGATCCATTTATTCAGATTTTTAAACCTCTTAATTTCTTTTGCTCTTTAATATTCCCTACTATATCCTGCAGTAGACACCTTTCAAGTTATGTGAATTATTTTAAATATTTTTGCATCATTAAGGACAGAAGAAAAAAATAACATTATTCCAAACTTAAAAATAGATGACCAAAAGAAAATATAAAGAACATACAAGCTCAGTTCCTAATTAGGAATGAAATCCAACTTGATGTTACTTAGTATTAAAAATTAGAGTTATTTAGAAAGGATGGCAAATTTGTTTATTAGTTTCAGGTACTAAAAATATCATGGAGCATTTAACATCATTTGAGCTATTTATTCAGCTACTTGACAGAAATCAATCAGCAGGTTTAATTCTAAACCCTCAGACCAAAAATGGCAAAGAATGAATTTTTGTAAATATTTAGAAACAGACAAGTCCATTCTTAGTGAACTTCTTGACTGGTCTAAAGTAAGGGCAGGTTTTCATAAAGAGAAAAATTTGCAAAAGAACGCATACAAAAATTAAGGTGGGAAGGGGCTGACATTACAGGAAAGAAAAATAAGACAACTATGACTTTTTACATAAAATATGCCTTTTGCGTTATTTAGATATTGCAATATCCCTTTAGCAGGAAACATGGGTCTGCGAAGCAGCAAGAAAGCACACAAGAAATTTTACTGAGAAACACGTTCCTCTTTGGAGTCAAATAAATCAATTGGCCTCCACTGAATAAACACAACTCGGGTTTTCTTAGATTACTCTTTTCCTGGCTATCTACAAAAGTTGCAACACCTTTAAATTTTAAGATTAAGTTGTCAGTTCTTATGGCAGATTTTCCTACCCTTAAGTTTCCAGCATTAAGCATTAATTTCTCTACCACATGGCACTGCTCTCTTAACAATTCAGACTTTCACTGTCCGGGGGAAAAAATGGATACCTAGTATGAGCGTATGGAATCCTGACCCAGCTTTAGGTTGATAGAGCCTATATATCATCATACTTGATTCATGTGATTCAAAATCTAGTATTGCCTAAGCTAAGGCAATTAGGAAGATAGTTTTTAAGTGACGTTAGTCTTTGTGGAGATTCCTAAGTCCCCATAAGAGCACTTAGATAATTGCTAAAGCATAAATACGGCAGGAGCAACTATAGAAAAAGTAAATGCCATAGAAAGACATTATTTTTTTTAAATTACCTCACCTGTCAATTTACTATGAGAGACATATGGTAAAATTGAAACTAAAGGTCACTGGCTGCTTTAGATGCATGGACTGAAAAATTAGAGAATGTCGTCAACAACTTAGTTTGTATTCATTACAGTCATTTCATTCAGGAAATCTCTAAAAGGCAAGTGGAACTTTTGAGCCCATGAAAGATGAATTTTTGTCACCTTGGCTCCAGAGTAGCTCGAGGTCAGAGAAATAAAGCCACCATAAGTTAGTAACAGTTTGTCCATCCCTATCCTTGAAAGTGGGCATGACTGTCTAGAATTTTGTTTTACTGCATTATATACCAGGGTGTGTGTCACTTCCCCAGAATAAACCCCCTAAGGTCAGGGGTGACTTTTTTCTTCATCTTAGAAGAGGGGGCAACGTGTGTTAAAGGATTCATTTTCCAGCCTTCTTCACATCCCTCCTGATTCCTCTTGAAACGACAATCCTTTCAGCATCTAACTTGACTAATTACTTCTTCTATATCCTTGACATTTAATATCTCCAATCCTCTGTTTTTCAATCTGTAAACTGGGGATGAAAATATAACTTTACCTAAATGTTAAAATCAAAAGAGATAAATGAAAATGTACATTTTACCACAGAGGTATGTCATTTTTAAAAGGACAAAACAGAATGTGTAAAAATCAAGAAAAAATGAGGGAAATGTATTGAGTATAGCAGGAACTGAAAATCTTACTCATCCTTATTCTATATTTCTTGGTATTTAGTGTGTACGTTTTGAAATTTTGACTTCACCCAGCAATTCTGAATGAAAAAAAAATAACCTTTGATAATACATGTGACACTTTAGTGAAAGGTAATGCTATATTCAAGAAACTGCAGAGAAATAAAGGTAAATGTTAAAGTAAATGACTGCTATAATTTTACAGGTCCTCTAACCCAAACTAGTCTCCAGATCTCACCTTCATTATCTCTCTCATTTCCTTTTGGTCTAATTAATCAAAATCCTTCCTAGATGTTCATTTCTGGCCAGTATGTCTTCCTGAATATGAATAGAAATAGAATACCATTTGATGTTTGAAATTATGGGGGTAATCTCGATGACGGAAATAGATGACTGGCAAAAGGGAAGGGAATGCCTGATTAAATATATTCATGAAGATGTCTAAGGCTTATAAAGCCAATATCTGGGAAAGAGAAAGCTGTAGGACTACCAGATCTTCTCTGGTGAAGTGTGTTTTTCGAAATCATCACCACCATGGACAACAAAGGTTCATCACAGAAAGGTATGTGCAGCAACTCATGGAGCTGTTCGCTTTATCAACACTCCTGTGGTGGTATTAATCCGAAATTGTAGCTAATATTCTTAGTCAGAGGTTTCAGCATTACAGAGTTTAGAAGAGCTATCTAATCACTGCCCTAGAAATCAATTGTATAAGGGACTAGGACAGTGGTTCCCAAATAGGGGAATGTCTTCCAGAGACATTTGGTTAATGTCTGGAGATGTTTTTGGTTGTCTTAATTTGGGGCAGGGGTGCTACTGGTCTCTAGTGGGTAGAGGTCAGAGATGTTGCTAAATATACTACAATACACAGAACAGCCCCCAGAACAAGGAATTATCCAGCTCAAAATGTCAATCAGCCAAAGGTGAGAAACCCTGGACTGGAATAAGACCAAAAGTGTCTCTGAGTCCAAGTCATCAAAACTCCAGAAGGTAGAAACAAACATTTTCTAGTTCCCAGGCCTCTTATGTGGTTTGGCCAAGATGAGTCAGCCTGATGAAACTTTTAACTCTGAAGCCATAATATAGACAATGATAGCAGAGTTGTCTTCTACAATACTTTGTCGACTGGGTTTAAGCCAAATGACATCATAAAAGAAAAAACAGGCTAGTAATAACTAATCACCTTTACTTTCTTGGTTGACATTTGCAAGAAAAAGAAATCGCAAGACAAGGAAATTAGTAACAAAATTTATTTCATGAAACAACAAAGACATTTATCTCTTTTATCTCATCTTAGACTATGAAAATCCTTCAGATGATAAAGGTACAGACAAATATAGTCAGAATTAAAGAATATCTATCCAGTTATGAATTTCCTAGAACCAATACTATTCCAATGCCTCTACCTGCAAAGCACTTTTAATATATACTTGTAGATAAAACATCTAATCAGCTATGTTACATGACTGTAATGTACCTAAAATAAACTCTTTGGAAACATGTTTTTGAAAAATTAAAAGTCTGTTATACGAATCATCTCACAACATTAATATTTTTTATTTTGCAGCTAAAAGGTTGTTTAGCTACATTCTATACTAAATATTCTTTTATATATTTTCAGGTATTTGGGGATAGGTATTTTTTCACCATAAATCTTTAGCACTTGCCTAGTTTTATTTTTATCTTGGACACTTCCAGTTACATTTATTGAAGATTCCATAGCAAATGAGTTTTCTGATAAACACATTTTTATATTTTATATTCTTTATATTCTTTTAGAGTAGTTTGGAGTTAAAAGTGATTTTAATATATTGTTTCTTTCCTTTTGGAAGTGTAAATTATTGATATGTTAGTGGTTCTTATTTGTCCATCTTCTGAGATAGTAAATTGGTGACTAAATCATCTCTGATAATTGTCAAGTATTTTTAAAGTGAGTGTTTTATAGATAGAGCAGAACAAATTGATAAAATCAACTTTCTAGGTTCACTATTATCATGCAATCAAAGTATTTTTCTCTACTAGTAATGGCGATGACCTCTGCTAGCTCTGAGTCATCACAGCTACCGATGTGGTCCCTGTTACACACACACAGACCGAGAGCCCACACGCGTGTGTGACGTGACATAAGGAAGTGAAAAGATGACAGTATTGGCACCCAGCTGCCTCCATCTGCTAATAATGGGACTTGGGGAAAATTACTTACCTTCTCTAAGTCTTCTTGTTTCATTAATATAATCTGAAGATAATGAAAGTCAAGGCTATCTCACAGCGTTATTGTGAAGCACAAATTTAAAAAAATTTTTAAAGCTTTGGGCAAAGTATCAAGGAAATGCATGGGGTTATTAAGGTGAGTTAGCAGATCCAGGCTACAGTATCCTTTTTATCTCAGAATTCTCTTTGTACTCAATATTAGCAATCAGTCGGTCATGTGTTTATTATTATCAGGCACGACAGTAAACCAGAGAGATCAACTGTGCTATTCTTGCCATTTCAGTGTCTAGAATGCAAGCATTCGTCAACATAGAGTTAAAAAAATTACAAACTCCTAGAGAGCCTGGCTGCTGAGAATCTGCAGAAAGTTCCAAGACATTAAACTATCTTAAGAGAATGACCTAAACACTCCGGCTCAGAATTAATTTCAGCTCCAAATGTTTGCAAAGCACAGAAGCACTTCTGGGAGCAATACAAAAAATGCAGGGAGTAACCTACTTCTCAAACTACCTATCTGTGCAAATACGATTATACATCTAAATTTACACAGTGGAAGGTGTTGATTCTTTCCCACCCCAGCTATTTCAGTACCAAGTCATGCAGAGGGCAATGGGGAGAGATAAGGCTTCCCTTGACAGGATGCCTTTTGATAACCTCAGTTGAATAGATCATCTCGGAGTGGCTCATTTTTTTCTTTAAGCAGGGTCACTCCTGCTCCTGCTGTTGCTGGTGTCAAATCTGCTCTTGTGCAAGAGCGTGGCCTCCCTTCCCATCTGTCCCAGCGGGGCCGTCAACTGCCAGGTGTCCCTTCGAGACCTGTTTGACCGCGCAGTCATCCTGTCCGACTACATCCATAACCTCTCCTCGGAAATGTTCAACGAATTTGTAAGTACTGCACTTCATGCTTCTTTCCAGAAAGAACCTTCACGTAAGTGACTGGGCTAAACCACACTGGAAACAAGAAAGCTGCACCAGCCAAATTTCAAATAATACACTTTCTAGGTCAAAGAAGGCATCAGCTCATAAGATGTAGAAGAAAGGGTCAGTTTCATGAAATCTCAAAGATTCTTAAAGAGTGTAATAATTTTTTTTCAATTTCCTTTACTTCATTTTATTTTTTAATTTCCAAAATAAATTTTAAAGCACCTATATTAGTCAGCTTGGGGTGCCATAACAGAATACCATAGACTAGGTGGATTAAACAGCAGAAATTTATTTCCTCACAGTTCTGGGGGCTGGAAGTCCCAGATCAGGGTGCCAGCATGGTCAGGTTCTTGGAAGGGCTCTCTCTTCCCAATCTGGCTCCTCCATGTGTGCTCACATGGTAAGCGGGGGAGAAAGAGACAGAGATTACAGAGAAAACAAGAAAACTCTCTTATAAAGACACTAATCACACTGGATCAGGGTTCTAGCCTATGAGCTCATTTAACCTTAATTACCTTCATAAAGGTCCTTCTCCAAATATAGTACATTGAGGGTTGGGGCTTCAACACAGGAATCTGGGGGAGACACAAACCTTCAGTCCGTAACAGCACCTGACCTAAAGCACTTTTAGGTAGGGCTGAGGAAAAGGAAGTATGTTGACTTTTTTGTCCTTAAGTGTCTCTCTGGGCATTCTTCACCTAGCACACAGTAGATACCCGATAAATGAGAACTGCACTGCAGTGAATTGGGTGGATTGAACATGATAAATGAAGCTGAATCCATGTCAGGAAAACAAATGATGATAGTTTTTTAAATGCTACAAATTATTGTTCTAAGATTTGCAGTGAATAGGTTTAGAACCAACTAGAAGGGTTGGTTTAGAACTGGAAACAATTATTCTCTTTCTGATGAAGGTACTTTGAAAGTTGTATGTTAACTCAGGACAATCAAGGAGCACATAGTAGAGCAAACAGCTGATAAAAAATGGTATTCAATGTTTGTATTAAATTCATGTAGTTCTTTTTACCCACCAGTTTCTCTTTCATTCACCATTTTTAACTGGCCACCTTTTTTCCAAATCTTACAAATAATCCCTTTAAACATTCACAAGTTTTACTAAAGATTAGTTTTTCTCTATCAATGTGTTAGCTAGTTTTTTCTATTCTTATTCTCAGTCCATTGCTTAGTATTTCCTAGAATTTTATATATATATGCCACATTTTTCTGACTTACCATTTTGTCACCATCAACAAAATTGTAGTCTGCATCTATGATGAACACTAAGCTATAGGCATGTGGATTCAGAGATTAGTCAAAGAAAAGTTATCATTTTATAACTCCTATTAAGGAAGTATATTGGTTCCGACCCACAGTGAACAAGAGATTAAACGGCTAAATACAGGTACATATGCACTATATTTGGTTCAAATACTTTTGAAAAAGATGATACTTAATAAAACATTTAATATTTCATATTTGGGGTATTCTTAGTGTTTGCTCTCCAGATAATAACTTGTGGGAAGGGTGAAATTAAACAAAGGAATAGCAAAGGGAAGAGCTTGGCATTTAGAAAAGTTAGATGAAAAAAACAATTTTATAGAGATAATGGAAAGAAAAAGTAGGAAAAAGAATGACTTTCAACCTTTACGTGGCTTTCATTAAAAAAATTATACATCTATCAAATGTGTTACTATTCTGGTAATGGGTTCATTTATTCAATGCCCAAACAATACTAACTCAGTAAATCTGCTTGATCACTTCCAGGATAAACGGTACGCCCAGGGCAGAGGGTTCATTACCAAGGCTATCAACAGCTGCCACACTTCCTCCCTCTCCACCCCTGAAGACAAAGAACAAGCCCAACAGGTCCATGTGAGTCTTTTATCCAGGTTTTTCACCTAAACAAATGAGATAGTCCACGGGTGTTACCAGGCTGCAGATTATTAGAAGTAATGGTAATGGCACATGCAAAGAAAGGTGGAGGAAGAGCAAGCTATCGAAGAGAAATTACATTCTGCACTTGATGGAGTATGAGTAAAATCAAGTGCTGACTGAAGATTTATAGCAGCAAACTGAATGATCTATAAATTGTCCATGCAGACAACATTACTTCAACCAATGCATTAGACCTAGGATTGCATATATTTGACTGCATGAAAGCATGAACGGAATGGGACTTCCATGTGTAAAATATTAAATTTGCAAAATTCATGGGTACGTTAGAAACGCAAACCCAGTTGATGTATTCCCCATTACTAGTGACTCTTACATGGGCAGCATTTACCATGACGGACCACTGTACCATTCGAGCCATTGCTTCTGACTTTCAAGGCTCTCCTGATTCTGCTTCTAATTCTCTGACACCTACTTCATTCTTCACTGACTCCTCTGTCACCTCTTATTCTTAATTACAGGTCTCTCCCCAAATCAGGTCCTAAAAAATGGTTTGCTTCTCATGACCGCAACTATTGCCTCTGGTCTGATGACAACAAAGTCTGTATATCAAGGCCTGCTCATTTATCCCAGCTCCATTTTTTTATCATCATAATCTCTCCCTTCTGTTTCCCTGCCCGAACCACAGTCCTCACATGATTTTAAATACTTTCACATATATCCCCCCTTAAATACAATCTGTTCTCTCTCTACAACTTGGTTAATGATACCAGCATTCTTTCAGTCTACTAAGCTCATTAATAACGATGATGATAAGATGAAGGAAGAAGGTGAAGAAGGAGAAGGAATTTTTTATAAATTTAAAATTTATTGAGGCCTACTACATTGCCATACATTTTACAAAGCACTTTGTGTGCGTTATTATATTCAGTCATCACAAAAAATCCTATAACACAGGTACTGTTATTACACTTCCTAAGGAAACCGAGGCTCAGAGAAGTTATGGAATTTGCACCTGTCACACAGCTAGGAAGCAGTGAATCTGGGTTTCATCCAACTCAGGGCTCTCACTTTTAATCATTGAGCTACAATGGCCCAGTGCATATGTGCCACTCACCATACAGCCTGTATTTCTTTACAACTCCTTCTCTCACATTCTAGTCATGCTTCCATTGCAATGTCTATTTGATTCTTCTCCACTCTTCATTTCCTTTACCAGTAGATTAGTTCATGGACATCAAGAAAGTAAGCATTTTAAATCAGAGATGCTCAGCCCCTTGGGGTTTCATGTCTGATCGTGGTAGTAGTAAACTAGGGGGCAACACCCTCCATTGTGAATCCCATTGATGCTGTTACTAAAGACAGTACTGCGCCATTTTCTGCACCTACACATGTCAACAAAATAGACTGCTCTGATAGCAGCATGGGGGTTGGTGTTGGGATAGATTAAGGAAAGCATGTTTTTAAATGCCATGTCTTCTTCATTGTCTCCTTGTTCCAATATCATAAAATAAAATTACCAATCAAAAAATGAATATATTAATACATGATTTGATTCATTAATACAAATGAATCTTTGGGTGAAAATGATGTGGGCATGGGTGAAATCTGTCTTTCCTGGGTAGATACTCCAGGCACATACTGAGTTCTAACAAAATACTTAGGTTTCTTTCCCTGGACAAGCAAAGTATTCAAATATAAAGAACTCACTTGAGTAGATGGTCGAATTTCTGAGGGAAAAACAAAATCTTTACATTATAAATTAGAACTATAAATTAGAAGAATTAGTTATTTATATAAGGCAGACCCAGAGATAAACCCATGCACCTATGGTCAACTGATCTATGACAAAGGAGGCAAGGATATACAATGGAGGAAAGAGAGTCTCTTCAATAAGTGGTGCTGGGAAAACTGGACAGCTACATGTAAAAGAATGAAATTAGAACACTCCCTAACACCATACACAAAAATAAACTCAAAATGGATTAGAGACCTAAATGTAAGACCAGACACTACAAAACTCTTAGAGGAAAACATAGGAAGAACACTCTTTGACATAAATCACAGCAAGATCTTTTTTGACTCACCTCCTAGAGTAATGGAAATAAAAATAAACAAATGGGACCTAATGAAACTTAAAAGCTCTTGCAAAGCAAAGGAAAGTACAAACAAGATGAAAAGATAACCCTCAGAATGGGAGAAAATATTTGCAAACGAATCAACAAAGGATTAATCTCCAAAACATAAACAGCTCATGCAGCTCAATATTAAAAAAAAACAAACAACCCAATCAAAAACTGGGCAGAAGACCTAAATAGACAATTCTCCAAAGAAGACATACAGATGGCCAAGAGGCACATGAAAAGCTGCTCAACACCACTAATTATTAGAGAAATGCAAATCAAAACTACAATGAGGTATCACCTCACACAGGTCAGAATGGCTGTCATCAGAAAATCTACAAACAACAAATGCTGGAGAGGGTGTGGAGGAAAGGAAAGCCTCTTGCACTGTTGGTGGGAATGTAAATTGATACAGCCACTATGAAGAACAGTATGGAGGTTCCTTAAAAAACTAAAAATAGAATTACCTTGTGACCCAGCAATCCCACTACTGGGCATATACCCAGAGAAAGCCATAATTCAAAATGACACATGCACCCCAATATTCATTGCAGCACTAGTTACAATAGCCAGGTCACGGAAGCAACCTAAATGCCCATCGACAAGACAAATGGATAAAGAAGATGTGGTACATATATAGAATGGAATATTACTCAGCTATAAAAAGGAACGAAATTGGGTCATTTGTAGAGACGTGGATGAATCTAGAGACTGTCCTACAGAGTGAAGTAAGTCAGAAAGAGAAAAACAAATATCGTATATTAAGGCATATACGTGGAACCTAGAAAAAATGGTACAGATGAACCGGTTTGCAGTGTAGAAATAGAGACACAGATGTAGAGAACAAACATATGGACACCAAGGGGGGAAAGTGGTGGTGGGGGGTGGGTGGGATGAATTGGGGGATTGGGATTGACATATACACAGTAATATGTATAAAATAGATAACTAATAAGAACCTGCTATATAAAAAAATAAATAAAATTCAAAATTTCAAATAAGTAAAAATAAAAGCATTGAAAAAAAAATAAGCCAGATTTTTTTTAATTTTAGCAAAATGTAAACAAATAGTTTACATTTTATACTTTTACAACTTTTACCACCTTCAAAAAATTTTGTATACACACAGGAATAACAAAGAGTTTTTTAGGTCAGCCTCTCTGCACAAAAATCACATGTGACTAAACCCACTGTATTATGCTTATTTTAATGAAATTGCTTCCTATGGTCACTTAGCATGAAGTCCTTCTGAGCATGATCCTTGGAGTGCTGCGCTCCTGGAATGACCCTCTGTACCACCTGGTCACTGAGGTGCGGGGTATGCAAGAAGCCCCAGATGCTATCCTGTCAAGAGCCATAGAGATTGAGGAACAGAACAAACGACTTCTAGAAGGCATGGAGAAGATAGTTGGCCAGGTGAGCAGCCTCCTGAAGGCTTCCTTGGTTTTCTCATGAATGAAAGAAGTGACCTCTGTGATGAGGAATGAGTTTTGAAAGATCTCACTTTGCAAGAACAAGATGCAGGCCTTCTATATTCTAGACGGCTATTAAATAGAGCAAGAGCCTAGTCATTCATCATAGTGATAGATTCTGTTGTAAGTGAAGCAGAATTCTACTACGATTTTTGACAGGTGCAGCCTTCCCTGCATTGCACACAATCCCACCAAAAGCTTGCTTTTTCCTGGGCACAAGTGGCTGAAATATTTTCAAGGGTAAGAGAACTATAGAATAGAATTTGCAGAATAAATGTTTTCTTCAAAGTATCCCAGGACATCTGCTGCTGAGATTCTGCTTGTATTCCTTCTCTGTCCTCCTCAATCCAAAGGATGAGAGTGGGAAGGAAGAAAAGAGAAAGTCAAAACCAGGTTGGATGGTGTTTCTCCCCACTCCTCCCTGCTCTGCTGGAGAGATCTGTCAGGGAAGGAAGGAGATTGAAAAGAGGAGGCCACAGCATGAATGCTATCCCACAAGCACTAGATTTCAGTGGGTCACAAAAGATGGAAATGCTTTTTCTGGAATGTTTTTTTATTTTGTAATTTACACAAAGTTTTCCCATCCTATATTTTCTTTGGAGGGGGGCTCCAAGATAAAAACTCTAATCATTGCATTTAATCTCCCCAAATAATTTATCATATTTAGATTGATATATGCAATATAAATCTCCATTTAGATGGGATAATTTCAACATGAGGGAGGGAACATCTAAGCAGCTTCCTGAAGTTCTCAGAAATGATATATAATCTAAATAAAAAAATATATATATATATTTATATATTTATAAATAATATATAATCTAAATGAAAATAATTTACATTCCCACCAATATAATAATAGGAGCAATTTTATATTTCTCTTATTGTGGACAAAGTACATGTTAATCCTGTGACATTTTTGTCATTTTCAGGGGAGAAGAATATATCCATCACAAATACAAAGCACATTTTAACCCTGGGACATATGAAATAAACACCTAGATTTTCAGGTTATTTTCCTCATTCCTGTGGGCCTATTTTCTGAGGTCACTAATTTGTTCTATAATACTTCATTTTGTTCTTTTTTACCGCTTACTTATTCTTATTCATATCACTGCCCTTTGCACAGTAAATTTTGTCTTAGGGCTCAAGCACCAAAATAAAAAATAAAAAGCAAGGCAACAAACACAAACTTTAAATTCCAATAAGGAATCCCAGGTTTCAAAAATAGTCTTACTCTGCAGCAGAAAGTTAGTTTAGCAGGGTCTACAGTTATCCCACGTTTATACCTAGAAGCTCTCCAAACTAGATGACATACCTAGTTGCCAAGCTGGTTACTTGGTCTCTTGGTTCTCTGGGGATTCCCAGCCCACAGAGGGTAATCAAGCATGAAGATGCATGGTGCTCAGTTGCTCAGTGTCCTTTTGTTATCACAGTCATGCTCCCCACCCTACCACCCACCTCTCACCACTGAGGGGTTGCTGTCAGCACCCCCTTTTTATAGGCAGTTTTCCCAGTACCTCTCACTTAAGAGACATCAAGAGAAAGCAGATATTTCTCAGAGACATCAGGGGGTTATCTGTCCTGGGTGGAATATGAATGCCTCCTGACTATTTCAGAAGATTTTGTCAGTCACAGCCATCACTAGATTATCTGCCCCTTAAACCATCTAGTACAATCCTCATCATTTCTAAGGTCTTTAAACACACGCTCTATGGAGAACAGAATCAGTTCAAAGCAGGGAAAAGATAAATGTAATGATGGTGACCTTCAGAAGAAATAAAGTAAAAAGTACATTTCAGAGAACAGATTCAGGACATGAAACAGTTCAAGTGATACAACTGTGTCCCTTGATCACATTCATATGAATATTCAAACAGCATCTTTGTTTCTCCATCGTTTTACTCCTGTACAAATATCCTTAATCTGTGATCACATACATGTAAGAAAACTTACACTTGAGTTCTGCTTCTAGCTTGTAAATTACTAACAGATTTCTGATACGCTGGCTCCAAAACCTACGTCTACAGAGTTTTATATTCATGTGTCCTCCCCAAAACTTAATTTGATAATTAGAAGGAACGAAGATAAGCAAATACTAATAAAACTCATAATAAGTCATTATCTTTGGGTGCTTAGGTTCATCCTGGAGTCAAGGAGAATGAGGTCTACTCCGTGTGGTCGGGACTTCCATCCCTGCAGATGGCCGATGAAGATACACGCCTTTTTGCTTTTTATAACCTGCTCCACTGCCTACGCAGAGATTCACATAAGATTGACAGTTATCTCAAGCTCCTGAAGTGCCGAATCATCTACGACAGCAACTGCTAAGCCCACATTCATTCCATTCATTTCTGAGATGGTTCTTAATGATCCATCCCATAGCAGTCTTCTTCTAGTTTTATAGCTTTTTAATGCATGCTTGGGTGTAATGGGTCTCATCTTAAAAAATAAAAACAGACTCCACAGAGATGTCAAAATCTAAGAAGGCAATTTGTCAAAGTTTCTTATCTTCATTTAACAGAAAATCAAAAGAAAATCCATCCCTACCGTTGAGAGAAGTTCCTATTAAAATCTGTCACAAATAGCAGAATCTGGCATTACAAAGAAGACCATTAACAGCTTACTTTAGCATCACAGCAAATTATTCTGGGTCAGGTTATTAGAATCAAAGAATTAGATAATTATTAATCGTGCTGGTCATGCTACCGAGAAGACTGAATTCTCGGGATTCTTTATGAAAACCAGCCACGTACTGTCAGCCAATTTTCACAGTGTTACAACAGACAATTAAGTGCTATGAAACTGTAATGTACCCAAATAGTGTGAGGTTTACCAAACTGTCTAAAATTTATTAGGATACCATCTTCACCCTTCTGGGCTGCTATAACAAAATATCATAGATTTGTAAACAACAGAAATCGGTTTCCACAGCGTGGTCAGGCGGGGCCCTCTTCCGGTCGCACACTTCTTACTGGATCCTCACGTGGGTGGAGGGACGAGGGAGCTCTCTCACATATAAAAGCACTAAATCTCATTCATGAGGCTCCATCCTTATAACTTAATCACCTCCCAAAGGCTCCACCCATGAACACACACCATCGCTTTGGGGAGTTAGGATTTCAACATATGAAACTTCTGAGGGCCACAAAGGTTGAGGCCATAGCAGATACAAACGTGAACTGGCTTCATCCTCCTCCACTGGCTGTCTTCAGCCGTGCTCAACTGCATCCCCATCTCCTTGGCATCATCTTGCACACATTCCATACGTTCTGGTCACACTGGGTTTAACAAGTTCAGTCCGGTCAAGTTTCAGCTCCACCTCGTATTCAGCCTATTTAATGTTTCCCCCTCCCCTACTGAGGCCCAGGGGACCTACCAGGGAAAGCAGATATGACCGTTTCTGCAAGGATGCTTCTCCCTTACTCTCTGGATCTTCATTCCTCTGGCCATGTTGGAAGGGGGTAGAGGATGATAAGATGGAAAACCTCTGACATCACTGACTTACGTGGTGCTATTGTAGCTGTCCCATGGCCAAGAGGGAGTGATCTGGAATTCCCCTGAGTGACAAGTGTGTCTCTTGTGGGGCACCCCTGTGATTTTCTAGGACATTTTCAAGCTGGGGATACCCCACTGCATAGTTGTTTTTTTTAACCAAGGGAAATGTTCTGGCACCCTACAGCTCAGCCACCTGCAGTATTCTCCACAGTCTGTCTGTTTCCCTCACTCTGCAAGCACCCTCCTGGAGAAAATGAATTGGCTTAAGGTCAGCTACCTACTAGCTGACCCATAGGAAAGCCATGCACCACAGACACTCCAAACAACTGAATGGCAATAATACCGGTGTGCATGTGACCCCATCCTGGGGTCTCTGGACAATTCTCCACCTGGTGAACACAGAGTAGATTAGAAAGTTGGATTCATAGACAGACATTAATCTGAGTGAGATACCACTCTTTCCTCCTTTCAGAACCATGAGAACTATCGTTGTCAATAATTAGGTAGTTGGCCTTACAAACATTCCCTACTAGGTGCCTGAATTGCAAAACCCTCCTCATAGACTTAGTTTCTAGTGAGACTGGAGAGACATGACTGGATTAGGGTAGCTCAGCTTGTTCAACTGCCTCAAAACAACCTGGGATGAGGGCCAATCTCATTGCCAGCTCTCCTGGCAGTGGTGTCGCCAGGCTGGTTTTGCAGCATCTTTATGGCTTTAGCAGGAATTCCTAGACA
The DNA here is from genome assembly GCF_949752795.1 of Hyperoodon ampullatus. Classification (NCBI taxonomy): domain Eukaryota; kingdom Metazoa; phylum Chordata; class Mammalia; order Artiodactyla; family Ziphiidae; genus Hyperoodon; species Hyperoodon ampullatus. The sequence goes on from NC_136923.1 coordinate 88,063,293, forward strand.
ACAGTCAATGGGAAATATTTCATCCAACATCCTGATAGAGATGAAATAAAAAAGGTAGAAGGGAAGGAGAATGAAGAGGAAGGAAAGAAGAAGAAGATGGAAGGAAGGAAATACAGAAGAGAGAAAGTGAGTAAAAGACGGGTCGTGATACAGAGTGAAGTAAGTAGAAAGAGAAAGACAAATACGTATGCTAACACATATATATGGAATTTAAGAAAAAAAATGTCATGAAGAACCTAGGGGTAAAACAGGAATAAAGACACAGACCTACTTGAGAATGGACTTGAGGATATGGGGAGGGGGAAAGGTAAGCTGTGACAAAGCAAGAGAGAGGCATGGACATATATACACTACCAAACGTAAGGTAGATAGCTAGTGGGAAGCAGCCGCATAGCACAGGGAGATCAGCTCGGTGCTCTGTGACCGCCTGGAGGGGTGGGATAGGGAGGGTAGGAGAGAGGGAGACGCAAGAGGGAAGGGATATGGGGACATATGTATATGTATAACTGATTCACTTTGTTATAAAGCAGAAACTAATTTAAAAAAAATTTTGGGTGACTTAGAAAGTGTTCTAAATAAAATTTATGTTTAAAGTGAAAAAAAAGATTAAATGGATGGCATTATTGGAAAAAATAACAAAAGAAAAAAATAGTAATCTAACATTCTTTCAAGAAACTGAATTCTTTTTTGTACTTTATCTCATAAAAATTATTTCAAATACAAAAAAAAAAAAAGACGGGTCATGAAGGATGAGATGCTATTAGAATACTATATTTGGTGAAGACCCAAATATATATGCTTTAATTTTTATACCCTAAGAGCAAATATCACCTCATATTCTCCCTTTACTTCTATTTCCTCTTCTCTCCTCTTTTTCTGAAATTGTCCTTTGTATGAGGAGTATTCTTTTGCTGCTACTAATTGAGTTGCCATAGTTCTAGAGATGAACAAAACTGGGCACCTCTTCAGGTCAGAACTCAAGGCAATTTTCTTCTGTCATGCAAAGAAACTTTTCATACACGTATAGGGACACAGTCCAGCAAAACCAACCTCTCCCCTCATAGCCAGGGTTATTTTTGTCTGAGTCCTGCTCCTGCCTCTGGCTGTGATGACCCAAACCTTTCAGAACACAACAGAATACTCTGCCCCAAACCAATCTATCCATCTCTCCCTTTGTTCCCGCATGCATGCAAAATGTCAGCTTCCTCGTATTTGCGCTTTCTTCTTTCAAAAGGCAGAAGACCATGGGAAAAACACATATGCACTTTCTAAGTCACTTATTGCTGCAAACATCTAATTCTATTGTGTTACCCACTTAACTTTCTTTCTTTCAATGTCTAGATATTTCCAACCGAGAGGATGGTATTTATCAGAGGGGAAATTGGGCAATAAGGGGGACAATGCAATTGTAGGAAACACACGTTCACCACGAGCCCACACACATCTTCACGTATTCTTCTCTTACAAAGTTTATTCCGAGCACAAATTTAAGGCTGTAGATAAACAACGGAGGAGGTGAGACTGAAAGGCCTCTCCCTGCTTGACCGTGACATATAAACTGAATACTGTAGATTTCAGACAATACTGAGCAGAGCCCTAGGTGTTCTGTAGAGTCAGCAAGGGGTAGCTGAAAAGAGGGTATTTGGGAAGAATATAACAATCACTCCCCTGCCAACCAGAGTGAGTCTATTTTTTTCCTCTTTTACAGATTTCCATGTAAGATTACATTTGAAGAAACGACCCTGCTATAGCAAGAATAGTAGCAGAGGTTGCCGAACGGAAACAAACAAATGAAAAACCCTTGAAGTTCACTGACCCCACAGATGAGTAAATCACGTGTCATGGATACAATAAAGATTTAAACTGAGGTTTAAAAAAAATCTCTATTTTCCAGAAGTTGGCTCTCAAGCTGTGGAGAAAGAGAGGGTGACATAAACACGCAAATTACTATATTATATGGTAAAGAAAAGTAAGTATAAGAGGCAACACCAAACAAAGTGCTACAATGAATTGAAGTACAGCTAGGAGACACCTGGTTGTGAGAACAGGAAGCTTTTTGGAGTGACACAGTTGTGATGGCTTTATGATGGAGTTTTGAAAGGCTGATGGGATGTTGATACGCAAAAACAGGAAGACAGCAGATCTGTCAATTCATTTAGAATCATAAGTGTCTCCTATATCCTGGGCAAAAGGAACTGAGATATTAATACATACAGCATTATAAGGTATCAGTGACTAATCAAGTTTGACCAAAACACAAGAAATGCTCACTTTTTTTTAACAGACATGTAATGTTTCTCATTATTATGCTCCCACTATGTGCTATATACATTACTGTATTCTACATACATTACTGTTATGGGGAAAATCTTGTAAGGATTGTTTATGCATTGTGGAAGATCATTTATGCCAATCTGGAGAGCTTGTATTTATTCAACAAGGCAGCAGGAAACCAGGAAATTTTAGTGCAAGAGGGAAGTATGTCCAGAATTGGAAAACAGAAACATTAACCTGGTCTGAGGGGGTAGTGGGAGTGTGGGGCTGATGGAGAAAAAGCAGCAGTCCAGAAACAGCTTGGAATATTATGACACTAAAAGAAAATCAAAGAAAAGTCAAATCTGCCAAGCAAAAAGCAGCAGAGGATGTGAGAGATACAGGAAAAGAAATAGGCTTGACTACACAGAGGCAATGAGGCAGGCCTAAGAGTCAAAAAGGCACCCAAGAACATGGGACTGCATGAGTAAATCAATGACTGGAAAGTCAGAGAGAAGACAGGAGATAAATTAAGGTTCTGTCCAAAAGCATCTGAACTTTATTTTCCTGTATTTCATCAACTTTGTACAAGAATTCATCAAAAATATTAACTTACTATAGCACATCACAGAAATAAGTACACTCGAGAGCCCTTGCTAGACTCTATCAAATACCAGAACCAACGCATCACTGCCCAGTGATAACAAGTAGTAAGTCACTAGTCAGTTTCAACACTTAAATAAGACATGCATTGTAAAGCATAGTGGATGAATGGAAATAAAATGAAAACAATCCACTCCTTCACAGAGCCAGCCCGACCCCAAACCTAAACAAAACATAAGTAATGTTCTCTTTAACATGTGTCCACTTTCTCCAAGAGTTTCTCATTCCTTTCGCCTGAATCCACCCTTGTTTACTGTCCTCTCACTGTCTTCCTCTCAGCAGATGGTCAGCTAATCACTAATCACATAAATAATTAAAAAGTGCTCACTCCGAAGATAATATTCATATTGAAGGAGTCTTGAAACTGAAAAGCTTTCTAATCCTCTGAAAATAAAACTCTAATATTGGAATGACTCCTCCCCAGCCTCTTTCCAAAATGCCCAGTAGGCAGCCAGATGCGACTCTAGCTACTTAGAAATCTTCTGCTGTAATTATAACCTATTTGGATAGTAAAGACAGAAAGACAAATGAGGCAATGAAAGGCATTTAGAAAGAAATGCATGGACAAGTGGAAAAGATACCATATGTTTTAAACACAGATCCATGCTTGCACACCATACCAGTGTGATGGGAGCCAGGTGGGCCTAATCGGGGGTGGAGTTTTCAAGAAAGCTCTATATCAACTAGCACTGAGAAGTCTTATTCAGCTCAACTGTTTAAATATGATTCTTTGTTTCTAAGACTCAGAGCCACTCGTCCCACTTAACTGCACTAAGTCAAAAAAGGAATATACTTATTGCATATTTGAAAGTTGCTAAGAGATCTGAAAAGTTCTCATCACAAGAAAAAAAAATTTTAACTATATATAGTGACGGACATTAACTAGACTTACTGTGGTGATCACTTTGCAACATATACATACACCAAATAATTACACTGTACACCTGAAACTAATATAATGTTATATGTCAATGTTATATATGCATAATGATTATATAATCATTATGCTGTATACCTAGAACTTATATGTGTGTGTATATACATACCAATATATGTGTAAAGTTTTTTAAAGAAATATACTTTATATATTGGACAAAGAAAGCAAATCAACTAATATTTTGGGGTTTTTTTTTCAAAAGTACCTTCTAGCTAGCATATTGGGTCTAAAATCTTATCTCCAAATGTTGTTTATGTTTATGCTGATAAAGAAAGCAGAAAAGTGTCCTAACCTTGTAACATTAACTGCAGATGAGTTTAGTTACAACAGTTAATAAAAACCACTAAATCCTAAAACCTATAGGCCAGCCGAGTACTCTGCTATTGATCATTGAACAAATATTTACTTAATTCCCACTTGACTCAGGCACTATTGTTGGTGCTTGGTTTACATCAATAAACAAAGCAGGCAGACGCCTGTCCTCACAGAACTTATATTCTAGCTGGGGGATGGGGAAGACCGACAACACACAAGAAACATGAATACAAATACATCATATAGTATGTTAACAGGTGATCTGTACTATGGAAAAAGAAATAGTAAAGCAGAGGAAGGGTTTTAGGGAGTAAAGGTGAAGAAAGGGAAGTGATTTAAAAAGACAACTTAGAACCCACTGCGGGCAGCAGCAGCCAATTTCCTCTGTTAAATCATGCAAATGTGCTCCCTTGCATTCCAGATCCAAGTTTTGCCTCATCCAGGCAGACGTCTTCCTCTTCTGCACAACTTCAAAAAGGTTTCCATCTCTGAGGCTCTATGCAATCATGAATATTCTGAACATTCTGCCTCTTGTCACTTGAACAGAAAGATTTTATAAATAATTTGGGGTAAATTCCCCCAAACTAAGTAACATTTTATGCAATAGATTTTGATAATTTTCTGTTTCCTGAAGGACTAATCTCTAAATTATTTTCATTTTACAACACACTATCAGTGCCCAAAATTATATAATGTAAAAATATTATATATGTACTGCTCTTCTAATTTACTGTGACATTTAAAAATAGACACAAAATATAAATTAAATAACAAAAAGATAAAAATAAATAGACATAGAAATACTAATATCTTCTTCCCAAAGGATGAGGACACTCACTTCTTTTTCAAGTTAATTTTAATTTTTTATACAGCAGGTTCTTATTAGTTACCTATTTTATACACATCACTGTATACATGTCAATCCCAATCTCCCAATTCACCCCACCACCCCCACCACCCACCCCTGTTTTCCCTCCTTAGTGTCCATACATTTGCTCTCTACATCTGTGTCTCTATTCCTGCCTCGCAAACCAGTTCATCTGTACCATTTTTCTGGATTCCACATATATGTGTTAATATACAATATTTGTTTTTCTCTTTCTGACTTACTTCACTCTGTATGACAGTCATTGGTCCATCCACAGCTCTACAAATGACCCAATTTCGTTCCTTTTTATGGCTGAGTAATATTCCATTGTATACACGTACCACATCTTCTTTATCCATTCGTCTTCCGATGGGCATTTACGTTGCTTCCATGACCTCGCTATTGTAAATAGTGCTGCAATGAGCATGTGTCTTTTTCAATTATGGTTTTCTCTGGGTATATGGCCAGTAGTAGGATTGCTGGGTCATATGGTAATTCTATTTTTAGTTTTTTAAGGTCCTCCATACTATTCTCCATAGTGGCTGTATCAATTTACATTCCCACCAACAGTGCAAGAGGGTTCCCTTTTCTCCACACCCTCGCCAGCATTGGTTGTTTCTAAATTTTCTGATGATGCCCATTCTAACTGGTGTAAGGTGATACCTCATTGCAGTTTTGACTTGCATTTCTCTAATAATTAGTGATGCTGAGCAGCTTTTCATGTGCCTCTTGGCCATCTGTATGTCTTCTTGGAGAAATGTCTATTTAGGTCTTCTGCCCATTTTTGGATTGGGTTGTTTTTTTAATATTGAGCTGCATGAGCTGTTTGTATATTTTGGAGATTAATCCTTTGTCCGTTGATTCACTTGTAAATATTTTCTCCCATTCTAAGAGTTGTCTTTTCATCTTGTTTACAGTTTCCTTTGCTGTGCAAAAGCTTTTAAGTTCCATTAGGTCCCATTTGTTTATTTTTGTTTCTATTTCCATTACTCTAGGAGGTGAGTCAAAAAAGATTTTGCTGTGATTTATGTCAAAGAGTGTTCTTCCTATGTTTTCCTCTAAGAGTTTTACAGTGTCTGGTCTTACATTTAGGTCTTTAATCCATTTTGAGTTTATTTTTGTGTATGGTGTTAGGGAGTGTTCTAATTTCATTCTTTTACATGTAGCTGTCCAGTTTTCCCAGCACCATTTATGGAAGAGACTGTCTTTTCTCCATTGTATATCCTTGCCTCCTTTGTCACAGATTAGTTGACCATAGGTGCATGGGTTTATCTCTGGGCTTTCTATCCTGTTGCATTGACCTATATTTCTGTTTTGGTGCCAGTACCATATTGTCTTGATTACTGTAGCTTTGTAGCACAGTCTGAAGTCAGGGAGTCTGATTCCTCCAGCTCCATTTTTTTCCCTCAAGACTGCTTTGGCTATTCGGGGTCTTTTGTTTCTCCACACAAATTTTAAGATTTTTTGTTCTACTTCTGTAAAAAATACCACTGGTAATTTGATAGGGATTGCACTGAACCTGTAGATTGCTTTGGGTAGTACAGTCATTTTACAATATTGATTCTTCCAATCCAAGAACATGGTATATTTCTCCACCTGTTTATGTCATCTTTGATTTCTTTCATCAGTGTCTTATAGTTTTCTGAGTACAGGTCTTTCACCTCCTTAGGTAGGTTTATTCCTAGGTATTTCATTCTTTTTGTTGCAATGGTGAACAGAATTGTTTCCTTAATTTCTCTTTCTGATCTTTTGTTGTTAGTGTATAGGAATGCAAGAGATTTCTGTACATTAATTTTGTATCCTGCAACTTTACCAAATTCATTGATTAGCTCTAGCAGCTTTCTGGTGGCCTCCTTAGGATTATCTATGTATAGTATCATGTCTTCTGCAAATAGTGACAGTTTTACTTCTTCTTTTCCAATTTGTATTCTTTTTATTTCTTTTTCTTCTCTGATTGTCATGGCTAGGACTTCCAAAACTATGTTGAATAATAGTGGCAGGAGTGGACATCCTTGTCTTGTTCCTGATCTTAGAGGAAATGCTTTCAGTTTTTCACCACTGAGAATGATGTTTGCTATGGGTTTCTTGTATATGGCCTTTATTATGTTGAGGTAGTTTCCCTCTATGTCCGCTTTCTGGAGAGTTTTTATCATAAATGGGTATTGAATTTTGTCACAAGTTTTTTCTGCATCCACTGAGGCGATCATATGGTTTTTATTCTTCAAGCTCTTAATATGGTGTATGACACTGACTGATTTGCGTATACTGAAGAATCCTTGCACCCCTGGGATAAATCCCACTTGATCATGGTGTATGATCCTTTGAATGTGTTGTTGGATTCTGTTTGCTAGTATTCTGTTGAGGATATTTGCATCTATATTCATCAGTGATATTTGTCTATAATTTTCTTTTTTTGTAGTATCTTTGTCTGGTTTTGGTATCAGGGTGATGGTGGCCTCATAGAATGAGTTTGGCAGTTTTCCTTCCTCTGCAATTTTTTGGAAGAGTTTAAGAAGGATAGGTGTCAGCTCTTCTCTAAATATTTGTCAAAATTCACCTGTGAAGTTATCTGGTCCTGCACTTTTGTTTGTTGGAAGATTTTTAATCACAGTTTCAATTTCATTACTTGTGATTGGTCTGTTCATGTTTTCTATTTCTTCTTGGTTCAGTCTTGGAAGGTTATACCTTTCTAAGAATTTGTCCATTTCTTCCAGGTTGCCCATTTTATTGGCATAGAGTTGCTTGTAGCAGTCTCCTATGATGCTTTGTACTTCTGCGGTGTCTGTTGTAACTTCTCCTTTTTCATTCTAATTTTATTGATTTGAGTCCTCTCCCTCTTTTTCTTGATGAGTCTGGCTAAAGGTTTATCAATTTTGTTTATCTTCTCAAAGAACCAGCTTTTAGTTTTATTGATCTTTGCTATTGTTTTCTTTGTTTCTATTTCATTTATTTCTGCTCTGATCTTTATGATTTTGTTCCTTCTACTAACTTTGGGTGTTGTTTGTTCTTCTTTCTCTGTTCCTTTAGATGTAAGGTTAGATTGTTTATTTGAGATTTTTCTTGTTTCTTGAGGTAGGATTGTACTGCTATAAACTTCCCTCTTAGAAATGCTTTTGCTGCATCCCATAGGTTTTGTATCGTCGTGTTTTCATTGTCATTTGTCTCTAGGTATTTTATTTCCTCTTTGATTTCTTCAGTGATCTCTTGGTTATTTAGTAACGTATTGTTTAGCCTCCATATGTTTGTGTTTTTTACGTTTTTTTTCACTGTAATTTATTTCTAATCTCATAGTATTGTGGTTGGAAAAGATGCTTGATATGATTTCAGTTTTCTTAAATGTACTGAGGCTTGATTTGTGATCCAAGATATGATCTACCCTGAAGAGTGTTCCGTGTGCACTTGAGAAGAAAGTGTAATCTGTAATCTGCTGTTTACGGATGGAATGTCCTATAAATATCAAATATACCTGGTCTATTGTGTCATTTAAAGCTTGTGTTTCCTTATTAATTTTCTGGGTGGATGATCTGTCCATTGGCATGAGGTGTTAAAGTCCCCCACTATTATTGTGTTACTGTCAATTTACTCTTTTATAGCTGTTAGCATTTGCCTTATATATTGAGGTGCTTCTATGTTGGGTGCATGTATATTTATAATTGTTATACCTTCTTGGATTGATCCCTTGATCATTATGTAGTGTCCTTCCTTGCCTCTTGTAATGTTCTTTTATTTTAAGGTCTATTTTGTCTGATATGAAAATTGCTACTCCAGCTTTCTTTTGATTTCCATTTGCATGGAATATCTTTTTCCATCCTCTTACTTTCAGTCTGTATGTCTCTCTAGGTCTCAAGTGGGTCTCTTGTAGACAGCATATATATGGGTCTTGTTTTTGAATCCATTCAGCGAGCCTGTGTCTCTTGGTTGGAGCATTTAATCCATTCACATTTAAGGTAATGATCAATATGTATGTTCCTATTACCATTTTCTTAATTGTTTTGGGCTTGTTTTTGTAGGTCATTTTCTTCTCTTGTGTTTCCCACTTAGAGAAGTTCCTTTAGCATTTGTTGTAGAGCTGCTTTGGTTGTGCTGAATTCTCTTAGCTTTTGCTTGTCTGTAAAACTTTTGATTTCTCCATCGAATCTGAATGAGATCCTTGCTGGGTAGAGTAATCTTGGTTGTAGGTTCTTCCCTTTCATCACTTTAAGTATATCATGCCACTCCCTTCTGGTTTGTAGAGTTTCTGCTGAGAAATCAGCTGTTAACCTTACGGGAGTTCCCTTGTATGTTATTTATTGTTTTTCCCTTGTTGCTTTTAATAATTTTTCTTTGTCTTTAACTTTTGTCAGTTTGATTACTATGTGTCTTGGCATGTTTCTCCTTGGGTTTATCCTGCCTGGGACTCCCTGTACTTCCTGGACTTGGGTGGCTATTTCCTTTCCCATGTTAGGGAAGTTTTCAACTATCACCTCTTCAAATATTTTCTTGGGTCCTTTCTCTTTCTCTTCTCCTTCTGGGACCCCTATAATGCGAATGTTGTTGTGTTTAATGTTGTCCCAGAGGTCTCTTAGGCTGTCTTCATTTCTTTTCATTCTTTTTTTTTCTTTATTCTGTTCCACGGCAGTGAATTCCACCATTCTGTCTTCCAGGTGACTTACCTGTTCTTCTGCCTCAGTTTTTCTGCTACTGATTCCTTCTAGTGTATTTTTCGTTTCAGTTATTTTATTGTTCATATCTGTTTGTTTGTTCTTTAATTCTTCTAGGTCTTTGTTAAACATTTCTTGCATCTTCTCGATCTTTGCCTCCATTCTTTTTCTGAGGTCCTGGATCATCTTCCCTATCATTATTCTGAATTCTTTTTCTGGAAGGGTGCCTATCTCCACTTCATTTAGTTGTTTTTCTGGGGTTTTATCTTGTTCCTTCATCTGGTACATAGCTGTCTGCCTTTTCATGTTGTCTATCTTTCTGTGAATGTGGTTTTTGTTCCACAGGCTGCAGGATTGTAGTTCTTCTTGCTTCTGCTGTCTGCCCTGTGGTGGATGAGGCTATCTAAGAGGCTTGTGCAAGTTTCCTGATGGGAGGGACTGGTGGTGGGTAGAGCTGGGTGTTGCTCTTGTGGGCAGAGCTCAGTAAAACTTTAATCTGCTTGTCTGCTGATGGGTGGGGCTGAGTTCCCTCCCTGTTGGTTGTTTGGCCTAAGGTGATCCAGCACTGGAGGCTACAGGCTCTTTGGTGGGGCTAATGGTGGACTCTGGGAGGGCTCATGCCAAGGAGTACTTCCCATAACTTATGTTGCCACTGTCTTTGTCCCCACAGTGAGCCACAGCCACCCCTTGCCTCTGCAGGAGACCCTCCAACACTAGCAGGTAGGTCTGGTTCAGTCTCCTATGGGGTCACTGTTCCTTCCCCCTGGGTCTTCATGCGCACACTACTTTGTGTGTGCCCTCCAGGAGTGGAGTGTCTGTTTCTCCCAGTCCTCTCGAAGTCCTGCAATCAAATCCCACTAGCCTTCAAAGTCTGATTCTCTGAGAATTCCTCCTCTTGTTGCCAGACCCCCAGGTTGGGAAGCCTGACATGAGGCTCAGAACCTTCACTCCAGTGGGTGGACTTCTGTGGTATAACTGTTCTCCAGTTTGTGAGTCACCCACCCAGTGGTCATGGGATTTGATTTTACTGTGACTGCGCCCCTCCTACCATCTCACTGTGACTTCTCTTTTGTCTTTGGTGTGTGGTATCTTTTTTGGTGAGTTCCAGTGTCTTCCTGTCAATGGTTATTCAGCAGTTAATTGTGATTCCGGTGCTCTCGTACAAGGAAGTGAGCACATGTCCTTCTACTCCACCATCTTGAACCAATCTGACACTCACTTTTAAAGCCACTGGACTAATGGATTCTGTATGTACACATATAATTATACCACAGTTGTTTAACTATCATAATAAAATAATTTTTTTACATACAATTTAAATCAAAGCTCTCAGAATACCACAAGGGATTGGGAATAAAATTATATGTGAATATCTCTCTTCATATGCAGATATAAAATTGTGTAAGCTCAATCAAGTAATCACCATTAGCCCTTTTATTATTCCATCAATTCATTTACTGCTAAATAATCTAAATTCTACAGTAGATTTCTTCAAGGGTTTAAATCTCAAGTTATGCCAAAAGCAGAGCAATGGCCTACAAGAAGAAACAAAATGTAGTATGGGTATCATTATACATGTCCATTTGTAAACAGAATTAATGAAGAAATACAGAAGACTTACAGTTGGCTGTATCAGAAAGTGTTCTCAATCAGAGCTGAACGTGTGTATCACCTAGAGCAACAGTCCCCAAACTTTCTGGCACCGGGGACCGGTTTTGTGGAAGACAATTTTTTCAGAATGGTTAGGGGGGTAAGGATGGTTCATGTGGTGATGTGGGGAGCAGCAGATGAACTGATACTAGTCCGCAGCCCAGGGGTTGAGGACCCCTGACCTAGAGTACTTTCTCAGCTTCCCATGACTTCTAAAGAAAAAGGGCTCCATGACTTTCATCTCCTGCCTACTGTGGAGTCTTCCACTTTCCTCCACAACTTCCTTCACTGAAATGTCTTCCCTAGGTATAAAACGGACCTTGGGCTTGTGGTCCAGACAAGATGGCCTGGGTCTGTTTGTGCCCACTCTTCATGCTGGAAATAACAAGAGGCCACTAAAGGAGACCTTTGAGAGTTGGTAAAAAGAAGGTGAACTAGCTTGGGACCTGAAGACTGGAGGAGCAACCCAGCAGCACCCAACAGAAGAAGGCAACCCAGGCCCAGCATTTCCTAACCTCCAACCTAGCATCAGAAGGCAGCCTGAGTAGGGCCATTCCTCCCCAGGAAAGAATATGAAGGAACAGCAGGTGAGCTGAGCCAAATCAGCAAGGGGGATGGATGGGAAGAAGTCTCCTGGGGGAGACTCCAAGGCTGCCACACAGCACAGCAAGAGACACCATATAAGCAACTGGGTTCTGGAAGCCTCTTTGCTCCCAATGCCTGTGACTCCCCTGTAAGGCGATCCCACCACCATAAGCAGGCCAGCCTGGGAAGCACTGTTGGTCCCCCACAGCAGAGAAGATCCTGTCAGAACAAGTACCTGGCCAGGAAAGCCTCCAGAAGCCTGAAACTCCCTTTTGCACTAGGGAAAGAAGGGTGGGTGGGTAGAACCACAGGAGGAACCCAACCACACAGTCAGCAGGGCCTGGAAAGTCTTTTTGTCTCCAAGAGCCTAAAACTTCCTGCCTCTGCCCAGAATCACTGTGGGGGGCAGCTGGGAGGCACTAGTAGGGGGATCCTGCCACAACAAGTCTGGCTCAGGAAGCCCCTTTTTCCTAAAGGCCCTGGACTGCCTTCTTTCACCTAGAGACACCCGGTGGCCTACGCTGGGGAAACCCCTTTTGCTTCCTCATACATACCATAAGAGACCAGTGAGAGCCCAAGCAGCATTAGATAAGTCAAACAGGCCAAAATAACATGGCAAAGGCTTTAAAATTAAACTGTTAATGGAACCACAGCCCACAAACAAGTCGGGAACTCTATGATAAATCTAAACAGGGTGACTTTCTAGTAAAACAAGATTTAAATAGGATCCCAGAGTCCTCTAACATAAGACAAAATATCCAGACAACAACTGAAAATGACCTGTCATACTAAAAACCAAGAAAATGAAAACTTGACTAAGAAAAGACAAGCAACCAATGCCAACACTGAAATTAATCAGATGTAATAATCTGACAAAAGTTTTCAAGCAGCCATGATAAAAACACTTCAAGATAAATTACAAATTCTCTTGAAATAACTAAAAAAATCTTGTCAATGAAATAGAAGTTATTTAAATAAGAATCAAATGGAAATTATATAAATGAAAGGTAAAATAACAAAGAAAAAACTCACAGAGCAGAGATGACAGAGGATAAGAATCAGTGAATTTTAGGATTAATACAATTCATGTAATCTGAACAATAAAGAGAATATAGACTGAAAAAAAAATGAATAGAGCCCTAGTGACCTGTGAGAGAACAATAAAAAAATCCAACATTCATCTCATCACATTCCCAGGAAAAAAAAGAGAAGGAAAATGGGTGTGAAAGACTACTCAAAGAAATAATGGCTGAAAACTTCCTAAATGTTGAAAAAGATACAAACCTGCAGATTGAAAAAGCTCAGCAAATCGAAATAGGATAAACCCAAAGAAATCCACACCAAGACACATCATAATTATATTTCAGAAAATGAAAGACAAAGGAAAAGTCTTGAAGGCAGCCAAGGGGAAATAATGCATTAATTAGGGGGACATAAACTCAGATGTCAGTGGATTTCCCTTATGAAACTCTGGAGGCTATACGAAAGTCATAAGTCCTGAAAGAAAAGAACTTTCTATCACAAAATTCTTCATCTGCTAAATTATCCTTTAGGAATGAAGGGAAAATAAGAGCATTCTCAGATGAAGGAGAAACTAAAAGAATTTGTCACTAGCAGATCTACTCTTGCTAAAGAAAGTCTTCACACAGAAAGGGAATAACAAAAGGAAGACTCTTGGAACTTTAGGAGAAAAGAAAGAACAACGGAAAGAACTGCATATATAAATAGACTGTCCTTTTCCTCATGACATTTATGTCATATTTAATGATTATAACAAAAATTATACCATCTGATACTCATGAGAATGTATTTAAAAGTGTGGAAGACCCTAAATGGAAAGAAGTTTCCTCACTTCACTAAAGGATGTAAAATACTGATGCCAACAGGCTGTGATAAATCATAGATAAGATAGATGACTGATAGATGGATAGACAGATAGATAGACCCATAGAATAAAGACACTCAAAAACATTTGAAATAGACTAAAATGGAATCCCCAAACTGTTCAAGCAACACAAAAAGTGAAGCAAAGAGAAACAGAGAAACAAGAACCAGAAGAACAAACGGAAAGCAAATAATAAAATGTCAGACTTAAGCATTAATATATCATTAATTACCTAAAATATAAATGGTCTAAATATATCAACCAAAAGACAGAGATTGGCAGAGTGATAAAAAAATGAGGCACTGTATGTTGTTTCAGAGAAACTCACTAATGACATGGGTATGTTGAAAATAAAAGGAAAAAAAGATACATTGATATCAGATAAAGAATATTCAAACAATTTTCAAGACTATTTCTGGAATTCAAGACAATTCAAGACAATTTCTGGAAACAAAGAGGAACATAAGGGTATTACATAATGATAAAAGAATCAATGCAGCAGGAATACATAATAACCCTAAATATGTATACATCAAAAAACACAGTCTCAAAATACATGAAGCAGAAAATGACAGAACTGAGAAGGAGAAATAAATAAATCTGCAATTATAATTAGGAACTTCAACATCCCTCTCAGAAACTGATAGAACCACTAAACAGAAAATCAGCAAGGATACTGAAGATCTGAACAACACAATCAAACAGGACCTAAATGACACATTTAGAACACTCCCCCAACAATGGCAAAATACATGTTTTTTCCCAAGTGCCCAGGAACATTCACCAAGATAGACCATATTCTGAGCCATAAAACAAAGCTCAACAAATTTGAAACTATTGAAACCATACGGTGTGTATTGAAACTATAGAGTGTGTTCTCTGAGTATAATGGAAAACAAACAAACAAACAAATCAATAACATAAGGACAATAAGAAAATCTCTAAACATGTAAATTAAACAACACATTTCTAAATAATCTAGAGGTCACAAAGGAAATCTCAATGGAATTTAAAAATACACAGAACTTAATGAAAGCAAAGGACAACATAACAAAATATGTGAGATGTAGCTAAAGCAGTGCTGAGAGGGAAATTTTTAGCAGTGAATGCTTACATCCATCAGAAATAAGGCAAGGTCTGAAATCAATAATAAAATTTCATACCTCAAGAAACTAGAAAAAGAAGGGTGAAATAAACCCAACTCAAGAAGAATGAAGGAAATAATAAAAATAGTAGAAATCAGTGAAACTGAAAATAGGAAAACAACAGAAAAATCAATAAAACAAAAAGCTGTTTCTTTGAAAAAAAATCAATACAATTGATAAAATTCTAGCAAGACTGACAAAAAGAAAGAAGACACAAACAACTAATATTAGGAATGAAATAGGGGATATCACTACAGATCCTACAGTTATTATAAAAGTTAGCAAGAGAATACTATAAACAATTTTATTCTCATGGAGTTGATAACTTAGAAGAAATGAACAGTTCCTCAAAATTCACAAATTACCACAACTCAACCAAGAAGTATTAGATCATCTGAACAGTCCTATAACCTTTAATGACATTGAAACTGTAATATAAAACTTCTGAAAATAAATTCTTCAATCCCAGATGGCTTTACTGGAGAAATCTAACAAACATTTAAAGATTTAAGATCAAATGTACCCAATCTCTTCAAGAAAATAAAAGAATAGGAAACCCTTCCCAACTAATGTGATGGGGCCAGTATTGCCCAATACCAAAATGAGACAAAGACAGTACAAAAAAAGAAAATTACAGACCAATCTCTCTCATAAATTTAGATTTAAAAGGCCTCACTCTCACACATACAAATCAGCAAACTGAATCCAACAATGTATAAAAACAGACCTTGATAGTTTCTGGTCCCCTCCTAAGTCTGGTCACACTACGTATCTCTTCAAAGGGTTTAACTGAATCAGTGATACAGTCAGTTGGGGTCCTAGTAATAATATTATCATAATAGCAATACAGTGACAAACATCCAAGTCTAGGTCAAATTAGAAATTGACTTTTCCCATTAAAATTAATCATGCCAAAATAACTACAACTACATTTATAGGATAAAGAAAATGTATCTACAGTATAAAAATGATGGATATACTTGATATTCTTTATTTGCCCCTCTAGAACCACTCTTGATCCTTTTCTATCATGTTAAGGACATTTGGAGGCTGATCTGACCAGACTGCATCCCTCTGGCTCTCCTGGCTTCTGACTTCTACTTGAGTTTGGCCAATGGTAGATACCAAGCAAGAGACTGGAGAGTCAGTGGAGAAAGAGATTAGTGTATTGATTCTCTCTTCTAACTCCCTTCTTGCTGGAAAGTGGCCAGGTTTCTCCACTGAAGCCCAGAGTTCTGGTCAGAGGCCCTCTCCTGCAGCTGCAGCTACCTACAAGTCTCTCTAGAGATTCCAACGTCCACTCTTTTCCTTTGCCCTGTGGGCCTAAATGTGTTAATGTCTCCCTGCTCTTGCCCATCTCAAAGATTTCTGTTATTCCTTTTAAGCTATCCTGAACTCTGATACAACTTCCAACTAAGTTCAACTAAGTTCATTAAGTTCATTAAGCTCTCTTTATTTTCCTTATTTGTACATATCATCTTGTTTTCTGACAATGATATAGGTGGCTAGGGAGTGGCTAGATGAAGATGGCCCCTCAAGGATCTATCACTAGTGTGCATACAATAGGAGGGTGATATCTTTTTTCCTGACTCCAAAATCATAAGAATAAGAACATGCCACAGATCATGTAAAAATAATGGTTAAAAAAAATCAATGATTTAGACATTTTCTTTTTATATAATTTTGTAGATATTTCAGCCCCTACTCTGGGCATATAAAAGGGTTTTTTTAATCCAGATAATTACCCAGTGGGATTCATTGGATATTTAGAAAAGGAAGAAACCTTGAAAATCAACCAGACAATCTTCCCATTATAGAGATATATAAATAAATCCAAGAATGATTAAGTCAGTTATATAAACTCATAAAATCGATGGCAAAAGTAGAAACAGAAACAAAGTTACCTGAGTTTAAACCAATGTGCATTCCAATAAACTGTACTATCTATTCAAAACTCTACTTTCCAAGTAAATACAGGTTTGAGCAGGTTTTGCTGCAAATCTTGCTCTCTCTCATAAATCTATTTGCCTTATAACTTTAAACATGCTACAAGCATATATGACTTATGCTTTAGAGGTAAAATTGCAATGAACAAATAAATGCTTACCCTAAATAGCCTGGAAAGCAGAATTCAACAGTAGATATTGACAAAGGGCACATTTTTGCAGTGGCTACCTAGGGCCCAGCAAATAGCATCTTTCGGAAATTGCAAAAACAAAAACTGAACAGTTCAGCTATTTCTAAAAAGTCTCATCAGTTTTACTCATATTTTGTATGTTACATTCTTTTAATCACCAAATAAATTCTCTTACATGACCAGTAAGTTTCCATAGATCCCTAAATGTCTATGTTTCTGACAATCAGTCCCTTCCTAGGTTGTACAATTACCAGCAAATCTCCTTCAGGCAGGCTTGTGTATCATCCACGAACTCAGCCAAATATTGCATACCATATGTCAATATTTCTGCTTGTATGGCCTAAATGTATTTTCAAACAATTTTTATTTGGAAGCTAAAGTGACTATCAGACAACATTTCGAAAATATCTCCGTTCCTCTGGGCTCTACGCCTGTGTTTATAGATGTCCCTCCATAACTGAACAGAGAGGGGAAAATGTACTTTTTATGGGAGTAATTTTTTCTCTTTCCCCCCATTTATTGGTCTGGGAAGAGGAAATTAAAAAATATGAGCCATGGAGTTGAACATACTATAAACTATATCTATTTTTGGCAGGCAGCAGACCTATGTACTGTCTTTAGAGTGGCGTGGGACAAACTCACTGCTTCCGTTTGCTGTTTGCTTAAGCTAGGATTCTGTGTAGTATATTTCTCTAAAGTGACAGCAAAGTGCACAAAGACGATATAGAGAACAAAGCAGTTGCCAACAGCAGGGTGAACCCAAACTAATTGGATAATATTGCTATAATTTTTCAGCCTTTCCTTACAGGACTAAGCTTGCCTTGAGTGAAATCTCATAGATTTTCAAATCCAATTTACCATCTCAAATCGAGAAACGGGGACATTCCGTGAACATCTGAGGACCAGTCAGCTGCAGCCCTGACTGAACAGGGGGTGTTGTTAGGGGGCAAAGGGAGGTGACGCTGAGAAAATAAGTTCTTGAACCCTAAAAACAGGTATCTGAACAAACTTTAAAAGAAATCATTTCAACAGTGTGAAATATCTGTTTGGTATCTTGAAAATCACATATTCATTTTGTGTACCTCATTATCAATTTTGGCATAATTTCAATTAAATGGAAAACAGACAATAAGGAACACAGTTTTTACTGGGGAAAAAACACTTATAACTTTATAAGGGCTTAAAGAGAAGGGTGCCATGGGGAGACAGGGGTGCAGAAAGGAAGCAAGGAAGGTGCAAAGAGGAGAGCTCATCAGCTTCGAGGGACGGACTGGCTCCAGTTCTGAGCTCAGAGGAGAAAAGTATGCATCCTCTGTTTACTCCTTCCAAACCAAATTGGGTCAGAACTCAAGGAAGCACCATAACTACAACCATTCAGCTTCAAGAATGGGGAAATAAACTTCTGTGAACTGGCATTTAAAACTAACCACCATGTTAAGCCCGGTTCTATGGCAATCTAGTTCAAAATGGTTTACAAGTAAACTTTTGGAACCAAACCTTTCCTAGGTAAGGGATTTCCTATGAAGAGAAAAACAAAGAAAAAACTATCCCAGGAACAAATTTACCTATGCCTAGGAAAATTTATAAAGTTCTAGAAAGAGACAAGTTAAAATTTAAAATTTTTCCAAGCCACCAAATCACACATTTTGGGTAAAATAAACTTAGCCCTATATATTAATGCTTTAACAATGACTGTGCTACATATTAATTTAAATTTCACTGTTCAATAACACCATGTACATAACTGCATTTGAATTCATGTAAACCATTAATTCGTTTATTGGTAGGTAGTGAGGCTAGAGAACTGAGGCTTGAAAAATAACTTTTTAAAAAGACTGTCTCTACATTCAGGGAGAATTTTGCATATATCACTCAAAATTTAAATTTTGTATACCCTTTGCCTACCAATTCCAATTTATAGGAAAGTGTTCTAACAAAGTAATTGGACAAATTTAAATGAATATATATACATACATAAGCAGGTTTATTGCACTTAGAATCCACAGCTAATGTAGATGCCTATTAATGTTTATTAAATGATAAATTATGGATAATCATGTGGACATTAAACCCAGAGAGGTAAAGCTATGTAACCAAAGTGACTCATGGCCCTATTGAAAGGAAAAAGCGAAAAAAAAAAAGAGTTAATCATTTAAAGTGTGATTAGCTCTTCCAATTTTAGTGATAACATTCTTATCTATTATAATGAAAAATCACTGATTACTTGATTTCCCTATTTTCCAATATTTTGGGGGACTTCTCTGAAATTTCCTTTTTTAATCATGTGTTAGTTTATTCATGTGTTTATTATCTGCTTCTCTGACTACAGCACAAATTCCATGAGCGCAGGTGCTTTGTATTGGGTACAGAGCACAGAGGAGTTGTTGAGGGGATGAATGAATGAAATGAAATTATTTTCCTAGATCCACCTAACCCAAAAAGTGTAAATGCTAAAGCTACAAATGGGGTATTTGAATCTGTGGCTAATCTGTTAGTTAAAATAGAATAATCTGAAATTCAAATTACTTCCAAAGATCTTTTAATTATCAGTAAATCATTAGCTTATAAATTCACTACCAACATGGTAACTATCTCAATCTCTACAAAAAAAAAAAAAAAGAAAAAAAAAGTCAGGTTCAATTATACTTTTCTAAATATAATCCTATAAGGCAAACACTAAGGAAAATAATTCTAAGCCATTAGGTTGATAACTAAAGGCCAACACCATCCAATAGAGAATGCTCTTGGCTTGAGAGTCAAAAGACCAAGATTCTAGTCTAAACATTTACTTACTAGTTGTGGGAACCTGTATAGCCATTTGACCTCTCTGAGCTAAAGCCTCATCTGTAAAATGTCAAGATTTGATATGATTACTAAGATCTATACCTGCTTGAAAAGTCTATCAGAACAATAAATTGTTAGCTAGATGAAAATTGTACCATGCATATATACATAACAATAATAGATAACACATATAGTTCCTACTAAGTGCCAGGCATTCTCCCGAGCGCTTACCATTGATTAACATGCAAAATCTTCACAAACAAGCCTATGAAGGAGCTTTCATCCTCCCCATTTGCTTCTGGAAACTGAGACCAAGACATGTTAGATGACTTTTTCAAGGTCCCGACAGATAGACATGCACAGCTAATCAACCCCAAGTGACCTGCCCTCTGCCTGCCTCTTACCCACCTGGTCCACCACTTCTGTGCTCAAAGCATGCTGGACTTCTCCCTGGACCCTGAGCATACAAACTTGTTCTCATCTCAGATCCTTTGCACTAGCTGTTCTCTTTGCTTGGCAGATTCTTTCTCCAGATCTTTGTTTGGCTGGTTCCCCCTCATCGTTCAGGTCTCGTATCAAAGGTCATGGACCTGTCCTGATTCCTCTAACCGAAGTTGTCACCACAGTTAGTCACCTCTTTTTCTTCATAGCATCCAAAACCACCTGAAATCATCTCATTTGGTGGTTTATGAATTCATTAGTGTTTATTATCTATCTCCCCTGACTAGAATATAAGTTCCACAATGGCAGGGGTTTTGAATTTTCATCACTGTATCTTCAATACCTAGAATAGTACAGGGTACAGAGTAGTTATTGACAACAGGAATAAGTGGATGAGTGAATGAATGCTAACGTAATCAAAATGATTTTCCCACATTCCTCTTAGTTTTTCAAAAAGTGTGAATGGTAAAGTGACTCATAGGATATACTGAATCTCTGCTATGCCATTTTAGTAAGAAGTATTTTCAGACAATGAAGAAATGAGTTTACCGACAATATTTAGTACTAGCATTTCTCAGAATTTCTGCTTTACTGTCAACTCCTATCAATATAATTATGTAAACATTTCATTTTTTTAAATTAAATGAGTATATTCATTTCAGAGAAGAGTTCAGATCTTTTACTAAATCACCCAAGAAACTGAGTGACAATATGAGTCATGAAAAACATTAAGCTCACAGAATCTAATACTTCCAAGAAGGCTTAAATTTTATATGAAAATTTATATGCTCAAAGAGCACAGCACAAGTGATATGCAACAGCAACCGTGTTTCATGTCCTCCCTGAGGAAGGTGGTAAAATATTATTTTATCAGTAAAGAAAAACCCTGTAGAGGGAACAGTGAGAGAAGCTTGAGTGCAGTCTGACTGCATATTGGGGCAGCTTAAAGTACACAAGGGTCCCTGGACTAGAAGGACATGTAACAATGAAAGGTCAAGGCTTTCGCTGTTCTCAAAACTCTCACCCTCACTTCCATAAATCATTTAAGATAGCGTTCAAAATCTATACACTATACTAAGAAAAGATAAACTCTCAATTAAGAGGATAAAAAAATGAAATCAAAGGAAAATGACACTAGAAGAAGTTAGCTGAAGCCAGGACTGAAGTGAATACATAAGCTGCCTGTGGATCTGGACCTTTGCTGGAAGAAGGTCAGATACTGACCCTACCCTTTCTGGCATCCAGCGCAAGGGTGGGCCGTGGGGGACACAGCCAGGAAGCTCAGCATTCAGCTGTGGCCCAATCAGGTACCTTATTCATAGTATGGATGAGAAGGGCAAATGTGGCCCAGGACAGGCATTCCTATTTTTGTAATCCAAGAGACTCTTCTCCCATGGGTCCTCATAAAGATGGCACTGGGCGATGAAACAAACCCCACAGGGTTCTTACACTAGATGCAGTAATATGTTTCATAAGACTGTTTTCTTATAAAATTACCCACTGTAGGCTGGGGCATTGCGCTAAAGAAGCAATTCAATAAAAGCAATTACATGAGGGGCCAACAGCAATAAGCAGTCAATTAATGCAATTCTCAGCTGGACCGCATATCGTGTGTGTGTGTGTGTGTGTGTGTGTGTGTGTGTGTGTGTGTGTGTGTGTGTGTGTGTGTGTGTGTGTGTGTGTGTGTGTGTGTGTGTGTGTGTGTGTGTGTGTGTGTGTGTGTGTGTGTGTGTGTGTGTGTGTGTGTGTGTGTGTGTGTGTACTTTTGTTCAAGTGAGTTTTTCTTAAAATTGGAGCAGCAGGGACCTTAAGGTAGTATTCCTTAACAGGTTCCTAGAGCAGAGCTGTCCCATGTTCTGTCTTAGCTTGGAATCATATACCTAAACTGGGATGGACTAACATCCTTTTAGAAAAGTTGATGTGCCTGCCCAACAGGATGTACAGTGCATAGAAAGGCTCTCCCTACAGGAAGATGAAACAAGTTCTCTGGGATGTAATTGTGTATATATGGATGAAGGGACCAATGGTTCCCCAAAGTTCTCCAGAAAAGGGTACATGGCTGAAGAAAAAGTTAGCCTGAAAATTATATATGCAGGCAAACCAATCATGCCTGCCCCTTGGCTTTTTTTTCTTTTCCCAAGTATTAGGAAAATACCCTCAGAGTAGTTAATCTTGAATAGCAGGCCATTCTCTATACAGTAGAGAATTGACTGCAAAATATATACCTGGAGAGCTAAATGAGTTAACCTATTACATAAGATCATAAATTAAAAGGCAGTTGTATGGATAGCTTGCCAAGTTGATGACTGTTGTTTTGGAGTGATGCACCTAAACCCCTCTGCTTGGCAACAGATAGCATAGCCAGGTGTCTATTAAGGCGATTACTGGTTCATGGTACTTATGTTATGCACTTCCATAGAAAATAAGATTACCTCTCTATTCTCTGCTTTATTGTAATACTCTAAGGGAATATAACATACATTTAATATTTAGCATACTTATATGGTCAATTATCATATTTCTATATTAATTCACATATATTAATATAAATATATAACAATAAATATTAAATATTTAGTATATATTTTTTAAAAACAGACTTCTGAACTCTTCTGTAGCAATCTCATGGAGGACATTGTTTATATTATCCTCTTAATGAGAAACCTTGCAAGAACTTTCTTCCTGGGATTAGTACACAAAATAATTGTACCTCTTAAACAATTGGTCTATTTTTTTTTGCGATACGCGGGCCTCTCACTGTTGTGGCCTCTCCCGTTGCAGAGCACAGGCTCTGGACGCGCAGGCTCAGCGGCCATGGCTCACGGCCCCAGCTGATCCGCAGCATGTGGGATCTTCCCGGACCGGGGCACGAACCCATGTCCCCTGCATCGGCAGGCGGACTCTCAACCACTGTGCCACCAGGGAAGCCCCAATTGGTCTATTTTTAAACACATGAACTCTGTGAACTATGGAACTATTCAGGTTACAATTTTTCAGTTAATTGTTAAAAAGATTAGTGCTGATTTTTGGTCTACTTATGGCAGTGTAGAGGTTTTTATAACATGCATTTAATATCCTTATCATTGTTTATCTTTTAAAGTTTAAATTATTTTTAATTTACTCTGAGTGTTACGTTGTATTTTCTTGTGTTTTATGTCTCCTTTAAATCTACAATAGTAGAATAGACTTGCCAACAATGTGTTTTCTCTTCGGAAAAAATATGAGATTGAGTAGCCTGCTTTATTAAAAAAAAAAAAAAGAAAACAAAGCTGGTGTACATTTTAAATCAGATGACTAACCATATAATCAGTCTAAGATTTGGAGGAGGAGAAAATATATCATCGACTTATGTTTTTGTTACTTTGGAATAGAATTGAAGATGAGAGCATAACTCCCAAATATCCTTAAAAGTTTAAAAATAAAATTAAATTGAGGGCTTCCCTGGTGGCGCAGTGGTTGAGAGTCCGCCTGCCGAGGCAGGGGACGCGGGTTCGTGCCCCGGTCCGGGAAGATCCTACGTGCTGCGGAGCGGCTGCGCCCATGAGCCATGGCCGCTGGGTCTGCACGTCTGGAGCCTGTGCTCCGCAACGGGAGAGGCCACAACAGTGAGAGGCCCACGTACCACAAAAAAAAAAAAAAAAAAATTAAATTGATTTCCCTTAAGGTGCTGAAGGGTTTTCTTAGAGGGAGGAGGGTTTGCTGCTGTTGTTTTATCTAAGACTATTTGTGAAAAGTCTAACTGTGACATAAAACTAAATAAAAAAGTTTTAGTACATATATAAACTAAATTAGTCTCATGTTATGGGACTTCTTAAATCACTGGTTATAAAATTGGAATCTTTTGTGAAAGTATTTACTTTTAATATCTTAAATTTTTTGCCCTATATCATGCAGAAGTTATTTTCTTCAACTACTACATACATCCCAGAATGCCCCTCAATACATCTGTCATATTACTATATGTTTTGGCAGCCACTAGAACACAGTACGATGAATTTAACAAGGATATGAATATGGTAATATTTTTGTAAGTCTTGCAATATTTGGTAACTCAAGTACTCCAATTTACTCATAGTTTGAATAGGTATAGTTTGAATAGAAATTTTTTAAAAAGCTAATAGGAATAGTTCAAATAAAAACATTCAAACAAATTCCTTAAATTTCCATCCCCAAATTTCCAATGTAGCCATATTTTTTAAGTGTTTACAGTAACATCAATTTTCTATTTCAATATGTTTTTATAACAAATATTTAATAACGTGTAATGGTTTTGTCTAGTTACATGAGCTCTATCATTCTAAGATTTTATTTCTTACTTCCATCAAATACTTGGTATAACATTTTCTTTACTGTCAAATACAATTTTTAAATATACTGAACGCCATACGTGGATATGCAGATAATTTCAATTCAGAAAATGAGGTAACAAAAGAAAAACTTTTTTTGCTGAAACTGTTCTTCAAATTAAAAATTTGTTAAACAATCATTATCCAAACACTTTGGAAAAGACAGAAACGGGTAGAGAAGAAAAAGTGAATGAATGTGAACAAAATGAAATTGAGGGAGAAAATTAACCTGTTAAGCAAGTATGCTTTAACTTCTAAGAAGCAACTGTGAGGTCTCTTTATGTAACACCTAACAGCTAAGAGGTGGCATAGAAATATTTTCATTAGTAAAACCAAGCTTTAGGCAGCAAACAATTCTTTGCTTTTTTTATGGTAACAAGAATAGCCAGTATGTGATTTTAAGATGAGACTAATTCTGCAATCATATATAAAAATCAGGTGCATTGTCTTATATCACATTGTACTTAGTACACAAAAATCTAATTTGTGCCCTAGTTTAAGACTTTGACACAGAAGTTTTCTATGTTTTCCTGTTTGTTTGTTTTAAATCCTAACCTTATATAAGAATAATATGGTTTAAAAAAATCAAGACTTTATTGGGTAGTCCTATGACAATTTGAACACATGCAGTAAATTTGGTTTTTGTGATGTCAGTAATCAGCAGAATGAACTCTATGCAAATACGTTCATCAGCTCTGAGAAAGTGAAATTATCAACTGACATACAAAGGAAAGGAAACCTTGAGTGTCATTTGAGATCCAGGCACTCTAAGTATATAGCTTAAAAGCCCTTTATAAATAAAATTTATTATATTTTACTGTAATCACTGCCAGCAAAATCAGCAAGTGGTGTTAAAATAATGGACTTTCCCCAGTGCCATTAATATAACTTTGAGTATAAATAGTAATTGAATTTTCCCATTGTCTCAAAAACTATGCACCTTTGCTTAGTACCTGAATTACTTGAAAACTGTTGGATATAGTATATATGTTATTAAGCTTTAGCAAATAGCTATGCAACAACATAAGAACAACCTCTAAAAGAATGAAAATTAAAATAAATATTAAAACGAAAAAATTATTGTCCTTCAAAAGAGAGCAAAAATAAAAAATCAAACTCCAGTTTTGTTTTGTTTTGTTTTTACTAACAGATGCTCCATCTTTCCAATTATTTATGTAGTTCCAACTCTCTAAACAGATAGTTTTATGATATTAACAAAAAAAAATTTCCTAATCTTGTTAGTGCTCTCTCATTTTCCTTGTCTCTAGGATATTCAAGAAAATAAGTCTAGAGATGGAAAAATGTTAGTTATCACAGTCTTGTCCACAGAGAAATGATAGTTGAGAAAATACATATTTCCCAAAGAAGGAGGAAAAGAGCAGATGTTCTAGAAATGAGCATTACAAAACATGCACATTTAGAAGAGTGGACAAAAATAATGAAACAAGAAACAGTCCAGATGTCAGAAGACAACCCAGAATCAAAGCCACAAAAGACAATGTTTCAAGAAGCAGGGTGTGATCTAAAATATCAAAGTCTAAAGGGATGTTATGGAGGATGAACACTGAGCAAAGGCCATGATATATGGTTAAAAGAACATATGAATGGTATTCTAGAACAGTCATAGGGAAAACAAAGAATTAATTCAGATCATGAGGATACAGAATAGACACATAGACATGAGATGCTGACCATTCATTCTAAAATTGTGGTAGTAAAAAAACAGAAATGTCAGAGCAGTAGCTACACATATATGATAAAAATATATCATTATATTATTCTCATCTCTCCTCAGTTTTGGGAATATTCATCTTTGCCAGATGATTTATCAGCTACTTATTTTGTTGACGTTTTTCATTTAATTACTCTTCTTGATATTCTATGTTATTTAAAATCTGCAGTGAGACCTACTTATCTAGACTTAGTCCAAATTCCAAAAGAGTGGGACATCTTTTTAAAAACAGCACTTGAGCTACTTTCATTTAAAGGCAATTCAACAACTCTATCATGTAGTAAATACCTAGCACAGGTACATGCTATTTAAGTATTCTTCACAATTAATTATATGATGCTTCATAAAATATTGTGCTTTGCATTCTATTTTTAAAATTCAACTCAAGTTACACGTACTTCTGTTGAATTACTGCATCAAATTGGAATTGGAAAAAGTATGCCATGAATAAAATCTAAAGGATATTAAAATTCACTTAAAAGATACTGTGCAGCACAGTAAATAATATCCCTTTATACCAGCGGTCCCCAACCTTTTTGGCACCAGGGACCGGTTTCTTGGAAGACAATTTTTCCACGTACGGGGGGTTGGGGGAGGGCGGGAATGGTTCAGGTAGTAATGCGAGCGATGGGGAGCGGCAGATAAAGTTTCCCTCACCCGCCGCTCACCTCCTGCTGTGAGACCCGGTACCTATCAGGCCACGGACCTATACCGGTCCACCGCCCGGGGGTTGGGGACCCTACTTTATACTATACTTAGAAAAAGGATTAATGAGCAGTAGTCCTAAAGTATCTCTACGGTCCCTCCTGCATGCTTATTATGTAATCCTGTGGTTTCTAACTTCTCCCTGTAGAAACTTTCATTTTAAGGGAGCCCCAAATTGGGGTGAGCATTCATTAAATGACTTTAAAAATTAATAGTCACATTATTACTGTCACTATACATTGAGATATAACACTATAAGACTAATATATTTTATTCTGTATTTGACTGTTATGAAAGGGTGGGGAGAATGAACTGGTGGGTAGGTAGAAGAAATCATTGAAAAAGGTAAACTATCAGTTGTTACAGGGAAAGGTAAATTATAGTTGCCCATGACATTTGTTGCTAATTATAACAATCATCTTCCTAGACCACAGGAGGATAATGATACTCAATCAAGAGCAAGTACTCACAATTTCCTCCCCAGGCTCCACAGCCCCATCTGATTCAGTTTCTGTGTCCAAGTGGGAATCAGATTGTTCTTTCTTGAATTAGTTCTAAACCATTCTTTAACCCGTTTTCTACCCCATTATCAAAGAGCTCTTTGTCTTGGGATTGAGCAACCTGACTGTGAAAAAAATGACAAACTAAGAGAGAAAAGAAGGAAAGGGATCGATTCAAACCAGGAAGATACACGTGAAGAATAAAAGCAAAATATAGACATCTGAAAACCAATACATTTGCCCTATAAATAAATAAAATATGATAAAAGCATAGTTATAAGTTGCCTTATGCTACGTTGAATAATTCTTAAGGTATATTACACAAGAGCATTTCTAAACTTTATCTTGAACCTAAAATAGGTCTGAAGCCACCAATTTCAACGCTAACTTTTAAATGAAAAAACACACCCGAAAATATAATTAGTGAAGACTAGACAAATAATACTCTAAATAACAGTGTCCTTAACTTTTCAGTACAGTTTTCATGTACTTCTATATGTACATGAAATATTTACTCAAAATATACACTCAATTTTCATATATTTTTTACAATAAAGGCAATTACTTTAAATTAACTGGATACAAATTAACTGGATACTTGTATAAGGCTTTAAATACCATGTTGTATAATACCAGAAATGTATAAACTAGAAAAAACTGTGCTCTCTGATTTTTGTTTGATAAAACAGAGTCATCACAGACACTGACCACATAAAGAAATATATGATAAATGCTGACCAGAGGTTCTCCTTGCACAGTAGCATAGATAAGAGGAAGTTTAAATTGTAGTTGGTGCAATTTTGAGAATAAAGAAGAAATCTTTGATATGTCAGAAAAATCTGCAAAGGTGGTTAATGGATTTAGCTTGGTCTATAGGAATAAAAGAAACAGCCATTAATTATCACTACCATCACCATCCATCACTCCCATCGTTGTCATCGTCATCATCATCATGGTCATTATTTTCAAAATCCCTACAGAGTCTGTTGCCATAAAAATTTCCATACACCGGGCAACTTACTGCCTGTCAGCTCCAAATCCACTCTTCTTTACCCACTCTCTGGTAATGGAACTTTAAACATTGCTCCTTTGCAGCAAGCATGACAATACGCTTTGTCAATAGAAGGCACTGGAGGACATTATAGAGGAGGGACTTGTCTTCCTACTTCCCAGTGGGAGTCAGTGTTCTACATATATTTTCACACGTTTAAGGAAAAGGATGCTTGGAAACAGGGGCAGATCCAGGTTTTGGGACTCAAAGCATTTTGGGGGTCCCACTATAAAAACAATACCAAATTATGGATACAAAATTAAGTATAAAAGTAAATATTTATTTGGGATGAAAAAATAAACGGCAACAGATTTCAACATGTAAAAGCTGACAGATACCACAAACATTATAAACCAAAGGAAAATAAACATTTCTATTCATAGCCTGACAGACCCACCTCTACAGTGAGTTTTGCCTACATTTTTAGCTTCAACCTCTTTGACTGCCTCTTTTGCAAAGATGCCAGATAGCTAATTCAGTCTTTCCTTGAGCATGGTTAACCAAAATTTATTTTCCTTTCATTATTGATAGTTTGTTTTGTTTTGTTTTGTTTTGTTTGCGGTACGCGGGCCTCTCACTGCTGTGGCCTCTCCCGTTATGGAGCACAGGCTCCGGACGTGCAGGCTCAGTGGCCATGGCTCATGGGCCCAGCCGCTCCGTGGCATGTTGGATCTTCCTGGACCAGGGCACAAACCCGTGTCCCCTGCATCGGCAGGCGGACTCTCAACCATTGTGCCACCAGGGAAACCCTACTGATAGTTTTTAAATGATTTTTTTAGCTTCTTGATGCATTATTAGTAATTTAATTAAAAGTTTTGTTGATAACTTTGAAAACCTCTATCAAGCCTTTGTTCACGTGAGTGTAGAATTTAGAACAATTTTCCACAGCCAAGGTCCTGGATCTAAATATTTATTTATTGTAAACCGTATTTTTCCTGCATTAGCCACACAGGTCCATGCTCAGCACCACAGGACATGTTCATTTGGCCCTGATCCTTCCTATCCAGATGCGAGTGAGAGAAAATAGTCAGTAGAAGTAATTCTAGAATCCATTCCTAAACCAGAATGACCAGCAGTGATTTAACTCTCCCTGAAAGTGACTATGAATCCCAGAAACTGATCCCAATGTACCCAAAATACCATCTGACATGAACATTTGGAGGTAACAATTACATTGATTATCCTGATTGTGTATTATGGGCGTATACATATATCAAACATATCAAACTGTACACTTTAAGCAGGTGCAGTTTATTGTATATTGAGTACAAATTTGTTCTCATTAGTCAGAGAACAGTCGCATCAGTCAGAATCTCATCAGGGGACAGAAAACACACAGTAATTTGAGCAGAGAAAGTTTGATATAAAGAGTAGTTAACTGTTGAGTTTGTGAGCTCTTCTCCCTGTAGCCCTAAATGGTCACCCTATTCTGTATGGAATGCACAGCATGATACAACTAATTTGAGAGTCTTTTATCAATAAAGTCTGCATTAACTATAAAAAAGAATAAAGCACTATAATGAAGGGTAATAATAAAGATATAAAGAAAGCACTCAAGAATAACATAAGCTTGAGGGAGAGTACTCAAGGAGGAATGAACTTGGAAGGGGGTGCCCTCCTCAAGGCTGAATTAAGACCTTATTAGAAAAGTTGGTCCTGCAGCCCACCACATGGCAGGGAAGTTCGCTGGATTGGCTAAGCCTGAGCTGGTCCCCAGGTGTTGAGGAAGCAGGACAAAATAAATAGGTAAATTAAAAACCTCCCCCAGCTGCAGGTGAAACCATGCCGGTGAATGACAGCACAAGAGGAGTCAAAGCTCTGGAGCACACTCACTGGTAGGGTGAAATGCATCCAGGAGCAGGCAGTGTCAATGTCAGGAGGATTGTGAGAAACAACCCTATGGGGTGCAGATGGGTCAAGGCTGGTGGGATATTGTGCAGAGGAGGCTGAAGTGTGAGGAGCCTGTTGACCAAAAGGGCAGAGCAACACCTGGAGCATATTGTGTCCAAGTCAGCAGGGCCACAGTGAATGCAGTGGCCAGGGCTGTGAGCTCACTGAAGGGCTGAGTGCTCTGGATGTGTTGCTGAGGCAGTGCCCTGCTTGGCAACCATGCAGGTGGGGCAAAGAAGGGGCAAAAGAGCAGCCAACTGGAACCGTTAAGTCTGAAACTGTGAAAGATCTGAAATGTTATGAGATCTATAAACCAACAAGTAAGCCTGCCACAGAGGTAGGTACATGTGTATGTACATGTATACACAAATGTGTGTGTGTGGGCATAAAACCTCTTGTTCAGGAAACAGCACTTTTACATACAAGCAGTTTGTGTCCTTTCCTCATGACTCAGTTCTCCCATAGGATGATGCAGGGGAACATGACATGCTCTATTTCCACGTGTGGAAACTGTTCCAAATGAAAACGTGGTGTGACGTGGTAGAGCACATGTACCCTGTGCATAAAAATGAGCTTTGCACCACAGGATAGGAACTCCAAAATTACGAAACTCAAAGCTTATAGAGGGCTGCTGGCACACCTGCCAGCCTCCTCTTTAGAGAGACCTTTGCACCAGAATATAAACAAACCCTCTCTGGGGATTCCCTCCTCTCCCCTCTATAACACCACCCTGGAACATAAACAAATGTAAACAAATGGCTCTGTGGGGATAAATCTGTATCTCTCTCCAGATGCCTCTACCTTCATGGTTCTATTCAATCATCCTTCAACCCAGGTGCCAATGTTCTTTGCTTAAAAGCCTGACTGCAAAAATTTGAAAATATACATAGAACATTGACTCCCTACAGGAAGAAGG
Organism: Hyperoodon ampullatus; assembly: GCF_949752795.1. Lineage (NCBI taxonomy): Eukaryota > Metazoa > Chordata > Mammalia > Artiodactyla > Ziphiidae > Hyperoodon > Hyperoodon ampullatus. Next base: position 88,094,736 of record NC_136923.1, read on the forward strand.
AAGACAAATCCCTCCTCTATAATGTCCTTCAGTGCCTTCTACTGACAAAGCGTATTATCATGCTTGCTGCAAAGAAGAAATGTTTAAAGCTCCATTGTCACAGAGCAGGTAAACAGTGGATCTGGAGCTGACAGGAAATAATTTCATAACTAGAAGAGCTAATAAAGAATATTGTAAACTTTATGTCTATAAGTCTGACAACTAGATGAAAATGACAAATTCCTTAGAAGACACGAACTATTAAAGCTCACTCAAGAGGAAACAGATAATCTGTATAACACTGTACCTATTAAGGAATTGAATTTGTAATTTAAAATCTTCCCATAAAGAAAACCCCATGTCTAGATGGCCTGATTGGTCAATCCTTTTTTTAGCGAATTATAATCGACATACAATGTTATATTAATTTCTGGTGTACAACACAGTAGATATTTTTGATATGATATTTTTACACGTTATGAAATGATCATGACGATAAGTCTAGTCACCACCTGTAGCTTTATTTGTCAATTTTATCAAACACTGAAGGAAGAAATAAATTCTACACAAATTCTAGAAATGTGAAGAGAAGGTGTGATAATAGCATTACTTTAAATCCAAAATCAAATACATGACAAGAAAAATAACTACAGACTAGCATCCCTCATGAACACAGATGCAAAAATTAACATTTTAGCAAATCAAATCCAACAATATATAATTTTTAAAAGAAAATGAATTATAACCAAGTGGGATTTACCCCAGGAATATGAGTCTGGTTTAACATTAAAAACGGCTTGATATCATTCACCATATTAACTGATTAAAACACACATGTGCGCACGCACACACACACACACACACACACACACACAGTCTCAATAGATGCAAAATATTTTAGACAAAATCCAAATCCATTCCCGATTAAAAGAAAAAAAAACTCTCAGGAAAGTACCACTAGAAGGAAACTTTTTCAACATGATAATGGACAGCTACCAAAAAAGTACAGCTAACATCATACTTAAGCGTGGAACACTGAGTGCTTTTCCCCTAAAATCTGGAACAAGGAAATGATGTCTGCTTTTACCACATCTACTCATTATTTTACTGGAGTGCTAAGTCAATGTAATAAGACAAGTAAAAAGAAAGAGAAATATCCAGATTGGAGACAAAGAAGTTAAACTGTCAGTATTCACAAATGATATGATCACCATGTAGAAAATCCTATGAAATCCACCCCAAAAGTCTACTAGAACTAAAAATTGAGTTTAACAAGGTCATGAGATCCAATATCAACACTAAAAAAAATCAATGGTATTTTTATTTTTAAAAATCAAATGGTATTTTTCAATCGGTAATAAATAACCAGTTGAAATTGAAAGAAGTGATACCATTTACATCAGTATCAAAAATATGAAATATTTAAGTATAAATATGACAAAAGATTTACATGGCCTATACACTGAAAGCTACAGAACTCTGCAGAGAGAAATTAAAGAAAACTTAAATGGAGAGATGTACTGTGATCATGGATCAGAAAGGTCAATATCATTAAGATATCAATTCTCCCCAAATTGACTGAGAGATTCAATGCAATCCCAAGAAAAATTTCAGCAGGATTTCTCAGCGAAATTGACAAGCTAATTCTAAGATTCGTATGAAAATTGAATATCCAAAAATACTTTCGAAAAAATGCAAAAAAAACACATTTGGAAGATTTATGTTATCTAAATCCAAGACTTATTATAAAACTACAGCAATCAAGACAATGTGGTACTGGCAGACAGAGAACTATATTAGTGAAACAAAACAGTTATTTCAAAAATAAACCCATGGGAGTTCCCTGGCGGTCCAGTGGTTAGGACTCAGTTCTTTCACTGCCTTGGCCTGTGTTCAATCCCTGGTCGGTGAACTAAGATCCTACAAGCAGTGCAGCCAAAAAAACAAAATGAAAAACAAAAATAAACCCAAACATATGTGGGCAATTGATTTTTAACAAAGTTGCAAGTGGAAGAAAGGGAAGTTTTTCAACAAATGGTGCTGGAATAATTGGATATACACAATGCCAAAAAAAAAAAAGCCAAAAACTCTGATCAATACTTTATACCATACATGAGTTTGCAGAGGAAGTACAAAAGGAAACAAGGAAGCTTTTGGGGTGATGTTATGGGTTTTGGTGAGGGCTTATATATATGCATATATCAAAACAGCAAATTGTATACTTAAAATATGTTTACGTGTATATGCAGTTTGTTGCATATCCATTACACTTCAGTAAAGCAGTTTTTAAAAATACTAATACGTTTATTTATTATCAATCACTTAAGTGCCTTTTTAATACACACATTCGTATAAACAAGTGCATGTTAGATATATTTAACAGACACTTGTACTCATAAAACAGAACAGCTATTATCACCGTTTGCTGTTTCTCATCACAAATTTACACTAAGCACTTTATGAAAGATGAAACACTTCCACATGTGGAAGGAGTGTTCCAAATGAAAGAGCGCTGTTCGGTGGAAACCAAGAAGAGATTCTGTGTGCTTGGGCTTACTATCCATGTTGCTTGGCTTCATTTACTTGGTGAGAATAACAAAGCTGACTGACCACCGAAGAATTCCTATCATCACAAGAGATGCCCATACAGTTGTTAGTATTGAGGATCAGCCAGGAACTTGATCCAAGTTTCAGAAACGTAAAGCCCCATAATTTGATCTCTGCTACAAGGACACGTAAAACAGTAGAATAAAGCAGACTCTCAACTCTAAGGGATTTTAGATAGCTTCTATATTATAAGTGAAGAAACTGAGGCCAAGAGAGATTATTTATCCAAGTCTTGGTAATGGCAGTTAAATCTAGAATAGCAGGTTTGCTGTGACCAAATCCTGTGCCTTTTACTTAGTATACCAGCACCATCCTCTGACTATTTTCCCCCTAAAATACCCATTAATCATATCCTTTATAAAAGCATCTTCTTACATTTTGTTTAATTTAAATATTTTTGTTTAAGTATAATGAAAAATATTCTGGCGATCTTTTCTTTTGTCAAACCCATCTGCAGACTCCAGATTTGACCTTTTGGAAAATTAGCTATTTAATTTATACACACTGGGGACAATGTTCCCTGATTTTGTTCCTATCTCCTTCTAACTCATTTTTCATTATCTGTGGTGAAGACAATAGTCTCTGTCCTTCATTTGGAATAATTGTTTTGAAACCCTCTTTTAAAACAAAAGTACGAGGTTAAAAGTAGTTTCTGTAACAAAAGACTCTTTAAATACAAGAAAAATATTGAAAATCCCAGGGACCTCTTAATCATATTACTACAATCCAGGTAGAATTAAGTTAGCTTAATTTTATATTCAAATACCCACTTTTTTCTTTCTGATTTCAAAAGCATTTTATGTTCACCAAAAAACTGTAGAAAACAGAGAAAAGCTTTAAAAAGATAAAAATCATCCATAAACTCACCAATCAGGTATAGTCATTATTAAAATATGGCATTTTTTAAATTTTATAAATAGACAGACATATAACTAAATATAGTTCATTAACTGAAGAGCTATAGACAGAGCTATAAAGATAGAAGCCATATCATATATAAATTTAGTATATTTTCAATTATAATTCTTTCCTCATCACTAAAATTACTTGCAATATCATTCGTAAGAAATATATATTATTCAATCATTACTACCGTTGAGCAATTTGTAGTATACCAATTATACTATACTATAGCACACCAATTAGTATATAGTATGTAATATACTACAGCAATAGTATAAATTGCCATACTATTCTTTCTTCTCCCATTACTGGGCATATATATAGTCTTTAAGCTGTTTATTATAAACAATATGAGGCCAATGCATGTCCATCTTCATCAGCATTTCTGATTTTTTTCATAGGACATATTCCTGGAAAGTTGACATTAAATTTAAAAGTTAAAAATTTACCAATTATGGATGATCATATAAGCTAATTCAAGCTTACATAGAGTTCTTCTTTTAAAAGATTGTGGGCCAAGTGCACTTGGAACGTAAGAATGGAATGCATATAAAATGCCTTTTTCCAGGCATAAGCAGCTAGCAGGAATAGCAGCTATCTAATTTTAAACATTTGGCTTTATTTCCCTTTATAGTAATAGTGGAATAATATTTGCACACAAATTCCCAGTATCTGGACATTATGGTGGATTTGAAACTGAAAAACTGTCATTGCCTAGAAGACTAGTTCCTAGAAGATCTATTTAAGATAAATTTTTAATAAAGGCATAAGCACATGGTGTCACCATGGTGATAAAAGGAAGCTGGGAATACTGTCTGATGGAATATAGGTTGAATTAAAAAATAGGTTGGTGATACAGTAGAAGAGGTTCTGCCAAAGAAAGGATCAGAAGCAAAAGCAGAAGGTTTTTCTGATGAAGGAAAAATTAAGAATTACAGAGGTATTAGTTTCCAATTAAATCATGTAAACGCCACATTTAGTGTTCTTTCTCTGTTTGTGTCTACTCATCAAATGCTTGGGCTAGCTAATCAGTCCACAGAACCTAGTCCTGCAATCAGTGGGCAAATCTCAAAAACAAGAGACGAAACCGTCCTTTCCAAGAATGCTTCTTACAATGTACTGTGTGGCTTTGTTGTTGCTGGACACTAATCCTGTCAGGGCAAGGGGAGGGAAAGGGTGAGCCTGATTCTTCACCTCAAGCTGTTGGCAACAATCAGACATTCTCAAGGTATAATGAGACCCATCTAAGAAGACAGAACAAAAGAGGGCTTGACAGAAAAACGATTCTTTCCCCCTGCTCATTCCTGGGGCTTAGAATCTGCATGGATGCTGTTTAGGCATCATTAGCTGGAGGAAATATTCGTTACTGTTTTTTCTCTTTCTCTCTCTTTAGAAGGAAAGGTAGGATAATAGGATGGAACGAACATGGGCCTGGGTGCTGGCTCTCTCACTTTGTAGAAATGTGTGATCAGGACAAAGGTACTCAATTTCTTTCTTAGCTTCTCCATCTGTCAAATGAGGTTAATACCTCACAGAGTTGTTGTGAGGATTGAAGTACCTGATAGAGCACTTAGTACCTAATAAATACTAGATGAATTTTAGTATTTATTATTGTTAGTGTTATTTATGGATTATCTTGGGAGATACAAAAATATTTCTTAAGTATCTTTAATCTGCATTCATCATGTGCAAAGTGGGCCAAAAGAGAAAACAACATAATAACTGTTGGGAGAAAAAAAGACTTTTAGGTTAGTTGGTGCCCTTTTTTCTTAAATATGTCAATTAACCTTGCTCTAAATACATTTCCCAGTATATACATCAACTTGCAGGCTGAGCATTCCGCTACAATTACATTTCAACCCTTGGAGTCGTGCTATCTTAGCCTAAGAAATAAATAAGCCCAGCCTTCTGCTCAAGATGATGGATTAAACCAGCACTTCCCACACATTAATGTTCATATGAAGTCACCTAGGGATCTTGTTAAAACACAGATTTCTATTCAGTGGGTCTGGGGTGGCTCTTGAGTTTCTGCATCTCTAACAAGCTTACAGGTGATGCTGATGCACTACTCTATACCACACATTGAGGCAAGGAAATAAACCAGTAGTTCTCAAGTGGGGGCGATTCTGTGCTCCCAGGGGACACTTGGCATGCCCAGGGACATGTTTGGTTATCACAACTGAGGAGAGTCATCTAGTCGGTAGAGGCCAGGAATGCTGCTAAACATTCCACAATGCACAGGGCAGCCCTCATCCTAAAGAATTACTGGGCTCAAAATATCAATAATAACCAAATATCAATGGTGCCAAGGCTGAAAAACCCTGGACTAAACAAATCTTCACCACTTAGTGTAAACTATAGTAATTAGGAATAAAATATGTGGCATTTTATCATACCTAGATTCAGAAGTCAAAAAGAAGGAAATTGGGGGGCTACAAACATTAAAATAAATACATAAATAACCACGATGAACGCCATAGAGCCTACAATGGGTCACCCCAATGACACACCCTTTACAGCTGGGGTTATAGTTCTGGCATGTGGATTGATGGTTTTGAGGCCACAGATCCTGGGCATTAATGGGGAGTAGCCGTGAGGTCCACAAAGCTGTCTGCCCTGAGTAGACACAGGTAGCTGCCTAGAGATAACAAGTGATGGAAGTATGGAGACTATGTTCCCACTATCTGCAGAGACAAAGGCCAAACCCAACCCTGTGAAAATGGCTCTACAATCTAGGCACGAGCACACTGTTTCAAGTCACCCTTTTCTAAACCGATATTTTCCTCTACAGGAATTTGACAAATTATTATTTGACAAACTAAATTTTGATTGATAGGATAGAATCTATCAACATGCTTATGGACACACTTTTTAAAATTTTCTTCTAGGTTCATCAAACAGTTTATTTTTACAAGTTGCCTTGAAGATTGCACAAAGATATTTTCATTAGCAGAACTGTAATCAACACCAGCTGTATTCAGAATTTAATTGACCCACTTGGGCAATCATCATGTAACAAAATAATTTATCTTAGAGTAAGAGAAAGATAAAAGACAGAGGTTGGAGTTTAAATAGAAGACAAATCAAAATTATAGAGAAGATTTATCATTTCTAAATGGTATGTCCAAGGTTTCTTGGAAAGAAAATGAGCTAGTCTTCTAAATTCAGAACTAATCTCAGGGGAAGCCTGAGTGCCACCATACATTGGGGGACATTTATCTGATATCCTGGTACTTTCAGGTCATCCAAACATGGCAGTCTGAAGACTGGATACAAGCTCCCTGTCTCAGTTTCTCCATCAGAAATATAAGGTATTTTCCTAGCATCTGATGTTTGGTCAGATTAGAGGAACAAAAATGAACTAGTCCACACATACCCTAGTAGACAGTGGACACTAACAACTGTCAACCTTTTGGAGGAAACTATACTTTTTGTTTTTTACTTAAGATCAAAATATTTTTTAAACAGCCTCAAACAAAAGGAGAATATCAATGGAGTTCAGAATCAGGAGACTAATGCCTTATTTGTGTGTGTGTGTGTGTGTGTTTAATCCAAAGTTTGAAGATTGTATCAATATAGATTAACTTCAATAAGGTCTGGAAAATATGAAAATGTTATCTCCAACATTTTCTCTGACCTTTCTCCAATTTCAAGTCAGTTAATCAGTATTATTAAGCACATATTATGTTGCATAATAGGACCAGGTCTGTAACCAAATGTTATGTTGGGAAAAGGCCTGAATTCCTTTTAAATGACACAGAATGCAAGTCCTGGGAGTGAATCATCTGTGATGATTTTTTTTTTTTTTAATCTACTGAGAGGGAGTGAAAAGACCTCAGAGAAGCTGTGTCCTCTACACTTCACCTTGTGTTGTGTAATGGGGATGCAGAAATAGCCTTATTTTAATGTGTTTTATGAGCTTACTCCTATTGGCTAATAACAGCTGTGGGTGGTCTCTGAAATTTATCCAAACCTCACAACAGGGGAAATGAAGAAATCTCGACACTTTTAAATGTGCCTCTCTTGTCAGAAGACTGACATATCCTTGAAGAATTGGTCAAATTTAAACCCAACCACAGAGTTTCTGGACGGTCAAGGTCCTCCTCCCCCAGTGGAGGCAGAAACGCTTCTCTAAAGAGGGAGACTTTCCCAGCCCGTTATTACATCTGTCTCTCTCTCAACCCATTCGTACCTGGCTCTCCCGTAATTAAATTAAGCGACTCGGGAATCAGTCTAAGGCTATCTACAAATTCTAAATGAATTCCATAAGTGGTCTTTGTAGGAGAATGTGGGCCTTTTAAAAAGAACAATTATCGTGAGGTGGCCTCACCGTATTTACACGCGGGGAGAGAAAGCGGGTTCAGAGCTGTGTGTCAACACCAACCATTGTTCCTATTGGGGTCCAATTTTCACGATATTTTTTAAGAACGTAAAATAAGGTTAGTTGGAACATGCAACTCTAATCCCTTTCAGTGCTTATCACTCTTCAAACATTCAATAGCCACCCTTAATACCATTACCTCTGGGACAACATTTCAGGAGGCCTCTGCAATCTAACAACAAGAGACCCAAGAGAAAGACTGTGGTTTAAAAGCCTGGTTAAAGATTAACACAAACAGTAATAAGAAGGTTCTTAGGAAAGAATCAGGACAGCTGCAGCTGAATCCCAGCTACCTGCTGAGGGTTGCTAAGCAACCGGGCCTACCACTGCCCCAAGGGTGTTTTACTTTACAATTAGGATTTTTGAAGGGGAAGCGGGGGGTTATTCCTAGTGAAGCTGATGTAGAGCCGTGTATATAGAGATACTTGGGGCTGTGCTATTGTTTTATAGGGAAATGGTGTCACTCAGTCCTTTCAAAGGTAGAACACACTATAAGAGCAGATTTTTTTTGGTATGTAACTGACAAAAATCTAGCAATAACATGGAGTTTTAAAAGTGACATTTTGACTCTAAGGGAGGAATTATTTGCAATTTGTTTTGAACAGAAGCTTAGTTCATGTCAGATGTGAACCTCCAGACAATCATTAGTTTAAACTGCCTGCTATGTGTTTAAAAATTTCAGTCAATTTAGAGCTGATCTGAATTGCAAATGAGATGGTAATAAGCCATTAGGGAGCTGCATATCTCTCTCTTTTTTTTTTTGCACTTACAACCCTCTACTTTAAGGAGCTCCAACTACATTGAAATATGAAAATACCATTTTAATCATGCGCATTGTCGACAACACAGAAATGCTGGATACTCAGAAGTGGGAAAGTGGCTTCAGAGGCTAAAACAACGAGAAGCTGTGACAAGAATGAAGGAACACATATAACCTTTACTTTAAATTATATACAGTAGTAAGATTTTCCAGAAACAAATATTCAGTTTTGTTTGTAATGTAACACGAATCTCCAAGCCCAACATGTGGATAAAATTTATTTTCTTTGGATTTTGGAATTAGAGAAAGTTAGCCCAAACCCTTTATGAGGTCACTTGGGAAATCAAGAGAACGGCTTCTATGGTCAGATTTCAGCTCGCAGTACAAATAACGAGGTTTTACGGGTGCTTATTGATTAAAAAAAAAAAAACTCTTCTTTAAACAGCCTATTTTGGTTTTCTAAAATAGTATGTGTTTCAGTAGTCTCAAAACCATCAATGTCAAGAGGTATTTTATTCTCTCAGTGGCGTTTCAGTTCAGAAGCTTTGACGTTAGCACAAAAATTGGTAATGCAAATTTTCAGTCAATCTTTAGGTTTATCCATTGGCAGCTCCATGTATATTTAATTGAACAGAGAAGAATGGAATTGGGGGGAAAAAAAGTAAGCTGCCCATATTTTCAGGAAGTAAGACACATTTTCTTGATTTTTAGATGCTTATTTCTAAAACCATCTGATTTCAGAGTTAGGCTGACCATTGCACAGGAAGGGCCCACTGATCAACTGGTCACCTCAAATCATTCAGCATAACTCTGCCAGCCTCGGTACAACACCCATCTCTTCTCCTTTGAATTCGCTAAAGTTTGGCGCTTGGCTTTGCTTCAGCTGTATTAATAGGACCCCAGAAGTTCCAGCTCTGCCAACTTGCCAGAATCTTTGGGAAATATGGAAACTTATGAGTAATGCATTCATGACATGTTTTCTCTCAACAAATTAAATATTTGCTAAGATAAAGTGTAACATCATTGGTAAATATAGCACAAAATGATAGAATTGGAGTTCTGGGGGGAAATCTTAGTTAGATTTTAACTCCAGGGGGCCTTGGTCACCCACAAGGTCAGGGTTCTGGCCAATCTCAATGTTTGTTTCTATCCTTGAGAATGAAAGATAAGGGCATGAACTCTGTGATGTCAATTATATTGGGGAAAGGGAAACCACCCGAGTGTCAGCTTTCCAGCCACGTCTGGACTCCAAAATAAATTCAATAATTAAATACTTTTTTTAAAAGGAAAAAAAAACTCAAAAATAACAGCCCGTCTTTTTCACACTGCATTGCTTCACATGACTTTTAATTATGCCTCTCCAAACCATCATGATAATGGGGAGAGGCTCCAGCTATGTCTAAGCCAGAAATGCAAAGTAGAAATGGAGTCAATCATGCATAAGAATGGGGAAGGTGAACCCAGGTATGAGAAAGGGGCTTTTCCTCCACCTCATGCATTTGTCCTTTCTTTATTCATCCATGCACCACTCCACAAATATTTACTGACCCTATTTTGTGGGCGTGGAATTGTGCTGGGCACTGCTGGGGATACCAGGATGAATCAGATGAAAGATTCTGCACACCTGGGATTTACTAAGAGCAACAGAGCCTTTACATGAATAAATGTGATAAAAGGTGGAGGTGATAAGTGTCAAAAGAGGCACAGATAAGGTGCTAGGAGCTTGACACAGGCAGTGGTGAGAACTGTGCTTGTGGAATCAGAAAGATTCAAGGCTCCATTGTTCTCTGGACTTGAGAGAAATGAACAATGTGCATGCCCTCCCTATGTCTCAGTTTCCCCACCTGAAAAATAAGAATCACTCAACACACTCCATGTTTCCCTCCGCAGCATTCTGTCTTCTCCACAAAGCTGTTTTAAATCTTCTCAACTCCGGAAACCTCTAACCTACTACTCCTCCCCTCCCTCGCAGTAGATGACCTCAATGCCCACCCCGCAGAGAAAATGGAATCCGTCAGCTGGAAAGCCATTCAGCTTCCCGACACCAGCCTACACACCTAACATTCCCCAACCCCATCACACGCCCTCTCTCTTCCCCTAGAATCATGGTCCCATGTATTCTGAGAGGCCAAACCACCCCTCTCTGCTCTAGCTCGCATCAACCCTCCCACCTCTCTCTCAGAGACTTTCTTACTTCTCTGACCCTGTGCTTCAACTTCAAAAGCTCCTTCTTGCTGCCTAATGCTCATCACGTTTATAATCATGTAAGTCTCTACTCTCTTGAAAACAACAGAAACAAAAACCTCCCTCAATATGTCTAGAGATCCCGTGCTCTCTGCTCTGTCTTCTATGGTTGCCCCAAGCCACGGGGAGTTATTTAAATTAAATTAATTAAAATCAAGTCAAATGTTAACAACTCAGTTCCTCAGTGGCACTAGCCACACCTCAAATGGCAAAAGATGACTGTAGAGGACAGGGCACGTTTCGACCTCTTCCAGCATCATGTCGGTTCTATTGCTAGATTTCTGTGTTCTTTCCCTCCTTCTGGAAGCTCCACTGGAAGCTTTCTCCACGCTCTCTGATATTACATTCTCACTCCCCCTTCCTCCACAACTCACAGCAGTCTGACAATTCCACTTCTGGATATAAACCGAAAATAATTGAAAACAGGGTCTCAAAGATAGACTCTTGTTCATAGCAGCATTATTCACACTAGCCAAAAGGTGAAAGCAACCTAAGTGTCCATCAATGATGGACAAAATAAATGTGGCATATACATACAATGGAATCTTATTTAACCTGAAAGAGAAGGAAATTCTCTACAGGCTACAATCTAGATGGACCGTGAGGACATCATGCTAAGTAAAATAAAGCAATCCCAAAGGACAAACACTGTATGATTCTACTTATATGAGCTAGCTAAAGTAGCTAATTCACATTCATTGAGAGCTAAAGTACAATGATGGTTTCCAGGGGCTGGGGGACACGGGGAATGAGGAGTTATTGTTAATGGGTACAGAGTTTCAGTTGTGCAAGAGGAAAAGAGTTCTGGAGATAACGGTATTGCTGGTTGCACAACACTGTCAATGTATTTAATACCACTGAATTGTGTACTTAGAAATAGTTAAAATGGGGCTTCCCTGGTGGCGCAGTGGTTGAGAGTCCGCCTGCTGATGCAGGGGACGTGGTTTTGTGCCCCGGTCCGGGAGGATCCCACATGCCGCGGAGTGGCTGGGCCCGTGAGCCATGGCCGCTGAGCCTGCGTGTCCAGAGCCTGTGCTCCGCAACGGGAGAGGCCGCGACAGTGAGAGGCCCACATACCGCAAAAAAAAAAACAAAAACTTAAAATGGTGCATTTTATGATATGTGCACTTTGCCACAATTTATGTATGCGTTATACGTATATGTATATGTATATGTATATGATGTATATAGACAGACAGAGTTCTTAGCGGGTGTCTGTCAGTGGACTAAGCATTTTGTGTGACTTGCTTCACATAATCTTCACAACAACCCTGAGAGATGTTACTATCATCACCATTTTACAAGATGTGGAAACTGAGGCTCTGAGTGATGTTTTCCACTAAATCATACTTTCTCCATTTCCCAACCCACAGCGGGCACTTAAGCACCTTCGTTTCCTATTCTTAAATGTGGCCTTGGCCTCAAGTATCCTTTTATACAACACAGTCTTATTATCTTCCATGCAGTATGCATGTTTTGAAAACAAAAACATTAAACAATTTTGTCAGTTATCTTACCAGTAAAAATTGGAAGCTGGACTAATGACCTCTCAGTTCTGACCTTTTCCAAATCTCTAATTCTATTATAATACTGCATTAAGATGAGAGGCGTCAGTCATTAGGAAGACTGAGAAAGAGACTGAGCATAGTTCAGAGAAGCAGTAAGTTTCCTTGTAACTTCGATGTCTTACTACAGCTTAATAGGTCTTGCTTTAGGAGTTCAGCCTCTTAAATATGACTTTTCACATAACACGCTCATGACAGTATTTATTATTAATGATCATCTATGAGTTATGAAGGATAAAGTCATGTGAATGGAATCCAAACGTCAAACAACAATCTCTCAGAAGCAACTGAACCTCATCCAACTGTAGCATATCTTTGGGAATGAGCTAAAGAGTAATGCTGGAGAAAATGCTTTGGTTGAGCTAGTGATTTAATCTCTGAGAAGCGCCACGAGAAATGTAAATGGAGGAAAGAAAAATTAGTGGTCAAAGTATTAAGAAGTCTCCATGGTCAGTCTCATAGTAGGTCAGCTATATGTATAACCCTGAACTTTAAATCAGATGAATTCTGAAGGCTTGGGAGCAGATAAATTTCGTCATCTAACACTTCCTGGCTCCTTGGTCTTGGCAAACAGGTTTGTGAGAGGTCAAATGTATTGAACTCCTGCCAAACTTTCCAGGGTAGGTAAAAGTCAATCACTGTCATCTTAATCCTAAAGCCACAGTGTGTTCTAGTTGGAAATCTACTCCATATGTTCATGGTATTATTTTACAGAAGTTAGTTCTTAAAAGATTGCTTCATGAGAACTCAGTGAGGTTTCTAAATCTCCTTGGCCTCTTAGGATTGGTTTAACCATTAAGTTATAAATAAGAATATCATTAGTAAAAAACTAATGACTTACTGAGTCAGATGACTCTTATTGAGAGTCTAGTATATATTCCAGGCACTTCTACACGTATTATCTCATTTAAATTCTCACAACCAGCTGGCAGACTGGATGACAATGTTCCCATTTTTTAGATGCTGAGGTACAGAGGGATACACGACTTCCTTAAATGTGTCCAGCTGTCACATGACCTCAGCTGAGTATATCTGACTCCAAAATTCATATTCTTTTACTACATCACACTGTTCTGTTTCTAAACCTTGTTTCTTTTTACATCTATGAAATAAGTATTCTATTCAAAATATGGAATATGCCCTTGTTTGGAAGGAAATGAAGCCAAGCAACATGTTTTCTGCTACCTAGCCAACGTCCCAGCTGACCTTGCCAGCCACAGTGATATCATTATATTATCTACCTCCATAGAAAGGGCTCTTTCTGTGGGTCCTTTAAAACTGTGAACCAGTCATTCTGAAAGAGTCAAGCAGCTTGAATTCATAGGCCAGGAAGGGGTTTTTTGTTTTTGTTTTTCTGATGCTCATTACTTATATCCCTTTCTCTTTAAACTGAACTTGTCAAGCTGTTTTTCTGAGTACTTGGAATACTACCACCGACTTAGTCCTTTCTAGAATGTAAAATTTGAAGTTTTCTATGGAACTAAAAAATGCTCGTTTTGATAATATTTGGAAGTTTTCAAATTAAAATGGAAAAATGATGTTAAATGATCAAAATGGCAAGAGAAAATCACCAGAGCTAAGGTGACTTATCCTAACCTAACAGCTGTATTCTCACTGACGTTTTTCTCTTTTCTGTTAAGAAAATGCACATTTGACACACTCTTGGAAGACAGTAGCAAAGTCAGTTTTAAACACCTATATAACAAAACATGATATTACCAATGAATTCTCAAGTAAAATTAAAAACATGAAAATGAAAATGGTAAAAGAAGCAAACAATTATGTTTATGTTTCTACACTGTGCCAACTATTCTGTCAGGTGTTTTTATATACCAATCTTTCTTAATATAACTTAATGAAATGGATTTTATTCTCATTTTACAGATGAAGCATCAGAGGCCTTAACAAGGTCGTATGTTTTGCCCAAGGTCACACAAAAGTAAATGGAAAACCTAGACTCAGAATTAAGTTCTAACTCCAAAATTTATTTCTTTTTCATTTTATTAAACTGCCGCCTTTAATTTTAAAATACGTGTGGAAGTAGTCACTTACCTATATTTCCATCTCCTAATAACCATTGTGGGGAATTCTTATAGAGTCATTCAGACAGCAGTAGAACTTGCCAAGCAAATACATTTTTAATGACAATGACCAAAGCATACTCATGCAGTCATTTTAAACAGGTAAGGTGATCATTATATTTCTCCCCTGTTGAAAAAGGTTTCCATTCATTTAAGAAATATAACATGGCAGGATGCATGTTAGGAAGAGATAAGACATGTCTCTGAGCCAATATCCAGGTGGGGTAAAGGCAGAGACCCATGATGTGAGGGGGAGACGGTGATATAAAATGTATTTCATCTCAAAGAAGCCTATACCTTGAGGTCCTTTCATCGAAAGTATTAAAGTTCTAGAAAAAAACTCAGTCTTTCCCTTATTTTCCTCATCCACCTGAAATGATTTATCTTACTAGTCTTATACCACAAATAGAAAATATTAATAAAATAACTGCACAAATAACTATTCCAAATAAGTCAGTAAAATATTATCTATTTAATCACTGTGACGTTATTAATACTGAAATGAATAACATTACACAGATCATTTGAATCAGTTATCATTTGAGTAAAATACACAGACATACTTCATGATTTTGCATTTTTCCTTTTGTAAGAAAGAAGCATCAGTTGAAAAATTAGAAGGACATAAACAAAACTGACCACACTAAGAAAAGAGGCATCCCAGAGTCATTCTGAAAATGCTCAGGCTCATTCTCCTGGCATCGTTCCCTCTTCTGTCCATTTGGAAGCTCCAGTTCCATCATTCCTTAGCTGTTCCTTTCCCCAAAGATGCCACTAATCTGACTTGATGTGAAAACCCACCCAGAGCCATTACCACAGGGCAATGCAAATGGGGAAAAGTTCCTGTCCCTCCTACTTCTTGATTCTCTCATTCCCTCAGAATGTGCTGTTTCCAGGATGCATTCAGGTCCTCTATGTAAGTACAATCCTATCCAGAACTCCCATCACTACCCCACTCCAGGTTTGCCACATTTGTCTGAAACTGAGAGCAGATTAGCCCAAGCTGGTCTCCCCACAGCATGAAGAATCAAACCCAAGGCGCTCTTCCAGGCAGCCAGTGCTCTAGCGCTCTCCCTGTCCACCCCATGCCTGGGAAGATTTGTTAGTTTCTCCTACTCATCAGTCTTCTCCCACCAGACAGCTTTGACTGCCTCGAAAGTAGTTCTTCTGTTCAACTGGATGTTGGTCACTCCACTCACAATGATGTACAGCAAATGACTTGGGTTGGCCCAGCTCCTCCCAGCAGAGTTGTGTTATAAGAAGCATTGCTTTAAAATCTGTCAGCAAGCAATCCTCCAGACTATCACACCGAAACTCCTTTCATTTGATTTAATGACGCTGTTTTCTAAGTGGCACTGCTACAACTGCCTGGAAAAGTCAGGACTAATGTCTCTGACATGTGACAGCCTGGGACTGTTATACGACCATCTTCTTCTTGGCTTGACTTTGGTCTGAAATTTATGTTATGCTCTATCCACTGATATCCCACAGAACATGTTAAATTCCTTTATGCAGATTCAATTTGAAATAATGCCTTCATATGAATTTAATTTGAAACAATGCCAAATCATATTTATTTTTCCAAATATGCTTTTAATATCATGTACAAACTTACAGCATGGAAATCTACCACACAGCCAAGATGACGCTTGGGAAAAAAAAGTTGAAAAGACATTGTATCATTCTACTGACCTATACTAGTGTTTCTCGGCATTGAATGCGTATCAGAATCAACTATGGGGCTTTTAAAAAAATTAGAATTGCCTTGGCCCCAGGTTGCCTGTGCCCCCTTCCAATAGATCAGGCTATTCAAGATTTTTCCATGGTTCTGCTGCAATAATATTATAAGATGAACTCTGAGGCTCTTATAGGAATGTAGATAATTAAAAATAACCTTGACCATCTCCACTGTGTAACTGAAAGGGGTATAATCTCAAATGTTAGAGTAGCTGTGAAACAGGTCCACATTCCAAACAGAGTGTGCCTTTCCTGCTGGGGCCCAGTCTGAGAATTCTAGCTGGTAAATGGGTAAATGGGAAAAACATCCATGTAAATGATAAGAAGACTGCTATTAGGATCTACCCTTATCCTAATCCTTTTTGTGACATTTTAACAATTTGTCTTTTTGATAAAAGTGCTGTTCCTCTATAGGTTATTGCCTGAGTTATGCCGGACTCTTTCGGGTTGCAAGAATCAGAAATATGCCCAATCTATTTCAAATGATGGATATATTGTAAGATCCTATGGGAAGGAAAGAAACTCTAAAAACCATCAATGCAATGCACACCAAAGATTGGAAACAGAATGCTATTCATAATTTTTTAGGGTAAAATAAATGATGCCTTGACAGCAATTTTAGAATTCATCTCCTTTGAAAAAGATGGAATTGTGGTCCAATCAGGAAAACAGAAATTACTCTAGGTATTTCAAGTAGAAGGAATTTAATAGAGTAATTGGTTTCACAAATGACAAAAGTGGGCTCTCTGTGAGAGCCCAACAGAGGATGGCAGATCTCATTAAAAACAGCAGTAATCTGTTATCATCCTGAGGGCTGGAGAAACAAAGGGAGAAGATGGTGTTACTAGACTCCACAAAGAATGGCCACCTGGGGGGAAATGGTACCATGGTGAGCCTGCCTATTGGGAGCTGGGACTATTGAAGGAGATGTTTTCAGGCAGAACTGGAATTACAAAGGTAATACAGCCTTTGCCTGAGACAACAATTAAGACAAGAAGAGTGGGAAAAATACTCTGGCTTCTCCCTTCCTCCTGCAGTCAAATCTCTCACCAGTACTTTCCAGTGGCTTAACATAACTGGAAGTTAGTGATACAGATCAATGCAGGGGAAGCCTAGGGAGAAAATCTGAGGACCAAGAGGCAAATTTCAGCAGAGGGCATCTGTGGCTCCCAGCCCCACTACTCCACCATTCCGGATTTAGCATCTCTCTGTCTCTGCTTTACCTTCTATTTCTAACTTCTGTCTCTTTGCAGGCTATGAATTCAAACACACCAAAAGAAAGGGTATATTTGGGTTGATTTCCCTGCTCAACTGAAATCTGTGCTATTAAGGAGAGTTCTCATAGCAGGCAGCTCTCTTCAGGACTATCTCTGACTCAGCCACTGATCCAATCAGTTACAGATTTCTTGGCAAAGTCACTTGGTACAAAGCAAGACAACTACTACAAAAGGAAACATCTGCAGCTAATTTTCTCAGGAGAGAGACATATTACATCTAGAAGGTACTCTGAGTTTTTTTTCAGAAATGGTCAGTCTTCTGGGTTGAATTGTGTTCCCCCCACCCCATTTATATATTGAAGCCCTAACCCCCGTTACCTCAGAATGTGACTATATTTAGAGATATGATATTTAAAGAGGTAATTAAATTAAAGTGAGGTCTATAGGGTGGGCCTTAATCCAATATGACTGGGATCTTTATAAAAGAAGGAGATTAGGACACACAGAGAGAAGATCACTTGAAGACACAGGGAGAAGATGGCCATCTACAACCCAAGGAGAGAGGCTGCAGGAGAAACCAACCCTACTTTGATCTCAAACTTCTAGTCTCCAGAATTGTGAGAAAATTAATTTCTGATGTTAAAGTCACTTAGTCTGTAGTACATTATGGTAGTCCTAGCAAACTAATACAGTTAGTATATTAGATTGAATGACACACACGGATCATCTATATTCTAAAATTCAATGGTGCGTTCAATGTACTTAGTGGTGATTGTTGCAATCACTAGCTCTCTCTAACAGTGGTCTTTGTGTTGGTCAGCTGGGGCTGCCATAACAAAATACCACAGACTTAAATAACAGAAATTTATTTTCTCATGGCTCTGGGAACTGGAATTTCCAGATCAAGGGGTTGGCAGCACTGGTTTCTCCTGAGGCCTCCCTCCTTGGCTTGCATACAGATGCCTTCTTGCTGTGGTCCTCATGTGACATTTTCTCTGAGTGGACAACCCTGATGTCTCTTCCTCTTCTTATAAGGATACTAGTCATACTGGATTAGGGCCCACCCTTATGACCTCATTTGATCTTAATTACCTCTTTAAAGGTACTATCTTTAAATACAGTCACATTGAGGGTTAGGGCTTCAACACTTTAATTTTGCAGAGATACAATTCAGTCCATACCACTCTTCAAATGTATTTAATTTTTTCTACTTATAGCTGTAACAACTGAAAACATTCCCATCTGGACAGTAAAGGTCTGGTCTGGAGACCTAGCTGGGACACCTCTCCTGAGTGTCACTAAGTTGATCATAAACACTAATTCTTAGTCTTCACTTCTCTAAAACCCTTATCTCACCAGGTTACTGTGGAAATTTGATTAGACTGTTAGTGAGTGTATTTTATAAACAGCAGTGTTATCATTGATATCCTCATTATTTTCAGTGTACCTCCCAATGCTTGCCCATGTCAGAACCACATCCATCTAGATCATCATCTGGGCAAACACCAGGCCTATCCTATTCTTTCTCCAAAGACACATTGCCTGGACTACATTTTCCACCATGCCTGGGTTTCACTTGCCCTTGCTTCCTAAATTATTTCCAAGATCACAACCATTCATAGTTTCCTCATGTGTAAAATGGGGAAAATAATACTACCTACCTCACAGGGATGTTGGATTAAATGGGTCAACAGCTGTGGAACACTCAAAATGGTGTCTGACATATATTAAGTGTTAATATAATTATTCATTATTATTAACATCATTATCACTATTATTAGATTTATAGGTAATAATTTTTATGTATAAGATGCCATTGCTGCTCTGTCTGATTCCCCTTTACCAGGGTTATGCACCCACTGCCCAGCTGCTGCAGGTGTTGGTTGCTAAAGGTTCATACCTGCAACCTTCACCAAAATATTGTCTGTGGCTAATGGGAATTGACTCCACAGATGAGGTCTGGGGTGTTACACCCCTTTCCCCAGAGGCAACCCATCAGCCAATGACTAACTAGTGCAAAGGGTAAAAAAGCCTGGTGCCCTTGTCTCTGTGTAGGACAAGTCTGTTGTATGATTCCCTCTGCAGGGTTCTGCAAAGAGAACAATCTGTGCCTAGATGTTTTATGAAACCATGCTTTTGCTTAGCTTCTTGCCCTGTCCTATCCCATTTCCCTCGCTCCTGTGCAGGGTTCTCCTGAGAGTATCACCTCAATTACTCACTTGCACAAGACTTCCTATATGAGGCTCAGAATCTAAAGAAAACAACCTAAGAGACTCACCTAAGCAGATAGTGGTTTTTAGACTTAAGACTATTTCTCATGTATTTTCTTTTCTCTGCCGTAATATCTAACAATACCAGTCTCATATTATGTGATTAAACAAATGTTTTCTGGTTGATTGGTTGAAATATCTATAATCAAAATATCTACAGGAGTAAAGACTATTAATTTCAGTTGTAAAGACCTAGAGACCAAGAACATAGATGCAAAATACAGGAACTGTGCAATGGAAAACTCTGTTCATCTGTCTTAACAACCGATGTAAATCACAGTTAGTTGAGAGCAGTGATTGGTATTGGATGTGAGCACTACCAAAATGATAGGATCAAGTGTGTCATTTGGTAACTGCACATACACCCAGAGAGAATGTGAGGAATATTGTCATTGAATACTGTCATACGCTTTGTGGATGGATTGTGTCATCCTAGTGACAGCACATCCTGCAGAAAAGGCCTCTGAGGAAGTCAGAGGACAGGTCTTTATCTTTTCAGTCCTCCTGAGAGTACAGGAGCAAGTTTCAATGAAAGGCAATAAAAGAATGAGAGCGTCTTGCACTACAGCGAACAACCAGAAGTTTCTACCTTACTACACATTATGTTTTATATCACAATAAAAGAAAAACTAAATACGATCCAAAGATAAAGAGAGCCCTAAGCACCTACAATAGAACCAGCTTGGCCCTTATTCTTACAGATTTATTGTTACGATCACATGACATAACATATGAAAGCACTTTGTAAGCAGCAATGTACTACATGATTATGTGATGCAAAATTATTATCATTACTAATGTTAATAAAAATACATTCCCCATAGGTATACTTAGGTGTTTCAGGTATATTAGTCAGAATCCATTCAGTGGCAAGTGGTAGAATTCTAACTTAAATTAGCCTTAGCCAAAAAGGACTCAGTCACTGGCTAGACAGAGCCCAGACAGCTCCTGGCACAAGGAAGAAGTTCAATATTAAAAGTCGCAGTAGTGTTGAATAGGAATGGCACACCTGCAGAAAGGAAAGCACTAGTTGATATGTTGTATCAGGTATTTCAGAGGTGTTAGGACCTTGTAACCAAAAGGACCGTGTTCTCCAATGGCTACTGTAAGTGATGTTGATATTCTAAAACCTTGGTTCTCAAACTACCATGAAGCAAAATGACTTGTTTGGTTATACACAAATTTTGGAGCTCCGATAAAATTTTTCTGATTAAGAAGATGTATGGGGCTGAAAATTTTATATTTTTAATAAGCTCCAAGGTGATACTGGGGTACTACTCCTGGGACCTCCTTTGAAACTCTTCTAGAAGAAGTTAATAAAAAGGTACAGGTAATGAACAGATAACGAAAACCAAGTGTGAAAGCCAGCAGGCCTCTGTGGTGGCTCACCAAGAGATGATTTCCTCCAACAGAAGGAAAAAAACCTGGACTAGGTTCTGGCTTAAAGTCAGGACAATCAAACTCCAGAGAAGGAAAACACCCAGCCAATGCAGGCTGCTAGAAAAAGATCAGGACCCGGTTGGGACAATGGGACCTTTTCATTCGGGATGGGGATCATCTGAGAAAAGGTCCCTCAAATTTTTGAACCCCAGAGGGCTCTGCAACTTTGGAGCCTACAAAAGTGGCCCACATATCCCTATTAAAAGCTGGCATTGTTCCCTTGATTGAAAACAATGCCAAGACCCCTCTTTTGCAAGATAACATGTTCCCCCTCCCCACAATGTACAATCCACAGACACTGATTCCTAAAAACATCCAGCATGTCAAACTCCATCTCAGCATCTGCTTCTGAAGAACCCAACTGTGATGGCGGGCCTCTAGCTGGTGACAACTAGAACCAGAAGCTCCACAGCATTAAGAATCGTCTTTTCCAACATTTCTGTCTTTCTCTGCCTATCAGCTTAACGGTCTCCCACTGAAGATGCAATTTTTCAATCCTGTGTGTGGAAAGCACAGCCATGGACACATCAGACTCATACAATAGCAGTTCTGTGGCCTAAGAGTCTAAGAGCATCTTTTCAGGTCCAATTTGAAATAATCCAGGAAAAGACCCTCGTTGATCTGGTTTTGCTTATGTGTTCACACCTTGGACTAATCACTGTGCCCAGAGCCATTAAAAAAAAAAAACAAAAAAAAACTATGGCATCCTGGATCAAGTCCTCATTCCTGGGGCCAGGGAGCCAAGACTACTACCAGAAGAAAGGAGAGAAGGCACAGAATGAACAAGAACAACAGTAAGCCTTTTTTTTTTTTTTTAATGTGATAGATACTAATTCATACCAGAATCCTTCCATATGTCCTCAATTATTTTGATAGCTTAAAAAAGTGTGTGGGGGGGTGGAAAAAAGAAAGAAGAAAAAAGTGACTACTTCTTCAATCACGTATTTTCATATCTGATTAGGTATGAAATTAAAAGTAATTAATCTTGGTTGCAACAGACAGAAATCTAAACTCCAAGTAACTTAAGCAAAAACTGGAATTTATTGGAAGGCTGATGTAACTACAGGAAGCAGAGCGATTCAGCTGGCTACAGCCTCAAACACCACCAAGGCCATCTCTTTCATCTCGTGCCTTGGCTTCTCATTGTGTCACATCACACTCTCAGACCAACTTTCTCCATGTAGCAGGAAACAATAGAATGTGAAGCCACCTGCTTCCTATTTCCCTTCATCACCAGTGAGGAAATGCCTTTTTCCCCCATCTTTAGTTTGAACAATTATAGGAAAAATGTTGATGGCCCAGTTTGGTCACATGCCTGTCTCTGGGACCAATCATGCATAATCAGGAGAAAAGTCTCTTAAGGTTGGAGCAGCTTGATTTCATAATCATTATGAAAGAGGAGATGTATTATTTAAGCACATGGAAGAACCAAGAGAACTGCAGGGGAGGGAGAAGAAGAAGCATTTTTCAAAAGAGGGGAAGCATATCCTAACAAAACCAGAAGGATACTAGACAGAGAAAAAATGGACTCCACTTCAGAGAACATAAGAGCAGGGTTTGCTTTCTAACAGAAGTAGGGTAAGTCACAGGCACAAGCCTGCAAAGTTTATAACATAACACACAAAAAAGGAAGGCATAAGTTCCCATTCGATCTCATCCATCTTTGAAAAGATAGAGGGAAAAAAGGTTGTAGGATATAAGTACCTAAAAGGATACTTACAAACCACTAAATTCAACCTTATATTTTGTATGAGGCAGCAAAACTCCACAGAGAAGTGACTCATTGAAAACCACTGTTTGGTGGCAGGTTCCAGGATTTCTAGTCCAGGGCTCTTCCATTATGTTGCAAGAGTCCATCCAAACCTGGTCAGTACTAATACCTCCAAGACTCGGGACAAAATCATGGACTATATTCCTTGATTTTCAGGGCTGTTACAACTTTGAATGATTTCCTCTGCTCACACAAGTTTTTCCATGGAAAGCCAATAAATAAAATTTTAAACATTATTGGAGAGTAGGTGCCCACATAAATTTTTCAAAATTTATATCGAACTTAGCCCAAGTTTTAAGCCCAAGGTACTGTACCCAGCCTTAATATTTAAATAATAATTTAATTACTTAATTGTAATCTGTCTCAAAACTACTGACTCACGTATTTTACATTCTTTGTCTGCACTCCCCTACAGCTGTGGGGGAAGTTTGGCAAAAAGAGAAAGAAAAATGAGAACCACATCTATGTTCAGACAGAGAAATGAAAAGGCACTTAGCATAAAACTTAGAAAAAGTTAACTTGATCTTGGTCTCTGACGTAAGAAATGAAATGAGTTCACCTAAGTTCAATCTTAATGCTTTTGGAATTAATTATGAGTATAATTGATCTCTCCCCATCTCTCAGAATATTCAAATGTCTTAAAAACTCAAATAGAAATACTGAAATATTTTAGGGACTCACTTTATATTTTGCATGGCAAAAGTTGTCTTCCTGCACTTTAATTTACAGAACGAAAAGCAAAATAGAGTCCAGTAGCACTTTATGTCATGTTGAGTTTTTCCATAATTGTGTGTCTACTCTGAAGTTTGAATATCAGGTCTGGGATGGAGACATATTTGGGAGTAGTCAGTGTATAAATTTTATTTAAAGCCCCCATGTCATGCCAACATGACACAAGGTCTAGAAAATGGGAAGGGAAACTGAGAAGGAAATGACAGTGAGGTAGAAGGAACCGAGAAAGTGATGTCCGTGAACGCTAGTGAAAGAGTATTTCAATGTGGATGAAGGGATCAACTATGTCAAATGATAAAGTAAGATGAAAATGGAAAATTGGTTTTTGGACTTGGTAATGTGGAGGATGGAAGAGATCTTGACAAGAAACTTTCATTGGAGGGAGTTCAGGAGGTAATGGGAGAAGAGGATGTGTAGACCACCCCTTGTATACGTTGAGTAGAGCAATGGTGAGATAACTGCAGGAGTGTCTATGTCATGTGAAGTTCTTCTTTCTAAGATAAGAGATACCAGAGCATGTTTTTATGTTGACGAGATGATTTAGTAAAAAAAAGAGGACATTTATAATGCAGGAGAAAAGAGAGACAATTACAGGATGAATAACCTTGAGTAGGCATAGAGAACGGAATCCAGTGCACAAATAATGGGATTGTCCTTAGGAGCAAGGACAGTTCCTCTGAAGTAGCAGGTCAGGTAGTAGAAAAGATGGACAAAGATGCAAACAGGTTGGTAGATTTGGTAGTGAAAGTGTGTGGAAGTGCTTTTCAGATTGCTCATTTTTCTCAAAAAAATAAGAAACATTCTCATCAGCTGAGAATGTAAAAGTGGGAGAAGTGATGGGAAACTGAGGAGAGAGCAGAAGATATGAAATGTTCATCCAAGACAGTGGGAGTAAAAAGACTCAGAAAACAGAATAGGAATAATTAAATAACAATCAGAATCCAGTCAGAAGTATTTCGTATTCTCTCTAACTACATCCACTTGCCTGTTCACACAAACAAGATGGTGTTCCAAGAGAGTCGCATTTAACCTGGGTTGGGAGTCTGCTAAGAAAGGACAAAGGTCAAAGTAGTTGAGGGTATACGCACAGGAATTATAGTGATGGACTGTGGAATATAGGCTAAAAAAGTAAGGAAATGGGGATACAAGTGGGCTGAGGAATTACAAAAACTGGGGTTTTGAGGAGTTATTGGAGTTGGGATAACAGTAGAAATAAGTTGTAAATACAGGGGATAATGTTTGGAGAGTAAGGCACTTAAGATTTAGTTTATGCAAAGGATGCTGTTATGGGTGGCAACCAGGATACAAGCAAGGGGATGGATGGCTGAGGTTAGATGAGAGCCAAGACAGTTGGAAGAAAAGAGGTCAAGGAATCGAGAGTTCAGTGTATTGAAAGCATCAACTACATGTAAAGGTGAGGCTACAGTGCAGCAACAAATAACCCCAGTGTTTCAGTGGTAACAAGCAAACCTGCACATTTCAAATGCATGCAAAGTTGTATCTCAGGGACTCTTCAAGGCTGCTCTCTCCACTGAGTGACTCAGAGAGTCAAACAGCTTTCCATCTTTGACTCTGCATTTCAACCTGAGGCATCTGTCATCACTAGAAGGACTTTTCCCTCTCCTGCTAAAAGAGAAGAGAGAAAATGGAGAGGGCACATTGGCCCTTCAATGCTTCAGCTCAGAGATGATACTCGTATTTCCACTCACCACTTCATCAGCTAAAACCAGTCATACGCCCCACTACCTGTACCAAGTGTAAGGTAACACGTGGAATATTTAGTGAGCACTGCTGGCTGCCACAAGGTAAATATTTTATTTTTAAGGATTATCAAGGAGGCAACGTTTGAGAGAGATATGGTGAACCAGGTGCTTAATTCTTCAAAGAATGAAAGGAACTGATTCAGAAGACTTTAGATGTCAATGACTGAAACCAAAGAGTGAGCAGGTAGTAGAGGCAGCTGGCATGAAAGGCCAAGGAGCTGAGGGCTCCTGTGCTAGAAATTATCTTCCCTCTATACTAAACTCTGCCTGGAATCTGTGTACATAATGTTAAATATCTGAATAAGAAATGAAATATTCAATCACCTAGATCTTTCCTAAGGCTGTAAATTTCAAGCTATTCAGGAATGGACTGTTGATGAATCTGATTAATACAGAGCTAACCATATTTCCTATGTGGATTACCAGGTTTTAAAGAATGAAAATGTGGGAATGATATAATTTTACTGAAAATAATTTATTCTTTCCTTGATGATTTAGAAGGCACCTTTAGCTCCTATAGTGACTTAGGGACGTGCCTATGAACATCAATTATAATTGAACTACGGATGTGCAAGGCTATAACTCATGTGGACTCTCTGCATGCTGGGAGCACAAGCAGGGCAGCAGGAAGACTAATGGAATCAGGGAATGGAAGGGTCTAGGGCAGGGAAAACTAACCAGGTGGCAAGACTTGCCCCCAAGGGTAAAACAAGCAGTTGAAATAATAAAGTTCTAGGAGATGAGGGAATTTGGGTTTTAATCAAGGCTGATACATACATCCAGGAGGTACTGCCCAGGTGCTGGGAACATAAAACCACAAATCTCTGTACTAGCAAAGCAGGCAGATCATATGTCTCCAATCTAGTTGGTTCAGGGTGTTAGAACCAGATGTGGGGTATCCAGCTCTTGGGATTTCCAAGACATGGTCCATCAATCTGGGGCTGGGGCTGTAAGGTCCAGAGCAGGGCTCTGGTTCCATCAGGCAATTGAAAGGCAAACCAGGAAACTCGAAAGTTAGGCACAGGCTGGAGAGGTGGGGAGAAGGGGCTCAACTTAATGAGCATCCCAGATTCGAGGCTTAAGTGAGCATGTTGATTTCAGAACACAGTCACCTGGGGATAAGAAAAGGCTCCTGTTAGGCTATATAAAAAATCCACACAAAGATATGGAAGAAATTTAAGTGCACATTACTAAGTGAAAGGAGTCAACCTTAAAAGGCTAAATACTATATGATTCCAACTCAGCAACATTCTGGAAAAGGCAGACCTATGGAGATAGTACAAAGATTAGTGGTTGCTTGGGTTTGGGAGGGTGGAAAGGGATGAACAGGCAGAGCACAGGGGATCTACACGGCAGTGAAAATACCCTGTATGACACCATAATAATGGATACTTATCATCATACACTTGTCTAAACCTATAAAATGTACAACACCAAGAGTGAACCCTAATGTAAGCTGGGGACTTTGGGTGATAATGATGGGCAGGTTGTAACAAGCGTCCCACTCTGGCTGGAGATGCTAATAGTGTTGGAAGCTATGCATGTGTGGGGGCAGGGGGCACATGGAGAACCTCTGTACCTTTCTTTCAAATTTTCTGTGAACCTTAAAACTGTTCTAAAAAACTGTCTCCAAAAAAGGCTTAGTCAAGAGATCATCTTCTTGAAAGGGAGGGACAGGTTGGAGAAGGCAGGAACTGACAAACAGAAATAAAAGGTAAAGGAGAATTATGATTTACTCTGTTAGAATACCAGGTAAGAGTGATCTATTCCTGCAGGATGACATACCCCAACCCATCTATTTCGCAAGGTCTGTACTTATGCTCCCTGATTTGGAAGCCAGATCAACATCAAGCTTGGAAGGGGATTATTTTTGTAATGCAACTCAATTCACAGAAAAGAGTCAAAGAATATTTTCATTAGCTTAATAAAGGATTTGCTTAAATTCTTAATGTCGTGTATATGTCTTGCCTTCCTCAATCCTATTCTTTGCCTTCATGGATCTAAATCCCCTGCTCTCTCCACAATGGCAAACCAGATGGAACTGAACCTGGACCAAAGGACTGAGGACAAAAGGAAGTAGGTCCCCTGCCTGCATGGCATGTGGTGAGAGGAAGGAGGGAAGGTACGGAGTTTACAGGAAATAGGAGTCTTTGGGGAAACTGTGAGGGGTGGGGAGTGTGGAGATGGGGAGAGAGGGAGAGATCACCTGGGGGAGGTTCCCAGATAGACCAGTAGGGGGCGACTGTGTAGAAAGCTCCAGGAATCAATTACAAAGCCCCACCTACTCAGGAGTGAGCTGAGTGCCCTGAGTAACTTAGAAAGTACTCTCAGATGTCCACCCAAGGTGGAACAATGAACAAAAAAGAAGCCCTGGCAACGCAGAGGAAATTAGGCATTTTCAAAGCCATGTGCCAGAGTTGCACAAATTGTCAGTAGTGTCAAGGTGAGTTTTATCCAAGGGCCAAGCTATTCAGAGTTATTTGTGTTTTAGATTTATTTTTGTTTATTAAAGTAAAAAAAAATGAAACATAATTTGCGTTAAATTCAACCAGCAAATCTTCTCATCCATTTACAAATCTAGTAAATGTTACATAAAGTAGGACAACTTGTGGAGGAAATGTTGATTAGTGTTTGATAAACTCAAGTTACATAAACTAAATTCCCCTTAAAACAACCAGTGTCATTTAAAAACTTAGTTAATTAAATCCCCTTAAAATCTTAAAATTCCATTTATAAATTAAAATGTCCTACTTCATATGACTGATTGGGTAAATTTATGATCTTAACAAGCAAAATCTTTCCCCGTTCTGAACAAATCTTTAAACTTTAAATAAATTAAATTTACAAACATAGAAAAATTTCAAATTCTCCTAAGCTTCCCAATACTAATTGCAAATTTACTGCTATGATTTCAACAAGAACAAAAAATTACAAGAATCAATTACATATTTAAAATAAGAATCAAAAGGCTAATCACTCAGATCCTCTTTAGAGCCTACTTATTTGAAATGTAGTCAGAGGAACAGCAGCGCACGGGCATCACCTGGAGTTCATTAGAAATGCAGAAATATCCTAGAGGATATTTCCATTAATTTTTGAGCTGGTGTAGATGGCAGGGTCGTGTGATCTATCCATCCCTTCTTCCCTTCCCTCCTTTCTAGTTTCACACGGCAATCCAGAAAGCAAATTATATCATCAGTTTCATATTGAAGTTTTGTAGCTCAATGGAACAAATATTATAGTTTAAAAAAACCAAGAGGTTCTGGTAAAAGGTGGAATCAATGCTAAGACCCATACTGGGCATAAAAGGAAGAGAAGTAATAAGAAAATGGACCCCTCATTAGATGGAAGTTACTACCTACCTCAGCTATACAGAATACAAATTTTGGTAGGACTTTTACTATAAGCCAAATACCAAAATCTTCTAGAAAGTGAGATGGGCAGTGTTGCAAGTTGGTATAGCCACACTGCTTGTGCTGGAAATGAAGAATGATTAGGATAAAAAGCACCTGTGAGGATAACATAAATAAACACCTGACCGAAATGAGCAGGGCTGTCTTATGCCTAGCTGAGTCAGTGTGTAGTGGTCACCTGGAAAGAGGAAAAAGATCAGGTAGGTGAAAAACACTCACCTCAGGGATCTCACCTTGTAGGGTTCAGGGCCAGTCAGCTGACACAACAGTGTCATTGGATAGCAAAGTCCTGTCACTATTCCTGCATCGATAATGGAAACATGGAAGCAAGGTCCTCCAAACTCAGGGTACGATGGAGAGGCAAAGCTTCTGCTATGGCTTGAGAAGACACAGGGAGGTGACAGAATAAATACAGGCCATCTTGGACACTTCAAAATATCTGGGGGAAGTAAAGAATTTGGGGGGTGAGGTCTGAATAAATAGAGAGATATTCCCTGGGGCCATACTAGGCTGCATCCAGAGAGGCATCCTTGTTCTCAGCATGGTTTAAGGTGAGAGCAGCTCTACAGTAAAGGAAGCTGCGACAGGGCAGCAGGGATGCGACTCCTGGGCACTGGAAGGTGTGAAGGTTTCTCAGAAAAACAGGACTAATCCAGTAGTCAAAGGGGACTGTATTCTTCTAGAGTGAAGGTGTCCAAGGACATCGATGGGGGAGGTCAAATGTCTGGAACTAGCAGGTGCCCGTCTACTTTTTGCAACCGCTGGTGCAGTTTTGGACAAGAGTTACAAATACAAAAACAATTCATATTTAGTTATATTAATACTGACATACCAAACCAGAGCAAATCAAAATTCTGCTTGCTTTCTGCTCTGTTCAAATTGTACTGCTGAAGTGCATGCCACACCCGACTGTTTTAAGTGTGGGCCCAAAGAGAATTCCTTACAAATAAAACCCAGATTTCCCTGGCACTCTTCAACTCCTGAGGCAGAATTTCACATTCATCCTAGCATCATTTAAGCTCCACCATTTTTGTAGCAGACTACAATTCCCAGAAGTCTAGTGGCTCGAAGTTCCCCAGGAGGTTTTTGTTATTTAATTGCTAGATGAAAATAATTTTGTGTAGGAATTAAACCAAAAGGAACATTTTCTCAAAGTCCAGAGTGAAATCATAGAGTAAATGTCCCTACAAGGTCCAGTAGCCAAGCCATATTCTTCCTAATATGTTCTCCCCTTTGTGCTAGACTGGACAGATTTAGCAGAATCTGTTTGAAACCAAGGTTATGTCTATAAACAGACAAATGTGTTTCAATTTCAATTGATATGCTTTTGAATATCACAGCAAAGAAACAATTTTGAGGATAAAGAAGTGAATTATTTTTAATGTGACAAAAAGATATCTGGAGTCATGGTAAAGATTTTAGTCAATTAGTTGTTTTTCTACATAATGCTGCATATATGAATAGTTTAAAGCAAACACACATGTTGACTTAAATTTCAAATATCATTGTTCCTGAATGTAAAATACTTTTCAGGTGCACAAAGGAGGAAACCACTGGCTAAAAAGGGGTGATCTCTAACAATTTGTACCAACTGGATTATTTTACAGTCTGCACCAGTAAAGAGTGTCATTATAATTTCTCATGAGGGTTAATCAGAGGTTGAGGTTGGGGGAAGGGAAGAGGACGGTGAGAGAGGGAGAATTAGGTCAGTTCTTTCTTGAGCTTAGTACCGCCAGAAAATGTTTCCTCTATATATTTGCAGGCTACAAATTTTTAAAATAATCAATTTATTATTAGGATTACACTACAATGGGCTATGACATATATAAAATCTTTTTCTTTTCTTGAAGGTTTTCAACCAACAGATTGTTTTCTTCTAAGGCCATTTGTGTGCTGTACCAGTGGACTTCTAACTTAGGCAGTTGCAGTACGCAGAGAAGAATGATTGCTTTTTTTAAATTTATGGTTTAGAGAATGTTGTGGAGATCATGCCAAAAAATTAATTTCAGATTGGTCTCAGAGGGGCTGCTTTAAATGGTTCTGTTAATTCACTTTGAGAGAAACCTTATTAAAGTTGATGAAAACGGCAAAGACCCACTAG
Organism: Hyperoodon ampullatus; assembly: GCF_949752795.1. Lineage (NCBI taxonomy): Eukaryota > Metazoa > Chordata > Mammalia > Artiodactyla > Ziphiidae > Hyperoodon > Hyperoodon ampullatus. The sequence continues at coordinate 88,125,700 of NC_136923.1, forward strand.
CCCATTTCTAATCCAGATTTTGTTTGAAATAGACATCATCCTTCTAATTAGAGTTGTTAGAACCCATTTTAATTTTATTAATAATAATTAACTTTATAGTACTTCAGTTTACAAAGCACTTTCTCAGTATCAGTTAAGTTTTTAAATCATCATAATAATCTAATGAAGTAGTGTATTAGTTTCCTATAGCTGCTGTAACAAATTACAACAAATTTAATGACTTAAAAGAACACCAATTTATTATATTACATTTTTGGAGCTCAGTAGTCCAAAACAGGTCTCCTTGAGTTAAAATCAAGGTGTTGGCAGGGCTTTATTTTTTCTGGAGGCTCTAGAGAAGAATCTATTTCATTGCCTTTTCCAGCTTCTAGAAGTTGCCTGTGTTCCTTGGCTCACGGCCCCTTCCATCCTCAAGTCCAGTAAGCAGCATACAGTCAAATGTTTCTCGTGCTGCATCACTCTGACTCTGCCTCTGTCATCTCCGGCCTCCCTCATTTACTCTTAAGGATCTTTGTGATTACACTTCCCACCACCCCAGATAATCCATGGTAATCTCCCTCACTTCAAGACTCTTAATTTAGTCCATTTGCAAAGGCCCTATGGCCGAGTTCGCAGACTCACAGTTTCTGGGGACATCTTTAGGGCACCATAACTCTGCCTAGCACAAGTAGCAATATTTTAAGTGATTTTTATCATTAGTGTTGGTGAGAATTAAGAGTAGAATTGTTTTACAGATGAGGAAAACAAGACCAAAGGAGGCCTAGTTATTAATCACAATCATTCTGTTCATATAAGCCAAACGTGTAATTTAAAATTGGTATTCAGATGTTAATCTACTTGTTCAACTCCATCATGACACACTAGTTCAAAACAAAAGTTCCTATAAAGCACTTATTATTAAATTTGGAATGACATGTCCAGCAATTTTTTTAGAACATTTTCCAAAATTTGGCTTCAGGGCTTATTGCTAATAACATCCACCATACTTTTGAGCTAACCACTTAATTAACAGTAAGGAGGATAAAATCTAATGATGACAGCCTGGATAAAGTATGTATCCACTGATCCCCTTAAAATTGAAAAAATAGTTGAGTTCCTATAGCATAACAGAAATTGTTCCACACTTAAAAGGGTTTGACAGTCCAAGGGAAAGTTAACTGAGATGGTGAAAATTTGTAACCCATGTCATATAAGAAATTAAAGAAACTATTTTTAGAAAAGATAACACTTAAAAGATATTTATACTACTTAAAAGGAAGATCCATTAGATTATGTTCTATACGTTTAGCTCCATAAGATGAAACTGGGACCAACTGGAAAAAATATTAGGGGAAACTGATTCAAGACATTAATTTTTTTTCTGGTAATTTGAACTATCCTAATTTAGAGTAAACTACTTCATGAAGTGGTAATTTGGTAAATAAACCACTTCATGAAGTCCAAATAGAGGATGGATGTTGATGTTCACAGGATTTCTGCATTACATGAAAGAGAAATAATGGAGAAATAAGATATATTACAGTGCGTAAGATCAGGATCTATGACCTTAGGTAAACTGTTTACCTATTCTGTCCTTTAACACTCTCTTCTATACTTGGAAAAGAAATAGTTACAGTTCAAGGTTCTTCTTAGGTTTAAATAGATAAAGTGAGAAGAAGGCTTACTACTGTGCCTGACACAGAGTAAGTGCTTAATAAATAAAAATGCACATACAACTAACATCATGGTAATAACAAAACTAATAATGAACATCGTAACAACTCAACTGCACTCCAAAAAAAAAAATCTTTGTGATATACCTCTTCCCATTGTAACTGGGATTCTGATTTTCCTAAATAGTCTGTTTGGCAGTAAATATGAGCACCTCAGTGCATTAGTAAGTCATTCCACCAAAATGATCAATCTTCTTGGACACAATTGGCCTTGGTGTTTTTGGTAGATTACTGTCCTCTATTATTTGTTCCCCTCTTCATTATAAAAGTACAGTACATCCCCATCCATCGCCATGTGACTTGCTGTGCCATGGAAGTGGGCTTTACTTTCCCATTCCCTTGTAAGGCCTAGCCATGTGACTTGCTGTGCCATGGAAGTGGGCTATACTTTCCCATTCCCTTGTAAGGCCTAGTCATGTGACTTGCTTTGGCCAAACGCATAAGAGATGACATAATGTGAGCCACATACAAGCAGAAGCTTGAAGACACACTGGCTGTTTCTGGAAGCTCTGTTGTGCTTTCCCTCTACCATAATAAATGTGGAAAGAATGTATATAGTGGAGCTGAAGTGTATACAGAAAATATAAAGGATGTCACTTCTATGTGCATCTCAGAATGTGAGGACGTGTGAAGCACAGCTGTGCTGCCAAATTGTGATGAGAGCAAAAAACAAATGTTTGTTATTGTAAATTAATGGGATTTTATGGTTGTTGATACTGAACCAAATCTGAAAAATACATAAATTTGAACCAGAATAAAGAAATTGGTACCAGAAGCAAGGTGACAACTTTATAATACATAAAATATGAGGCACCAGCCTTGGAACCAGGTGGTAGGTGGTGAGAAAAATACTATTTGAGGCTGAGAAAAATGAGGAGCCATGTTATACAGTGATGTGATATTGATTTCAAACATCCTCTGTGATAGTATAGAAGTCAGCTAATGTATCTACTGAACTTGTGGCTTTAGGCAAAGAGATGGTGAAGCAAGGATTTTGCTAGGGTGCCTGGTTTGTTTTATCAACTGCCTTTGAACAAGGTTTTATATGAGAAAAAGCAGCTCAACAGAATTGGTATGAAAGCAGATAAAGAGAATCCAGGAATGAGGATGTATAGAGAGAATCCAAAAACTTCAGTTCTAGCAGTGTTGACAGACGCAGTTTTTTTTTTTGTTTTTTTCATCTACAACCAGTGAAAGAAAATACTGAGAAAGACTTGAGCAACAAAATTGAGACTAGATCTCAAGGTGAACACCAAATCTTGAGTATGGTCATCACCTTCTTAGTTAAAAACTATAAATGGTTTAAGACTGTCCACAGAAAATCTTTTAGTTAGGAAAAAACTGCTCAGAATACAGAGAATGTGTCTGTGTAGCTCACACAGAAATCAACTAAACTCAAAATAAATCTACAGAGAGGGGCGTCTCAAAAAGAATTGTGGGTATAGCTATTAGCACATGGAGGTGTTTAGAAGGCAATAAAAAGTTTGACAGATTGTATTGGCAAAGGTGGCACCAACCAGGATTAAGAAAGACTATGACAACTGAAAACCTAAACCAATGTTTGTGGCCCCAAATTTCTCCCATGAGACATTAGGCTGATAAATCTGCTCAGTATCCAAGGAGGACATTCTCCAACATTCCCTTCAGATAGATATGGCCAAAGAAAATGGGAGAAAAGGAAGGACATCCCAAAAGATGAAGCCAAGAGCTACAGAAAACCCTGAACTGAGAGTTCTAAGACAGCAGGTCTGTGGTCCATCAAGGAATTTCTTTTTTGTTACCATACCAAAGCTGACTAATGATTTGGTCTATTTATTGGAAAATCAAAATACAGCTATAAAAGGAAGTTATAGTATTTAATAATCAGCTTTAACAAATATCAAAAAAAGCACTGATTTGAACAGATTTCATTTCAGTCAAATATACAGCCTGATTAGAGTGAAAAGTATGTTAAAATAAAACTAACATGATCAGAGATTTAAATGCACTGACAGTGATTTCTTTTCAGAAAACAAATCACATAATTTAAGATAGCCTCAGAACTTTAAAAAATAAAATCAGACTAAAAAAGTTATTTTCATTGGCCTTAATATGCAGAAAGATATAAAAATTTCCCCATGTAAACAGTATATAATCAAGTTTTATTGTTTTATCCTAGTCTGACACCTTTCTTATCACTGAAGAATTTAATCCATTTATTTTAATTACTAGTACATTTGTTTAAATCTACCATTTTGTCATTTGTTTATTATCTATTCCATTATTTACCCTTCTTGCCTTCTTTTGGATTAATCAAGAATTTTTATTTGTATTATTTATATTATTATTTTATTATTCCATTTTTTTATGATTTGCTTTTCTTTCTGCATCTCTCTGTTTCCTCCTAGGATCAACATTCTACTTTATAAAGAATTCAGAATTCTTGTAGTACATTTGTGATGGTGAAAAGTTCTCACTTCATTTGTGTGGAAGTATTTTCATTTCCCTCTCATATTCGAAGAGTATTTTCACCAAATATTGAATTCTAGCTTGGCAGATAATTTCTTTCCAAAATTTAAAGGTATTATTTTACTATCATCTGACTCTCATCATTTCTGTTGAAGAGTGATCCATTAGTAGTATTGTTGTTCCCCCTTTTTTTTTTTTTTTTTGCGGTACGCGGGCCTCTCACTGTTGTGGCCTCTCCCGTTGCGGAGCACAGGCTCCGGACGCACAGGCTCAGCGGCCATGGCTCACGGGCCTAGCCGCTCCATGGCATGTGGGATCTTCCCGGACCGGGGCACGAACCCGTGTCCCCTGCATCGGCAGGCGGACTCTCAACCACTGCGCCACCAGGGAAGCCCCTGTTGTTCCCCTTTAATGGAACATTTTACTCCACTGTTTTTCAACTTCGTCTTTTTTTAATCAAATTTGATTACGATGTAACTAGGTATCATTTTTCCTAGGTATAGATACTCCTGTTTGAAATGCATGGAGTATCTTAAAATGGTGTTTTGAAGATGCCTGTTAGTTCTGAAAACTCTTGTTCAGCATTTATTCAAATATTGCTTCAATTTAATGTCTCTTCAGATTTGTTCTATATTTTCCATTTCTCCTCTCTGTGCTTCAAAATTGTCATTTTATTTTGATGTGTATTCCTGTTCATTAATCCTCTATTGTTCTTCACTTAGTCAATGGAAACAATCTATCAAATTCTTAATTTCAGACATTGTATTTTTCAGTTCCAATATTCAATTTGATTTTGTCTTTGTAGATTAAGTCTCTGCTGAAATTCTCCATTTTTATTCTATTTTCTTAAACATATTATTCGTAACTATTTTACAACCCTGTCTGATAACCTCAATATCTGAATCATATTGGGGTCAGTTTCTATTGTCATTTTTTTCCTTGGTTTCCAGTCATTTGGTCATGTTATTGACTATGCCTCAATTTTTTAAATTATTAAGAATAGACCCATATAAAAATGTAGAGGCTCTGAATGGTGACCTCTTCAACTGAGAAAATTTTTCTCTGCCAGGTATAGAAAATATAGGAGCACCACCTTGACTCTGTCAAAGGTTTATTTTATGCTTAGTTAGGGCTGGTTTATATTAGAGCTTCCCCCTTCCTCTTTGGTATGGCTCTTACTCTTAGGAAGTGGCCTTTCTTAAATCTCAACTAAAAGTTGGGGTAGTCACCAGAGTTCATTCACCTTGGCACACTCTGAACTCCAATTTTCATCTCCCCAACAGTCACAACTGCTCAAATCTTTGCCCCTGCTTCCAGCATTTGGGGGGGATTTTATTCTGCACATGGACAACATAGATATCAGCTAATGACTCCTGCGAATTTTTAAACTTACTTCTCGGCAGCTTTTCTCTCTAGGATTTTGGTCTTCACATCCTAGGAATTCTGGCAGTCCCAAGTTGCAGCCTTTGTCTCTCGGGCCATTGAAACTATAATTTTCTGCTCAGACACTATGTCCCCAATGCTATGATCTGGCAAGTGCCCTTGAGGAAAAAGTCAGTGTGACTTGGACGCTCACCTTGATGTGCTTCCCCTCCATCAGGGACTGTAGCACCTTAAGCCCTGTCTGTAATAGTTGTACTCCAATGACTTTGGGCTTTTCTAAAATTTATTTTGTCTAGCTTTTATGGTTGTGCTTGGGAAAATGTTGGTGTGATACAAGGTATTCATTCATGTCTGGAACCAGAAGCTCTCTGGGTACTTTCAAGATTTCTTCTTTGTCTTTAGTTTTTAGCATTTCATTATGGTGTGCCTAGGTTTGGTTTACTTATATATTTTTCTACACTAGTTTTGTAAGGCTTTTTGCATTTGTGGTTCAATGTGTTTCATTCATTTTGTCTAATTCTCAAACATCTCTTCTAATTTTTTTTTACCATTTTCTTTCTCCTCCTCATCTAAGATTTTAATTACATGTATGTTAGCTAATTCACTGTCTTCCGTGTATCTCTTTTTTCCATATTTTTGTCCTTTTTCTCTTTTCATGTCTTAGTATCAATATTTTCTTCTGACTTACAGGACAAAAAATAGAATAGGAATAGACCCATAGTTCCAATCCTCTCTTGAGCTATATCTAATCTGTTGTTAAACCCATGTCTGAAATTTGTATCTTGATTTCAGTGCCGACTGATTTGGTGCCTGGTGAGAGCTCTTTTCCTGGCTCCTCCTCTCTATGTCCTCATATGGGGAAGGGGGTGGTATTGAGACAGCAAGCTTTCGCTCTTCCTTCTGTTTTAAGGCCCCACTCCTATCGGATTAGGGTCCTACTTTATGAAGTCATTTAACCTCAAGTGCCTCCTAAAGCCCCTGTCTCCAGACAGTCACATTGTGGGCCTAGGTTTCAACATATGAATTTGGGGGAGACACAATTCAGTCCATAGCAGACACATATTACAGCTCTTTCATGATCCTTTCAGTGTTGCTTCTGGTTTGTGTTTGGTTAAGCCAGTGAGGGGGTGCTGATAATCTTAAGGATCTAGAAGAGAGGAATGGACCAAACCCTCTTTATTGCCTTCTGAAAAGGCAATTGAAAAACAAATGTTCCTGCTTTAGTAGCCAAGAAGGTGGAAAAAACCAAAAAACAGCAAGAAAGAAAATTAAAAACTTAAGTCAATATAATCATACTAACAGCAGGGAATTGCATCACCTTCTGACACCTGCTGTGACGGGATGAACACTTGCCTGTCAGGGGTGATAACGAGCAGTTGTCTTGGGTATCAGAACTGGCCCTGTCACATACCTACCTAACTATGGGTCCACTGTGCAGAGAGGCTCCCAGAGGCCACACTGTTTCTCTTACCAATATTATTCTACCTTAGGAAATCTTCATTTTTCAAGTTTTCTTAAGGTATAGTTTAAATACAATAAAACTCACCCATTTTAAGGGTGTAATTCAATGAATTTTAGGATATTAACAGAACTATATAACCATCATCGATCTAATTTATTTCAATCACCCTAGAAAGAAACCTTATGCCATTTACAGTCACTCCTCACTCCTTTCCCAGACCCTAGTTAACCACTCATCTACCTTGTCCCTATATTCATTTCTAAGATGACACTGAAAGTGCACGGCTTTTGGGACCTCCCTGGTGGCGCAGTGGTTAAGAACCTGCCTGTGAATGCAAGGGACACGGGTTCGAGCCCTGGTCCAGGAAGATCCCACATGCCGTAGAGCAACTAAGCCCATGCACCACAACTTCTGAGCCCGAGTGCCACAATTACTGAAGCTCACGTGCCTAGAGCCCATGTTCCGCAACAAGAGAAGCCACCACAATGAGAAGCCCACGCACCACAACGAAGAGTAGCCCCCGCTCACCGCAATTAGAGAAAGCAGCAACGAAGACCCAACACAGCCAAAAATAAATAAAATTTTAAAAAAGAAAGTACTCAGCTTTTTTCTATTTAAATGATTTCTCTATTTATTTAGTCTTAAACCGCCCAGGGAAATAAATCTTAAACCCCCCAAGGAAATAAATGGCGGATGTGATTCCAGCACTGCCACCTTGGGCATCGGCATCTGCTTCTACCAACAGAGCTCTCTCAAGCAGATAGTGACTGAGAAGGAAACTAAAGGGTTGAACTATTGTTTAGGGTTTCCATTCTGCTAAGGCTCAGGTGTAACGCTGCTCCCACAAACTGAGGGGCTGGTTACCTCACAGAGGCCTCGATTACAAGGCCAGCAAATAATTCTGTTTATAAAGACAAATGAGATGCCAGTTTGATAGCCCTCTGAATTTGCCAAAATAAGTATCAATGAACAGGAAGAAAGGGCAACATGTCCAGGAGCCCCGCCTCTGTGGCAGGCATAACCTCCTTTGCTCTTCACTCTGTGGTGTAAGATGCAGCCACGTCTTCTAGTTTCGCAACCATAAACCCGTGTGTGTCTACGAGCATGTTTTGACAGCTCAGCTTATTTGGTTGACAGCAGTTCAGTGCCTGGTTAACCGTGTAATTTTTATATGTGTTCGATTTTTAAGCCTTATCCAGTGTCCTTATTAGTATCCAAAATTAATACTCACCGAACACTAACTACACATTAGCTATTGGGGGAAAGGGAGGAGTAGCAGGCACAGCCTCCACCATCCAAGGTCTAAGACAAGCCCTTTAAGTCAGTAAACCTTAATAAGGGGCATTTAGAAAGGATGTGGAGTGGGCAGAAAGTATACTAGAGTCTTGAGAGGGGCATGCATATTCTAAAAAAGAATACTCAACATTATAATCACCATGATGTTTTAACTCATGGTATTTAGTACATTTTGAAATTCCAAGGAATATTGAAGAATAGGATGAGATTTTTAATTTTATCAAAAATACACAATTTAAAAATTGATCACTTGAATAACGGGCACCATAAAATTCATGCTTTAAGAGAGTCACTAGCAGTAATGTTATGAAAGCTCAGAGAGATTACCTCCAGATAGCTCAGGAAAGCTTCGTGGAGGAGTGGGTATCTGGGATGGGCAACTGAAGCTTGTGGTGCATTGGATCGGCAGGCACAGAGCACAGCTTTAGAAAGCCAGAATGACTTTTTCTGGTTTGCAAGAAGCTGGTGTATACACCATCTTATTTGCCACCCAAAGCAACCCAGAAAGGCAGGTGGGATAGTCCTCACCTCCATTTAACAGGTTCATAGAATAGATAGTGAAGTCAGAACGCAAACCCAGGACTTTTGAGTCTAAATATAGCCATCTTTTCATTGTATCACACCATCCACCTACAATTAGGGGCTGACAATGATCAGCAAGTTAAAAGAAGGCACTAGTGACCTTTTAACTGTGTGTTGGACAGGAAATCAATTGCTGTAATTTTTTTTTTCATCTCTAATAGTCAATGGCTCTTATTTCCCCTTTATACTACATCAGCACATAGCACAGCGCTAGACACACAGTAGCTGCTCAGTATGTTTTGGATTTAATTGAAGCTAATTAAGCTTCACCACTCAGACTATACATATTATTGAGAACGCCTTAAAACATCCTCCAAACTACCTGTCTCCAGCCTCTTAACTCTAGAGGTCTCACAGCACTCTGCTCGCAAATCCTTCAAGCAGGAATGTGAAGGAGAAAGATGAAATGTAATATACTGTCCTTTTAATGGGTACCGTTACCAAATAAGGATATTCTTTCTCTCTGTCAAAACTTTCAACACAAAGAGCGATTCCGCGTTCGGGAGGGAGGTCAAGTGTGCTCATTCTTCCCCCCCGACCCCCGTTTTAAGGCCATCATTTAAAAATGTTTAAGTAATTTCTAGTAAACCGACCTGTCAAAATAAAAAGTGCCATATAATTACAAACACAAATCCTCTGGGAGCAGAGATTTTGTATGGATTTTTCTATAGTCTATTGGGCAGTTTATAATATGTACCTAAAACAAGAAGACCAATTTTTACTGCATGGAGTTTTTTGGTTTTTTTTTTTTTGCTGTACATGGGCCTTTCACTGTTGTGGCCTCTCCCGTTGCAGAGCACAGGCTCCAGACGCGCAGGCTCAGCGGCCATAGCTCACGGGCCCAGCCGCTCCGCGGCATGTGGGATTCTCCCAGACCGGGGCACGAACCCATGTCCCCTGCATCGGCAGGCGGACTCCCAACCACTGCGCCACCAGGGAAGCCCCTGCATGGAGTTTTATATCAGAAATATAAACTGAGTCAAACAGTTCAGCCTGGTGGAGATTAAAAATGTGGGCATATTACAGCTTAAAGAAAAATGCTCAGTAAGAAATGATTATTTACCAAATTGCATTCCATATAACCTCCTGACTCTTCCTCGCATTGGGGTTCTAAGAACCCCCAAGATACCCTCCACTAACCTGCGTTGCCTAGATCAGGGGTCCCCAACCCCCGGGCCACAGACCAGTACCAGTCCATGGCCTGTTAGGAACTGGGCCACACAACAGGAGGTGAGCGGTGGGCGAGCTAGCGAAGCTTCATCTGTATTTACAGCCGCTCCCCACCGCTCGCATTACCGCCTGAGCTCCGCCTCCCATCAGCATTATGGTGAGTTGTATAATTAGTTCATTATATATTACAATATAATAATAATAGAAATAAAGTGCACAACAGATGTAATGCGCTTGAATCATCCCGAAACCATCCTCCTTGCCCCGCCCCGTCCATGGAAAAACTATCCTCCACGAAACTGGTCCCTGGTGCCAAAAAGGTTGGGGACCGCTGCCCTAGAGGTTCAGGATCCAGATCTTTCCTTCATCTTTTCTTATACCCCAAAGTCACCCAATGTGGTATACATTTGAATCAAAATAAAACTGAAATATAAGTCTTGAAAATCAATCCACTTCCTCATTATATATTTTTAAATAAGACAAAGCAGGCAACTACTAACTGCAGAATTTCAGAATTAGTGACAGAATCAGAACTTGAACATGGGACTTCTGCTTGCTAGTTAATACCCATTACTCTGTCATTCCGCTGGGGCCCAGCAATAAGCTGGTAATAAACTAACACAATGAAGTCCACTTATTTGCAAATGATCCTGGATCTTAAAGATGAGTTAGTGCTTTCAAAGAATTGAGTCTAATTTCAGATAGATATTGCAATAGCCCAGGAAGACTCCTCATCTGCTATTTGGAAAACCAAGAGCATTGGAAGTAATGAATGAGGTGGTTTTTAATCACCTGTAACCCGACCATTGTAATTTAAAGCACACTTTTATTTATAGCAGGACAGTACTTTGAAATATTAGCTTGTCCTCCTTGATCTTTGTGCCATTTATTCAATTAAAGCATTTTTAATTTGTTGCTTTAGAGAAGGCATAACCCAGCAGAAGACTAAAAGAAAAAGATAAAGGGAGTCACCTATTGTTTTAACAGCCTAGTCCTCAGGGAGAAATGAAAAATCTCAAATAATAAGCAACAGTCTCGAGACTATACTCAATAGGGAAAGACAGGTCATTTTACTTCCAAACTAGACAAAGTTTCCCCACAGAGAAGGAGGGGAGATTGAAGGAGAAGCAAGGGTGTTTAAACTCTGTGGACTTTTGAGAAATTGCTGGTTAGACTTGGGTGTCTGGAAGATCTAAGAGGAAAGACTTATAGTCTTTTGTCCTGGGAAGGTGGCAAGACCCCAGGAAAGAAATATCTATGAGGTGTGATTAGGCAAACTAGGTCTCAGAGAGCCTCCCACCCCAGGATCAGCAAGGTGAAGAGGAAATAGAAGGTTCTCCATGGAATCTAAAGAGGCCTGAAAATACTCAAGAACGAGTCAGAACTAAAGAAGTCATATTGTAGAAAAGAATGAATGAAGAATCAAATGCAAAAGAAGACATCTGGGTCTAGGCCAGTGTGGATAAACACCAGCATAGAAAGAGACCTGCAAGGCTGCCTGGTGCCACGAAATAGCAACGCCCCGCCAAGCTCTCACCCCCTTCACACTGTGGCTCTATTTTATCCCCTTAAATGTAGGTACAACCCTTAGAAAAAGGGAAGCATCCCTGAACTGAATGAAATTAAGATCCAGGGATCAGGGGCTCAAAAGTGAAATTAGGTTTAAATGAAGAAAGATACATTCCATTTCTTGCACATCAGAGTTGGGGTACTAAGCTTTATACGCATTAGACATTTCTCCCTATTTTCTTTTCATTTACTTGCAGTTTTCACATTTGCCTTATTTAAAACTGTTACTGTCATCCTATTGTACTTGAAATTAAAACCCTCCAGCAATTATTTAAAAAACTTAATAAATAGTAAACATAGAGAAGCAAAACTGATTTCTCCTTTTTTTTTTTCATTAAGAAGCATTGGTCTTGAAATAATGTAAGCTTGGTGGGTGATTTCTGACAAGCTGCTTTTTACATTCATAACATTCCAGTACAAATATATCTGAGGCCCTATTTTTCTCTTGGTCTATGGAGACTATTCCTTGTCTTTCTCTATTAAGTCACAGCTTGTCATAACACACATTTTTTTTCTCATTAAAATATTTATTTTTGTTCTCAGGTTGTTGAAGATAGTTGAATATTTATGCCTTAAAATATTATGGTATACTTGAAATGACATTAAATGCCTAGAGTCGAGCTCCAATTTTTCGACAATTAAGTAATTTTGTCAGTGTTATGCAAAAATGAGCAACACATGTCCATCTTTGATCAGCCCTATGTTAAAACAGGAATGATGCCATCATAACGTGTGTGTGTGTGTGTGTGTGTGTGTGTATGTATATATATATATATATATATATATATATATATATATATACAGCCCTCCCCCAAAAGGCTAGTGATTAGGATAGTGTGCTAAATACATTAACTCCCCAGCTTCTGCAGAAACACTAAAGGTATAAAATATGGACCATAGTCCCCTGTCAAAGGTGCTGGAGGGTTACAAAATTAGAGAATGCCACTGTCCTTTCTCTAGTGATATAATTAGACATTCAACAACGTCATAGACATATAGATGATCCCATTATTACTGCTACAAATGGCAAATGCCATCAGTAAGCAAGTAATAAAAAGCAAAAGACTGCCTACTAGCTTGAGAAATTAGAACCAACACCAAAGGAAGAGTAAAGGAGGAAGAGGCTGGCTCTGGAATTTTTTGTCTATTTGTTTTAACTTTATAATTTCATTACTTCAAACTTTTAAAACTGATAGATTGAGACTCTTAAACCCAAATACACAGGCATTGCCAATACAGTCATTTAAGGAGGTGAAAGCTGACCAGGAGTCATTTTTCTCATTTAAAAAATTTTAAGTGATTGAAATATCACAGAGGTCTATTTCTAATTCTCAAATTCTATGATTCTTTATTATATCCCTTCATACCATTTCACCCCATACCTCCTTTTCATCACCCTCATAGTAGAGGGGAGCTTCTGGCCCCTACATGGATAATATATGCTGTAGAAGAGTCTTCCCTGCTACCTGGGAAGCTGAGTAGGTGCTTAAGTCCACACAATGCATAAAAGAGGTGCTTTTTTTTTCATCCGTAGTGTGTATGGCGTAATGGTTAACTTTTGAATCCAGTTCTTCTTATTGAGGAAAATGACTTTGGAGATGTCTAAGGTTGGCCAGGATTTTAACTCTGTGAAGAGGCATGAGCTTAGCAGAAGACAGAAGGGAATTCCAGGGCACTAAACTGTGCATTCAGTAGCATTAGGAACAGAGCCAAAGAGCTGTCGGAGAATAAACAGTGGCTTTCAGAAAGGACTCTCAAGGATCATCCAGTCTGCAGCCATCATTGTAAAGATGAGAAAACAAAAATCCAGGAAGTTTACTGCTGAGACTAGAAACACACATTCCTCTAGAGCAGGGTTTAGCAAACTTTTTTCTGTAAAGGACCAGACAGTAAATATCTCTGTCACAATTATTCAGTTCTGCTGTTGTAGCCTGAAAGCAGGCATACACAATATGTAAATGAATGGCTGTGGCTGTGTTTCTATAAAACTTGCAAAAACAGACTGACAACCAGATCCAGCCCACTGGCCATACTAAACGAACCCCTGCACTACAGGACATTACTGTGCACCTCAGCTCAGTGCTCCACTCATCATGAACTAGGGAAAGCAAAAATAACCTTCCCAGTACGCCCAAAGTAGTTTTTAATGCTTCTCCAGAATGGCTTGAAATGACCCTTAAAAAGGTGACCTTTATTAGCAGGTAGTCCTCTTTGCTACCACATGCAAAGAGACCGCCTGGGAATAAAAAAACACAGATGATGTATGAGCCAATCCCAGCATTCTCCCTTTTCTGAACCCCAATCAAATCATGAACATCTCAGGTATGTGCTTCACCTACCTGAGGTTTCTGTCACTGGCAATCCAAAATCCTAAACAATCAGCTAAGTGAATTTTCACTAATCTGGGGTTTACCACTTAGGGCAGGTGTCCCCAATCTACCGGTCCATGGCCTGTTAGGAACCGGCCTGCACAGGAGGAGGTGAGTAGTGGGTGAGCAAGTAAAGCTTCATCTGTATTTACAGCCGCTCCCCATCACTCGCATTACCGCCTGAGCTCCGCCTCCTGTCAGATCGGCAGCAGCATTAGATTCTCACAGGAGCTGGAACCCTACTGTGAACTGCCCATGTGCGGGATCTAGGTTGCGTGCTCCTCATGAGAATCTGATGCCTGATGATCTGAGGTGGAGCTGAGGCGGTGATGCTGGTGCTGGGGAGCGGGTGCAAATACAGATTATCCTTAGCAGAAAGGTTTGACTGCACAGACACCATAATAAATCAATTGCTTGCAGACTCACATCAAAACCCTATCAGTGAGTGGCAAGTGAAAACAAGCTCAGGGCTCCCACTTATTCTGCATTATGGTGGGTGGTATAATTATTTCATTATATGTTACAATGTAATAATAATAGAAATAAAGTGCACAATAAATGCAACGTGCTTGAATCATCCCGAAACCACCACCCATCCCCCTGGTCCGTGGAAAAATTGTCTTCCACGAAACCAGTCCCTGATGCCAAAAAAGGTTGGGGACTGCTGACTTAGGGCACCCTAATTTCTGTTTTAATTAGACTACCTTTAATACAAATTCCTCACACATTTGTTATACACTTCTCTGAGCCTAAGTAGAGATTAAATAACAAATATGTTCATTAAAGTACAATCAGCATTGTAAACATGTAAGAGAATACCACCTTACATCTGAGTAGAATGTTTAAGTTATAATACATTTTTATTATAAAATTGTTCCTTACTACAACTGTGTGAGGTAGCCAGGGAAGTTATTATTGTCCCCATTTTATAGATGTAAATAGAGATAATGTAATTGCATAACTCTTTTGAGGTCTCCCATAGCTAATAGTAAGACTAGAACTCAAGAATCTTTGTCTAGTGCTCTCTTAAATACACTTCCTTCTTCAGGACGGTGAAATGAAGTACTTCTGCATGAGCATTTTCATTGTTTCCTTCCCTCCTGTCAGGTGGCCAGCTTTGACTCCTTCTCTGCTTCCATCATCTCTCCTCCAGTTTTTTTTTTTTTTTTTTAACTAACTTTCATACTAACTTTCTCACCATCAAGGTTATACCAATAATTTATTATTTCCTAGATGAGGGAAATTTTCCTCTGGAAAATCAGATAATCAAGCATGTTGAGGATTACATATTAAAAGGGTCAAATCCACATTTAGTGACAACTCAAGGCAATATGAGATAGTTTTAGAACACTGAATTTGTGGCAATTATTGGAAATACTTTCTTGACATACTTCTTGGTTGTGGTTGTGCTGCATTAGGTCAGTGTTGCTGAAACAATGGCCTATGGATATTCCGAAGCCACAGAAATGCGATCCCAACACGAGTAAGTGAGGATACTCACAGGACTTCCCTGAACACAAATGACACCACACTTTGAACTCTACACATTGGAAAACACAAGCCAAGATCTACATAGAAGTACTAATACTATGCTGGGATTTATATTTCCCTTGAAAAATGGAAATAGAATAAGGAATCAGTTCTTCCAAATTGTAAAAGGATCTTGGCATGCTTTCCATTATCTCTTCCAACCTTGTAGCTCAGTGAATTGCTCCCGATACTCCAATGATGGGACATTTCAAGCTCCCTTTCTCATATTCATTTCTTTTCTTTGGATACTGGAAGAAAAGTGAATTTTTCACATACATGAAAACAATTTAATTTTACAATTCCTGGGTCCCAAGTGTCGAGTTACCTGGTCAAATGCTTTTTATTTCTCTGTGGGCCGAAAAGAATATAACTTATATTTATATCTCAATTTAACTTGACTAGACCTGAGGGAAACAGTTTTCTCTGTATGAATCCAGAACATTCACCTTCCAATTTCCAGGATATTACAGTAGACAGTTGCCAGACATATTTTTCATATGGTCCTTCACTCACTTTCCTCCTCCTCCTCCTCTTCTTCTTCATCTTAATCAAAGCTAAAATTAATGAGTGCTTACCCTGCTCCAGGTATGTCCTAAGCAATTCACATATTGAGGTGTTACCAACAATCTAATTTTCAGACTCCCAGTTTTGCCAATTGTCAAAACCATGGGTCCATTTCAGAATCACACATTGCAGTGGGTTATCATGTCTTTCTAGATGCCTTCAGACTGAACAGTTCCTTAGTCTTTCCTTGACTTTCATACCTTTGACGTTTTTGAAAATTACAGTTCAATTATTTTATAGACTGTGCCCCCAGATGGGTTTATGACACTTCCTTATAATTAGATTCTATTTGTGCATCTATGGCAAGAATATCACAGATGTTTCTCATGGCATTCTATCAGGTGACGATTTTGATTTATGCCATCACCGATGGTGTTCACTTTGATCACTTGGTTAAGGTGGTGTCTCTGCCAGGTTTTCCCACTGAAAGGCTACTCACTTTCCCCTTTGTTGTGAGTAAGCATTTTGTGGAGAGGTATTTGAAAGTATCTAAATATCTCATCAAATTTTCATTTTACTCATTTATTTACTGAGATCACTATGGACTTCCGATTTTGTATTTAATAGGTTGTAATACATGACTATCATTTACTTTCATGCTCTAATTATCCACAATTTGGCTTATGCAAGCCTCTTCGAGGGGACTTCTATGTCCTTCTGACATATTCCCATTATTCTTTGAATACTTCCACAATTTCTAACAGTCCAGGCTTATACTACACTTCCTCCATCCAAACTCTGAAATTAGCCATTTTTCCAAGGAGCTGTCTTTTAGTAAAGTCTGGTCATTAGAAGCCAAGATATGGGTGCTAAGTATGCTCACTGCTATTGTAGTGTCTTGTTCCCAGGACCCTTCAGTGGATAGAGCTAGGGAATATACACAATCTACGCACATTTACATCTCTGTGTGTTACTATATCCACATTGAATTTAATAAATCATGAGTTCACACCAGTATCTTCAATTCCAATACTTTCTTCTTTTTTCACATTTTTAACTTCTCTGACAGTGAGAAACTTCACTTCCATTACCCTCAATATATTTGCCTGTTTGATCACTGCATCATATATGACCAGTCTCTCATGCCTCCTTCTCTCCCCTTCCCCATGCAGATGCCCTCTTCACACCACTCTGGATCTGACACCCTGTGCCAGACCACTTCCTGCATGGATGCTCTCTTGCCTTGCACAGGTTTTGATACCTCATGCAGCTGCCCCTCCACAGAGACGCCCTCTCACTCCCCTTGATCTCTGACTCCACAAGATGAGCTGTCCCCTGCCATGTTGTAGTGTGTTGAATAGTGGCCCCCCCAAAATATGAACACCTGAAGTCTCAGAATATGATATTATTTGGAATAAGGGTCTTTGCAAATGTAACTAAGGTAAGGATTTCAAGATGAGATCACCCTGGATTAGGGAGGGCCTTAAACCCCAAAACAAGTGTCTTTATAAGAGACAGAAAAGGAGATGACACACAGACCCACAGGAGAGAGGGCCATGTGAAGACAGAGGAAGAGGCTGGAGTTATGTATCTACAAGCCAAGGAACGTCAGGGGAATGCTGACAGCCATCAGAAGCTAGGAGAGGTGCCTGGCACAGTTTCTCGCTCAGTGCCTCCAGAAGGAAACCACCCTGCTGATACCTTGATTTTGATCTTCTGCCCTCCAGAACTGTAAAAGAATATATTTCTGATGTATTAAGCCACCAAGTTTGCAGTAATTTGTCACAGCAGCCCTGGTAAACTAATACAGATTTTGGTACCAGGAGTTAGGACTTGGACGTATCCATCCAGGATCTATATTTCAACCCACTACACATGTGGATACCTTCCTTACCCTGCTTGGGCTCTAAAATTGCACACCAGGCTCTCCCTGAACATAAGCGTCTTCATCACCCTGACCAGTGTCCGACATCCTTGCCAGACGTCCCTCTCTGTCTATGCCGACTCATCCCCTTGGGTCTGACATCCGCTCTAAGCCATCACGGCCCCCTTTCTCCCTGCTGCAGATGCACACCTTGCTCTGCCCCGCGTTGCAGCCTTAGGAGGGAATTTCAGAGCTAGAAAGAGGAAGAGAAGAGAATTCCACTAACATCTTACCTCAATGTAAATTAATTTTGGTGATGAATAGTCAGTATTGCTTACCTTTTTGCCCTTCCTTATAAGACAAAAACACAAGCGCTTTCAAAAATAAAGTGAAAGGCATCAGAATTATGCCCATTTCCTGATGTGAGGAAAATACACATAATATTCTTGGCAGAGACAGATAGAAATTCTTTTACCAAATAGGTATCTTAATTTCAACACATTCTTCATTTGATCTAATACGACATTTTAAAACAATAAATGTACTCATAAGTCCCATGTACTGAATTGAGTACAGTTTTCAGAGATAAATTACTTCATCAAGAAAAAAAGACGAAGTGGCTGAAGATGTTTTCTCTCCTTCTTTAAGCTTCTGGGATTTTTTGGCAACTTCAAAAGAAACTCCAAGATACAATGGTGATATACCAACAGGATAAAACACAAGGTTGTTGTAAAACCATAAATAAAGCATGACCGTCACAGGAGATCTTAGGTTTATGTTATTATTTTCTAACAATGAAGTCCTTAATTAAAACACCCCTACAAGTTCCGGTTATTAAAAGGCCATTCTGCAAGCCCAGAAACCAGGAAGAAAATGGAAAACAGACCTCGTTCCATTCTCATTGTTTCCAACAAAACATTTTAGGAAAGCTTTGAGCTTTAGTTGAAACACAGAGAGAAAAAAAACTTTAAAACTATTTCCTGAAGTTTATTTTTTAAAAGTTCTATCTGTTCTTCTTTACATCTGCTGTGATTGGTGTTCCTACAGATAAGTCAGCCTCCAATGCAAGAGTAGAGCAAGGTTTATTAGTCCCTCTTGTTATGTAGCACTGAACTACACAGGAAATTTTATTGCACATTTGCTGCCTTCAGTTTCCCCAGATTGTTTAACAATTCTGTGCTTCTGCAACATAGAAGACAGGCCAGAAACCTGAGGTGGCATTTTTCAGCTCCAGATCGAACATGACATTACACACTGACAGCGTTTGACAATTTGGCTTGTTCTTTGAAAGCCAGCAGACTGCGCAATGACCAGGATGCAGAAAAAAAAAGTCTTTGTGAGGCCAAATTTGTAAAAATGTAATTCCCATTATTTACTGGCAAGCTGTAATTACAATTAGTAATGATTAATATTAATTAAACGATTTGTAAGGATGCAAGAGGGATGTAATTCATTGGGGAATAACTCAATACTGTATACCCTGTTCCATTATGTTGCAGAGAAAAGATCTGTGATGTGCAATCACGCCTCACCAGCCTATTTGGGTTTACCAGCTTGCCACTTCTTGCCAGTTCTGTAGTGTTAAAGAAAATTTAAAACTACAATAGTCAATATCATCATTTCTCAAGTGATCTATTCATCTCTCACCAAAAAGAAAAAACAAAGTGAGAGAAGAACAGTTTTCTGTGTTTGAATTGCATTTAATACCTTGGGAGATATAATGATACTGAAGCCCTAAAACCTATAATGTTGCCTGCAGTGTTTGACAATACTAACTTTAGCCTGTAGAACAGATTACAGTAAAAGCCTGCATATTTGGTAGTCCTTCAACCGGAAGCTCCTCCTTACAAGCAACTCCAAGCTTTGCCAATATGGTAGAAATCCATACTCATGATTATGACTTTTTGCAAGACCCCACTGCATTCTCAAACAAAGGTTACATTTTGTCAGGCAATCTTATTGTTTATCTCTTACACTCTAGAGCTTTGAAAACTGGTACTATTATAAAGTATAAGTATTATAATCATAATCCATCATATTATAGTATACATTAAGTTATTTAACGTATTATATAATATACATTAGAGTTATAAATATATGTATTATACATGTTTTATAATATTTTTCTAATATAACATATGGATTACTGAATCATATGATTCAGTTTATATACTTAATATTTACTCCTTGTTCGTTCAAACTTTCTTTTGCTTCTTTGTTTCTGATGATGAATAAATCTCTAATTCTAGCCTCTCAGCTTTATTTTAGTCTCATTTTTCAACAGCCTGGTGAGCACCTCTTTTTAGAAGGTCCCAGTATTTCTTCAGGTAAAACTGTAGTATACTTTGCATGCCATATATATATATATATATATATATATATATATATATATATAATTTGTTTTTAATTTTAACAATTTTAATTACAATAGCTGTACACCCTCTGGCTACTGAAAATCACTGAATCATTCCCTTGATGCTTCAAGTTTATGTATTCTAGAGTTGTTCTAGTATGGTAACTACCAGTCACATGCAGCTATTTAAGTTAAATAAAAAATTACTTCCTTAGACCCACTAGCCACATTTCAAGTGCTCAAAGCTATATGTGTCTGGTGACTACTGTATTGGACAGTGGGGAGATATTTCCATCATTGCAGAAAATTGTATTGGACAGTGATACTCTAGAAAATACTTAGTTTTTAGACCTCCCCCCCAAAAAAATCAACTATTGATACATTTTATTATTTGGTCCAGACTGATACTCTATCTTTGCTGAAAGAAAGAGTTTCCTTCTCAATTTTCTGAAAGAGTTTGTGTAGGATTAGTATTATTTATTTCTTATATCTTAAATAGAATTTACCAGTAAAGGTATTAAGGCCTCTAATTTTCTTTGCTGGGAAGTTTTAATTTATGAATTGAATTTCATTTATTGATATAGGTCTAGAGTTTCCTATTTCTTCTTTGGTCAATTCTGATAAATTTTGTCTTCCAATTAGTCTCTTTCATCCTGGTTGTCAAATACTTTGACCTTTTGTATCTATAGGCTCTGTAATGATGTCTCTTTCATTCCTGATATTTGCAATTTGCTTCTTTTTTCTGATTTTATTGGTTAATCTAGGTATACGTTAATCAATTTTTATTTACCCACACAAAGAGCCAGCTTTTGGTTTAATTAATTTTCTCTACTATTGTTTTCACTCTACTTCATTGATTTAATTTTTTCTTTATAACTTCCCTTTTTTCTCCTACTTAGTAGGTTTAATTTGCTCTCCACTGTAACTTTTTACAGTAGGAACATATATCATTGATTTTTAGAAGTTACTTCATTTCCAATTAATTAAAAACACTTTTTTTTTCTTTACTCACACATATTTGACAGCAAACGTGTGAGTTTTTCACTCACATTAAGCAATTCTCCAACTCTCAGAACACCAACCGGGTGTCCAAAAATTCAATTATGACACTACCTGGAGTCAGCACACACCCCACAGGCTAAGGACTCAGTTCCACTAGACTGCCACCCCTCACTTCTGACACCAATCAATTCCCAGGTTATGACCTGTATTTACTTCTGACCAACCAATTAAAAACTGAGGGGTCCCACAACCTCCTCCTCCAGTTCAGTAATTTGCTAGACTGGCTCACAGAACTCAGAAAAGCACTTAACTTACTGTTACCAGTTTATTATAAAGGCTACAACTCAGGAACAGCCTAATGGAAAAGATCCATAGGATAAGGTATGGTGATGGGGTGGGCATATGGAGTTTCCATGCCCTTGGGGTGTGCCACCCTCTCAGAACCTTGATGTGTTCACCAACCTGGAAGATTTCCAAACCCTGTCATTTAGAGTTTTTATGGAGGCTTCATTATTCGGCAGGCTTGATGAAACAACTGGCTGTTGGTGAGTAAGTTCATCTCTAGCCCCGGCCCCTCTCTGGAGATAAGTGAACGGGGCTGGAAGTTCCAACCCTCTAGTCACACGGTTGCTTCCTCTAGCAATCAGCTACAATCTGAAGCTATCTAGGGACCTCAGCCACCAGTCATCTCACTGGCATACAAAGAAAGATTTTCATCACTCCAGAGATTCCAAGGGTCTTAGAAACTCATGTCAAGAACTAGGGATTAACACCAAATATTTTAACAAAAAAGGTTTCTGTCACCCTACTATTCAGGAAATAGACAAGGAGCTCTACATCAGGAACTGGGGGCAGAGACCAAGTATATATACTCTGTAGATAGACACCAAAATATAAACATATAAATGTCAAAGGTTGTTGATGACCCTTGAGCAATGTGGGTTTGAACTGCTCCACTTATACACAGGTTTTTTTTTCCCCAATATATATGTACTACAGTACTACATAATCTGAGTTGGCTGAATCTGAGGATGCGGAACTAGATCCGGAGGGCTGACTGGAAAGTTATACTCAGACTTTCCACTATGAGGAGGGTTCGTGCTCCAACCCCTGAGTTGTTCAAGAGTCAACTGTGTATAAATATATCAAGGTTTATGGCCCAGCATATCATCTGTTTTGGAGAACACATCACATGCATTTCAGTAGCTATGTAATCTATAATTGTTGGAAAAAGTGCTCTATAAATATCATCTATGTCAAAGTTGTTGATAGGTGGATCAGCTCTTCTAACTTTTTCGGTGATATTTTGTATACCCGTAATATTAGTTGCTGAAACAATGGTGTTAAAATCTCTAGCTTGGTGGAGTTAAATACTTCTCCATTTGACACAAATAAATTTTATATTATCAGAGGTAAAAGAAGCTCAATGTATTTTGAAGCTCTGCTATTAGGTACATATGTATTTATTACTATTATGTGTTCTTGATGAAATGACCTATATATCATCAGGAAATGTTTCTAGCTCTGGCAGTACTTTATTCTTGAAATTTACCCGTCTCAAGCATTTTTCTCTTTCCTGTTTGTAAGATACATTTTCCATCTATTTACTTCAACCTAACTATGTCTTGATACTTAAAATAAAATATTTAAAATAAGAGTCGATATCTCTGGTATTTCAAGTACATGACCATGTAAACAGCATAATTTCATCTGACTTCTCTTTTAATCCATTTTGATAATTTCCTCATTTTAAGTAGAATATTTATCCTAATAATGTTTAATTTTTTTAATATGGTTGGGTTTACATTTGTTTTTTCTCAATCCTATTTTTAAAATTTATCTTACTTTTCTTATCTTTTTTGGATTATATGAATAATTTTTAGAATTCTATTTTAATTTTTGTATGCACACACATAACAAACTTGAAGCATCAAGAAAATGTTGTGTGTGTGTACATGTATATTTTCAACCACAAGTGACTCTGGTCTTCAGGGAACATTTGACAATCTGTGCATCTTTGGTTACCACAACTGGGGTGGACAGGTTGCTACAGGCAGGTAGAGGCGAGGGATGCTGCTAAATATTCTACAACACATGGGACAGCCCCCCACCACGAAGACTCATCTGGCCCAAAATGTCAATGTACCAAAGTTAAAAAATTGTGCTCTAGGGATTACAACATAAATTCTTAAAATGTCCACAGCCGGGCTTCCCTGGTGGCGCAGTGGTTGAGAGTCCGCCTGCCGATGCAGGGGACGCGGGTTCGTGCCCCGGTCTGGGAGGATCCCACATGCCGCGGAGCGGCTAGGCCCGTGAGCCATGGCTACTGGGCCTGCGCGTCCAGAGCCTGTGCTCCGCAACGGGAGAGGCCACAGCAGTGAGAAGCCCACGTAATGCAAAAAAAAAAAAAATGTCCACAGCCATCTTATAGCTAATATTGTACTATTTTACAAATTAGAAACTTTGCAACTGTATAGAACCATACCATGACCCCTCCTTTTCCTTTATTCTCTAGTTGTTACATATATTACATCTACATGTTATAGAAACCATAAATGCAATGTTATAATTTCCTTTAAACAATTGTGTATATTATAAAGAATTTTTTAAAAAAGCAAAACATAATATTTTTAATTTACCCAGTTATTTATCATTTTTGATGTTCATTCCTTTATTAAGATCAAATTTTCCTCCCGGGATTAATTCCCTTCAGCCTGAAAAACTTTTTTAAAGAATTTTTTTTTGCATTATAAGCTTGCTGATAAGGAACACTGGTAGCTTTCTTTTATTTAAAAAATGTTTTTATTTTGTCCTCATTCTTAAAGGTTATTGTTGCTGGATACAGAATTCTAGGTTGACCTTTTTTTTTTTTTTTCTTTCAGCATTATAAAAATGCTGTTCTTCTGGCTCCCATGTCTCTGAAGAAAAGTCAGCTTCTACCATCAAATTTGGGAAAATACTGGCTATTATTTCTTCAAATACTTTTTTCTGCTCCATTGTTTTTCTCTATTTTTGGAACTCCAAGTACATGTAAGTTAAAACATTCAATATTATCTAACTGATCTCTGAAGTTCTGTTCATTTTTATTTCAATCTGTTCTTTTCTCTGATCTTTACATTAAATAATTACTATTAATCTACCTTGAAGTTCCCTTAGTTTTTTCTTTGTCAACTCTATTTGGCTGTTAGTCCATCAGGAATATCTTTTTTTCAGATACTGCATTTTTCAGTTCTAGAATTTCCAATAGTTCTTTACCCTATTTTTTCTGCAGAGATTTTCTCTCCATTCACTTTGAATATATTGTATTTACTTCATATCAGATGGTCATGATAGCTGTTTTAAATATTGTCTGTTACTTTCAACATCTGTGCCATCTTGGTCTTTATTTCAGTTAATGATCTTTTCTCATGAGAATACTACCCCATTGTCCTTATTATTTGTATGTCATGTAATTTTGGATTGTATCCTTGACATTATAAATGTTAAGATGTAGAGACTCTGGATTCTGTTATTTTTCTCCTGTGAGTGTTATTTCTTTTGTTTTAGCATACCAGTATGTTGCCTCAACTTGGAACAGTGAATGTTTATTTTTGGATGACAGTTATGGTCCTGATTCAGATTATTTTATCTTTAGCTGAAATGTTTTGAATCTGTTCAGTGTATATGTGAATCAGGTGAGCCAGATGTGTGGAGAGACAGAATGTGGGAATCTGGCTTGTAGCCTTTCCCTTGTAGGATTTCCCCTTATCTCTGCTGGCTGTGGTTTCCCCAGATGTAGTTTTCTGGTTCTCTGTCAAGGAGGACTACAGATTTCTTCACCAGCACCCTCTTCCCCTGCATACAATGTCTCAAGATTAAAAGTCATGAAAACAGGCAATAACTCCATTCAATTCCCCTCCTTCAGGATGATTCCTTTATTAGACTCTGCCTACTTGTGTTTACTCTAGTGTCTTCAAGAGACTGCTAATTGTGTTATACCCAGAGCTTGTAGCTTTTTTCTGGTAGTGGTGTCGGTCAGTAGGACTGTACTTTGTCATTACATAAAGCAAAAGCCTTCTTCCCTTTTCCTTTGATGCTTGTTTTCAGTTTCAGGAGGCCCTGACCTTGAGAGTTACTATTAGTTTGTCAAAGAAAGTATTTAGTCAGCAAACAAGATGTCCCTTCAGTGTTTTCAAATAGTATTTGGTTCTTTTCAGTTATTTCCACACTTGTTTGTGTGTGAACAAATAACTTTCCCAAAAGACTGAGGCTTCTGGATAGGTCTTGCTGCATTTTATTCTCTGATTTAAGATACAAGTTGTCAAGAGGATTTAGGAAATTAAAAGATTTTGTGCTTTAGTGACATCATTAAAAAAAATAATAGTAGCTTCAAGGAAGTACACTTCTTTGGTAACCTGGAAACTGTACTTGGCTCTAAATCAAGAGATGTGGGCCCCAGGTCTAGCACCATCAAATCGCTTACCATGTCTGCACCTATTTCCTCATCACTAGAAATGTCCAGCTCAACTTGACTTCAGTGAGCTTTTAATCATGTAGGAAAAACATCTAATACATGCTAAATCTAAGTATTACAATGTTAAATAAACATTATTTCCCAGTTTAAAGCAATATTGAAATACATTGAACATTAACATAATCAGTGTTCTGTTCTTTCTCTCTCAAAACTTCAATACTATTTTCAAAGGGCTTGTTTATGATGATGGTGGTTATCCCACAAGTTTACAATTGTTATTGCTCAAATGTTTTGTTATTACTGGCATATTTTTAATAACCCTTTTATGATCCTTTATGGTTTCTATTCCATCTATTCTATTCCAACTTCTATAATTTCCCTATTATCATGAATCCTATGGGTAATTATGCCTTTTTGGCATTGTAAGAACTTCAGACTAAATCTACTTGAAGCCAACAAGCTGCATTATAAAAGAAACACCCTTTAAAAGTCAAGACAGGGCTTCCCTGGTGGCGCAGTGTTTGAGAATCTGCTTGCCAATGCAGGGGACACGGGTTCGAGCCCTGGTCTGGGAAGATCCCACATGCTGCAGAGCAACTAGGCCCATGAGCCACAACTACTGAGCCTGTGCATCTGGAGCCTGTGCTCTGCAACAAGAGAGGCCACGACAGTGAGAGGCCCACGCACCGCGATTAAGAGTGGCCCCCGCTCGCCACAACGAGAGAAAGCCCACGCACAGAAACGAAGACCCAACACAGCCAAAAATAAAAAAAAAAAAAAGTCAAGACATCTGGCACTGTGGAGATAAGAAGTGTTTTGAAAATTGATTTCAATCAGTTGATCGTGAATTGGTAGCTGGTCACACTCATCTCTGGGTCACTTAGGAGCATATTCCAAGTAAACTTATTGGCATTAACATATAAATATGGAATCACAGCTAGCAAATTCGAGAAGAAAGCCACACCCCAACTGTGAGAAGCTCACTTCTCTCAAGGATTTCATAGTCATCTATCCTTCCCAAGCTCGGCAGTACACACTCAGTGTCCCCCTTACATTCTGGTAGTCACAAGAATTCTGAGACCAAAAGAGATATTCTCCACATAAAAAGTTGGCAAGCCACAGCACAGATTAGGTGCTGTCCAGTAGAAACAGAATGTGAACCACACATATGATTTTAAATTTTCTAGAAGCCACATTTTAAAAAGTAAAATAAAAAGAAAATAAATTTTAATAACATATTTCTAATCCAATATATCTAAATATTATCATTTTAACATGAAATCCATATTAAAATGAAATACATATTTTGTATTCCTCTTATCGTGCTAAGTCTTCAAATCCTAGAGTGTATTTTATCCTTACTATTCATACTAGCCATGTTTCAAGTGCTTGGCAGACTTATGGGGCTAGGAGCTACCTATTAGCTAGCACACTGCCCAATACTTTTTTTTGGCCCCATATTCATTTTTCTGTTTTCATCTAACGTTGCACAACTACAAACACAGGTTCAAGGTAAACACATCTACTATTATATTCCAGAGATTTAAAATGAGTACAAATCTGGTAGAATTTCAGACCCAGAACTCTTCTTTTCCTTTAATATGAGGGACACCACCAGGGCAACAGTTTCTTATGGCACAACTTTAACTATGCCATGCCTTTACTTGGAAATAGACTTCCTTCAATTCATGACAGAGTCCATAGACCATGACTGACTAAAAAGAGACTTAAGTCATAGCTTAAAAAATATAGGATCACTTTTTCTTGGGCACTGAAAGACTGCCTGTTAGAGAAAGAGAACAGAGGAAACCTCCAGCAATTATCCAAGTGCTATCCTCTCACTGTACAAGACTGGGCCCTAGAGAAAGAAGAATGATTCACCTAAACGCATACAGCTGGTTGACAGCAGATCCAGATTGGTAATCTACATTTCTGGTTTTGTAACTTTCTGTTCAGGGTGTTGAATGTCACACAGTCAAGCCTACTATATATGTATTTCTACTGCACAGAATCACGTTGGTATTTCCCCATAATTTTTCCTATGTGGGCTCTTAAGAATAAATATATTAGGCATGAACAAGTACAAGTGACTTCTAAACTGCAAGAACTGCAGACTCGTTCTGAAGCAGAGGAACGAGGCCTACGGTATAGCAGCCGCGCAGAACATATACAGCTTTGGAATCGACAGGTAAAAACGAGTTCTGGTTCTACCTGTGGTAAAAAACTAGCTGTGTGACCTTGAGCAAATCTCTTAACATCTCCATGACCCAATCTCCTTATGTGCAAAACGACTGGCAGAGGGAGGATTAGATTATTTCTAAGGTCTCTTCCAGTTCTAAGATACTTATTCTAATTCCTGCTAGACAAACGATTATATGATAACAACTTAAGTTCATCTTCTACTTAGAAGAAAAATGAATGCTGCCACCTGTTCTCTTTATGGATACTTCTAAGGACTGGCCAAATTATACTGAATATTTTATACAGAAAAAAATTAAATTTCAAGCAATCACTACCATAACACTCTTTCTCAATGAGCAAGCCTCCTAGAGCAGTAAGCATTACACAAAGTGATAGGATAGCATGGTTAAAACTACACTTTCCTTCAGAAAAGTTCATTTTACTGAAATAAAAGTGGGAAATGGATGATTTATAACAATGTTGCATGGATACATTTTTTTCTTTTTACATTTTGAACTGAAAGGTAATTTATTATAATGGAAATTTTGGTATAAAATATCTCAATACTTCTACCACTGCTTTAAATTCATTAAATAGATACATATACAGCACCTTCTCTGAGCCAGGCAATAGTGAACTAAATTGATATAATACTTGCCCCCATGAATTTTATAGTCCAATGTATAGATCTAAAGGAAATTAAACTAATGCAAGGATTGAGTATATAATATAGCCACGTCGACCTTCCAATATTAAAAATTGATCTTAAAAAAAAAGCAGCTTTATAAAAATATAGACCTTAATCCATGTTTACCTTTCTACCTGTACATGTGATTAAGAAGACAGAAGTGAGCACATTTGTTCTAAAGCAAGAACTGGAAATACAAGGTTGTGGATATACAGCAGGGTCCTGTATGCTAACGTGTTGCCTTAAAACTCCAAGGCTTCGGAGACATAAAGACTTTAAGTATATATATTTTCTGCACAGCATCACATCATTATTTCCTCTCAAGGATTTCATAGTTATCTATCCTTCCCCTCATCTCCCAAAATGAAGCCAAGTCCCCATACTCCTGATTTCCAACAATTAGCAACACGGAGAATTGGTGGAAAGCAGGATACAATTGCTCATACTCCATTTGCTGGCCTTCACCTGAATTGGCTTTAAGTGATTAATATTTTGCTATAAGGGCCTTTCTTTCCATACGTATGTTTTGCCTAAAAAAAACCCTGGGGCTTATTTAATTCTTTAATTAAGAGTCTTTATATTCCAGTAAAGATTAGTGATTGCCCAACATCACTCCTGCTACTACTGTGTTTCTGTTGAAACAATGTGGAATGCAAAATTCCATAGGATATTTTTATAGTAAGGAAAAGTAAAGAGATTCCCTTAATAAATTACAAAAATTACAAATTCTGTTATGCCTTGCATTCTGAAAATGCAATATATTAAATGCACCAGTGGTCATTCTTGGAAAACAATATTGGCCTTCCTCATTCTTACAGCTAGAAACCTAAACCAAAGAGCCTTTATGGTACAAACTTTATTATGGTCCTAGAAGAGAAAAAGATGAAGTAAAGGCACCCCTGTAATGTTCAGAACAAGGAAAAACACATAAACCCACAGTAGCTAAAGAAGGAAAAATACAGTAAACCCAATATCATCTACCCCATATCTATAGACCATCATTTGTAAGATTGGTGTCCACCTCTGCTAACAAGACGGGTAGGCAGAGTCTACTGTCAGAGTATCAAACACATTTGAAAGTAAAACGGGGAGAAAGGATCACTTCTGTAAGGCACTAGCCAAATGCCAATTTTTATGTACTGCTTTCTTTCAAAATATTCAATCACACCTAATAATTGGCAGGAAACACAAAAAGGCTCTCACTCTCATGCTGTTGCATTCACTTCCCCTGGGGTACGTGGCCATTTGTGGCCACTAGCAGCAGCGAGGGAAAACCCCAGGGAGACCAGATAGGTTCAATTCACCCCCACCTCTTCTGCATCTACACCTCTCTGTTATTAATACACTTTAGCCTTGTGGGCTAAAGGGGTCCTTAAAAGCATCAAAGGAACATTTTTCTGGGTAGAGAGAGAGCTAAAAGGATTTTTCTGTTATTAAAGAAAAATATAAAGACAAGCCAAAATATCAAATTCAATTGATGTTTCCTGAACACTTTTCATTTAATAAGCTCCTCAATGGTTTGTTAGAACTAAGAACATGTCTCGCTCGTAGAATGAAATATGTCTTATAAAGTCCCCACGAAAGAAGAATGAGCATTCTTTTGTATAGAATGCTTGCTTTGTAACAATTCCACTTTTTGCTACTTTAAAAATATTTTTCATCTTCACTATGTCAAAATAAAAATGTGTAATTAGCCGGTTCTAATCTCAGAAGTTACAATAATATATGTCTTTTCTCATTTACAAATTCAGTAACTATATGGATAGGACTATGTCCTATGACTACTGAGAAAGATTCATTTGTGAACTTCACCATTAATGTATACTGACTACTACAAGTGCAGCACAATGCCAAGTGACTTATTTAATATGAATTATTAGAATATACAGAATGGACAAGCCTCTGACATACATCTGTTTCCCAAACATTTATTGAGCACTTAGCATGCACTACTACTTGCTGGGAATATCATCCTAAAGAAAGACACAGTCCTCCTGCCTTATGGTACATACAGCCTACTGGGGGTGACGATCAGGGAGCTGAAAAGTGAGAATGATGGTGGAATAAGTGTTTTGCTTGGGAATTAAGGGGTGCTCACACAAGAGATAACCTAGGTCACATTTAGGGGCCAGAAAAGGTTTCAAGGGGAGCATGATGACTGAACAGAGGCCTAGAAGGAGCAGAGAAGTTAGCCAGGCAATGATCAACAACAAATGTTTTTTTTAAAAAAAAAAATCATTTGACACAAAATCAGCTTAAGACTAAGGAACGCTCCTAAGCCATTTAATTGGGATAAATTTTCCATAGGAGATAAGCCTTGAGCATAATTTTCAGAAAAGGAAATTGTAGCTTTAAGGTAGAACAGCAGTCTTTTGTGTTCCATCAGTCTTTGGTCTCACTCTAAACAGCCAAAAAAAAAAAAGAGAGAGAGAGAAAAACACAAAACAAAATACATACTGTGCCTCTAGGACAGTCCTAGAATATGCTAAAACACTCCCAGGCGATACTTTTTTTTTTTTAATTTTAGAGAGGAAACAGCATACAATTCCTTGAAATCTTTTGGGCACCCCTAGGCGTCTGTGTCTGCTTTGCTCTCGACTTCAGGACTTCTGATACCCGATTCCCAGAATAAAGAAATAGGGGACTCCTCACACTGAGGAGACCTGCCCATAATGATGCCACTGAGATCTCAAAGCCTAATGCTGGATCGCACACTTCTTTGCAGAAAAACTCTCAATAATGAACCTAAGAGCAGTAGTAGAAGCCGCAGCACCAGCAGTCAACTTTATGCAACGCTTACCAAGTATGAGAAGGGTTTTATGTTAATGATCTCATTTCACCCTCACAATACTTCTGTGAGATAGGTACTATTGTTACCTTTGTTTTATGAATGAGAAAGTTAAGCTTACAGAAGTTAATTAAGGTGCCTTGGATCACACAGCTGGTTCGTGCTGCAGTGGGATTTAAATCCAGGCTTGCCTAAAACCCAGGCTCGGGCTTTTAGACCACTTGGAGGTACTTGCTTCCTGCCTCTAACACCATCCACCAAGGCTAACATATAAGAGAGGGGAAAGAAAAGAAGCTCCAGTGGAACAAGAACAAAGATGAGAAGGGAGAGCACAGAGCTTCTAACACTGCAGGTGAATTACTATCTAATGGAGAAGAGACTGGGGAGATGGGAAAAAGGAAGATCTGACTTAGGTTACTGAAATAATACAGTACTTAAATTGATTAAAAGAATCTGCAAACAACAACAAGAGGCAGCAGGCAATCCTTTTGGATTCACAATTGTGCACAATTTGAATGCTCTGCCAGCTCTTTGAACAAACAGAGGCTGGGCTTCCTCCTTGCCCCTAGGTAATCAGCATTAGAAGGTCAATTCTGAAAAGTAAAAATTTTCCATTCATCTTTCTTACATATTGAACAATATAATTGCATTATGTTTTAAGGAAGAGCAACAATCCTCGCTTTCATCTTTGAATTTTAAGATAAACTGATCCACCTGTGTCATCAGCAAGCGAATGAAATTTACTAGATTAGCAGCAAGTTCTCATCTCAAATATTTGCCCTTTTGTCTTAATTTTTATTGAATTGTTTGAAATTCTCTTCCTTTTTTAATACATTGCTCTTCTTCAGTATACACATCCTGCGTAATCACACCCTCAAAATATCACAGGTAATGATTATTCCAGGGGTCAGCAAACTAAACCCCACAGGCCAAATCGGGCCCACTGCCTATCTTTTTTTTTTTTTTTTTTTTTTTGCGGTACGCGGGCCTCTCACTGTTGTGGCCTCTCCCGTTGCGGAGCACAGGCTCCGGACGCGCAGGTTCCGCGGCCATGGCTCACGGGCCCAGCCGCTCCGCAGCATGTGGGATCTTCCTGGACCGCGGCACGAACCCATGTCCCCTGCATCGGCAGGCGGACTCTCAACCACTGCGCCACCAGGCAAGCCCTGCCTATCTTTTGTAAAGTTTTATTGAAACACAGCCATGTTCATTCATTTACATATCATCTGTGGCTGCTTTGTCCAACCACACCAGCAGAGTTTAAGAGTTGCAACACAGACTTTAAGGTCCACAAAGTCTCAAGTATTTAGTGTCTGGCCCTTTATTTAAAAAAAGTTTGCTGCTCTCTGCCTCTATACCATTGGTAAGTCCCCAGATAGAAGACTTTACTATTCTTCTCTAGAATTTGTCATCTGGATTCCCATTAATTCACTCATTTATTCATTCGTTAACCAACTAACGTTTGTGAAGCAACTACTATGCACCTGGCACATAGATGAAAAACTGGTCATAGACTCGTGAAGAAACAGAAGACAACCACCATGCAATGACCACTCTAATGAATTAGGAGCATGAAGAGAAGGAAGCCTGGAAGGTATCACGTTGAGGGAATCAGACAGGTCTAAATTCAGTTCATTACAGAGGTGATCAGAGGGGTGAAAAGCAAGAATACAGTTAGTTCCGTTCTCTCCTTGGCAAACTCAGGGGTGCCCACACACGAGGGTAACCAAGTCATACTTCAAGGAGTGGAAGGAGATTAAAGGAAAGGATAGGAAGAACCAAACCGAGACAAAAACATTTAAAATGACTCATGCCGTTCCAGGGAGTATACAGCTTGGGCATTTAAAGGTTTCTGAAATACTATTAATTGTTTAAGTAACAATGTCTAAAGTCTTTGAGTTACAATATGCTTTCATGACTTCACACAATATGCTTTCATGACTTCACAAAAGACACATACTAGCTTACTGCAGATCTTCAATATTATAAAAGTGTTCAGATGGTTCGGAAGAGATGTAGCTTGTTTGTGAGATCAGGGGAGCTCACCATCTCCAAGGATCTAATGTTATTATCACCAGCTCTGTCCTCAAATTATAAGGATTACATAATTTCAGGTGTTGAACTTAACACAGTAAGGGAAACGATTTAACTCAAGATCTAACTGTGGTTGGTGCACCACAACCACCAATTGCAATTTTCCCTTTTTGTTCACCCAACATCATCCCCAAAACTCATTGATCCATGTTGAACCTTATAAATGAAGACGCCAGCCTCATGTGTGAGCAGAAGGTAAATACTTACCTAATGAATAAGTGATTGATGCAATGATTGAGTGTGATTGCTCCTTTGGCTTTCTGATCAATGGCACTGGATGAAATACATACCACGGACATACACTGTCAAAGTGAATACCTAGAAGTTAAGCTTAACTATAGCAAGGCAGCATAAATGACACTCAGTCTTGTTTTGTTTTTGATCCACCTAATATTTCTCTCTCTAGTAATGGGTGAAAGCCACAACAGTGAAAAATTCTTAAAAACCTAACAACCAAATAAGACGTACACTGAACGATTTCAGTGTGATTAATTTATTAATGAATCAGACAATAAACATTCGATTTGACTGGGTACCTGAACACAGGTTGTACTTAACATAAAAATGAAGCATCTGTCCTTTAACAAATGTTAATAAACTTAGGCTAACAAATTCCCTTACTTAAGTGATTTTAAAGTGATATTTTATGTCTATTTTGAACTTAAATATTTAAATGATCATCCATTGGCCCAAACAAAGTACCACAGGAGAAGAGTTAAAATGTTCATTTAATAAAATAATAAATGAAATTGCTTCATTTTGGAAGGAGCAGCACACCAAGGTAAGCTTTTATTCAACAAACATAAATTGGCATTTTTTTAGTAAAGAAAAATGGTTAGTATGGTTGGAAACCTTTACAAAAAAATGTTATCTGGGGGATTCTCAAAGCTAGTAAGGGTGTGAAACATCACTTGCAACATCAAAAAATACACTCTATTTTAGCTTGATAAGCTATATTTATATGCTGAAATGTAAACAATGCTGGTTTAAAAAAGAGAAAAAGAAAACTGATGGGTTTCTTGGCTCTGACACTATCAGAGCATTTTTTATTGAGTGTGGTCTCTGGTGTAAGTGGAAATCACTGTTTGAAAATATATATAGCTAAATAGTCCTGAATACTTTTAAAATCCGAAATGAAAAGAAAAACCCACATTTAAATTTACTTTGTTTCCATGTGGCCAAGGAATCCAATGTTAGAAGTTAACAAGAATCTACACTATTCCTCTCCCTAATGTAGCCAAGCTTCATGTGTACTTGTGATATCACAGCATGTTCTTACAAAAATTAATTTCAAATCAAAAAGGTAGGATAATGATTACTTTCAGCAGAGGAACAGATAAGGTAACAGAAGGACACTGTGGCTTAAGCACTGAGAGTATATAATTAGGAACAAGAAAAATCAGAGTATTCTTGACTGTGTATTGCTTTTATTTTTCTCCTGATGGACTTTGAGTTTACGTTAAAAGAGCTATTAAAAATCTGCCTCTGGAAAAGATCTATTAAAAATCACAAACACAGAAATACTTCAAGAATACAGGAGTCGGAGAAAAATGGGTCATCTTATAAAACTGATTATGTGAACTCTCTACATGCAGTGCATATGTCAGCAACCAGGAAAAACAATATCCAGATAAATTCAGCAGATATTCTTTCTTCTGGAGAAAAACCTGTATCTTTCTGAACACTGTGAAGTCAAGAGGGTAGGGTGGGAGCCGTTAAGTTTTATCCATGAGCATAAACACCAGGCTGGCTTTTGAAAAATAAGCCAAACCCAAAATAGCCCAGAAAAAAATATTTTGTAATTAAAAAAAAGAGCTATATATATATTTTTCCTGTCCAAATCTGGAATCCTTACTATCTTATTTTAAACAAGCCAGAGATTGCAAGCTTCTATCTGTTTGGATAGAAAATAATTTATATAAATGTTTTGTTCAAGCCCAAAAGGGAAAGAGAGTTTAAGTATACAGTGCATGAAAGATGCATGCCCAACTTCAAAACAGCTTAGTGCACAGAGGAGGAAAAGTAATCTAACCTTCTGTTAGTCATTCGCAGCAGTCTTTAAGCTTAAATATCTTGCAATTTGCAACATTGTTTCAATGACCCCCAACCTTAAGAGATTAACCCAAATTTCATAACTGCCCTGCTCTGGTGCCTCTTCGATGGGGCGAACAAGAGGGTCAAAGAACAAAATGGATGCAAAAATCTGTATTTTGCACCCTTCCTCTGCACTTGAGACAGAAAAACGGGGCAGATAAATCTGTATAAGACTAAACCAAATCTCTTTAATTCCAGTCAGCTTTTATCATTCAGTCACTGAGTCTGCGTGTGGAAAAATTCAGGCTAATTCCCCCTAGCAACAGCCTCAGCCTATCAGGACACTTTATGTTCCAGGCAGCTGCCAGCCGGAGAGAATAACGCTAAGTAGGTCAGGCCTGTATTTCTAAAAATGCTACGGTCTAGTAACCCCACTGTCCCGTCTGTCTGCCCTGCCCCATAATAACCTCAATTGCTTGGTGACACAATGACATACTACCCTGTTAGAGAGCAATCACATCATGCTACATTATTCTGCTCCAAGCATGACTGCTGGGTGAAGGACCCTCGGAGGGACAGCATTAATCAGGCAGCCATTCACGTCCACCAGCACTTCACTCGAGAAACGGGGACTGCATTAATGACCAGCTGTTTGAACTAACACAAACAAAATCATGTCTTCCACCCTGTTGGGTGCACAGAATACGCTATTCTGATCTGGCAGGTTCCGCTTCTTGACTAAATCGAAGATGTAAATTAAACGGGCTCCGACAATCTCAGCTTCGGCAACCTCAGAGTAAGTATATTTAAAT
The DNA here is from genome assembly GCF_949752795.1 of Hyperoodon ampullatus. NCBI lineage: Eukaryota > Metazoa > Chordata > Mammalia > Artiodactyla > Ziphiidae > Hyperoodon > Hyperoodon ampullatus. The sequence goes on from NC_136923.1 coordinate 88,161,994, forward strand.
TATATTACATGTGAGTCCAAAAGCTACTGATTTAATATACACAGCTTTCCTTGCCTCCGATTTTCCCTAATCCACATTAAAAAGGGAAATGCATACATGGGTAACGCAATACATATGCACATATTACCCAGGCAGCCAAAAGCAGGGAGCTGAACTAAAACTGACTTCTCTTCGGGCAGAGAACAAAGCGGGCGAGAGTAATTGTGCAGTGTGAACACAAATACAAATACAAAATGAATGCCCTGGAGGAGCGCTGAAAACAAATAAGAGTAAACATCCTAAGCCTACCGACCAATCAGCTCCTCCCACCGTCTCTTTGTGGGGCGGTAGTTACACCACAATCTCTAAGCACCAGAGGCAAGGGAGGGAAATGAACGTGGCCTTCAAATCCCGACCACTGTGGTGCCCTGACTTCCCATGGGGTTACTAACAGACTGCTGTTTGGCTTCAAGACAACCAAGGCTCCGTCAAGGTTTATACGAGGGCCACCAACAAAAATCAGGACTCCACGGGAGTTTTCGAATTCTAAAATGCAAATTGTCGCATGTAATTGACCCTACTGACCTGAGTGTAACTTTTAACTCCTCTCCACATTAATGCACAAAAACAAGCAACCAAAAACTATGTGTGGATGCAGAGATAAGGGAGACTGGCAGCACGGTTTGGGGCTACGTGGGGAAACATCGCGTACCAATGGTTCAGGCGCTGATATTTCCTTGCACAATTAATCCGCATTTTTAAGGGTTCAGTTTCATTTAATGAATATACAGTATCCCCCCGCCCCGTGACAAATTGATAATTCAGCCTTCAATTATGCAGAATTCAGCAAGTCTTAGACATGTAATCCATCAGTATTTGATTTACAAACACAGAAAATTCCTTAATCCATTTGCCCTTGTTTGAACTGGGTTTGATAACTTAGTTATGACTATCTTCTTCACTTTGTGGCACACATCACACAGTTATTCTTGGAGAGATACAGTCACTGACGCAACCATGAACCACTAATTACAAGCTGCTGACATTCTGCTTGTCTATGCAGCTTTGAAGTTCTAAGTCTGTTTTTCTCTCATATGTGCTTGCTCAGTTTCATTCTCTTTCCCTCACTGCTCCCCTCCCCCCGTCATTCCCTTTTTCCTTCTTCCCACTTTAAGCGTTTCTGGATTCGCTCTAGGACTACCTGGAGAAAGCAGTAAGAGCGATCAGCTTCTCCAACCTGATTTCTTTCCATTCCCTCCCTACTCCCCACACACGCACAGAGATCTACAGTTTGGAAGTACAGTAATAAGGTCCCCACCCAGCCCCACCCGCGGGAATGCATCAACAGCTGGCCAAACATAATCCAACACACAGAGCGGCCTTTGTAGAAATAGTAACAAACAGTGAAAGGGCCAGACAGGCGGCCCAGAAGAGCTCCCCATGACAACTGGGAAAGCTCCTTACCCTCAGGTTTGAGCTGACTCCACCAAGCTGGGCTTGGAGCACCACAGCTCAGGCACCCAAATCCAAAACAAGCCTCAAGTGCCTCCCCCAGCTTCACCAGAGGCTCTTCCCAGGGCACTCGTGTCTCCACACGGCTAGGCAGACGCAGGCTCTCTCTGTATTGAGTATGACCGGGCTCTGCCACATGGCACGTGCCCTCAAAATGCGACCCCGCCATCCCAAATCTCAGGAACAGCATCTGCACCTGAATCTAACCAACTACCTGTGAGCTGGTAAGACCACCTCTTCCTTAGAAAAGGAATTTAAAATTCTTTTTAAAATTATAGGCTGATCCGGGAATTCTAAAACATGTAAATATAAGACTGCATTCATCTCCATTGAATGTTTAGCATCTGAAGTCTGTGGTAGCCAGCTGGTCTCAAAGTCATCTGGGATACATTTATTTTGATTAAATTGATCAGATTTCTATTTACAGGATAGAATTTTTCACCATACTGAATACAGCTGTGTTTACAGGGATTTGCAGAAGAAGAAGAAAACAAAACCCTACAATCAGTCCCAGTGAAGCACAGAGCACTGAGAACTTCAAGGAGTTAAAGCTGAGGAGGGATGCTTTCACATTAACAGGAAAATTCTGCATGCAGCTGCTTTGGCCATGCTCTCTAGCTAGTCAGGAAATGGGTGTTGAGCTGAAGCTGAAAATACAAGCTGCAATCAAGCCCGACCCAGCAAAGTGACAGACTTCCTGTGTAAAATGGTCAGAAATCTCTCTTTTTTCATGTCTCTACATGCATGCACATGCATTTAAATCCATGCTGCAAGGCTGCTCTTTTCTCTGGGGACACTGGTACAGTCACCTAGCCCATCACAGTTTCTTCCTTGACGGCACCGGGCACATCCAGACTACAATTTACAGTTCCTCCATCCATGTACTGGGTTACAAATTATGCCATCCTCCCTAGAATGAGAACGCAGGGCGAGCGGCAGACAAACGGCATCCGGCATCTCTTTCTTCTCAGGCGCTCGCTTGCTCTGCTTTCCTCCAACTCTGCCTCGTCGTCAGGCAGGCAGACACATCAGATACCTGGTTTATCCATCTTCAGCTCCACTCTCAGGTAAAATGCCACCACATCTCGGCATGGGTTTCCCCCCAAGACTAATCCCTGGGAGCAGCCCGAGCTGGGTGCGCCCTGCGGAGGATCGGTGGGCATTGGATGGACAGTATTCCTAACTTCTCCTGCCTGGTCCTTGGCATTCTTTCTATCCATCCCACCCCGGGTCTTTTGCAGCATCACCCTGTCCTCCAAGTCCCTTCATCCGGCCGCGCGGGGACCCTGGCCAGAGCTCCACCAGCAGGTCCTTCTTCCTCACTGCGTACACCATCGATGGCGGGTTCGGGTGCACCACGGAGAAGCCGAGGCCAGGAAACGGCAGGAGCAGCTCAGGTAACCAGGGGAAGCTTGGCGTGCCCACAGCGATGCAGCCCTGGAGCTGTGAGGAAAGATGGTCTGGCTTCAGAATTAAAATTTTAAAAAAAAAGAAAGGAAGGAAGGAAGAAACACAAAACAGCGCAGCTCGGTGCCTGCGGGGGTGGAAAAAACAGACACAAACCATAAAAAAAGCAAGAGTTAAAATCAAATTTAAAAAAAAAATAATGCATAGATCAGAGTACTTCATGTGACTTTTATTTCTGACGTTTCTCGGGTTACTGGCCTCCCCGCCCCCTCCAAAATCTCTTCTGCCCCGAACGCTACTGTCCATGAGTGCCGAGTCACAAAGGCTTTTTGCTCCAAAGTGCTGCAGACCCAGCATCACATGAGAAGCCACATGACAACTGCAGTCGGCTGCTGATGTGGTCAACTGTGTTGCCGAGGCACGGGAGTAGGGGGGAGACCAATCTGCAGTGAGACCTGCCCCTCTCATGCTGCCAGGAAGAAATTTCCTTAAAAGAACAATGAGGAAAAGGCATCTCCGAAGAAATGCTTGTGAATGCCTACAGACTTTCCTATACACACACTTACATAGCCTAAAGAGACCATGGGTGCTTGGAGACATTTTGAGGATGCTGTACCGCAGACACTAGCTGGATGGCAGCAAGATTATTTCTAGTTTGTATGAGTCAAAGCTGATTCCACTTAACTGGATTCCTGAAAAGCACACACCATGTCTTCAGAGCATGATCAGGCTTGGAAAACCAATTCTATTATCTCTCCCTGCAATCTGTATCTGAACCTGCATTCTGAATAATTTATTTTTAGACTAATAAGATGCTTGCCAAGACCGCTCCCCCTTTCTTCAGTGAGTGGCACAGGCAATATTCACCCAAGTGGGAGAAGCTTGCCCCTTTGTAGGGAGAAAAGACGAGACGGTTTTCATTATTTTCAAAAAATGCAATTTCTTATTTAAAGGCATACAAACATATAATAAAGTTCTCCTGGAAGTAAGCATTAAAAACAAGCAAAATGTTTCTGCTTCATTGAATCGACATGCCTCTTATTTGCAGTTTGGCATCTAATGCTGGCAAATGGTGGTGAAATTTTTCTAATGCTGCTCATGGCTGCATCTAGAGCCCTTAAGCCACTTGGATATTGCTACTTGTCAGCAGGGTGAGAGCAAACAACTGCTTTCTGGAGCACCTCTCTGCAGAGATGCTGCACTGCCAGGTACGTTTTACTAGTTACATTAAGGCAGGTAGGAGAGGGGTGGCCTCAGGGCCTTGTAGATTCCGTCACTCATCCTGGAATTAAATACGCTGCCAATTTGGGACATCCTGCCCATGATGTGAGAGGTATGCTTCTTTAGAAAATTTGATCATGCCACCTAACTAGAACCAGAGAATCAGTAAACAGGTGGCAAGAATTATCTACAACTTGTCTTATTCAACTGTAGATGTCAAGGTAAGCGGCCCTTAATTCGTTCAAGATACACTGATCAGCCTCCAGTTGTAAGACAGTCAGGGATTGTCCTAGACACTGGGGAGAAGACGGGCAAGGTCTCTTCCATCCTGGAGCTCACAGTCCAGTAACTGCATGTATCTTTTTATCTTCAAAGCCAACCTTCTGGGCTTCCCTGGTGGCGCAGTGGTTGAGAGTCCGCCTGCCGATGCAGGGGACACGGGTTCGTGCCCCAGTCCGGGAGGATCCCACATGCCGCGGAGTGGCTGGGCCCGTGAGCCATGGTCGCTGGGCCTGCGCGTCCGGAGCCTGTGCTCCGCAACAGGAGAGGCCACAGCAGTGAGAGGCCTGCATACCGCAAAAAAAAAAAAAAAAAAAAAAGCCAACCTTCTCCCAATTTGGATACTCCAAAGACATCTAAGGAAGAAACCCAGCAGTCACGTTTTCATTCTTTCCTAGCCATCAACCTGTATGAACTCCCAAGTTCTATGGATTCTTTCCCTACAAACTACCCTTGAATTTAAGATCTCCTCTCCATTCCTCTATTCTAGAGTCTACGCTCATGCACTCACACTCAACAATCTTCTCGCTGGTCTCCTTCTTTGTTCCAGTCCACTGTGCAACCTGCCACTAGACGAATCCTAATAAACCACCATGTTCTGGATGTCCAGAACCCCTGTCCGTGGGGTCTGGGCAATCCACTGCCCCAAACTGAGGATGGCTCCTTATTTTTTTCACATGCATATGCTACCAGTAAAAGACACCCTAGGGCTTCCCTGGTGGCGCAGTGGTTGAGAGTCCGCCTGCCGATGCAGGGGACACGGGTTCGTGCCCCAGTCCGGGAGGATCCCACATGCCGCGGAGTGGCTGGGCCCGTGAGCCATGGTCGCTGGGCCTGCGCGTCCGGAGCCTGTGCTCCGCAACAGGAGAGGCCACAGCAGTGAGAGGCCTGCATACCGCAAAAAAAAAAAAAAAAAAAGACACCCTATATCTGACTGTACATTATCTATTTCAGTAGACTGGTCTATTCCTGATCCTCTAAACACATCACCCATTGAATCAGGAAAAAAATAATAATTTTGACTTACTTTTGTTAATAAGTAGGCATAGAGCACTGTAAGGAAAACAAAGACACATGAGGCACTGTTCCTGCCCTCAGACCATGTATAATCTATGGAACCTGTGCTTTTTCTATTGGCACTTACCATGTACTATCATGAATTGCTATCTCTTCAAGGTCTATTTCCTATAACAATAATAAACAGGTCTAAATCTGCCTACCAAATGAATGTTGGCTAAACAGAGCCATAAAATGGCTGAAAAGGGAAAGATTACTTGTACCTAAATGTCAGGAAAGGTCCCCAGAGAACCCTGAGATCTGCAGTGAGCTATGAAATGTCTGGACAGGGTAGGGGGCGAGGTTTGGGTCATAGCAATTAATAGTAATAGCTATAGCGAAACACTAGCATTTAATTTATGCCAGGGTCTCTTCTAAGCATTTCATACACATGAATGCACTTAATCTTAACAATCCTGTGAGGGACTTATTGCTTGGAAAAGCTCTTTTCAATGATACAGAACAGAAGCACAAACGAGAGGTTAAATAAGCTGCCCAAGACTGCACAGCAAGTAAGACGTAAAGTACTTCTGGCCCCCGGGCACATCTTTTTAACTGCCATGCTGTACTGCCTCGGAGCTGGAAAACCACAAAGGTGAGAACACACAACCTGACTGAAGGTGTGTGAGGGGATCAATCTGGTTGGAGTATAAGTTTTGTAGAAGTGAGACCAGACCAGGGAGAGCCACACTATAAGACTAAGGCATTTTACCCTTATCATAAGCCACGCAAACAAAATTACAGGTAGCCACGGCTATAATTAATAGAGGGAGAAGGAAAGACTGGATATAAGGAGAGTAATCAAGAGGTTCCTGCAATAGCCTGACTTTAAGGGCATGGTGCCTGCACTCTGGTCGTGGCAGAAGAAAAACTGAGATGGATTCTGGAGGCTTTATGAGAAAAGAAATAACATTACTGAGGAATTCTTGGGGAATGGGGAAAATGATGATAGCAAAGTTGACTGCACATTTTTTAAGCCTGGAGAAATTAAGCAAGCAGCTCCTTGAGCTTAGGAGTTGTGTCATTCATCTCTGTTTCCTGAGTAGCAAGCACAACACTTGATACATTTTTTTTTAACATGGTGAGTGAATGAGTCCATAAGTAAATGGAGGTAGAAATGGGAAAATTAAAAGCAATTGTACATAGAAGGAAAAACTCTACAGAAAACTTAATATTTCATAGGACATCCAAGGGGAAAGGTCCATCATGAAATCATATACATGGAAATAGAATCCATTTTCTGTTGCCACCTTCGGCCCAGGTTTTCGATGATACCTGCTTTCACCCACACTACGCACCTCAGATGCTCCTCTTCAGGCCTGCAGGTCGCGTTGGCTCTGCCCTTCTCCAGCCACATCAATCTTTGCCCATCACCCGCAGACCCATCTTACCCAGGCCCAGCCCCTAATTTGAACACTGCACTTAGCAAGGCAATAAAATCAGTATCCTAAAATACTTTACCATTCTTTTTTTTTTTTTTGATACGTAGCAAAGCAGGGAAACCACACAAGTTTATCAGCCTTCGCATACAATCTTAGCTCACCAGAATACTAAATTAACAAATGCACCTCATTTCTTAGGCAGCTAATGAAGGTTAATATGACATACTGCCTCTGGCTCTGGAAGTAAAAAGGGGTATTACTGCCTCATATTATAGCTGGAAAAAAAAGTTTAATAATCTTTCTCATGAGCCACAAAGAATTGGGTTTTTAATACCCAGATATATTTTAGTAAAAGGCTAGTATATCATCTCTAAGTGGAGTTCAAGAGCAGTGTTAGATAACTGGGGCATTTCAAGACCCTGCTTACACTAGAGACCAAGGGAAAAAATACACAGTTAAAGCCAGATTTATTCTTACATTCTTAAAGGGAAAAAAATGCAAATTTATGTTGGGAGTATTTTTTATATTGCTTTAGATCAATTCTAGTGATTAATCTTTAAATATTAAGAAGGAAACTTGAATCTGACAAATAAGTGATTTCAAGTAAATGGGTAACATGTGAGTGAGGTCACTGGTTTGTTCAGTGACACTCACACAAATGTGTTATGTGGACCTTCTAGGATCAGATGGCATATTAAGCATGATGGGAGGAGAATAAAATGAATGAGGCACTGTCTAGGCCCATAAAGAGCTTATGATTCCCTCACCCAGGAAGACACTTCCCTCTCTTTGTCAAAGGGGACCTACTGCTTTCGAACAACAGTAAAGCACAGCAGAGGTTAGTTTAAAAAAAAAAAAAGATTGCTTCTTGAAAGGAAGTCAACCCATTAGGCCACGTTGAGGTCTTACCCATAAAAAGAGGGAGCTTGTATGATACGAATACTCAACCAGTGTGACTCTTAAATCCCTTAAGTGAATAAGAATGCTACGCTTTGTCTCTGCCATCCTGAGAGATATTGATGATAGTGACCAGGCTGTAGAGAAAAGAAGGCTCTATAGGCTTATTTACTAGGTTGCTAGAGGGCTTAAAATTGCATGCCATGTTTTCTAATTTCCCCACAATGGATACCGAATTAAGATTAGCTCTTCACAAAGCAGAATGACAAAGTGACTAATGGCTGGCAGAGCCCTGGTTTCCCCTCTTTCTGTTACCCAGTATTATTACCCTGATCCAGTTTACAGGGGCCAAATGGCAATTTGAAGGTGGAAAGACTGTGTTTGTTCACCTGTGAGTGGTCTGACCTTAGACTTTGCAGAGCAGTGTCAGGAAGTCGGTTTTTCCACGCTCTGTACAGTAAACAAAGACAGTGTGGCTGGGATCCAAATGTGACAGAAGGTCAGGGACCAAACTGCCTCAAAGACAAAGAGACCGCTTCCAGAAATTGAAACACAAAATAAATGTGAGCGCCATCAACATTCCAAACTGTGCTCCTGTCCAGTGTTTGATTCAAACAATGTGACACATACCCAGCGTCAAAGCATAATAGAAATAGAATCGTAAAACCCCAGGTGCAGGAAAGCACCTTAAAGGTCATCTTGTCCAACTGCAAAGCTGAATTGTGAACACTGCCCTTTAAAAATATCTCCTCCATGCAACACCTCCAGTGCCTGAAAATGCAGTGCCCTGGGAGGGAGAAGCCCATTCCATCTTTTGAAGCCCTGAGCCAAAAGGTCTGGTTCCACGGTAGGGGGAACCTCGCCGGAGCTTCTATTTATTGGCCCTCAATTTAGAAGCTTGGGAGCTCAAGTCTAGTGTACTTTTCACATGATGGTCCCTCAAATATTAGAGGGAATCTATCATCACCCACTCAGATGGTTCTTCTCTACACCAAATATTTGCAGTTTCTTTAGTCACTCCTCTGTGATGTCTACTCCACTCAACATCCCATTTTCCAGCCTATGAATACATTCCAGCTTATCAGTAGCCCTTTGAATGATGTGTCACATGAAACACAACACGAGGTTCCACAGTGTGGCTGCACAGAGTAAACAGTACTGTCACCTCCCTCCCTCCCTCTAGGAGTCCAGACTGCAATCAGTGAGGCATCATCTATCTGCCTTTGCTCTCCAGGTGGGCACATCACAGTGATGATTCACGGGGCTCACCCATGCCCGTGTTCATACGCCGTCCACCTAAACCATCAGACAGTGGTTTTAGGCAACTATATGACCCTTTTTGCTTTGTTTTTGGTTAACACAGATGAGCAGATTCTACGGTAACAAAAAGGAAAGGAGAAGTAGTAAACTACCCTTGAAGGAAATATAAATGTATTTGTAAATACACATACTATCTCTTTCATGGGAAGATACAATCCCCACAAGGGTATGAGTTCTCTGAAGGCAGTGAGTACACCTTCTGTTTTTCCTGTATCTCAACAGCACTGCATAAAATGAAATACCTCCAAGTATGTAAAATAGCCTGGCCCGGTAGGAAGACCACTGGACTTTCGGAAGTCAAAAGCTCTGGGTACTGGTAGCCATGTTGCCACCATCGTTTTATTTGCTATATGAGCATAGGTAAGCCATTCATCTTTTTCCACATCTTAGTTTCTTCAGGTGCAAAGTGAACAACTTCAACAATATGCACCTGGAGCTGCCCAGCATTTCAACAGTTTAGGTGGACTTTTCATTTCTAAAATTTTCTTTAATACAATGGCATAAATAAGACATTAACCCTTAGCTAAAGTTGCCTAAAGACTCTCATTGAAATTAGATAAGTTTTACATTAAATTGTCTCAAAACAAGTGAATGGCACATTCATGAATCAGAAAGGTCCTATGTCTAGAGTTGTTTATAAAAGAAGATGCCAATTAGATAAATTAGGTGAGTCTGACTCGGGGTCCTGAGATCTTTACCCTCGGATAAAATAACAGTTTTGAATAGGTGAACCAATTACTGAGATTCTTGGGGTAGGGAATAAAATAAATGTCATAATGTGATATCACTGCTTTCCCATAATCCAAATGTCTTCTGAAAATGTCTTTAACTATACAGAGAGAACCTTTAGGTTGAAAAGATCTAGTTTCTTTCACATGTTTTAACTAGAACCATGACAACAGAATTGCTTGACGTCAATCAGCAGTTCACACGATGGGAACACTCCTCACATTCTCAGTTAGAAAGGGAAGCATGATGGCCTATGGTCACTAACAGAATACCAGCTCACTGTGAGATCTGGCATTCCAGTAAAACTCACTCCACAATGAGATTCTAAGACACAACCCACCCTTGTAGCATTAACCTGACAGAACACAATAGTTAATCTTTTCACTAAGTATGTTATTAGACTATGCAATTTTTTTTCTTAGATCAAAAACTAGAAATAAAAATTGGAAGGGTAGGCTTGATTTTCACGAAATCAGAGCACAGTTTTGGGCCAGCCTTTCTTTCTGCACGTCCTTCACTGTTCTGGGCTCAGCATCCTCTTCTGCAAAGCAAGGAGGACTCTGAGTGTCCAGGCTCTAATACTCTCTGCTTATAGGTCAGAAGCTTTTTCTTTTTCCTTGTAAGGTCTTCTGTTCTCAACATGTAAAGTACCCTAGCTATCTATGATCCTGGACATCCACAAGTCACACTGCCTCCTAATTTGTCTCATTCTCAGAAGCCTCATGGCAAAGGCCCTACTGCAACACCATTGTCTCAGTCTCAAACCACCATCTGGGAGTCAGGCAGAGAGTTCTCAAGCTAAGATGCTGGGCTTGAGTAGCAAGGGTCACAGGGCACACCAGTGAGCCTGACGAGAAGCCGTGACTATGCGATGCACCTGTGTTCCAGACACACGCAGCACTGGGGAGAGAGACTGATGCTTTTTGGTATTTGCAGAGTATAGCTAGATAGCAAATTGTTATCTAATTAAGTGGCTAATGGTACTTGATGTGAACAAAAGTTGTAAACATTAGCTTATTGTCACCAATATAATACTCTAAAATGCAATTAGCACAAATGACCTCATCTCCCTTCAAGTCGTGAGGCAGAGTTTTAGAGGAAACTTTAAAATAATTGAAATGTCCATGTTTAGCATGCCAAACACATACAGATATATATCACTGGCTGTTAAGACAGTGCAGTTTTCTCAAGCGATCGACTTAGGCATACATCTGAAATGTAGATTGCATGTCACATTGGAGCACTGCACACCTGCATCTGCTGTCCTTTGCTACAGGTCCCCCAAGATCAGCACTATAGTGTTATGGTGCCTATAGGAAGGTATAGATGTGGAAGGAGATAAGAGTGCCAGAAACAGACGAGATGTTTACTTTTTCTTCCATTTGTTTGAATGCATGGTTTATATAAAATTCATTGCATAAGGTGAGAAACTTAGGTTCTCTTAAAATTTTCTGGAACATGAGATTCTGTGTGATTTTTTATGAAGTGAACTGTAGCTCGGAGATCATCTTTTTCTTCGTGAAAATAATTGAGCTGACGTTAAACACTGGTTCTTGACACCCTTTCAAGCACACACACACACATATACACATTTTGTGTGCAGATGGATATTATGTGTATTTATCTTATTATAAAGTCAGGAAATTTACATAATTATATAAACAAGTACATGAAATTATACAAATATATAGAAGATATTGTCAACACAGATCATTCACTTAAATTTAATAAAGTTGGCTCTAAATCTTGATAGTCTATATTCAAAAGACAAATATTTGTTATTACTGAGGATGTTCCAAAGAATATTCTTTCTGAAGACTCTAAAGAAAAATTTTAGATATTTTAAAATACTAATATAGACATAAGTATAGCATCTCTTTTTTTTTTTTTTTTTTTTTTTTTTTTTTTTTTTTTGCGGTACGCGGGCCTCTCACTGTTGTGGTCTCTCCCGTTGCGGAGCACAGGCTCCGGACGTGCAGGCTCAGCGGCCATGGCTCACGGGCCCAGCAGCTCCGCGGCATGTGGGATCTTCCCGGACCGAGGCACGAACCCGTGTCCCCTGCATCGGCAGGCGGACTCGCTACCACTGCGCCACCAGGGAAGCCCTAGCATCTCTTAATGTGAGTATTTTGAAAGGACAAAATTATTTGTGTGGGTATAATAAAGACGATCTTATCACTGAGGCTGTAACAAGCCCTATCTATCAGTAAGATCTTATTGTTATCAGTTATCATTATTATCAGTAATGTTGTGAAACATTGGGAAAAGAATCATTCTAATAACATTGAACACTTAATTATCACTTAACACATGCTAGGCAATGCTCTGAGCACTCCACATTCAATCCTCACAAGGAAACCTATGACTTAAGCATTATCCTATCTCCATTTTACAGATGAGAAAACCACAGCAACAGAGATGTCAAGTACTTTGACCAAGGCCACACAGCAAACAGGTGGAGGAGCCAGGCTGCAAATTCAGGCAGTCAGGCTCCAGAATTCTTGCACCAGACTCCATCACTCTACCTGCATCTCTCTTCCTTCTTTCTCCCCTCTCCCACCAGACCCCAAATACCAAATATCCACTTAAGGCTGATCCTGCTCTTGGGTCTGCCCAAGTCTTCACATCATTATGAGAACAACAGGTAGCAAAATTCAAGGAAGAAAAGACAACTCTTCTAGTGACATGTTTACCTAGTGAAAAATAATCAAATGGCATACCATAGAGTTTTAAGGAAAATTAAAGCAGGGCACAAAAGCTGACAAGTTTGTTCATACCACAGAGACAGTGACTAGAAAAACATGTGAATGTATAAATCAACATGGTGGGCTGAAACATGCCTGGGAGTAGTAGAGAGACAGCTAGAAGGGGCCAGATGAGAAGATGAGGTAGATAAGCCCAATCCAATAATCATATTGATGACAGCCAGTATGTATTAAACATCCATGATATAGAATCGAGCTTTCTACACGGGCTTTAGAACCACTTAATTTTTACAACTCTGCAAATCTGCTATTATTTTTATTTTACAAATGAGGAAACTGAGGCAGAGATTAAGTAACTTCCTCAAGATCAAAGAGCTAACGATCATTTGAGACAAGAGTCACACCTTGCTCTATTTGACTCTACAGCTTGTGCTCTTGAGATTATAGTCATATTACCACAGGCCAAGTTCAAAGCATTATCTAAATCAAAGAAGACCAATAGGGAGGTCTAGGCAAACAGGATCAAACCCCAAGCATCTGGGTCATTAAGATGGCACCAGTAAACAATGTTGAGCTCAGACAGTAGGATCACAGATCAGAGGCAGCTTGCTCTTTGGTTATGGGCTTCAGTCCTGTGCCTGCTGAAAGTAAATGCCATCTGATTGGAATCAGAGTTGCCTGGATCATCTCAGAGCCAAACAAACAGAATTAGCTGCTGCAAACCCTTTTGGGAATTAATCAGAGTGTAAGTAAAAACATAACCATATAAAATGAGCCCTGATAAAGTATGAAAACAAGGGAACTTGGAGTAGCTAAGAGAAATGACCAAGATGTAAGTAAGAAGCTAAATAAACTGGGGCCACCTATAGGATAGAGCCACGTCTGTGATGGACAAAGTGTGATGAACCACAGACAAAAAGATGGTGAATTCTGGATAAGAAATGTTGATGAGATGGAAGAACCACCTGTTTTATGTAAAGGTCCAAATAACCAGATCACAGTGGACAGCCACTCAAATCATGCCTTCATAATACAGAGTATTATTGAGAATAACTCAATTCGCAGGGAGCTTTAGGCAGCCAGTACTAGATGGCCTGTCAGGGAAAACAGAAAGATAATTACAGAAAAGAATCATATCCTCAGAAAAACAAAAATTAATCAAACTAAGTTTGTAAAGTCTATCTTACAGATACATTGTCTGGACTCATGCTCCCAAAAATACTGTTTCTGAATTTGTGCCAATGCATTTGGCTAATTTAATGGTTTCATCCTGTTACCTCTAAACTTTAACTCATAATATCTTAGAATCTTTCCAGTTTCTTAAAGAATCTTAAGAAATTCATAATCACAAAGGACAAAATTTATTTTCAAAAAATTAAACAATGATATAATGGTTTCTCTGTTGGAGAAAAATCAATCATATGACAATCACATTAAAAAATGTGATGCCAATCAAATAGAGGTAATGCTTGATTAAATACAAGTAAAACTGATAGGCAAATTTCACTGAATAGCACTGAGATTAAATTGAAACACTATCACATTAAAATTTTTTAATATTTAAAGAAATTTTTAGAATAGCTTTAGATATAGGAAAACGTAAAAGATACTACAGAGCGTCCCCAGTATTCCTTATTATTAAATCTTACATTGGTAACAAGGAATAACTGATACAGTATTAAGTAAAATTCATACTTTATTCAGAGTTCCTTAGTTTTTACTTAGTGTCCTTTTTCTGTTCCAGGATCCCATCAAGGATGTCCTATTACATTTATTTGTCATGTCTTAGGTGCCTCTAGGATATGCATTTCTCAGACTTTCCTTGTTTTTGATGGTGTTGACAGTCTGAGGAGTACTGCTCAGGAACTGTGTGGAATGAGAATGCCCTTCAAGTTGGTTGGTCTGACATTGTCCTTATGGTTTGACGGGGGTTATGGGTTTGGGGGAGGAGAACTAACAAGTGCCACTGCCATTCTCCCCACATTATATAAAGGATACATACCACCAACGTGCCTTTTTATTGTTGATGTGAACCTTGATCGCCTGGCTGCAGCAGTGCTCGACATGCTGCTCCACTGTCAAGTTACTCTTCCGCCCCACCCTCCACCCAATTCCCCATACTGTGCTCTTTGGAGAGGTGTCACCATGGGCAGCCTACACTAAGGAGTGGGAAGTTATGCCCCAACTACTTGTGGGCAGAGTATCTACATAAATCATCTGGAACTCTTCTGCAGGGGAAAATTGTCTCTTCTCTCCTATTTACTTACTTATTCAACCTTTTTCAAATATCAGTATAGATTTATGAATATTTGTTTTATACTTTGGGCTATAATCCAATACTACCACAATAAAGAAAATTTTAATGGAGGGAGATTTATTCAAATTGATTGGCCAGAATGGACCAGCCACCTTTTGACTCCCGGCCAAGCAAAAAGATTGTAGGTGGAGCAAAGTGCTTGGATGTCATGTATACCTTGAAGATGACGATGCTGAAGATCATCAGGAGGACATTTCCTCTGTTGCATCTTACAGAGGAAATGAGGACATTCACCCTCATTCCAGGGGACTTTTCCCCTTTATTTCTGATATAGCCAGGATAAAATTCAATATATAGTCAGTGGCTTCAAGTTAAGCATGACTTGGTTACTGAAATTCTTAAGACAAATGCTGGATCAATACCTCAGTCTCACAGAAATAACTTTGATGATGTAAGTGGGTATGACACAATCCAATATACTGACTGCAAATATTTCAGGTATAAATGTAAAAAACATTCGCCTTTTAAAAATTGTTTTTAAAACATAGATACTGTACACTTGGAAGTATAGGAATACAACTGAAGGTTAAAGGAATATAGTAAATATATTAGGTACTTACTACATATCACTCATTAGCACAAAGTAACTTTAGGCATAAAATGCATAAGACTCCGTAATAAAGAAAAAGTACATGAAAAAGTGGGATAGAAAGATACAGAACACAGTATAGACTGGAAGGAAATAAAGACAATAAAAATGTAGATTTTATTCATTCATTCAACAAACATTTACATACCATCTGCTATCGGTCAGCAACCATGATAAAGGCTAGGTATATTAAGCTGAGTAAAAACACTTACAGATTTTGCTCTCATGTAGACTATTAGGAAGATAGATATTAATCGGATAATAGCACTGTTGAAACATGTGCAGGAAAGGGATAACTCAGTAGGCCTGGGCTGCTCAAACCCTACACTTTCTCATCTTCAGGACTGATCCTTGGCCTGGCACCTGGGAAACGACCTCCAAGTCCTTGGAATACCCTACCAGATAAGAGTGTCTTTGTATGCCTGAGGCTTTGGACCACACTGTTTCAATTTGACCTCCAGGGGGCTGGAGACTCGAGTAGCTAGCATGCTGCATGCCTATATAACTGAACCCCAATAAAAACCCTGGACACTAAGGCTCAAGTGAGCTTCCCTCGTTGACAACACTTGGCAAATGTGGTCACACATTATTGCTGAGAGATAAGCGCTGTACCTGTGCCTCCACTGGGAGAGGACAACTGGAAGCTTACACCTGGTCTCTCTTGGCCTCCACCTATGCACCTTTTCCCTTGCTGATTTTAATCTGCATCCTTTCACTGTCATAAACTGTAACAGTGAGTATAATAGCTTCCTGCGAGTCCTTAGGGCAAACTACTGGGCCTAAAGGTGGCCTTGGGGACCCCTGACATTAAACTACAGTGAAAACTTGAGGCACATACTCTGAAAGCATTTAATTTATGGGAGCTTATAACATAGTTACCTGAAGTAGACTAGGAGGTCAAGGTAGGCTTTCCTGAAGAAGTGATGTTTGGATTGACATCTAATGGAGGTATAAGAATTTATTAGTAAGTACGGCAGGAGTGGGGAGAGGTTTCCAGCATGGGGAAGTACATGCACAAAAGTCTCTGGTGGATGAGAAGAGAGTGTATACAAGCAGCTGAAAGTGAACAAGTGTGGCTGGAGCACAAGGAGCAGTAGGAGGTGGGAAGGGAGATGGGCTGGTAGATGCCTGTGCTTTTGTATGCCTGAGGCTTTGGACCACAAGGAGGGACTGGCAGACTTGGCCATTATCCTCAGAGCAATGGGAACCCATGGAAAAGTATGAAACCAAGAGGAAATCATCGGCTTGGCCTTTTGAAATGAGAACTCTGGCAAGAGGGTAGATAATTTACTGGAGGTGATGAGTAGACAGAGAGAAAACAGAGAGACCTCTTTTTTTTTTTTTTTTTTTGCGGTACGCAGGCCTCTCACCATCGCAGCCTCTCCTGTTGCAGAGCACAGGCTCCGGACGCACAGGCTCAGCGGCCATGGCTCACGGGCCCAGCCGCTCCGCGGCATGTGAGATCTTCCCAGACTGGGGCATGAACCCACGTCCCCTGCATCGGCAGGCGGACTCTCAACCACTGTGCCACCAGGGAAGCCTGAGACCTCTTTTTATAGTACTTAAGATGAGAGGTAATGGTATCTCTGGAGGGCGTGGATGAAGTGTAAACATTGAGAAATTCAAGCTTTCACTAGAAATTTAGTGGGTTAACTTGACAGGGCTTAGTGATAAACGGGAAATGAGAGAAAAGAGATTATGGAGGATGGGATCTACTTTTCTGACTTGTGTAAACAACAGGATGGTTGAGTCACTCACTGAGGCAGGAAACATCAGGAGTGACCAGACATTTTCTTCTAGGGATGAAGCACCAAAACGCTGTGCATTTGATCTTGGACACATTGACTCTGATGTGCCTTTAGAGCTGAAAGTGGAGATGTTCATAGGCAACTGAATATCTAACGTATGTAGATAATAAAAATTCACGTTTCATTCACAAATTATACTACAGCTAAGCGTTCAAGTGGTCTTTGCCATTTTTCCAGACACTGCTTTAAGCATTTTACATACACGAACTCATTTTATCTTCACAGCTAGATGAGGCAGATATTATAATTATCCTTATTTAACATATAATGAAACTATTAGAAATTAAGTTGCTTGCCTAATGCACACAGCTGGGATATAAACCCAGGCACTCTGCCCCTGGTGCTTGTGGTCTTACCTGTCATGCTAAGCTATCTCTCATAACAAGCCAAGGAAGGAAATGAGACTAATTCTGGAGACAGTAGGGAATAACACAGAAGAGGGATTTCAAGAGTATCAATAATTTAGTAACTAATTAGACCTCTTTTTATAGTACCTTTTGAAGAGGAGAATGTATTGCCAAAAACATAAAGAAAAAGAGGAGATTGAAATATCCTTGAAGCCAAAAGGAGTTAGTGTTCAAAAAAATGTATTTTTTTAATGCTATTAAGAAGTTTACTGAGAAGAGGACCCTGAGACTGACAACAGAAGGCCATTGTGAACTTAGGAAAAGCTGTTTTGATGTAGTGATGAAGACGGAAGCTAAACTAAAGAGGGGTGATTGAGAGGTAAAGAAACAAAGACAGAAACGCATTCAACAAATTTGGCCATAACGGGGAGGAAAGAAAACAATACCTGCAGGGGGATATGGAGTCGAGGAAGGGTTGTTTGTGTGTGAGACCAGAGAGCTTTAAGCAAGTTTTAAAGGCAATGGAAAGGGTCCAGTTGAGAGGGAGAAGTTGAGTATACATGAGAGAAAAGAGTACACTGATAGTGCAAACTTCTTCAGCAGTCAGGATGAGACAGATATGAAACAAATATATTCATGTATATTCATGCAGAGCCAAGGAATGAAATGATGCTCTACGTAATATATGCCTTGGAAACTAGTAATAGATCCGGGTCTTGCCCACTGCCCAGGTTTGATCTCATAGCATCCTCACGTTGGTTTCCTTGCCCTTTTGGCAATCTCTGCCTGATTTCATAACTCACTATGCCATCTTCTTCTCGCTTCAGATGATTTGCACATGCTCTCCTTTTGACTGAGAAAGTTCTACCCGCTGCCCAATTCCCCACCTTTTCACCCGGTTTCTATCCTGGTAAAGATGTTTAATACATAGCTGTTGGATGAATGAATTGTGTCCAGGACACTTACTGAAACAAAAAGCCCTCTGAAACTCAATATGATTTTGGATATTTGTTTCAATGCAGTTCTCCATCTAGTTACCACTATAATCATTTTACCAATATAAAACGGAGTCATGTTTAAAGAAAATGTTGGAGTGTACCAGGCATCTTGACTTCATATATAGTCATATTTTTAGATCCAGACTTATATTCTTCACTCCCACAAATACAGAAACATACATATATGCCATTTTATTATTTTATCAAAAAAGAATATTTTCAAGCAAACATGCCTGTACTTAGCATGTCCATGAATACTCCCCTACTAAGCAAGCAACATAGAAATCCTAATCAGAATGCCAATCTATTAATTTACAATGAGATGTGCAACTATCAATACAACCAGATGTTCTTGTCAGTCTGACCAATGCCCTATTTTCATCCCAGAGCAGCTTCAACTACAGGTTGGTGAATGTTACATAAACATGTGGATGGGACCAGAAAACAGACAGTACTGTGAGCAGAAAGCTAGGAGGTACCAAACACCATAGACCAGAGTCCAAGTAGAAGAGAGGGAGTGGTGGCCTATATGCAAAGGACTTGCCTGGTTTTCATGATATTAGCAGGGGGGCTCTGATCAATTTGTCTTGTATTTAAACAATGTTAAAAACTGAGTGCTCACAGTTCATGCCCACAATGTCTTGTATTTGCCAATCAGCCCTTGCAATGGAGAGAATTAATGTATGACCATAAAGCATACTTTCAATTATGGTATGTGATACTCAACCTAGGATATACAGGCATTTCACAGACATGGTCAGACATCTTGAGAAGTCCCTATACTCTAACATTCTCCAGAAAACAATGGTTCAAGCCTTTAAAAATCCTTCCAGGAAATAAAAAGAAAAATCTAGTTTCTAGCCTTATAGCATTCATATAGCTAGGCTCCATTCTTTTACAAAACAAAGTACATGTGAGGTGACCAAAACTAACACAAATCAAATAAAGTAAAGAGAGTAAAGAGACTGATGACACCCTTGAGTTATTGGTGACAAGGCAAAATTTTAATTTGGATGCTTTATAACAGGACTGTTTATAGGATGAAAAGAAATTTGAGCTTAGATCTAAATTCTCTCTATTTGAATCCAAATACCAAGCCATCTAAAAGGGAGAAGGAAATCTAAGAATTCAGAAAGGGTAACAACAATAACAAAAAAACGCCTATCCCCCAATTAATCCACCTAATATAACCAAAGAATCAGTTCCCTCCATATTTGAAGAGCTTTTAGGAAAAAAAAGAAAGGAAAGTAACTCTTTCTATTCCTATTTTTGTTTTATTTCATTTTTAGATTTTTCATAAAAATCTGAAGAATCATTATGATTTTTCTCTAGTAGCTATAGAGAACAAAATGAAAGAGTGATGATGGCTTGATGAATCATAGGGTGACGAGATACTACCACTTGGTGTTGGCTTCATGGTATCTAGAAGCTATTTACCAAGTTGACGTAGAATAAAGTACTAATATAGATTATTAACCATCACAATATTTTCCAGAAGAAATTTTTATAACTTTTAATGATATAACACTTATGTTTCTCTGACAAAAACTCCACGGAAAGTAATTTAGTTTCTCTATGATCCAGTTCCCATTAACAAAATATGTTACTAAGATAGGAATAAGAGAAAAATATATTTCCCTAGGACATGTCTTGTTAATAAATTACTTAACAGATCTCAGAAAAGATCTATCATTTTTATTAAAGCATGGCACTGTGAAACTTAAGGCACAGAGATATCAATTGTTTTGGTCTAATGATTGTCTTAACCATTGGCAAGAAAGGGAAAAGATCCGTGGCACAGGAAAATGGAAGAGGTCTCTCTTCATATAATGCACAGTTGCTAGAAAGTTTCAAGATACCTGATTTCCACTGAAATCTTAAGGAAGTCACTTATCAATCAACTACTCCAAAGCTGCTGTCAACATACTCAGAATTTACCTTTCTTTGAAAAGGCATATAAGAGAAAGTATATGTGCTTATACATGCTGTTCATTTTGTTTCATAAAATAGACCCAAGCTTCTCTCCTAGTGTATAACATATATAATAACATATATTACATACGATGGGCATTTGTACAGAATACATCATGCTAGGAAATTCAGAGATGGTAACTACTTTTAATCACAGGAGTTCGAGTCTCTCTCAAAAACAGAATCGGAAAAGACTGATTTGCTTGTTTGATCCAGAAAATGATCTCAGTGTCTTTTATACCTTCATGTCCAGTTGAAGTTGAGAGCTTGTGCTCCCTGAGAAAGTGTCTTGAAGCATTGTGCTGGGTACTGAGGATGCTCAGCTAAAACAACTGGCCTCCAATTCCCTGGCCTCTCACGTTGTCACATGAATTTTTTATTTTTTTTAAGATTTATTATTTATTTATTTATTTATTTTATTTTATTTATTTTTGGTTGCATCGGGTCTTAGTTGCAGCATGTGGGATCTTTCATTGGGGCACGCGGGCTCTTCACGGCAGAGCACAGGCTTCTCTCTAGTTATGACGTGCAGGTTTTCTCTCTCTAGTTGTGGCATGCAGGCTCCAGGGCACATGGGCTCTGTAGTTTGTGGCACATGGGCTCTAGTTGAGGCGCTCAAGCTCAGTAGTCGTGGCACACAGGCTTAGTTGCACTGCGGCATGTGGGATCTCAGTTCCCCGACAAGGGATCAAACCCGCGTCCCTTGCATTGCAAGGCGGATTCTTTACCACTGGACCACCAGGAAAGTCCCAAGGAATTTTTTAAAAGTTGCAGTTAGCATAATACCCTCAATGTCCATCCATGTAGCAAATGGCAAGATTATCTTTTTTATGGCTGCGGAGTATTCCGTTACATATAGATACCACATCTTCTTTATCCATTCATCTGTTGATGGGCACTTAGATTGTGTTCATATCTTGGCTATTACATATAAATAACGCTGCAATGAACACAGAGGTGTGTATATCTTTTTAATTAGAGGGTATTGTGCTAAGTGAAATAAGTCAGATGGAGAAAGACAAATACCACATGATTTCGCTCATATGCAGACTCTTAAAATAAAACAAAACTACAACAAAATAAATGGAACAAACCAAACCAAGAACACAGATACAGAGAACAGAGTAGCGGGGAAAGGGGGTACAGAGGGGAAGGGGGGGTGGGGGAGGGTGAAATGGGTAAAGGGGTCAACTGCATGGTGATGGATGTAAACTAAACTTTTGGGGGTGAGCACACTGTAGTCTACACAGAAGTAGAAATATAATGTTGTACACATGAAACCTATATAAGGTTATAAACCAATTAAACCAATGTTACCTCAATAAATGAATTTTTTTCTTTTAAACTTAAAATACAGAGTAGCCAATGCAACAATAGCATTAAAAAGAAAGGGAAGCCATGCTAACTCTTCCTGGGACTAGGGAAGGCTTCAATGACAGTGTAATGGTCAAGATGAATCTTGAAAGATAAACAGAAATCACCCACGTAGAACAGAGAGGAGTTCATTTCAGGGAAAGAAAACAGCACCACAACACACTGGGGGAACTGAAAAGGGTTCAAAGTGCTCTTATAAAGTAAGGGACATTCCCCGGGAGGCTTTTATAATCTAAGTGACTTGGAATTTAACCTGTATGGAGGAGGGAAGGAGTCTACTGAAGAATTTTAACTGAGGGAGAGTGGTATGAGCAGGTTTTTATTTCAGGATAGATCAAAAGATATTTCTGGAAATACTAAGCAGGTTGGACCAGGGTGGTGAGAAATAGGTGACAGAGAATCTAATTAAGGCAACATTGTGAGAGACCAATTGCATCTGTGAATCATAATTCAGAGAATGTGTTATATAACTAAATGTGGAAGGAGAAAGACAGGAGGGTCTTTTAAGAACCTAGGTCAAGAGTGAAGCCACCGCCTGAGAGAAGACACAGCATAGAAACAGGAGTGGTTTGGTGTTGGACACTACAGAAGAGGCCACCATCATTCACAAAGTGAGGTTTTAAGCATTTTTCAGTCTTTGGTCCTTTTTTTCTCTTTTCAATTACAAGTTATTACAAGATACTGAATATAGTTCCCTGTGTTATACAGTAGGTCCTTGTTGGTTATTTCATGTTTCGTGTGTATCTGCTGATCCCAAAGTCCCAATTTAGTCCTCTGCCCCTTTCCCCTTTGATACCCCCAAGTTTGTTCTCTATGCCTGTGAGTCTGTTTCTGTTTTGTAATTAAGTTCACTTGTATCATTTTTTAGATTTCACTTAAGTGATATCACATGATATTTGTCTTTGACTTACTTAGTATGATAATCTCTAGGTCCATTCATGTTGCTGCAAATGGCATTATTTCATTCTTTTTTATGGCTGAGTAATATTTCATTGTGTGTGATTGTGTGTGTGTGTGTGTATATCTATATCTATCTATCTATATACCACATCTTCTTCATCCATTCATCTGTCAATGGACATTTAGGTTGTTTCCATGTCTTGGCTATTGTAAATAGTGCTGCTATGAACACTGGGGTGCATGTATCTTTTCGAATTAAGAGTTTTCTCTGAACATATGCCCAGGAGTGAGATTGCAAGATCATATGGTAACTCTCTTTTTAGTTTTTTAAGGAACCTCCATACCATTTTCCATAGTGACTGCACCAATTTATATTCCTACCAACTGTGTAGCAGTGTTCCCTTTTCTCCACACCCTCTCCAGCATTTATTATTTGTACAGTCTTTGGCGCTTTTTTTTTTATAAGGTAATCTCTTTTATTTTTATTTTTTTGCGGTACGCGGGCCTCTCACTGTTGTGGCCTCGCCCGTTGCGGAGCACAGGCTCCGGACGCGCAGGCGCAGCAGCCATGGCTCACAGGCCCAGCCGCTCCGCGGCATGCGGGATCTTCCTGGACTGGGGCACGAACCCGTGTCCCCTGAATCCGCAGGCAGACTCTCAACCACTGTACCACCAGGGAAGCCCTCTTTGGCACTTTTGAGAATCACATAAAAGCTATGAATCTTTTTCCCAGAAAGATGCACATACCCAAACCTATACCAAATATGTAGTATATGATTTAAGGGCATTCACAATACACCTTTGGAGACTCTTAAGAACCTCCTAAGACAGAATAAGTAAGGAAGAAAACTAAAGCTGAAACCCTGAGGGACACCATCACTAAAAAGACTGGCAAAGAAGGACAGTTCAGCAAAGGAAACTGAGGATGAATAATCAAGGCAGTTCGATGGGAACCAGGAGAGAATGACATCATGGATTTGAGAAAGCTGCCAAGTTCCAGAAGTAGGAAACAGGCAGCAATACCAAATGTTATTAAGAAGTTACGTGGAATGAGAATAGGCCGTCACTGTTCATCCGTCTGTAGATGTGCTGGTCCAGAAGCCAGACTATTGTATAAGATGAAGAAATGAGGAAGAAGATTCAGCATCTACACAGACACACTTTCAAGAAAACCGGGCAACTAGAAAGTTTGAATGAGTGACAGAGGTAAGACAGATTTTTATTTATTGCTTATCCATAGATTAAGGGCAAAATGCGAGCACGCTTTTTGGTTGAAAGAAAGCAGCAGAGGAGTGAGAAAGACTGAGATAAAGGAGAGAGGAAGAAAATTAATTCAGTAACTTTAGAATTAATCGGGTTAATTTTATGGATGAGAATGGACATTTTCAATGAGATTGAACAGAAAGAAAACCTTTCAGCTGTAGATAATAGTGGATATGAAGGACAGAGAAGATGGAGGAGATTGCACGAGATGCTATTTATCTTCCCTATAAATTATAAAGGTGAGATGGTGCTATATGGTTAATGGTAGAGGTGGGAAAGGTAGGCTCATGCTACAGACACTAGTACACTATCTTTTTTTTCACCACCACATGCCAAATACCTAGCACAATGCATGGCACACAATGGAAGCTCAGTAAATACACACTGAATGAATGACTCCAATTTGAGGAATTTAGGCCCATAGCAAAATGTACAACAGCTGACATGTCAAATGAGAATAAAAGGAAAGGAAACCTTTCCTAACCAGGGAAAAGGAAAAGATGTTCCACATATTTTTTTTTTTTTACATCTTTATTGGAGTATAATTGCTTTACAATGGTGTGTTAGTTTCTGCTTTATAACAAAGTGAATCAGTTATACATATACATATGTTCCCATATCTCTTCCCTCTTGCGTCTCCCTCCCTCCCACCCTCTCTATCCCACCCCTCTAGGTGGTCACAAAGCACCGAGCTGATATCCCTGTGCTATGCGGCTGCTTCCCACTAGCTAGCTATTTTACGTTTGGTAGTGTATATATTAGTCCATGCCACTCTCTCACTTCATCCCAGCTTACCCTTCCACCTCCCCGTGTCCTCAAGTCCATTCTCTATATCTGCGTCATTATTCCTGTCCTCCTCCTAGGTTCTTCATAACCTTTTTTTTTCGTTTTTAGATTCCATATATATGTGTTAGCATACGGTATTTGTCTTTCTCTTTCTGACTTACTTCACTCTGTATGACAGCCTGTAGGTCCTCCACTTACTTCTTTTTCTTTTAGTTTCTGCTTTATAACAAAGTGAATCAGTCATACATATACATCTGTTCCCACATCCCTTCCCTCATGCATTTCCCTCCCTCCCACCCTCCCCATCCCACCCCTCCAGGCGGTCACAAAGCACCGAGCTGATCTCCCTGTGTTCTGCGGCTGCTTCCCTCTATCTATCTACCTTACGTTTGGTAGTGTATATATGTCCATGCCTCTCTTTCGCTTTGTGTTCCACATATTTTTAAGGTGTCCTTGAAATATATGCCCTAGTACAGAGCTCTGGATGCCCTGCAGGGATCTTAGAAGGAAAAGACAGACAACCTTCTCAGGAGCTATTCAACTCTGCCCTCCTCACACACCCTTAGAAAGCAGGTATCCACTTAATGAATAAGTAATTACTGACAGCTGGCAGATAAGACATGTAACTTTCTTATACAACACCCAATACTCTTCAGCAGAGATGGACAACACAGAAAAATTAGCTAATTACACTGTCAGTTGGTCACCTTGCTCTGCAGACCACACAAAAGAAAAAAGCAAGCAAGCGGGGCCAGCGACTTCGCTGCAGCACGCATCAGTCTTGATACATGAGAGTGCTAGGTAATCTGTGCTTTGTATTCTACACATGAGATGGCTTTCTCATGTCTAAAACCATTCAAATCTGAAAACAAAAATCTCTCTCAAATCCAAAATAACGGCCACCGAACAATAGGGAATGGAAGGCATGTTATTAAATCTCTTCTGATGAAAGGCTGTTGAGCTGGATTCCCAGTGACTTGGGCGCATGATGAGTTACACATGCTGTGTTCAGGTGTCATTTGAATTCACATGATATCTAATAAATCACAGTATGTTCACTTGTCCTATTAAAACTGTATTCTACCTTACCAGGTCTGAATAATTTGTATAAAATTGACTGCTACAGTTCTCACTAGAGGCTCTAATTACATTCCTGGTATAACTTAAAATGATAACCTTATCTTAATTAGCAGCATGATGCAGAAATGCTTTTGAAAGCCTCTGAGAATTAACCTGCATTTTTAAACCAAAGCCTTGGGGCCTTTAAAAATACCTTAAAAAATATTCCTATTGAATATGTGAGTCAATGTTAATTTATCAAAACTACAAAAGAAAACAATCATATAGTGAGAGACTAAGCAACACAGCTAACACCTCCTCTGATCAAGCAGTTTGTATTTCTCTTTGCAGAATCATACACTATGTAGTTCTAAGGCCTAAATCTCTGCGGTGTCCACTGAGTCTTGGCACCCACAGAAGAGTCTCTGTTTATTCTAATGAGACGCACCATCCGTTGGAAGTGGAATGCTACAATTGTGGAAGTGAAGTGGACAAACACATTGGGGATACACATTGACTTCACAGGGAATTAATCACCATATAGATCACCTCTGGTACTGTGTTAAGTTCCCATACCAGGCTTTTCTCCCAATCAATCCTAGTTCAATTAATTCTGGCCCTCCTCATCCATCTCAACATCTCTTTCCAGCCTACTCACATTTGAAATGTCTGAGCAAAGCTCCAAAAGAAAAGGGTTTCCCGTGGGAGAGGTTATACGCTGTATCATTTCTATATTACCACTCTACTAAAGAGATGTACATTGGCTCACTTATGACAATCATTATCCAACAGAGCACACTAGGATATAGGAAAATTAACATTTCAACCATCTTAAACTATATGACTGCAAGATTAAAAGACTTTGCAGTAAGTCATCATCGTAAAATTCCAAAGTAGATGTTAAAGAGTCCCCAGTTCAGTGCTTGCAAATTGAGGGGCCTACTAGTAAACACTATGCAGCCTGGCATATATCCTTAAATGCCTAGCCAAAGAAATATATTGGGTAAAGTTTATTATCATCCAAAACTCAAACTAAAGCCACCCCTAGAAATGTTAAATACATGCTATTATAAGTGAACTACTCTCCCAAGATTGGCCCCTGAGGTCTGTGGTTTCTCTAAGCTGGTACCACTTGGGGAATAACTGTCTTCCTATAATGCAATTTGGCATTTCCTTAACTAAAAGTGAATATGGTTCAAAAAAATTTTTAAGTATTTTCTCCCTGCTAGAAGTTAAGGAGCAGTTTTTAAATGTAAGAGGTCAGAGCTAGTAGAGGTTATTGTACTAGGATATTATCATTAGAACTGAATATAAAATTAGTTGAAAGCAAAGAGGTGTAAACACATCTCACATTTGAGATTGTAGTAGATTGACGCTCCATCTAGCTTAATTTACGAGCACAGAAAATAGTAATATTAAACACAGAACAAACAGGTGCATACTAATATTAGTTCAAAAAAATCTCGGTAAAAGTTGTCAGTACCTTCGTTAATAGCATTAAAACACTGTTTTAAAATGTCTACTATGAGCAAGGAGCTATGTGTTATAACTGATGTGAAGGCAACGGCTCATAAAATAGTAAAGCATCCTGTTAACTTACGTTCAGCGTTTCTTCAATAAGAGACAGCATTTCAGAGAAGTACTATTGTGTGGAATATATGGGCTTACATTTACATAAGCAAATTATCCATATCTTGAAGGTCCTGCAAAGGTATAGAGGACTGGGCACATCTCTTATTTAAAACTCTATCTCCAGGCTTGAGAGTAAGGAGATTAAAGACTCAACATAAACTAGCACTGTGGAAACTCAGCCTGAAAAACCCTGGCAGAAAAGACATTTTAATCAACGGATATTTCAAATTGAGTGACCCCAAATCTGTTTAACAAGACTGTTGTTGTAGAGAAGGAAAGCCCTCCGATCATTTAACGTGCTTTTCATTTCACTGGCGTGACAGCCACATACTGATGGCATCTTCAGCTTGCAAAACCTAAGTCTTTTTGCCACGGCTGTTAGAGTCTCATTTACAACAATAATGTGCTAAACAGGGACTGCATGAAAATCTTCAATTATTTTCAGGCAGCCTATGTAACATCGCCACTAATTCTAATGCCTGGCAAGCATAATCTTCATAACCTCTGCTGTGATCCCAACAAGGATTCTTCAAGCTCCTTATAAATGCATTAATCACCCCTATGAAAGTCACTGCTTGCTTTTAAAGAACGAAGATAATGTATATTACTGGGATTATACCACTGCATGCAGAATCATTAAAGAAAGATAGACCAGAATTTATCATTAAGTTGTTGGATGGCAGGGCACTGTTTTAACCATAAAACTCACAATCTGCAAGGATGGTGGCCAAAGCAGAGGAACCATTAAAGACTGATAATTAGCATTAATCAAGGTGACACGACTGTTGACATCTTTATTACTTTAAACACACTAATCAAATGCTTCTGCATTGAGATGGGAAGACTGATAGGCATAGAAAACCTCCCTAGGGGAGGAGAACCATCTAAAATGATCTGTTCGAAAGGTAACAAAAGAAGCATCAGTACTGGTCAAGTGGCATCCAAACACACAGCTCTGAAATGGAAAAACTCAAAATGGACCTACTGGGTTGGCAGGGTTTTCATGTGGATGCTTTATCACCAAGCATTTCTTCAAATAAACACATATTTGTGTGTCCCTTCTGTGCAATCCACCGGACACGCTTAATTTGGATGAAAAAATAACTCAGAGGAACATAAGCTTCAGGCTACTACGTCAGGTAAATAAATAGCCCAGCACTCCAGCCCAGAAGTTACTCACTTTCTAGCCCTCGCTTTACACGTGCACAAGGAAATGAAAGATAAAAGGATAGCCGAACTTGGTACCATTTACATAATTACAATGGGGCCATCAATATTATCTAATTGCATCTGTGCTCAATGCCATATCACACAGACTCTAAAATATGCAGTTATTGTTCCTGCTCATATAAATATTTCAGTTTTAATGAACAACAAGCCGCTCACCATCTTTGCCACCCCTTGAGCCCATATGGCATTACACCTTAATGACTGCAATTTTTAAAAAGGCCCTTTTCTCCTATTTACAGTTTCTGGCTGTTCAACGCTCACACTCTAAATCCTTGAGGTTAACGGCATAGACCATAAAGCAAAGATATGAAGTAGTTTTCAAACAACAGTCTGGCTTGGCGTCAATTCAGAATTACGGATGAAGACTTGGTAAGGTATTTCCCAAGAGGAGAACCGTATCTTTGCCAAATGAGCTTACAGTGGCAAGACTTCCATGATGAAGATGACAAGCCCCAACAATCATTTTGGCTCCAAAGTTCAACTTCATTTATAGGTTCCTTAACTGGTGTATCCACCATTAGGTTTAAAACATATATTACATTTTCTCTGAATTGGATACCAGCTTCTTAAAAAGAAATTGTGTATGTTCATCAAAAACTGGGCAAAGGAGAGTCAGTGGAAATTCCCCACTGCTTCTTTCCAAGTAACAAAGGAAGGACTGAGGGAAAAGGACGGGTGTCAGAGCTGAAACAGTTGTAAGGGGCAAGTTACTCAAAATACATCGCCCGCAAGCCGCTGAAGGAGTAGCAGCTAACTCAGACCCAGCTCCACTTTTAATTTCATGGTTACGGGAAGAAGATTTTTCCAATATAGCACGGTAGCCTTACAGAGGCAAAGTAATAAGAAAAATGTTGCAATTGAGCTATTGAAAATCCTACTAGTTTAAGCCAATATTTATCAAATCACTCCTTCTAGAACATAATGCTGCAATTTCTAAGAGGTCCCAGTACTGTGACCTTCTCTCAAATAATGACAGCAAGCTCTTCTGGCTCTTAAATAAATAGTAGCCCGTTTCACTTAAATGAGATTTTTTAATAATTTGCCAAGTTATTTTACACACATTAAATTATGTATCATCCCTGTGAGGTAGATATGATTATTCCCATCATACAGATGGAGTCATAGATTGAGAAGGGTGCTTCCAAGGAGCACCTACTGACTCAATACCCTCTTCACTACATTGTGCTGACCCTGAATGACCTTCAAATGTTCCCTAACTTTATTAAGGAGAGAACCACACGTTACAGATGATGATCACCTGCAGCAAAGACAAATTTTAACAGTCCTTTTAGCAAGAGAAAGCCTTTCACAGAGAACCAATAAAATGCATAATGAACATGAGAGAATCCTTCCAGTCTGAACATTGGTTTGCTTTATTTAGAGATTGGTCATCTTTCTACCCTGCTCCAAGATTTTGTTTTTCACTATTAAGAGTCATTTGATTCTCACTGACGCACACAAGGAAGGGGGGAAGGTTGTGTAATACTGTATGAGGCTGATCTTACCACTCGTGGAAAAATTGCCAGCCAGACACAAAGTGTCAGCTAATAATGAGTCAGGGATGGGCTCCACAGTATCAAAGATCTTTATGTTGAATTCTTAACAAAGGAGCTTGGTGTAAACAAGACGCCAGGGCTGGGAAATGACACAAGAAGACGACAGTCACTTCCTCATCAGAGGACATGGCTTTTGCCCAAATCGGCTGAAATGTGTATGCAGGACATGAATTAGAGGATGCATATCAAGATGTGCTATGTTCTAGGTCCAGATGTGGAAATATGTGAGGGCTGGGAAATTCTCTTTCCTACCCTCCTTAAATAGCTCAAAGCTATTTACACTTTCCATTTAATGTCATCTTTATGTCAAAAAGAGGAGAATACAAAAAGATAACATTGAAAGAGTTAAGTGTTAATGGGAGAGCCAAAGAGAAACAATAATTGTATGTAAAATACATAATAGATCAAAAGGAGAGGAAAACTCTCATCTGAGGACAGCAGCAGGAGCAGGCTCATTCTAAGCACATCATCACTATGTGTCCCACCTCATCCGCTCTTACGACACTCGCAGCCTCTCTCATGTTGTAGCCTCGTCCACAACTCAAGCTTATATAGCTTCAGTCCTGAGCTGACTACATACTAAAATTCACGTGAATTAAAGGCTTTCAAGTTTTTTAAAATTACAGGTAGGGATATTTTTCATTATATTTATTTATTTATTTATTTATTTATTTATTTTTTCTTTTTTTGTGGTACGCGGGCCTCTCCCTATTGTGGCCTCTCCCGTTGCGGAGCACAGGCTCCGGATGCACAGGCTCAGTGGCCATGGCTCGCGGGCCTAGCTGCTCCACGGCATGTGGGATCTTCCCGGACCGGGGCACGAACTCGTGTCCCCTGCATCGGCAGGCGGACTCTCAACCACTGCGCCACCAGGGAAGCCCTTCATTATATTTATACCTTGCACAGTGGAGCCATTATCAATAGAAAAAATGAGCTGTGGATATTAAGAACACTGAGTTAAATATATACCATGGAAAACTTCAATCAAGTGGGCTTATCAGTAGAGATGTTCACCCAATCCAGTCAAAAATATTCCAAGTCATTTAAAACCATATACATGTTGTATTGTCATTCTTCTAAAGTGATGGATAAAGAGATTTAATTTATTCAACTTGAGCTTTTTTTTTTTTTTTTTTTTTTTTTTTGCGGTACGCAGGCCTCTCACTCTTGTGGCCTCTCCCATTCGGAGCACAGGCTCCAGACGCGCAGGCTCAGCGGCCATGGCTCACAGGCCCAGCCGCTCCGCGGCATGTGGGACCTTCCCGGACCAGGGCACAAACCCGTGTCCCCTGCATCGGCAGGCGGACTCTCAATCACTGCGCCACCAGGGAAGCCCCAACTTGAGCATTTTTTAATTTGCTATTCTCTGTATCAGATAATGATCATAAGTACGTGGCAAAGAGCCCGCCACATCAGGCACACAGAAACACGGGTTTGCTCATCTCATCCTCTTTCATCAGTGGTAGTAAGGAAAGACGGGCTGGAAAAATTCAGCTTGATGTGAAGGCTCTAAAAATATGAACAAGAAATTCCAAAGGAATTTAAGACGTGAATTGACAACACTCTAATGACAAGTTTAGTCTGACTGGGAAAATAAAAGTTATATAAAAGGGACAACATGCTCTCTAACATCCTAAAAGAAACTGCTTAAGTAGTAGAAGTTGTATGAACAGTGGGGGCACTGTGTGACCCAGTGAACTCAGATGGAAAATAGAAATTCCTCTGCAAGGAGGAGAAACCTGCTTTGATACGTACACAAAGTGGGTTATCTGTAAACTTGGCTGGCTACAAAACACATTAGCCATGAAAAAATATCACTGAAGAAAACCCTGTAGATCCATTTCTACGACCAACAGCTCAACAAACTCAACTAGATTGAAAATTGAGAATAAAAAGCTTACAATGAAAGGGGACATAGAGCACACAAAAATAAACAAACAGGAGAAATCCCTGAATGTCAACCTATAGCCTCTCTCCCAATTCTAATCGTGTCCATCTATGTAAGATCTCTGGTTATAGATATGTAACTTGTAACACACAGTCACTCTCCTGAAATGTATCTGCTGAAGCACATGCAACACTTCAGGGATCTAGGTCAAGGTCAACAATACAAACCATAAATTCACTAATGCTAAAGATGAGTGAATAGCCAAAGAGATGAGATGGTCTATTACTTTGTGTTGAAGCTCATAAGAGGTTTGCAATTGTCTTACAAAATACGTTTGCTCTCTATCCGTTGTATTGTTTCTTTCTATTATATGGCTAAATCTACTACACATCAAATAAGAGTCGATCATTTCTAATTTAATAGTGACACAAATCCTTTGGAACTCATTCACTACAGACATTGACATAGGATACTGACCTTGAATTTATAACATACTGACTCACTTTTGTTGTTCTCTGCATTTTTCCTAGATGTGAAATTATCAGAATGAGTTTTCCATAGGTTGTTTTGGTTTTGCCCAGATGTACTCACAATGTATCACCCAGACAGAGCTCCAGAGAGAAACAAAATGAGGCCGAACAGAGTAGCTTTGTGGTAGTTCTGAGCATGCAAAGAGAACCTGATTTGTAAGCCATTCTCTTTCCTTTTTCTCTCTCTCACCAGCTCTCTGCTCTTGGACAAATGTTCAGTTTCCTCACCGGAACCTTAAGCATAGTAATACTGACATTATCTCATGCTGTTTTGGTAAACAGAGGCAAGGGTGTATGTGAAAGCCATAAAATGTTACAAACACATAAATGAGTCAATGAGAACAATATATATGTGTAAATTACAAACAAAGAAGAAGACAGATTAGTGTGGTTGATCTGAAATTTACTCATTATTACACAGATGGACAAAAACTAATGCTTAAAAAACCAGTTCATCCTGTCACGTAATTGACCTCATCTTGTTCAAAGGCCTTCATTCTTGGTGAAAAGCAAATCAAAACAGAAATTGAAATCTTGTTCACTGGGCATAACTCAGGTTCTTCAGAAAACAGTCAATTTGGGGTCAATTTTTAGCTGTTCTGGTTTTTCTCCCCCTTCCACTCTCTCCTGACATACTGGAATCTCCTCAAAAAGAAGTTTATGTGATTTGTGGGGGTGGGGCTGGAGTCTCTGCCTGGGGGCGCTGCTACATCCTGAGTAAGCTGGAGCTAATCTGGCCTGATCTTCGGGTTTTGGTCCTACCTTCACTGTATCTGTTTCTTAAGTGTCCGGGGTGGTTCTCTCAGCATAGACGTGGGACAAACACTGCTTCTGGCCATCTTCCCTGACTGACCAAGCTCGGCTCTCCCTCCTCGTCTCAGAGACTTGGCTGTGTCCACTGTCCCAACTCCAGTTATAGAGGGACACCCTGCAGTCTCTGCCACAGATTCCCCTGCTCTGGGATACTGGGACCCCCTGTAAGGCATGCCAACTCCTACTTATAAGCTCTGTTCATCATCTCGGCCTGGTCGGAACTTCCGAGTCAATTCTAATGGATGAGGTACCTGCAGAAGAGGTGGCATTTTCTCAAGAGGCCAGCTCTCAACTCTACTCCCCAGGCCAAGGTGGTTTACAGACTCCCAAGAGGCATTTCCCCGGGGTTCCGGGAGAGAAGGCCAACACAGCCTCCTTTGCTCTCATCTCCCTCCTCAACCTTCCTGTTTTCTTTTTAAATCACCCTGCTCTCTGCTCCTATCCCATCCGCCATCAAGCATCGTCTTGCACTACTGGGTGGGGGCTTCCCTTCCTACGTGATTGGGTCCCACTTTTATAAGACCTGGTCTTAAGCCCTCAGGCTTTCTTCTCCATACGTAAAATGGAAGTGTTAGCGTTTTTAACAAGTCCTGGCTTGTATGAGAACTTCTCTGCCAACTGCACAATGGTATATGTGTTCTAGAATCCAGACTCTATCTGCTCTATGCCTAAAGCAATAAAGGCCATTGATTTCATGAGTCTGGCAGCTGCAGGGCAACAAGATTTACAGGCGATTTTGTAAAAGCATCATTAAATACTTCAAAATTTTATACATAAGCTAAGATGTTTAAGATTATAGGTGATTTCAAGAGTTTCTTGAATAAAGGAAAAAAGGTAACCTTGTGAAATATCATATAGAGCAGATGTTATTAGTCCATCTTATAGATGAAGAAATGATGGCTTGGGGAAGATAAATATTTTCCCCAGTGAGGCACAGCATGTGAGCAGTGAAGCCAACGCTTAAACTCAAGTGTTTGTATTATAACTCCAAGGTTCTTTTTACTACTAATACAGAAGTTCCTTGACAATGTCAGTCAATCTAAAAGGGAGTACATGGCTATGAGTTCCTGCCACTTACCAAAGCAAAAATCTACTTGACTTCAGTGAAGATTACAAACAAGAGGAATCCAGATGAGACATTAAACTTCTTTATTCCCTATTTTCTTCATTCACCTAGCATTTACTGAAAGCCTCCGATATAACAAATACTGGGCGCAAGGTAACAAATCTCAAACTTCACTGTCTCTGCTCTTAATTAAATCACAATATAGTGTCGAGATGGACAAATGTAATTATAATACACCTAAGCAAGTTCAGCGCTGTATGGATTTCAGGTATCGTGAGGGTCTCAGGGTTTCCACATCAATTCTTCACATGCCTCAAATAGTTATTAGAATTTGTTAGTGATTCTACAGGTAGAAGCTTCATTACACATGTTGGGATGTGAGGAATTACTTAGCAGAAATGCCTGTTTCAATAAATCCTCAAATCACAAAGGGAAAGACAGAAATATTGAAGAGTCAGCAGCTTGGAAGTTTCAGGAGGCCCGCAGGTCTACTTCCTGCCCACTTATCACTGGCCATCTTACTTTTCAACAGTCTCAACCCACCACAAACAGCTCCTCTCTAGAGCAACTGCAGCTGGCTATAAACATACACACAAAGCATTAAAAATAAATGTGTTAAACTTCATTAAAACAATTTCCTCAAACAGAAACAGACTCACATATACAGAGAACAAACTAGTAATTCCCAAAGGGGAGGAGGTTGGGGGATTGGGCAAAATAGGTGAAGGGGAATAAGAGGTACAAACTACGGGCTGTAAAATAAATAAGTCACAGGAATATAATGCACAGCACAGGGAATACAGTCAATGATGTTATAACAATTTTGTATGGTGTGTAATCTACAAAAATAGTGAATAACTACGATGTACACCTGCAACTAATATAATAAGTCAACTATACTTAAAAAAAATTTATTTCCTCAAATATGACATTTTCCAGCAATCGGAAGAGAGTTACAGGGAGACTCCCTCCAGAGGTATGTTGTCACTCTGAGTTAAGTGTTTAGGTGTCTGGTTATGTGAAGGTTTTATGAGGATAATACGAGATTTCCTTTGATACATAAAGAGTATTCAAATGACAAATGTGGTGAAGGGAAGAGTAACAAATGTGTCAGAATTCTGTTCTTCCAAATCCTGGAACCCAAACACCTGCCCTGAAATATTAAGATGCTTGACTTAAAAATGGAACTGACTAGGCTGCTGCATCACTTAAAACTATTAATTACAATTAAAAAGTACAGTTTGGGCTTCCATGGTGGCACAGCGGTTGAGAGTCCACCTGCCGATGCAGGGGACACGGGTTCGTGCCCCGGTCCGAGAAGATCCCACAAGCTGCAGAGCGGATGGGCCCGTGAGCCATGGCCGCTGAGCCTGCGCGTCCGGAGCCTGTGCTCCGCAACGGGAGAGGCCACAACAGTGAGAGGCCCGTGTACCGCAAAAAAAAAACCCAACAACAACCCCCCCCAAAAAAAAACTACAGTTATTTGCAAAATACTAAGTAGTCTGGAGATATCTCAGTAAGAAAAATTAAAAACCCACACCCAGAGACCTTCAAGATGGTGGAGGAGTAAGACACGGAGATCACCTTCCTCCCCACAAATACATCAGAAATACATCTACACGTGGAACAACTCCTACAGAACACCTACTGAACGCTGGCAGAAGAACTCAGACCTCCCAAAAGGCAAGAAACACCCCACGTACCTGGGTAGGGCAAAAGAAAAAAGAAAACACAGAGACAAAAGGATAGGGGCGGGACCTGCACCAGTGGGAGGGAGCCGTGAGGAGGAAAGGTTTCCACACACTAGAAGCCCCTTCGCGGGCAGAGACTGCGGGTGACGGAGGGGGGAAGCTTCGGAGCCGCGGAGGAGAGCGCAACAACAGGGGTGCGGAGGGGAAAGGGGAGAGGTTTCCGCACAGAGGACCGGTGCCGACCAGCACTCACCAGCCCGAGAGGCTTGTCTGCTCACCCGCTGGGGCGGGCGGGGCTGGGAGCTGAGGCTCGGGCTTTGGTTGGAGCGCAGGGAGAGGACTGGGGTTGGCGGCGTGAACACAGCCTGAAGGCGCTAGCGCGCCACGGCTGGCCAGGCGGGAGTCTGGGAAAAGTCTGGACCTGCCGAAGAGGCAAGAGGCTTTTTGTTACCTCTTTGTTTCGCGGTGCACAAGGAGAGGGGATTCAGAGCACCGCCTAAACGAGCTCCAGAGACGGGTGTGAGCCGCGGCTATCAGCGCGGACCCCAGAGATGGGCATGAGACGATAAGGCTGCTGCTGCCGCCACCAAGAAGCCTGTGTGAAAGCACAGGTCACTATCCACACCCCGCCTCCTGGGAGCCGGTGCAGCCCGCCACTGCCAGAGTCCCGGGATCCAGGGACAACTTCCCCGGGAGAATGCACGGCGCGCCTCAGGCTGGTGCAACGTCACGCCCGCCTCTGCTGCCGAAGGCTTGCCCCGAATCCGTACCCCTCACTCCCCCTGGCCTGAGGGAGCCAGAGCCCCCCCAATCATCTGTTCCTTTAACCCCGTCCTGTCTGAGCAAAGAACAGACGCCCTCAGGCAACCTACACGCAGAGGTGGGGCCAAATCCAAAGCTGAACCCCGGGAGCTGTGCGAACAAAGAAGAGAAAGGGAAATCTCTCCCAGCAGCCTCAGGAGCAGCGGATTAAATCTCCACAATCAACGTGATGTACCCTGCATCTGCGGAATACCTGAATAGACAAGGAATCATCCCAAAATTGAGGTAGTGGACTTTGGGGGCAACTGTAGACTTGGGGTTTGCTTCCTGCATCTAATTTGTTCCTAGTTTTATGTTTATCTTAGCTTAGTATTTAGAGTTTATTAACATTGGTAGATTTGTTTATTGATTTGGTTGCTCTTTTCCTATTTTTTTTAAATATACATATATATTTTTTTCCCTTTTTCTCTTTTGTGAGTCTGTATGTGTATGCTTCTTTGTGTGATTTTGTCTGTATAGCTTTACTTTTACCATTTGTCCTAAGGTTCCGCCAGACGTGTTTTTCTTTTTGTTTTCTGAGTACACTTTTTAGAGCTTGTTATCATTTGTGGATTTGTTTACTGGTTTGCTTGCTCTCTTCTTTCTTTCTCTTTCTTTAATACCTTTTAATTTTTTATTTTTAATAATTTTTTAATTTTTATTTTAATAACTTTATTTATTTTTTATTTTATTCATTTATTTTTTTTTTTGCAGTATGCGGGCCTCTCACTGTTGTGGCCTCTCCCATTGAGGAGCACAGGCTCCGGACGCGCAGGCTCAGCGGCCACGGCTCACGGGCCTAGCCGCTCCGCGGCATGTGGGATCTTCCCAAACCGGGGCACGAACCCGCATCCCCTGCATCGGCAGGCGGACTCTCAACCACTGCGCCACCAGGGAAGCCCACTTTATTTATTTATTTATTTTTTTCTTTCTTTCTCTTTCTCTCACTTTTCTTCTGAGCCATGCAGATGACAGGGTCTTGGTGCTCCAGCTGGGTGTCGGGCCTGTGTCTCTGAAGTGGGAGAGCTGAGTTCAGCACATTGGTCCACCAGAGACCTCCCAGCTCCATGTAATATCAAACAGCAAAAGCTCTCCCACAGATCTCTATCTCAATGCTAAGACCCAGCTCCACTCAACGACCAGCAACCTATAGTGCTGGACACCCTATGCCAAACAACTAGCAAGAGAGGAACATCACCCACCCATTAGCAGAGAGGCTGCCTAAAAGAATAGTAAGGTCACAGACACCCCAAAACACACCACCAGACGCAGTCCTGCCCACCAGAAAGACAAGAGCCAGCCTCATCTACCAGAAAACAGGCACTAGGCCCATCCACCAGGAAGCCTACACAACCCACTGAACCAATCTTAGTCACTGGGGGAAGACACCAAAAACAGTGGGAACTACGAACCTGCAGCCTGCAAAAAGGAGGCCACAAACACAGTAAGTTAAGCAAAATGAGAAGACAGAGAAACAAACAGCAGATGAAGGAGCAAGGTGAAAACCCACCAGACCAAACAAATGAAGAAATAGGAAGTCTACCTGAAAAAGAATTCAGAGTAATAATAGTAAAGATGATCCAAAATCTTTGAAATAGAAAGGAGAAAATACAAGAAATGTTTAACAAGGACCTAGAAGAACTAAAGAGCAAACAAACAATGATGAACAGCACAATAAAATTAAAAATTCTCTAGAAGGAATCAATAGCAGAATAACTGAGGCAGAAGAACGGAAAAGGGACCTGGAAGATAAAATAGTGGAAAAAACTACCACAGAGCAGATAAAGAAAAAAGAATGAAAAGAATTGAGGAAAGTCTCAGTGACTTCTGGGGCATCATTAAAGGCACCAACATTCAAATTATACAGGTCCCAGAAACAGAAGAGAAAAAGGAAGGGACTGAGAAAATATTTGAAGAAATGATAGCTGAAAACTTCCCTAATATGGGAAAGAAAATAGTCAATAAAGTCCAGGAAGCACAGAGAGTCCCATACAGCATAAATCCAAGGAGAAACATGCCAAGAAACATATTAAACAAACTATCAAAAATTAAATACAGAGACAAAATTTTAAAAGCAGCGAGGGAAAAACAACAAATAACATACAAGGGAAACCCCATAAGGTTAACAGCTGACCTTCAGCAGAAACTCTGCCAGCTAGAAGGGAGTGGCAGGACATACTTAAACTGATGAAAGGGAAAAATCTACAACCAAGATTACTCTACCCAGCAAGGATCTCATTCAGATTCGATGGAGAAATTAAAACCTTTACAGACAAGCAAAAGCTGAAAGATTTCAGCACCACCAAACCAGCTCTACAACAAATGCTAAAGGAACTTTTCTATGCAGGAAACAAAAGAGAAGGAAAAGACCTACAATAACAAAACCAAAACAATTAAGAAAATGGTAATAGGAATATACATATCAATAATTACCTTAAATGTAAATGGATTAAATGCTCCAACCAAAAGACACAGACTGGCTGAATGGATACAAAAACAAGACCCGTATATATGCTGTCTACAAGAGACCCACCTCAGACCTAGGGACACATACAGACTGAAAGTGAGGGGATGGAAAAAGATATTCCATGCAGGGCTTCCCTGGTGGCGCAGTGGTTGAGGGTCCGCCTGCCGATGCAGGGGACACGGGTTCGTGGCCTGGGAGGATCCTGTGTGCCACAGAGTGGCTGGGCCTGTGAGCCATGGCTGCTGAGCGTGTGCGTCCGGAGCCTGTGCTCCACAATGGGAGAGGCCACAACAGTGAGAGGCCCGTGTACCGCAAAAAAAAAATAAAACGTATTCCATGCAAATGGAAATTAAAGAAAGCTGGAGTAGCAATTCTCATTTCAGAAAAAATAGACTTTAAAATAAAGACTATTACAAGAGACAAAGAAGGACACTACATAATGATCAAGGGATCAATCCAAGAAGAAGATATAACAATTGTAAATATTTATGCACCCAACACAGGAGCACCTCAATACATAAGGCCAATGCTAACAGCCATAAAAGGGGAAATTGACAGTAACACAATCACAGTCAGGGACTTTAACACCCTACTTTCACCAATGGACAGATCATCCAAAATGAAAATAAATAAGGAAACACAGCTTTAAATGAAACATTAAACAAGATGGACTTAATTGATATTTATAGGACATTCCATCCAAAAACAACAAAATACACCTTCTTCTCAAGTGCTCATGGAACATTCTCCAGGATAGATCATATCTTGGGTCACAAATCAAGCCTTGGTAAATTTAAGAAAATTGAAATCATATCAAGTATCTTTTCTGATCACAACAGTATGGGACTAGATATCAATTACAGGAAAAAATCTGTAAAAAATACAAACACATGGAAGGTAAACAATACACTACTTAATAACTAAGAGATCACTGAAGAAATCAAAGAGGAAATTAAAAAATACCTAGAGACAAATGACAATGAAAACACAATGACCCAAAACCTATGGGATGCAGCAAAAGCAGTTCTAAGACCGAAGTTTATAGCAATACAATTCTACCTCAAGAAACAAGAAACATCTCAAATAAACAACCTAACCTTACACCTAAAGCAATTAGAAGAAGAAGAACAAAAAACCCCAAAGTTAGCAGAAGGAAAGAAATCACAGAGATCAGATCAGAAATAAATGAAAAAGAAATGAAGGAAACAATAGCAAAGATCAATAAATCTAAACGCTGGTTCTTTGAGAAGATAAACAAAATGATAGACCATTAGTCAGACTCATCAAGAAAGGAAGGGAGAAGACTCAAATCAATAGAATTAGAAATGAAAATGGAGAAGTAACAACTAACACTGCAGAAATACAAAGGATCATGAGAGATTACTGCAAACAACTATATGCCAATAAAATGGACAACCTGGAAGAAATGAACGAATTCTTAGAAAAGCACAACCTTCTGACACTGCTCCTGGAAGAAATAGATAATATAAACAGACCAATCACAAGCACTGAAATTGAAACTGTGATTAAAAATCTTCCAGGAAACAAAGCCCAGGACCAGATGGCTTCACAGGCGAATTCCATCAAACATTTAGAGAAGAGCTAACACCTATCCTTCTCAAACTCATCAAAAATATAGCAGAGAGGGGAACACTCCCAAACTCATTCTACGAGGCCACCATCACTCTGACACCAAAACCAGACAAATATGTCACGAAGAAAGAAAACTATAGGCCAATATCAGTGATGAACATAGATGCAAAAATCCTCAACAAAATACTAGCAAAAAGAATTCAACAGCACATTAAGAACATCATACACCATGATCAAGAGGGGTTTATCCCAAGAATGCAAGGATTCTTCAATATACTCAAATCAATGTGATAAACCATATGATCATCTCCATAGATGCAGAAAAAGCTTTTGGCAAAATTCAACACCCATTTATGATAAAAATCCTCCAGAAAGTAGGCATAGAGGGAACTTACCTCAACATAATAAAGGCCATATATGACAAACCCACAGCCAACATCGTTCTCAATGGTGAAAAACTGAAACCATTTCCACTAAAAGCAGGAACAAGACAAGGCTGTCCACTCTCACCACTACTATTCAACATAGTTTTGGAACTTTTAGCCACGGCAAACAGACAAGAAGAAGAAATAAAAGAATCCGAATCGGAAAAGAAGAAGTAAAACTGTCACTGTTTGCAGATGACATGATACTATACATAGAGAATCCTAAAGATGCTAACAGAAAACTACTAGAGCTAATTAACAAAGTTGGTAAAGTAGCAGGATACAAAATTAATGCACAGAAATCTCTTGCATTCCTACACACTAATGACAAAAAACCTGAAAGAGAAATTAAGGAAAGACTCTCATTTACCATTGCAACAAAAAGAATAAAATACCTAGGAATAAACGTACGTAAGGAGACAAAAGACCTGTATGCAGAAAACTATAAGACACTGATGAAAGAAATTAAACATGATACAAACAGATGGAGGGATATACCATGTCCTTGGATTGGAAGATTCAACAATGTGAAAATGACTATACTACCCAAAGCAATCTACAGATTCAATGCAATCCCTATCAAACTACCAATGGCATTTTTCACAGAACTAGAACAAAATATTTCACAATTTGTATGGAAACACAAAAGACCCCAAATAGCCAAAGCAATCTTGAGAAAGAAAAACAGAGATGGAGGAATCCGGCTCCCGGACTTCAGACTATACTACAAAGCTACAGTAATCAAGACAGTATGGTACTGACACAAAAACAGAAATATAGAACAATGGAACAGGATAGAAAGCCCAGAGATAAACCCATGCACATATGATCACCTTATTTTTGGTAAAGGAGGCAAGAATATACAATGGAGCAAAGACAGCCTCTTCAGTAAGTGGTGCTGGGGAAACTGGACAGCTACATGCAAAAGAATGAAATTAGAGGGCTTTCCTGGTGGCGCAGTGGTTGAGAGTCTACCTGTCGACGCAGGGGACATGGGTTCATGCCCCAGTCCGGAAGGATCCCACATGCTGTGGAGCAGCTGGGCCCGTGAGCCATGGCTGCTGAGCCTGCGCATCCGGAGCCTGTGCTCTGCAACGCGAGAGGCCACAACAGTGAGAGGCCCGCACACTGAAAAAAAAAAAAAAAAAAAAAGGAATGAAATTAGAACACTCCCTAACACCATACACATAAATAAACTCAAAATGGATTAAAGACCTAAATGTAAGGACAGACACTATCAAACTCTTAGAGGAAAACATAGGCAGAACACTCTATGACAGAAATCACAGCAAGATCCTTTTTGACCCACCTCCTACAGAAATGGAAATAAAAACAAAAATTAACAAATGGGACTTAATGAAACTTAAAAGCTTTTGCACAGCAAAGGAATCCATAAACAAGATGAAAAGACAACCCTCAGAATGGGAGAAAATATTTGCAAACGAAGCAACTGACAAAGGATTAATCTCCAACATTTACAAGCAGCTCATGCAGCTCAATACCAAAAAACAAACAACCCAATCCAAAAATGGGCAGAAGACCTAAATAGACATTTGTCCAAAGAAGATATACAGATTGCCAACAAACACATGAAAGGATGCTCAACATCACTAATCATTAGAGAAATGCAAATCAAAACTACAATGAGGTATCACTTCACACCAGTCAGAATGGCCATCATCAAAAAATCTACAAACAATAAATGCTGGAGAGGGTGTGGAGAAAAGGGAACCCTCTTGCACTGTTGGTGGGAATGTAAATTGATACAGTCCCTATGGAGAACA
Source organism: Hyperoodon ampullatus (assembly GCF_949752795.1). Taxonomy (NCBI): domain Eukaryota; kingdom Metazoa; phylum Chordata; class Mammalia; order Artiodactyla; family Ziphiidae; genus Hyperoodon; species Hyperoodon ampullatus. The sequence continues at coordinate 88,205,369 of NC_136923.1, forward strand.
GTATGGAGGTTCCTTAAAAAACTAAAAATAGAACTACCATACGACCCAGCAATCCCACTACTGGGCATATACCCTGAGAAAACCACAATTCAAAAAGAGTCATGTATCACAATGTTCACTGCAGCACTATTTACAACAGCCAGGACATGGAAGCAACCTAAGTGTCCACTGACAGATGAATGGAAAAAGAAGATGTGGTACATATATACAATGGAATATTACTGAGCCATAAAAAGAAACGAAATTGAGTTATTTGTAGTGAGGGTGATGGACCTCACTGGTCTGTCATACAGAGTGAAGTAAGTCAGAAAGAGAAAAACAAATACCATGTGCTAACACATATCTATGGAATCTAAAGAAAAAAAATGGTTCTGAAGGACCTAGGGGCAGGACAGGAATAAAGACGCAGACGTAGAGAATGGACTTGAGGACACGGGGAGGGGGAAGGGTAAGCTGGGATGAAGTGAGAGAGTGCGTGGACTTACCAAATGTGAAATAGCTAGCTAGTGGGAAGCAGCTGCATAGCACAGGGAGATCAGCTCCGTGCTTTGTCTCCACCTAGAGGGGTGGGATAGGGAGGATGGCAGGGAGGAGCTATAGGGATATATGTATATGTATAGCTGGTTTACTTTGTTATAAAGCAGAAACTAACACACCACTATAAAGCAATTATACTCCAATAAAGATGTTAAAAATAAATAAATAAATAAAAACACCTTCCTAACAACAACAACAAAAAAACCCACACCCATTTGCCTCTTGTGTGAAAGGGGAGCATTTACATATCCCACTATAAAATTACATATGCTAATAACATGCTAATGTAAATATGAAAAAATACTCTGAAAACTGCAAACTGAAGAACCACCAAAAAACATGGAAAAGCAAAAAAATAGAGCTGCCTGAAAACAATGTCTGCCACTTTGTTTATCCACACGTAAACGTCCAATATGCTCAACGCTTTGACATCTCTATTCAGCTGGGGTTTGAATCAGCTGTAAATATATGGCCTTTAACTGTGTGATTGATTTGTCAAAATTTCTAAAATATGTTACATATGGGTTTAACTTCATATGAATACAAATATTTTCATGGCGTCCCATTGTAAGTGATAACATCCACAAGGAATTGAGACCCCTTAAATAAAGAGACTGTGTTTGTTAATTCACTCATCTGTCAACCATTCATATCTAGAACTGTATTTTTCACCACAAAGCTCTTCTTTAAAATTTATTTTGTACCTGTGTTCCCAATAATGCTTGACAAGAGCATTCTATAAAACTGTGTGCCTGATGAAAGGCAAAGACAAGCATCATTCTTCTATTTATAAACTGGTACAATCAAAGCTCTCCAGGCAAAATCTAAGCAAAAAGACAGACACCCAATGGATTAAATGGCACAATTTCCAAGCTTTTCCTCCAGGTTTCCGTGCCCTCAGGCAATAAACTGGCTTTTGCATCTGGCAAACATATGCAGAAAACTAGGCTAAATATGACTGAAAAACTCGGCCAAGTTCTTCCATGAGACCCACTGTGACAGCCAACCTAAAGTTCCCAATGACAATTCAATTTCCAAATGAAAACTTTACTTTTTCATTAATATGTGTTAATACTTAAGATATAGATATAAATAAATTCATCTCATGTCTGGAGTAAAAAAGCAATGCATTTAAAAAATAACAAATGTCATATATTTGTATTATTGGAAGGAGTGAATATTTAGAATAAGATGGATATTACAGAAATGGACCTGACCACACAATTTTACCACACAGTCAAGGATTCAGAAGCGTAAGAGAGAGTGTTTCCAGTGCTTCTGCCAGGTGGAACACCTTCTAGATTCACCAGAGTAACTGGGTATCATGACTCAGTCTCTAAGCTCAACTGAAACTTCATGGCTCTAGTTGAAATTCCACAACTTCTAGAGGTTCTACAAGTTGTCAGATACAGGATTTTAAATGTTTAGCCATATGCTTTAAAACGCTGATAACAGACTTACATAAATGTGTACTCACTTTTAATACATTTGACATTTTGAGACATCTACCATACTAGGCATGATGATCAAGACACGGCAGTTTACAGTCCTTTCCCTCAAAGACCCTAAAACTCAACGCTACCTGGAATTTCAACCAGATTCCTTGGGCTCTCTTTTTCATAAGCCATTTTCCATTGTATCAAGTAACAGGGAATGATTGAGTTATTGTGTCTGCTATATAATACTACATCAGAGTGACAGTTGTTTATTGCACCATTACCAAAAAGCTGTATTCTGACAGAGTGCATATCAACACACATCAGTGAAGATGAAACAACTTTTTCCTGGCTAACTCATTCAAAAAAAATTACAAGGAAGATATACAAGATTAATGTGTGTGTCTCTATGTATGGATAAGTTTTTATCTGACATAAGGAATATACTGAAATTGTGCAAATTATGTATCTTTTAATACTGTACATAAAGGATTTGTATTCACAGAAAACTTCCTCAATACATATCCCAGATACATCAACAAACCTCCTGACATCACCTTATTTTTCTCTTCTTTTTTTCTGGTCTATTTTTCTTTCTTTTGACGACAAATGCTCCCATTCTGTCTTCGCCGCTTTGTCTTGTAAACAAGCTCAAATCACTCTTATCCTTAAAAACCACACCTGTTCCCAGGTCACTCGCTACCTACATGCCAATCCTTGTCTTCTTATCCAAACTCTCAGAGGAAGTGGAATATTTTTACTAACCCATCTTCTTCACCCCTTATTCATTTCTGAACCCAATGGATTCTGGTTTCAATCTTCACCGATCTAGTGAAACCACTTACTGCTAAAGTTACAGATAATTTTCCAAATTGATTAGTCCAATGGACACTTTTAATCCCTCACCTGGTTTAACAGCTCTGTTAAATCTGGTCTTGTTGATTGCATCCCTTTCTTAAAACTCTATGTTCCCCTGAGCACTCCCCTCTCTTCTTGGAACAGTCCACTCTTCTGATTTGCTTTATTCCTCTCGATATTCCCACTCTTGCTTCTGCAGTATTGCATAGTAGTTATGAGGACTTTGGAGCCAGACTATTTTGTCTCAAAGCTCAGTTTTTCTACTTTCTGTGAGATTTGGGGGCAACTCATTTAATTTCTCTGCCCCCAGTTTCCCATCTGCAAATTGGGAATCCCACTAGTATTAGCCACTCCACACTTGTTGGCCAGGTGGTAGAGGCTGGGATGTATTCTGTTGTTCTGATTCATTGGGCAGACACTGAGTCCCCGGGTCTTGGAAATGGGACCTTCTCCTGGGTCCTGCTCCACTAGAACCTCTAAGTCTGGCCCCAAGATGTATTCCTGGACCTTACTCAGGGATAGATGTTTTTTTCCTATACGGTCTTCTAGCTGCAATGAGCTTTCATCAGTGCCCTAAGGACAAAAGTTTATTGCTCTTTGCCACAGTGTTTAAGGCTTTTATTCCATAGGAGAGAGAAGAGAATGATGCAGCAGGACTTGCTGGCTTTCCCCCCAACTGTAGTTGATCCACTCTGCCAGGCCTGCCCATAAGAATGATTTCTCTGGACGTTTGACCTCTCTTTTTTATGCCTATCCTATGCATGAGTAGAAGAGCCTGGAATAACTGCAAATTCCTCTCATATCTGCAGTCCCCTGTAGTTTTACCTTCTCTTGCCATTCCACAGTTGGCTTTTGGCAATCAGTTAAAATTTTTCATTGAATTCTTACCACTGTCCTTACACATCTGCCTCTGGTAAGCAAGTGATTGCATCTCATTTTTCCTTGGACTTTAAGTTAGCTCTTAGGTTAGTTCATTTCTTTGAGACCTCAACTCTCCCATGAGTTCAAGAAAAGTTATGTATTTGCAAATTTTCTACCATTTTGTTGTTGTAAAGGCAGGAACATTGCTCTTTTCATCTTTCTACATCCTAAATATAAAGCCCAAAATATGAGTTTCCAACCAAGGCCCCAAAGCATTTCCGTAAGAAAATCTTAAAGAAATAAATATTCTCAACTAGTGATACTAGAATAACTGACTGATCCTTTGGGGTGAGGGGGATGGAACCTCGCATTTTACACAAAAATGTATCCTAGATTATCACAGACCTAAACATCAAAATTAAACCATAAATCTTTTCAGAAAACCACAGGAGAGTATCTTTGTGATACTGGGGAAGGCAAAAATTTCTTAGAAGAAAATACTAACAATTAAAGAAAAAATTATAAAAGTGGACATTATCAAAATTAAAATGTTTGCTCTTAGAAAAACATTAGGGAAGTAAGTAGGTAAAGCTACAGACTGGGAGAAAATGTTTGCAAGACATCTGACAAAGGACTTCTATCTAACTCCTACAATTCAATAATAAAAAGACAAACGACTCAATTTAATGGGCACAAGACTTGAATAGGCACTTCACAAAAGAATATATATGAATAGCCAATAAGCACATGAAACAGTGCTCACCATCATTAGTCATTACGGAAATGCAAATTAAAACCACACAAGACACCACTATACACCCAATCAAATGGCTAAAATTTAAAAGACTGACCACCAAATGTTGATGAGGATGTTAAAAAAACAAAAACAAAAAAACAGAACTCTTACATTACTGATGGGAGGATAAAATGGTACAACCTCTCTGGATATCGGCATGGAAATTACTTATAAAGTCAACACCTACCTTTTGGTGTTTACCTGAGAGAAATGTCAACATATACATAAAAATCTGACACAAAAATGTTCCTAATAGATTTATAAATGGCCCCAAACTGGAAACAGTACAAATGCTCATCAGCAGAAAGGATAAACAAATTGTGATATGTCCAGATAAGGGAACACAATAAAAGAGAATGAACTCAATAGAACAATAACACGGATGAACATCACAAATCTTAAGAGGAGGAAAGAATCCAGCCACAGAGGAGTACAAACTGTAGGATTCTCTACTTACACCAAGTTCCAAAATAGGCAAAACTAACTAATGGTGAAACTGCAGAAGAGTGGTTGCCTTGGGGAACGATGATGAGAAGACTGTCTAGGAGAGGGCAGGAGCAATCTTTTCCTGGTGATAGAAATGTTCCATATATTGATAGAGTAATGGTTATATGGGTGCATACATTTATCAAAACTCAAACTATGTGAATAAGATTTCTGCAATTCTCAATCTGTGAATCTGTAAATTATATCTTAGTAAAAAAAAAAGCTAAATGTGAAAAAAATACATCTACACGCACACAGAATTATGGACTTTCTCTGACCACCCTACATAAAGTAGCATCTCCCTCTCTTTTTGACACTTTCACCTGCCTTAATATTTGTGATAACACTTCTTTATTGAGCTTTGACATTCTAGCATATGTTTATTTATTATCTGCATTGCCTGTTAGAACATAAGTTTCTTGCCAGTAAGGACTTTTTTATATTGTTTGTCATTATATATCCAGTGACAATGGCTATGACCAAAAGGCAATAATTAACCAAACTGGATGCTGAACTTTGATTTATTTTCTTGGTTATTTAGATTTCTTCTCTAATTGCCAAATGGGGGTTATTAAAACATCTAAAGAGGTAAAGCATGAGTAAAGCCCTTTGAAATCCATAAACATGATACAATCTAAAGGATGATTAAATATAAGAAATTAGCTGTTTATGGAAGACATTCTATGTAAGATACCTTAATCTCTATAGAACTACTCATTGTGGTTGTAATCTTTCTTTTGAGAGCTGCCTTCCCAAAGCAGGAACAAATCTGGGGGAAGCAAACAGCACACTGGCAAAGTAGAGCTTCCATCTAACTGGTTAAGTCACAGGGACTGCTTGGTTTCCTCAAGTTCATGACTTTGCCTGAACTCTGTAGCTAATGGGAGTTCATTGTAAGACAGCTTTCTGGGATTAGAGTGTTGCAGCAGTGCTATCGGTCAGATGGAGAATTTCAAGCTAAGCCTCTGTTCAAGCATTTACAGATTTATAACTAATTAGATCCTGTCCACACCTCACCTGAAATCACGTTAGCAAGATCCACATTAAGGTACATTTAGAGTTAGATGAGGTGTAACACAGTCCTTAGGCCATCCTAGGCAGCATTGTAACAAGATTTTTCCATTTCAAGATTCGTTTGAAAGTAAAGAAAAAATGAGTTAGTTTCAAGGAAGCCCCAGATAAAGTGCCAAGGTTCCAAAATGAAGGTACCTTGGTCGTCTGTCAAATACGTAACCTTACAGATAATTACATACACACAACCTCACCTCCTCAGATGACATAGAGTTTTTCTTACTTTAAATATATTAAGCTATGAAAGAAGAAATTTTAAAAGATAAAATACCTGATAGAACATGGTATACAATGTATATCCATTTTATAATATAGATGATTATTACTCAAGGTTTAGGTAATTGAGCTCCCGACAATCTGTTATAACCTACATTTTCCAGTGCCCTATGGTGGTTCACACTGCAAATGTATAAATTAGGTTGAAGGAATTTCTTGAACTACTACTGCAAACCATTTATTTCAGCATCATAGCCCAATGTTATGGAGATAATTGGGAACAACACATATGTATAAGCGACCACTGATTCCCAGAACACAAGATTTGAATGTAAACAATTCATATTAATACATTGTGTAATCATGTTATAACCTACCTACTGTATGAACAGAAATGCTATTAACCAGCAGGGCACAATATTTCCATTTAATTCAGAGTACAAGAAAGGAATGGAATAGTCTAGGCTTCTCTTTTAATACTGGGTAATAAGTTAGTGATAGCTCAGTAGAAAGAGTGTGACAGTTTTCTATACTTATGATGGACACTTATTTAGAGATCTGTGGACACATATTCGTTACATAAACTCTCTTGTGTTATCAAATTTGGGACTCAGAGAAAGAGCACAATATGATCACTGTGAAGCTCTAAGTCTAAAGAAACTAAACAACAACAACAAAAAAACCCTCTGAGCTCAGCATACAATTGGACTCATTATTGCCTTTTATTCTTGGTCACTGCCAAGCCTTACCCTCCATTAGGAGGATTTGCCCAGCCCCATCTGTTTACTCCAATCTGGTTTCTATCTAAAATGTAGAGAGTGACTTCTAAGGCAGCAAATTTATGTACACACTAAAAAAAAAGAAGAGTTATGCACTGATAGTTCAGAATTAAAAAAAAAAAAAAGACTTTCTTCTTTCCTCTTCGAGAGACTAGTAATCTCATGAACTATCTTTTAATGCTTTGGTAGAAGCAGTTACACTTACTGCATTCAAAATGTTATCATTAGTCCAAGTTTTAATCATGTAGAATCCTTAGAAATTCCAGAAGATGACAAGTTGTCCAACAATTTAGACAAGAACATTTGGTTTAAGGATCAAGACACTGTCTGTATTTCTCGCTTCCTCATGTGATTTTGAACAGAAACAAGGACTTCTGAGAATTATATTTTGCAAACAGGTAAATGCCTAGATGACAAGACTGTTTTCCTCATTCTGCCACTTCCGTCTTGAGAACGAGCTGACTCTGGGGTCCTGAGGATCCAGCACACAGTGAAATAGAAAGGACGTTTTCTCTCAGGTGCTTTTTACAGTCCCACTGGGTGTCCCCTACCCTTATTGTTAGTCTTTAGCCATTAACTAGTCAGAATGACCAATAGCTAGTCCAGCTCTGCATCAGTTCAGACCCTTGGTCGTGATGCCAAACACAGGACTGGAGCCCACAAGCTGTGAGGACAAACTGACAGTCCCTGACAGTTTCTGCCTGTGCCAAGATCTGAACCAAGATGTCGGGCAAAACTCCCATCTGCTGCCCATCTGCCACACTGCTCCTATCAAAAAAGGTTATACCACGAACCACAGACAGATGGGCACTGCACAGACCTATTAGGGGAAAAAAAAAAAAAAAGAAGGGGGGGTCTGAGACGATTAGAATAATGACCTTTGACTCAACATAGAAATCCCAGTATAATGAAAATCATGCATAATTTCAAGGTTTTTTGGTCAAAAACAGATATTGTGTCTCTGGCCAATATTAAAAAAGATAAATAAAATGACGTATTCTATGCACTAAGTGTATCGTGCACTAATATATACCCTAGAAGCAAAGGTGAGTTAGGAATATATATATATATATAATGTATGTAATATATGTATATATGTGGGTGCATATATATACAGAAGGTCCACTTGAGGTTGTTTTTCTCAATGACATAGCAGTGAAGTTTAACATAATGTTATTAAATAAAACAGAAATCTTTTTAAACGAAACAGAAATCTTTTATAGGTTTTTGGTAGTGCACATTTTCATCAAAAGCCTACTCTATATAAACAGGAAACTGGGATAAGTCAGCTCATGTATTAAACAAAAGACTTAAGACGTAAAGGGAATAGTAAACTCCTGAGTTAAAGCTAAGTGTGTGTTATGTTTCCATAGCAAAGATGACTTCTGCAGCGCAAATAAACACCCCAGACAAAAGGCAGTTATTCAGTTCACTCAACATATAATGTGTACCTACCACGTGCCAGGTAAAGTGCTAGATGCTAGGGATGGAAGAGTAAGATACAGATGGTCTTTGTCTCCAAGGAGATTATGGTCTTACAGGGAGAGGGACACAAACTGCTTATCACATACTACAGTGAAATAGCATACTGGAGAAAAGATACAGAACTATGTGATGGGTCTTTGAGGGATGAAATAGTCATATAAATTGATGGAAAAAAATGAGAATTTCATATATGTGGTATGTTTTAATTTTCAAATGCATTTAACAGATTTACAAATGTTAATTTTCCCTTATAATTTGTACGGAAAAATCAAATATGGACAATCTGTGTTTTGAAAAAGGGAAAATAGTCTCAAAAATGTTAAAATCTCTTACTGTAAACTTGTACATCTTGGGACCTTTTTTTTTTATTATAGCAAAGTATCTTATAAAAGTTGACATGAAAAAGATTCAATAGACAAATTGCTATATTCAAATAATTTATAATGAACTTACATAATACGAAAAATGTAAACTAAATTCACAAAAAGATGAGCACAAGGAAGATATATGTATTTTTATTTATATAGCCCCAAAATGGAAGCAAGTCAGCGGGAGAAAAATGGATAATCAAACTGGGGCCTATTGATAAAATTGAGTACTCTTCAACAAAGTAAAGAACTACTGATATATACAATACATATGGATCTCAAAACATTATGTATGATTCTATTTATATGAAGCTTAAGAACAGGCAACTAATATGTGCTGATCAAGGTCAAAAGTGATTAACTCTGGCTGGGGGATGGAGGATACTGAAAGGAAAATGTATGAAAGAAGTTTAAGGGATGATAGGAATATTTTCTATCTTGGTCTGGGTTACATATGTATTAAAAAATGTATCTGTGAAAGCCACTGAGCTTTACACAAGATTTGTGCATTTTACTGAATGCAAATTATATCTCAACTTTTAAGTGTAAAACATCAAGGTACTGTATTTGATACAACAGAGATTAATCAGGTAAATATTTTTGAAACTCTGGTTGCCATGAAACAAAATGTCTAACTCAACAGTGCATTTTACAAATAACATAAATTTAGAAAATTGCTTTTTTTATACCCACAGTTTCAAGGAGCAAATAAGACTAAAGACTAATAAATGCTTGGAAGGTGCCCCTGAGGAAATTCTTTCACCTGAACTCCAACGTGCTCCTTATCCGAGCCCCATTTCAATAACTTAATCCAATTCAGGGTCAGAAGGGTTTCTTAAGCATATGGAAAATCTTATATTTTATCACATGTCCACACATCCTTTATTTTTTAAAAAACAATTTAATTTCATTGTTACATAAAATGGCCTTGCTGCCCTCATTTTTCATTTCCTTGAGTCACTTAATCATTACCAAAAAAAAAAAGTAGAAATATATAACACACAATTCACATCAGCCTGATTCTGAAAAATGAAAAAAAAGAAGACTGTGCTATTTCCAAAATGTACATCATTCAGAAATAACTTGTCCTTTGCTTTTTATATTTATCATTATATAAACTTGCCTTCATTAAAAAGTTGTCACTGACCTACTATATGCATTTCACAAAAGGAAATATTGTCACCAATGTTAATTCTTAAACTCTAACTAAAACATTTAAATCACCACAAAGAATTGGTCCTAATAAGTTTTAACAATATCTAAGGATTCATTGTGCATTAGAGTAATAGTACCACTTTAATTTATATACAGCTTGATTCTGACGGCTCTAAGCACTTCACATACATAATCGATTTTATCTTTAATGACCCAGTGAAGGAGGAAAATAGTAATGTCTTCCATGTCCTTGAAATAATGGTATATGCAAAGAATAGTTGGAACGCATAAACTAAAATATAACAGCAGCTATATTCTTAAATTGTGTGTGTGTGTGCGCTCGTGTGAGTAATGGACACAATTTAACAATCACTTCTGCTCTACTCCGCACAAGTTACACATGAAGATAACTTTGTCACCATGGCTAATTTTGGCTAATTTTAAAAAAAGATCCTATATCTTGATATAGAATTATTTTCCTGGGAAAAAAATTCAACATGGGTTCTGATTCTATCGTGGTAAGGTAAGCCCACTGTCATCCATTCCTCATGCTAATTACAACTAAAAACTTTAAATTTTACACACACATGCACCGACCACCTAAGGACTCTGAAAAGCTGGAAGATTATCAAAGAGTAAAAACTCGGAAAAGTGACCTGCATAGTGATGTTTCCCATTTGTTTTTTTCTTGTGCAGGATGACTGACCCCAAGGGTAGACCCCAGTTGCAAAGCACTGAGCAATGGCAGCTTCACAAGCAGACAAACCTTGTTTTTCTGGCAAGGAGAATCAGAAATATGAACTCCTTCAGGCCAGTTTGGGGAGAATCTCAGAGATGAGAAAGTGAAAAAAAGGGATCCTTTAATTCTGTTAATCAACAAATATCACCTTAATTCCTGAGCTAAGCATGCATGAAAGTCTAAAATGAGGATATAAAAGGCTCTGTTGGCTGAACAGAGATTTGAGCCTTCTGTACAAGTCTCATTCTAACCCTGAATTGCACATGCACCAGAAAGATACAAACCCATACAGTCAAGACTGAGAGAACTGAATTAAGATCTCAACTACCTCCCAAAGAAAGTGGGACACAACTTACAGTCCAAATCTAAGCAGCTCAACTGCCTGCTAAAATAAACATCATCATTCTCCAGGTGGTTATGATAGGAATAATAAAATAGACTACACAACAGAATATTCACAATATCCAGAATACAATCCAAAACTACTCATCACACAAAGAACCAGAAACATGTCATTTCTCAAGGGAAAAGACAAAACAAAAACAAAGTAACAAAGCATGAGATGATCTAGGTGATGAAACTATCAAAGACACTTTAAGCAGCTATTAAAACTATGTTCCATGGGTAAAGGAAAACACTCTTGAAATAATGAAAATACAGGAATTCAACAGAGAAAAATAATTTAAGAAATTAAATTTTTGGAAGTGAAAAATTCAGTACTTAAAATGAAAAACTTACTGGGGGAACTCAATAGCAGTATAGAAATAATGCAAGGAAGAAGCAAGTACTTTGAGACAGATCAGCAGAAATTATCCAATCTGAAAAACAGGGTGAAAGAAGGATGAAATACTTGAAAAGAGCCTCACAGACCTATGGAACAATGTCCAAAGATCTAACCTAGGTAATTGGACCACTGAAAGGAGATGAAAAAAAGAAAATTTTATTTTTAAATAAAAATTGTATACATTTAAGGTGTGCAAGAGGATGATTTGATGTGAAATTATTACTAAAGACACTACAAATTTCTAATATTCACTACAGAATTAATTATAGGTATCATATGGTACATTACATCTCGACACATTCATCCTACGTAACTCCAACTTTGTACGCTCTGACCAATATCTCCCCATTTTCCCCACCTCCCTACCCTAGGTAACCAACATTCTACTCTCTTCTTCTACGTATTCAACTTTTTAAGATTCCACATTCAAGTGAGATGATGCAGTTTTTGTGAAAAAAAATTTTTTTTGAATAAATAATGCCTGAAAGTTTTCCAAATTTAGTCAAGTACCTAAACTGACAGACTCAAGAAGCTCAGTGATTCACGAGCACAAAGGAAAGTACACTAAGACACGTCATAAAACTGGTGAAAGAATATAAAGAAAGAATTATTGAAAATAGCTAGATGTACATGCCCCATTATACACAGGGGAATGGGTCAAAATATTTAAGATTTTTCATCTGAAACCATGAAGACCTTATGGCAAAATAACATCTTTGGGCTTCCCTGGTGGCACAGTGGTTGAGAGTCCGCCTGCTGATGCAGGGGACACGGGTTCGTGCCCCGGTCTGGGAAGATCCCACATGCCACGGAGCGGATGGGCCCGTGAGCCATGGCCGCTGAGCCTGCGTGTCCGGAGCCTGTGCTCCGCAACGGGAGAGGCCACAGCAGTGAGAGGCCCGCGTACCGCAAAAAAAAAAAAAAAAAAAAAAAATCTTTATAGGTTGGGGGGGGAAATCTCCTCTTTCAGTAAATCATAGAAAACCTAGATTCCTCCCCTCAAAAAAAAAAAAAAAAAAAATCAGCAAAGACACAGATCTCAAAGACACAACTGACTACTTTGATTAATTAACATTTATAGAACTCATCTAACAATTTCAGAATATGTATTAGTTTCAAATGTGCATGGTACATTCACCAAGAAAGATCATATTCTGATTCATTAACACAGTCAATATTAGAAATATATTGACTAATAATCAAATCAAATCAAAATAATCAAATCTTAATCAAAATAATCAAAAGCAGAGTATATTCTCTGACCATAATGTAGTTAAATTAGAAAACAATGATATCTAGAAAAACACTACATACCTGTAAATCAAATAACACACTTCAAAATAATTCATGGATAAAACACAAATCCATGAAATAATTAGAAATTCATAACATAACTTTTTGAACTTCATAACAAAAATACAATATACTAAAAGTTGTGGGATAGAGTTAAAGAAAAGATTAGAGATAAACACATAACTTTCAATGCTTGTATTAGAAAGTAAAAAAATAAAATTAATGACCTAAGAGTCTACCATAAAAAGCTGAGAAAATAAACACATTAAACCCCAAAGAAAGAAGGAAAAACTAGTAAAAAAGCAGAAATCAATAAAACAGACAGACAAAATCTAATAGCTAGTTATTTGAAAAGATCAACAAAATTAACAAAGCTCTACCTGGGATGTTCAAGAAAATGAGGAGACACAAATCAACAATATCAGGAATAAAAAAGAGTCACACAGATCAAACAGCTTTAAAAGTATAAGATAATACAACAACATTACCCTAAAGTATGTGACAACTACATGCCACTGACAAGTTTCTTGAAAAATACAACTTAGCAAAATTGGCACAGGCAAATAGAAAGCTGAAATATATATATGAAATTAAATTAGCAAATACCTTTTCTAAAAGAAAACCCCAGATCCAAATGTTTGTACTGGTGAATTCTGGCAAACTTTCAAGTCACTAATCTTACATAAATATTTTCAGAAAATAAAGAAGTTGGAATCACTGTCCAATTTTGTTTTACAAGGCCAACTTAACATTAGTATCAAAATCTTAAAAAGATATTGTAAAAAAAAAAAAATCACAGTTCAATATCCCTTATATAGATGTAAAGATCCTTAACAAAATGTTACCAAAACTAATCTAATCATACACAGTTGACCCTTGAACAATGTGAAGGTTAGGAATGCTGACCCTCCGCATAGTTGAAATTCCATGTATAACTTTACAGTCAGCCCTCTGTATTCAAAGTTCTGCATTCACGGATGCAACCAACCCAAACCATGTTGTACTGCAGTACCTATTTGTTGGGAAAAAATCCATGTATAAGTGAACCTGTACAGTTTAAATCTCTGTTGTTCAAGGGTCAACGAAAGCATTTCCTAGGAATGCAAGGTTGGTTTAACATGCAGAAATCAATGTCATTCACCTATTGATAAAGGGAAAAAAAAGATCATTTCAATAAATGCAAAAAGAAGAGCATTTAACAAAATTCAACACCCCTCATGATTTCAGAAAAAGCAAATCAGGAATAGTAGGGAACTCCATTAAACTGATAAAGGGCGTCTAAGGAAAAACCAATAGCCAGTATCACATGCAAAAAGTTAAAGACCTAATTTTTTCCTCATAAGATAAGAGGCAAGAATGTCTGCTTTCAACAGTCTTATTCAACATTTTACTACAAGACCTAGCCACTGCATTTACATAAGAAAGGAAATAAACGAATAACAGTCAAAAAGGAAGTGAAACTGTCAATATTCACATGAAATGATTATTTACTTAGAAAATACCAAGGAACCCATAAAAACCTACACAGTCTAATGAAAGATTCAGCAATGTGTATGTGAAGATTAATATGAAAAGTTAGTTCTATAATAACATATTACTGACAAAAAATTAATAAAATTTTTATAATTCCTAGGAATAAAACCAAGAAAAGCTATCAAATACCTCTACACTAAAAACTACAAAACAATGGCCGCTGGGCCTGTGCGTCCGGAGCCTGTGCTCCGCAACGGGAGAGGCCACAACAGTGAGAGGCCCACATACCGCAAAAAAAAAAAAAAACTACAAAACACTGCTGTATTAAATTATAAATGAATAAATGAAGAGATGCACCACAGTCATAGATGACAATTATCCCAAGACTGGATTCAATATAATTTCAAACAAAATTTATCTGGCTTTTTTTTTGGTAGAAATTGACAACACATTTCTAAAATTTGGAAATACAAAGGACCTAGATAGTTAAAAGTTGGAGAATCTGCCTTACCTAATTTCAAGATCTACTATAAGGCTACAGTAATCAAGGATGTGGATTATTGGCAAAGAGACAGAGATCCATGGAACATAACAGTGTCCAGAGATAAAGGCACACATACATGTTTAGTTGATTTTTGACATCTGTGTCAAGGCAACGCAATGGTGAGAAGAAAGTTTTTTCTTCAAATGGTGCTAGTTCAACTGGAAATCAAAACTGAAAAAAAAGTACAATGATTCTTACCCCACACTCAACACAAAAACTGACTCAAATCATAGACCTAAATGTACAATCTAAAACCACAAAAAGAAAACAAAGGAGAAAATATTTATATCTTAAGGTAGGCAGTTTTTGTAGATACAACACATGAAAAAAATATAAAACATTAAAGCTAAAATTGATAAATCAGACTTCATCAAAATGTAAGATTTTTGTTCTTGGAAAGACACCACTAAAAATGAAAATGCAAGCCATATTCAGGAACAAAATTTGCTCAAGCAAATATCAGATGAAGGACTTGGGTTCAAAATATATTATAGAAAGAACTCTTGTAAATTAATAAGAACCCATTAAAGAAAGACAGAAGTGTTAGACATTTCACAAAAGATAAGCAAATGCCCAAAAGTACATGAAAAGCATCATTAGTCCTCAGAGAAAAGCAAACTAAACACAAAATGAGGCGACACTATTCATCCACTAGATTGGCTAAAACTAAAAGACTGGCCATACCAAGCACTGACAAGGATTTTGAGCAACCTGAACTCTCATTCACTGATGATGGAACTGAAAATGGTATTACCACTTTGGAAGCTCCATAAAATGTGTATATGGCATATGCATGCCATATAACCTAGCCCTTCCAGTTACAGGCATTTACCCATGAAAAAGGGAAACAGTTTTGCTTTCATTTTCTGACAGCTTCGTTTGTAATAGACATTAACTGGAAACAACCCAAATGTCCAGCAGATGAATGAATAAGCAAATTATGGCATATCCATCCACATAATGGAATGCAGCTAGGCAAAAGGAAAAAAAAGAAAACAATTCTTAGGCACACAATTCTTTTTACATACAGTTCTAGAGGATGGGGAAAAAAGCAAGTCAATGGTTACCTGGGGGATGAGGTTAGAAGCAAAGAGGGAGGGATTGCAAAGGAGCTCTGAGTAAAGTTTGGGGGATGACAGACATGTTCTTTATCTTGACTGTGGTGATGGTTTCACCAGTATATAAAGATGCTAAATTTGATCAAATTGTAATTAAATATGTGCAGTTATTGTACTTCAATAACACCTCATAAAGATGTAAAAATAATACATAATGCTCTTGCATGAAGTCTACAAAACACAAACCCAACCCCAAATTAGAAAGCTTGCCAATACATATTTGCTTTCAAGAAATTTCATTTAGCCTGTTTTACCTCAAAATGGTTTTTGGCTTTTTAAGGATAGACACAATATATTTGAAAACATGCCATTATATTTAGTTACAGTGTTGCAAAAGTCCTATTATTTCAAAATGCAATACTGTACAGTGTTGCTTTATATACTTTTTATCAACCACATCCCAGTGGAATACCTACAACTGAAGAAATAGTGAATCTTGTAATTTATTACATATATTGAATACTACACTTAAGAATAATCTATAAAAAGGTCCAGCATAGTGATGAGAGTATTAACAAAGATGATGAGTTTTACCAAAGGGACCACTTCCCTATAGACAAACTGTTATCTACACATGGCTTTATAGTTATAGATTTAACATAAAATATCAGTATACATATTAAAATCCAGAAGACTTATATTCTCTAAGTAAAAATATACATGTAATACTTATGTGCATCTTAAGAAATATCACCCACACCACCACTTTGCATTCCTATGGTACATTTATCTTGGAGTGCTTTCATAGCTATTGCAGGGAGGTAATTATGATGGGGCAATTACACTAACCTGTACATCAGGAAAAGACTGTTTTAGGGCCTGGCTTTGCCTCTGTCAAAGCTCTATTACCTTGAACAAATCACTAGTCTCCAATTTTCCCACCAAGAAAATAAGGAGGTTGGGCTTGAGTATCTTTCAACTCTTTCAACTTTGAAATTTGCTTTATTTTTATCCTCAAGCTAATAGGGAGAGCAAGATCAAAGGATGGCCCTGAGAAAGGTTAGGGGAGTTATACGAAGTCACAGGACCAGTTACGGTCAGACCTGGGATTAGAGTCCCAGTCTCTGCGCACCCGGCATGGCATTCTCTCCAGTCCACATGCTGCTCAGTAAGCCTGCCTGCAGCAGTCTGCTGAACAGGAGACATGCTTACCATCTGCAAGACTGCAGAATTTCTGCTTGAACTAGGAACAAAATACATATGGGCTTGGTTTTTTAATTCTATAATACTTGGAATTTTATTCCTGTATATGAAATTCCCAGTACATGAACTTAGGAGAAAAAAGTAATTCTCTGAGAAAACAGACTTATTTTATAACTGATTAAATCTCAGTATTTACCTTCATATGGATATTTAGTAAAGGTGGGCTCAATAACCTGACTACCCCTAGCATTTTTTCTCTCAAGAAAACAGTTTGAAAAAAGGTCTGTTGACTCAGACTGGAGAGTAGCCACAGGGGTTCAAAGAAAAGCAGGTTTCATGCCTACTTCCCATTTTAACCGACGGGCTCTGGGTGTCTGGATTTGGAAAGTAGTGCAGCAACACAGAAAGAACACGGGTTGGAGGATTAGAGCCCTCTGCAACTTAATACTAGCTCTGTTGTTCAACAACTTTGGATTCTGAGGAGTTAGGTTTCAGTGCCTTCACCTGTAAAACAACATCTTTTCTATCCTCGGAAGCTAGAACAGAAAAATTGCCTTCTCCCCCAATACTCTATTATGAAAACTTTCATATGTACAGAAAGTTCAGAAAATTACAGTCAAAACCCATTTTCACTCCACCTAAATTCTAGGGCTAGATTGCCATTCCTCTATCTTTTAATCAACCTATTTTTTTAATCTACTTCAAAGTTAGTTGCAAATGTCAATACACTTTACCCCTAAACACTTCGGCATACATAAGATAGGCTTCAAAATCTTTGTTTTATAACATACAGTGATTCACATAAATTTAAAATATAACATTCAATAAGCTTTGACAAATGCATAGACCTGTATAACACAAACCTCCATCAAAGCAAAGAACACTGCCATCAGCCCCCGAATTTCCCTCATGCCTCTTCCTGATCAATCCCTGCCCCTATCCCTCCTGTTCTGATTATTTTCATCATAAATTAGTTTTTCCTATTTAAGGACTTTATATAAATGGAACCACACAGTAGGCACCCTCTTGTGTAAGGTTTTTCACACAGAATAAAGGTTTTCAGAATCCATCTATGCTGCTGAATGAATCAGTAGTCTGTTCTTTTTTAAGGCCAATAAGTATTCCACTTATGAAACTCACAATGTATCTACTCCCCTCTTTTCTTACTCAAGTACAGTTGATTTACAAAGTTGAGTTAGTTTCAGGTGTACAGCAAAGGGATTCAGCTATACATTATATATATATATATTTTTTTCAGATTCTTTTCTATTATAGTCTATTGTAAGATATTGACTAGAGTTCCCTGTGCTCTACAGGAGGACCTTGCTATTTATTTTCTATGTAACAGTTCATATCTGTTCATCCCAAACTCCCACTTTATCCCTCCCCCACCCCCTTCCCCCTTTGGTAACCATGTAGTAGTTTCTTCACTTAAACTTCCCAAATAAGCAAAAAGGAGCTAGCTAGCTACCCAGTGTTTCTTTTAGCAACTAAATTGTATCCATTCAGTTTTCTCATTCATCTCATAAAAGTGAATTAAGAAGGCTGAAAGTTTCTCAGCACACAGGGCTAGGGAAAAAATTGGGTTGACAGGATTCATTTTTGACAGTATATCCAGCTGTTTATAGCCTTTCATTTTTTCCATGAACTTAACTGGTATTGCTATACGTAAGGTTTCTAACACTTACAGCTAGGGAATACTTCACAGAAGAAAAATGCTTTCCTTGGAGTTTACAAATGTCATTTGGTCTAATTTTTCAGCAAGGGTTTGTCTAGTTAGATTATGAGATTTTTCCTGGAGAGCAACAGCAAGAGAATGTCTCCCATGCTGTCAGAAAAGGAGAGTTACATTTTCGCTCCTTGGAAGAAACATATAATGTAATGGGCAAAATGTCAAGTGGGTGGGGATCCATTAGCCCATATAAACCTCCAGAGAGATCTCTAAGAAACAGGAATTCTGAACAAGACACTGCACTAGCACATTTGGTTTCGAAATATCATCCAAGTAGGCAGATGGGGGGCTTGGTTTTCCAACAGAGACAGGACCTACACTAAAGGTTCCTACCCAGACAGCAAGTGATTGTGAGGGTCTGAGGACTAACCAAAGTCAGGAATTATTTAGGGAAAACTGACTTTCAAACACTGGAGAGACAAACTGTGAAAAATGAGCCCAGAGGGTCAAGGCAGGATCAATACTGGGACTGCAAAGATGTAAGGTAAGAGCTGGTTCAGAGAGCACACACAGGAACAAAGAAAGAACATCCTGGATGATTTCTGCAAGGCTTCCTGCCTGGATTTCTCATCTATCAGATGGGTGTGTCTATGGGAAGTATAAGAATAGCTTAAAAAGCTAAAAGCAAGACTTAGGTCAAGATGCGAATTTTACCGGGGAACTCTACACTAGACCAACTCGCTTGCCAAATAACATTCTATTCCTTTATTCATTTGTTTAGCACATATTTCTTGACCAGCTCAAAGCCTTCTTTCCTCTAGATGACCTCTACTTTAGATAAGTCTGAAATTTTCAAAAATCCGTATTTACAAATGACTAAGCTAAGAATGCCCCAAAGTACGTCATTTTCACGAGGCTTCGCTGGAGGACTGCATTGTATTTCAAACTCACAGAGTTTAATATGAGTTGATCTGTAAAGTGTCTTTCAGGGATCCATGCATCATGCATGTGGAAACGTACTCACTGTGGTGATTAAGAAGAGGAACTAGGAAGTCAGGCTGCATGGGCTCAAATCCCGGCTTCACCAGTTATATAAGCTGTGTGACCTTGGGCAAGTTATGAAACCTTTTTGGAAGCAGTTATCCTCCACTCTACAGTGGGAAAAAGAGCAACACCTACCTCACATGGTTGTTTTCAGAATGAGCTTGACAGAAAGCACTTTAAAAGTGTGCCTGGCCGGCGGGAGGAGGTGCTATCTAAGAGTCAGTTATTGCCTCTATTACACGACGAGAATATAAATACTGGGTTTTTTTCCTTTTCACTGGATTGAAAAATGTTCCGTTTCAAGAAATTCCCCAAAAACAGGTGGTCCCATCCATCTCAGTATCTGCCAAACTCCTTCCTTAAAGAAATTGCAATTACTTGGCTCAAGGTCAAATTTAATGTCTAAGACTATATCTGCAAATCCACAAACACTTGGAAAAGGAATGGCCCTTTTATAACTCACAGTTCCTATTTCAATTGCCTGGTTGTGCCTGAAAATAACTGACTGGGCAAGATCTAACTGCTTATGTGTATACCTCAAAGATACCCAGGCCTTACCCCCGTGCAGAATCAGATGTGGTTACACAGAAACTCGAATAATTTCCCTAGCCTTCACCATCACCTCCATCAGATTCCATGGCCACTTCTCTCTGTGAGGAGCCCTGTGCACAGCGCAGGGCACTTCCACGATGGCTTGGGAGCCCTAAGGTGATAAAGCCAAAACTGCAGCCTCTGGCAAAGGGGAAGGATGCTGCTTTTTCTGGTGCCCGTGGCCACAGGAGGAGCCTGTCTTGGTGCTGCAAGTTTCTCACTGTCTCGGAAGTTTCAGTGAAATAGCTCTGTAGGTTTTGATTTATAGGCTTTCTGCTGTTTTACCTCCTTCCCTCTCTTGTTCTATTTTGGCACAGCACTCCTCATTAACTGCCCCACTGTATAGTTCACTTCTATGTTTACTGTTTCCCCTCCAGCTAGAAAGCAGCCCCATGAGGTCACGTATTTGTGTGTTTTCTTACTTCTATATCCTCAGCATCTAGAATGGTGCCTGGGCCGTATTACATAAAAGAGGGACTGGGGAGTTAATATTATTACTGTAAGTGCACATGAGACAATGAAGTGTGAGCAAGATGCATCATATCCTGCCCCAAAGCAGTAAGAAATATAATCAAATAATTTAAAGATACATGCATAGACATAAAGGAAGAGACAAGTGCAAGTAATTGTATGCCCTTCCTTCCATCCTTTCCTATCCTTATGCATCCACCCATCAATTTAACCAGCCACCTACCCTGGAGCAGAAACATAATCCTAGGGGAAGCACAATGGTCTGAGGAAAGTGGCTCCAGCTATGATTAACGTCAAAATGCTTTTTGCAAATGTGCTGTACAACACAGGAGCAAACAATTGTCCATGCTGGGATACTGGAGGAAGGAAGGTGTTTCAGAATTTATGGTGGCCTAGACCAATGGTTTTCAAACTTTATTCAGAACATTCTTTTCTAAAAGGAATTTTCACAGAACTCCAATCTATATAAAAGACCTGGTTGAAGTCTTCTCTTTCTGAGAAGATGTTACCTTCCCATTCTCTTACCTCTACCCTCCACGATAACAGAGACATCTTTGTACTTGAGATTATTTAAAACACAATTTGAAAGTGGCCTACTTCTAGAAATGGGACCTCAGAGTTTTCATCAATTTTATAATTTCCAAAAAATTATAACAAGTTAGAAAAATTAGGAAAGTAAGAATTGTGAGTCTGGCTTGGTAAAATTAAAAGGCTTTGTCCCATCGCAGACATCACAGGTGATGTGACAGACTCACACACTAATAAACAGACATCCATCCTCAGCTGCACTCCTAGCCTTGCCTTAGCCATTTGTCTTTTTGCTTTTTAATTAAATGGCAGCCAAGGTAAATGAAAATGTAGACACCAGCAGCAGTAACCTGATAAAGATCCAGATACCAGTGCTGCTGACAGAGCAGACAGCCAGGCATGAAATGAGCTCTCCATTCAGTTCTGACTGTGTGGAATGCTCCCAGAACAACCCTTAGACCAGCTTCCTTCCCCTGCTTCACTCCTCATTGCTACTATTTAGACATATGCTCCTGGGAGAACGGAGAGGTCCACTTTTCTGTTGAATAGTTTAGTTCCTTATCATCACTTAAGCCTGCTTGAAAAGCAAAGTGATAAATCACTGTCCTTTATTACCATCAATCAGGAAAAAAAGCAGTCATGTAATTTATCAACATCATCCTACAAATACTGGGACACAAAGTGACATGTAGTACAGGAACATGTTTACACAAAGTTTGAAGCATCCTATTGATTGCTTTAATCAAAGAAATTCAAAGATATATTGATAGAGATTATCCACATTTATATTGTACCTGAATAATTCTTTCTTTAAAAACTCAAACTGAATTACACTTATCTCCATGATTCTTATTGTCTGTATCACATGTCCTTCTGCCAGATAATGCTCTAAGAACCAACAGCATTATATCCAAGACTATATACCTTCATCTTGGGCTTTCACCATCACCACAGTGTTTAAATGTTCATTACCTATAAGCTGAAGATAATTTTACTGGATTAAATAGAGAAAGCTTTTTATCAATTAAATGTGAAACTTGGTATGGTAACAAGTATTAGAGCATAATAAACAACTATCAATACTCAACATCAGAGTAGTTATCCTACATCAGAGTAGTTATCCTACGTCTGTAGCTGCAGCCTAGTTTCTCATCCTAAAAACCCTATTCAAATAGCTTTCCTCCAAATATCACATGCATTTATAGTTTCAGAATTAGTTTACCCAAGAACTAAAACTTTTCATTGATGGGAAACAGACATACTGCCTAATTCCAAATGGTGCAATATTTCTTCTTGAGTTTTCTTGAGCCAAAATATACTAACAGCCAAATTTCAAAACTTAAGAACAATTTTAGGGACCAACACTTAGATATAGTAAGTAGGGACAATTACCATTCTCTCAGAATGAAACTGTTAGACTCTGTGTATTTTTGTAGAATGCTTTCAGAACAGAAGTAACACCGTGATGAGCTGATTCACTTAAGTCCCTCCCTGATGCCAGGTTAAGAATCCAAGCCCTCGGGCTTCCCTGGTAGCGCAGTGGTTGAGAGTCCGCCTGCCGATGCAGGGCACATGGGTTTGTGCCCCGGTTCGGGAGGATCCCACATGACGTGGAGTGGCTGGGCCCGTGAGCCATGGCCACTGAGCCTGCGCGTCCGGAGCCTGTGCTCCGCAACGGGAGAGGCCACAACAGTGAGAGGCCCACATACAGCCAAAAAAAAAAAAAAAAAAAAGCTATAAGAATCCAAGCCCTCAAACATGGTTCTTCTATTCCACATCAAGACAGCCTTTAAATCAATCATGAAAATTCATGTTCAGGAAAAAGTTCAAGAGTAAAAACAAATGTCCACCACTTTCTAAATCAAGTCCTAACAAAACAGAAGCCATATTTACATTTCCTACCATCTAAGAACAGGTAGCCTTACTGTTATTAACTGACATTGCCCCTAACCAATAGTATATGTAAATATACATCTAACCACTCCTTCAGGAAATAACCCTATGTCATCACAGTACTGAGCATATGATGTGTAGAAAATATTCAGACACAAGTTGGACTCAGTATATGCTTATATCAATAGTGTAGGTGAGTAAGACTAAAGAAGTAGAAAACAGAGAAGATGAGGTGGAGGAGAAAGAGGAGGGGGAAGAGAAAAAGAAACTATCTTTTGCATATAGGAATACTATGATATATACATGTCAATGAATGATAAAAAGGAGCATAATAGCAATCAAATAATTCAGTTAAATAAGAAAATGCCACGTTTCATGAATAAGTTACTCGGTTTTTTAAAAATTACAACACACTTTGTTAGTTAGATTTTGATAAATTTGATCTGGTGATAGATGACAGATGGCCCTATAAAAAGAATATGAACATACATATCAAAAGCAATAGTCTCCATCCAACAATTTGACTTTCTGTCTCTCAATGAATAAAAAATCCAATATACAGAAAAAGGCTTTGTGTACAAAAGTTTCATCTTAGTTGAAAAAAGAAACTTTTCTGGTTTAAAACTCTATACTGCCTAAGTCAGTATTTTTTTATTCTTAAGATGCTTCAGCTTTTTCTTTCAACTGGGCCATAAATTCCTTGAGGGCAGCAACTGTGTTTTGTTTTGTTTTTTATCACTCACTCTGTATATTGCTGTTGTTCGGTATGCATTACTAATAGTGTCAAAGTCAAATCAGATGGCCAATGAGCAACTGGTGATACTTTTTTCCTAAGTGGTCAGATTATGAAACTGAAGGGTAATTCTAGATGTCGCTTCAAATACCCATAGGGGATTTTGAATTTATAATGCATATTTTTATAATAGATGAATTCCTGGCAGAATGCTAGTGATTTACACCACTGTTTTAATGAATTTCAAAATAGATGCCACAAAAATAAAAACTTTTTTTTTTTTTTTTTTTTTTTTTTTTGCGGTACACGGGCCTCTCACTGTTGTGGCCTCTCCCGTTGTGGAGCACAGGCTCCGGACACGCAGGCTCAGCGGCCATGGCTCACAGGCCCAGCCGCTCCGAGGCATGTGGGATCTTCTCGGACCGGGGCGCAAAACCGCGTCCCCTGCATCAGCAGGCGGACTCTCAACCACTGTGCCACCAGGGAAGCCCAGAAGTTAAAAATTTGATGAGCTCTTAGAAATTAAATTTGATGGCTAAAAACCACTAAGGAAAGGGTTAAGAGATAGAGTCAAAATCTCCCACAACATTAAGGACAAAGACAGAAAGATGGAAAATGTGAAGGAAAGATAAGACGTAGAGGGATGTAAGGGAATCCAACATCTGACTGACAGAAATTGTTAAGAAACAGCAGAGAAAGCCTAAGGAAAACACATCAAAATAATAAGAGAAAATGGCCCAGGGCCAATGGGAGATGTAGTTCCCAGATTACTCCAAGTACCACTCAGAATTAATAAGACCTGAACATCACTACAAAATCTGAAAATCAAGCTTAAAAGAGATGCCAAAAGTTTAATGAGAGAAAACAACATTGAATCTAGAAAGAAAATCCAATTTTTTTTTAAAGGCTTCTATTTCTTCTCCCAGAAAATATAAGAGATCAAACACTTCAGGGTTAACAAGTTGTATAAGAAGGTTAGAGGCCACATTTGAAGCAAACAATGTTGTATGGTTTCAATGAATTGATACAATTAAATAAGGAGTCTTCCTTTGACCCCTCTCACAGAGAGGCACAGGGATCATGAAACGAACAAAATGTAATCAGAGCATCTTACTTGGTCCTGTAGTGGACATTATTTGCATATGTAGATATAAACACTGATGATTGGTTTTCAGGGTTTTCTTTAAGTATCAATCCGAATATGTAACATGAGAGACTTTGTAAAATTTACAGAATAGGATTGTTAACTTTAGCAATGTGAAAATAAATGTACAGTTTATACGCGTTGGAAAGTAAAAGGGTAGAGCTAGGGTAAAGGATAAGGTGCCCATATCTTCATCTCACGAAACAGATCTTTAAATATGCTACTGTAAAGTTATCCAAGTAAACCAGAAGTAGAGGTTGTTTTTTTTTAAAGTGATACACACATATGAAACATTGTATTGAGGAAAATTATAGGACATGGAGGAGATGTGTTAAATGAAAGTGGTGTTGGGACTGTGCTTGATTTTCTTTCTGTTTTACATTTGATTCAAATCACTATATTAGCAATTGACAATTAAAAATCAAGCAAAAAGAAAAAACGAGCTGTATGTTAGTCTAGTTTCTACAAGGCATTTTTAGAAACACATGAAATACCACTTGAGGACACACTATGCAGGGGACAAACTGTGGCATTTAATTTACAAGCCAGATAATACCATTTTCATCCTAATAGTATATCCCACAAGTGATTTCTGAGGATCATGAAGGCCCAATTTGACATGAGCTCATCTTGAGTGCCTCTGTACTCAAAATGTACTTTCTCATTTCAAGTTAATAGGATATTAACGCAATGACCCTGCCAGAGGGTCCTCTTCAAAATGCTGCCTTTGGTGGAAGCAGAACAGTTTTCACTTAGTACCGTCTGATCAGCTGAGAGAGGTGGTAACCCCATTTCCTTTCAAATTCATTTGTTCTTCCATCTACCTATACATTTGTAGGACTCTTCTTCCAAAGACTCGGGCCACTTTATACATATCACTTCAATTGCCCTTGTGTGAAGAAATCATTTTGTAACTCCATGAAGACTGGAAAGGTGAGCACCATTAATCTAACTTTTAAATGGCTAAACAGTAATAGAAGTTAAATAGTGACACGAGCACAATGAAGCAGGACCAAGATCCTATCTCCTAATTTCTAGATGGCTTCTTTTGAGCCACAACAAAGTTATCTCCTGGCATTTTAATGATATTAGTGTAGAATTTCACAAATTCAGCCCAGAATGGTTTACACAACCAAGAGTACATGCTTATAATGGATTTCTAGTCTTTAGCTACCTTAAGTCAATCTATTTGAAAAATTGAAGCACTTCAGATCCAAATTTAAATATAAATGTGTACATATACACACACACACATATATATATATCTTCCTTCTAGGTTTCTCTCAAAAGAACACTGGGTGTTTTTTCATTAACATTTGATGTGAAGTAGCTTTTGCATTAAGACTGAAAACAAAATTAAGAGAAAAAAGGGAGGCAGGCTTAGAGCAATCATCATACTCTAAAAACTCTTTCTCAAAAGGTTTTCTGTAGACTCCCTGGGTGTACCGTGAACTCACTGACACATGAGGAAAGTAAACTTACACACGATCAGCAAAAGAGGAAATTTTTAGTAACGAAAGCACAAGTAACTGAAAATAACTCTCTACTTAAGTTTCAGGCTTTACTGAGTATTTGCCGTTCTAAAGACTTTGATGGTTACCAAAAAAACATCAGGGGAAAACAACAAAACCCAAATGGAGGATGGGTTTTTCCTTCAGGGGAAAAGTTGATTGTAAACAGAACTGTATGGTTGGGAAGCACAACAGGGAGCTGAGAAAGCGCCTGTAAAGAGGCTCTGTGACTAATGAGGCCTGAAGTCATCTCGAGTGGTCGCACTGGCTGACTCTGCCCCTCCAGGAGTCAAGAGCTCCCCGGAGTGTATATAAGTCCTTGCCACTCTCTCACTTCAGTCCTTGCCACTCTCTCACTTCGTCCCAGCTTCCCATTCCCCCTCCCCATGTCCTCATATAGACACTACCAAATACCAAATAGCTAGCTAGTGGGAAGCAGCAGCATGGCACAGGGAGATCAGCTCGGTGCTTTGTGACCACATAGAGGGGTGGGATAGGGAGGCTGGGAGATGCAAGAAGGAGGGGATATGGGGATATATGTATACGTATAGCTGATTCACTTTGTTATAAAGCAGAAACTAACACCACTGTAAAGCAATTATACTCCAATAACGATGTTAAAAAAAAAAAAGGAGCTCCCTGTAGGAGTGGGTCCTCCCGCCAGAAAAGCCAACCTGCCCAGTAGAAAGTACAGCCTGGGAACTATCCCCATGAGAAGTGGGCTTGGCTTACACTTCCTACCAGCAGGCAGACGGGAAGCATTCTCACCCTGACAAAGAGGCAAGCAGAAGCCAAGGCTAAAAGTAGATTGCATTTCTGAGGTTCTAACATTGAAAGAACGGAAACCATATGGGAATTTATTATTCAGCTAAAGCCTTCAGGTGGCTTTAAATTAAAAGGAATATTGTCAGCCATATCCCTGGGCCCTTTCTTCCCTTCTCCACCCCCTCCTCCTCCTCTTTTTAAATTTTATAAGCTCTGTGACTTAGCAGTGGAAATTCCCTAAATATAAATTAAGCATTATGTCCACCCAATAAATTCTTCTTGGCACTCAACCAGTAGTTTGGCATTAAAACCTCCCATATGACTCTTGGGAGGGTAAGATAATGTGCGTGTGTGTGTGTGTGTGTGTGTGTGTGTATGTGTGTGTGTATTTAAATATACACTTCGATTTTTCCTTCCCTAGAATTATTCTCCATTATGTAAAGATATTTGTTGAGAAGAACGCATGCAGGGTCAGAAGGGATGTAATCTCCTTGAAGAAAGGTAACAACTATACTGAAATGTAGGTCACACCTCTAAGAGCATAAACTGGCAGCCCAGTTCTTGTGTTACAGTAACTACTATGTGTACAGATTTCCTACCGCTACCACCATCACAACTGTGAATATCCCCTCCACAGCTCAAACATCTAGGCCTTAATTCCTGCGAATCTAAAGAGATAATAACACTGACTGCATTAGTCAGGACAGGCTGACAGTACTGAAGGAACACCCCACCCCAAATCCTACTGACGTGTAATAACCTAAGCACACTTCTTGCTCACACTGTACGTCCAACCTAGGTCAGAGGGTCTTTCCATCACGGCCCCTCCGAGACCGGACTGTGCAGGTTCCCACGAAGGTAGGTGGAAGGGGATGAAAGCAAATCCCACAGTGACTCTTCAGCTTCGTCTGGGAAGTCACAGATGCAACCTCTGCTCACATTTCCTGGGCAAAAGCCAGTCACGTGGTCATGCCTAACCTCAAAAGAGGCCAGAAAGTGCAACTGTACTAAATGCCCCCAAAGAGGGCCACTGACCTATTTGTGAGCATCCGTGAGGACCACAGGAGCCCTACAAAGGCTTAAAAGAATAATAAAATCTCCTGGAGCCCACCAAGGTTATCACTTGATACTTGAGGTAGATCCCATCTTATTTTTACTTATATTCCCAGCCCCCAGGACAGGGAACTCACTGTTTGCTGGAAAAAAGAAGAGCGAGACTAAACAATGTATCATCATAGTTTTCACTCCTTTGGACCCCGAAGTTAATCTGGCAGATTAAATTAAAATTTTCTTTCTGCTGTTAATAACAAAGAGAACAGAATAAGTGAATGATGCCATGTATGTCCTTCAAGTGCTTCCTGGGTTCTCTGTAGGACAGGAAAGGGATGGCTCAGTCTCAAGTAGGCATGTTAAGACAGAAATTCACAAAGATAAATGGAAAGAATTTCCTTGCTAGTCATTTAAAGAAGACCAAGCAAATAGTTCACTCATCTACCCTTAAAGCAGATGTAAATTTTCTCCCCATGAAGCACTCAGGGACAGAGAACTCCATTTTAATACAAATATGTCTCCCTTCACTTAGTACATACACACCAGTAAAAGAATGTCTGCATAAATCTTGCTCTCCCAAGAAACAGTCCAAAAAATATGTTATCTAAGAGAGAAGCTGAAGGTCAAATGGGAAAGAATACATAGAAGAGGAACCTTATTTTCTCTAGCTCAGAAATACTTTCCTAGCATTCCTTCTCTGGTACATTAACCCTGCCCTACACCCTGAACTTCTAAATGGGGAGGAGTGAAGGAAATTTATTGGAAGGAGACTTGGGAGGCTTTTAGTAACGTTAGACTACTGCTTACTGTTTACTAGATACATGGAGAGACTTAAATAAAAAATTCATGCCAAACACTATCTGTACAAGAGACCAGCCGTTCTTATTTATTCCAATAGACGTGGTTACACAGGACTCCAGGCTCTATTATCCAGGCTCAGCGAATACTCTAGCAACAACTGCAAGGGCTTTGAAGCATCTCAGGTCACAGAACAAGGCCCTCATTTTATAGAGAAGTGCTGAAGACAGTTTTTTTTTTTCTAAGAACTCAGAATTCTACCTGAAAACTATCAAATTGACCATGGGGAGTGGGAGGAGGGTCTCGCCATAATGTAGGCTCAGCTCCTGAATTACTTTCCTTCTCCCTCTCATGCTCAAGATTTGCCAGGCACCCTCACCCCCAGCCACCCTCTATCTCCATGCTCATCCTTGATGACTGACACCACCCCTTGAAACAGGACCAGATGCTGATGATCCCAGTTTAGCACAGCTGTTCAGCGGTAAAGCTTGAGTGACTTCATACACCCCCCATCCTAGAGTGCCTCTGAGTACAGCCATCTCACTTGAAAAGTTTGTGAGCACTCTTCCTCATTTTTATTTTTTGGATCAACATCAGTACATGACTGAGAATGGTATAACTATGAGGAAGACACTCTAAAGACTACTGGCTTTTAAGTACTGAAGGGGATTACTAGCGCAAAAGCAACAACGACAGTCACAAGTGACATTTCATGAGGGTTTTCTAAGCACCAGGCTCTGTGCTAAGAGCTTTATCATCTCATTTAAACCTTAAAACAACGCTATGACCTGTGCCTAGGGATTTGCTTCTAAGAAATGCAATAGGGAAAAGGCAAAAAAAGAGTAACTTTACAATGGAGAAACCTGGCAAACATGATCTCAGCCAGGTGATCAAGGTCAAGCTCTAGTGATAAGCCGTGTTCATAGTGTATACCCTTGATTTGATGTGTTGAGAATAATGATTCACCTCTGTAGTCTCTCTCAAAAACCCATACCCAGCCTAATCGTGAAAAAACATTGGACAAATTCCAAATGAGGGACATTCTACCACATACTGACCTGCACTCCTCAAAACTGTCAAGGTCATCAAAAACATGTCTGAGAAACTGTCATAGACCAGAGGAGCCTAAGCAGACATGATGAGCAAATGTAATGTGGTATCCAGGACAAGATCCTGAACAGAGAAAAAACATCAGGGGAAAACTAGTGAAGTCCAAATAAACTGTCTTTAGTTAATAATAAAGTACCAGTGTTGGTTCCTTAGTTTTGACAAACATACCACAGTAGAGTAACATGGTAACAATAAGGGAAACTAGGTAAAGAGGATATGAATACCCTCTTCCTATCTTTGCAACTTTTCTGTTTATCTAAAACTATTCTAAAATAAAGTTTATTTTAAAAACCCTCTGAGGTTGATGCTCTTATCTCCCTTCTAGAGATGAGATACTATAGCTTAAATAGGTTCCCAAAGTTACAAGCTAAAAAGCAGGAGAACTTAGATATGTCTACTCACACTTCAGCACCAGTGGATAAGCCCTTGAAACATAAGCCCTTACATAAGATCTATTAAAACGATTTTATGCCAGATACATGCTGAGAAGCAAACTAAATGAATTTATTTCACCTACATTCCTCATTGTACTACACCTTTTTAAATAAAGGGGCCATAACATTACTTTCTAAATATTTGATTTTCATTTTCATCACCATCACAAATTTCAATTACTCTGTCAGTGCTATGTGATGACCACATTTAAGCAAAATTAGCTTAAGATTTTGCCAAATCTTTTTTTCCTTCTTCTTCTATTGAAGTATACTTGCTATACAGTATAAGTTACAGGTGTACAATACAGTGATTCACCATTTTTAAAGGTTATATACTCTGTTCATAGTTATTGTCAAGTACTGGCTATATTCCCCATGTTGTATAATATACCCTTGTAGCTTATGTCTGTTTTTTTTTGTTTTTTTTTTTTTTTTGCGATACGCGGGCCTCTCACTGCTGCGGCCTCTCCCGCTGCGGAGCACAGGCTCCGGACGCGCAGGCTCAGCGGCCATGGCTCACAGGCCCAGCCCCTCCGCGGCACGCAGGATCCTCCCAGACCGGGGCACGAACCCATGTCCCCTGCATCGGCAGGCGGACTCCCAACCACTGCGCCACCAGGGAAGCCCTTATGTCTGTTTTTTAATACGTGCCTCCTCCAGCTCGTCGCCCTCCTCTCCCAACTCCTGGTCCTCTTCGCGGCCCCTGCAGCCACCCAGGCTACACTCGGCCTCCAGCTCAGGGGGCCCGGCAACCCAGCAGCCGGCAGCCCCCGTCTTGGGCCAAAGCGGCGCGCCCTCCTCACCCACTGCGGTCAAGAGGGGGAACGCAGGCGCGGAGGTGTGGCTGCGGCTCCCTCCGCCTGGACAGCACCTGGGTCGCCTGTCGTTACCGCCAGGACGCCCCCATGCCTGAGGAAGACATCAGGCGAGGGGAGGCGAAGGGCTAGATAGATAGCACGGGAGTTCCGCCCGCCTGCCTGCGCGGCCAGGCCAGTGCGCAGGCGCCCGAGGCCTGCAGGGCCCGCTCCCTTGTAGCTTATTTTATACCTGATAGTTGGTATGTCTTAATCCCCTGTGCCTATACTGCCCCCTCTCCGCTCGCCCCACTGGTAACCACTGGTTTGCTCTCTATATCTGCAAGTCTGCTGCTTTTACGTTACCTTCACTAGTTTGTGTAATGTTTTAGATTCCACATACAAGGGAGAGCATATAGTATTTACCTTTCTCTGACTAATTTCAGAGAATAGTGCCTTCAAAGTCCATACATGTTGCTGCAAACGGCAAAAGTTCATTCTCTTTTTATGGCTGAGTAGTATTCCACTGTATATATACCACATCCTCTTTAGCCATTCATCTGTCCATGGATGCTTAGGTCGCTTCCATACCTTGGCAATGGTAAATAATGCTGCTATAAGCATTGGGGTGCATATATCTTTACAAATTAGCTTTTTGTTTTTTCGGATATGTACCCAGGAGTGGAACTTCTGGGTCATACAATAGTTCTATTTTTAGTTTTTTGAGAAACCTCCGTACTGTTTTCCACAAGGGTTGCACCAATTTACATTTCCACCAACAGTGTATGAGGGTTCCCTTGTCTCCACATCCTCATCAACATTTGTTATTTGTGCTCTTTTTGATGACAGCCATTCTGACACAGGTGTGAGAGGATATCTCTTTGTGATTTTGATTTGCATTTCCCTGATGGTTAGCGATTGAGTTATCTTTTCATGTGCCTGTTGGCCATCTGCATTTCCTCTTCGGAAAAAATGTCTATTCAGTCCCTCTGCCCATTTTTTAATCCGGTTGTTTGGGTTTTTTTGATGTTGAGTTATATGAGCTGTTTATATATGTTGGCTATTAAGCCCTTATCAGTCAGATCATTTGCAAATTTTTCTCCTCTTCAATAGGTCATCTTTCTGTTTTGTCAATGATTTCCTTTGCTGTGCAAAAGCTTGTAAGTTTAATTAGATCCCATTTGTTTATTCTCTCTTTTATTTGCTTTGCTTTAAGAGACGGATCCAAAAAAATATTGCTGCAATTTATGTCAAAGAGTGTTCTGCCTTTGTTTTCCTCTAGGAATTTTAATCTTGATGCTCCAACATTCCATACTAGAAAAAAGCATTAGCCAATGGATATTTCACCCTATAATGCCCTATCTTTCACCCACTCTCACTTGTTATCACCCATGTCTTCTCTTCTGATACTGTATATTTCAGTGTTGGTGAGCTCAGCTTGCTGATGAAACAGGATGAGGGGGTTAGAGGCAAGAGTGCCCTTCAAAAGGAAATGACAACATCAACATAAGGAAAGATTAGCATACACTTTGGGTATTTTTGAGATCCTGAGAGATATAAGATCAGCTGTGGCTGCTCCAAAAACCTAAAGAGAACTAAACTGCCCTCTGAATATAAATTCTAACAGTGTTATCTACCAAACTAGTGTTTCCCACAATGTGAAGCCAGCCTCGCTGGGAAAACTCCTACATCCTTCCAGGAAGGTTCAAGCAGTCCAAGACATATTCTTTTTTTTCCTTGGGATTTGCCAAAATCAGACAGTAGGATTCAACAAATATTTCTAAACACTGTACTTAATATATTGTTCCCTGTGAGAATATGTAGTGGAAGTGGTCCAGCAAGTAAGAAAACAGGCTGCCTTCTGTGTGTGATTAGATTAGCCTGCCTAAAGACAGGATTTGTACAGTCTTGTTCTATTTACAAGTTTGTTTGTTTTAAAGCAAGTGATTCCTTAAATTATTGATTTTTATCTCTCTGGGCTTGTCTCAAGGATAGCTCAAACCACCCTCACCCTTTATACTTCAAACTATCCCCAAGGCAATTAGTTAAGGACATCAGATCTGTTTTAATAAGAGAAGGATAGAGAGAAAAAAGCGGAAGTGATCATGACAAATTTTCCCACAGCAGTAGAGTAACAAATGGGCCCAACTCTCCTGATTCACTGGACAATGGAAATAGAACAAAATCCAAACTTTAATTTCTTCCCTTCACCAACGGGAAAGAAATGAACCAAGTTCAAGAAGCCATAAACATTCCCTCAGACACACACGCGCACGCACACACACACACACACAGCAACTTGGCAAATTGGTACTTGGTACTCATCCAAAACAAACCCTTCTTCAAGAATCTTTGCTATTTTTATAGTTGAACTCATGAAAACTCTTTTTCATTCTGGGAGCCCTGGGTAATTCAGTCTGGAATTCTTAAATTTCTACTCTCATACTTGTCCAAGAGGCCAAAGTGTTGAGAGGCAAGAGGAAGGTTACACTTCTAGGACCATGACAGTGAGAAAGAAACTGGGATCAGAAGCAGCCTGCCTTTTGGGTAGACTCTCAGTGACTCAAAGAAGCATTTAAAACCTCTACATGAGTCTCTACAAGTCTGCCCGAATCCTGATCCTCTTCCAGGCAGACATCCCTAATCTAAACCTCCTACTTACATCCTCCAAGGTCTCAACATTCCAGATGCACGGACACCAAATTCATCACACTAATCTCCCACCCTTCAAACCCTGTCCTAACTCCCCAGAGGACACCTGCTGAACATGAAAACGAGATTGAGTTTCAAAGCCAAAAACCTACAAAATAAGGAAAAGTCAGATTTTTCAAAGCAGTTGCCGATAAGCTTTTTAGTGTTCTTTACGGTTTTCATAAATGGTGTCAAGTTTTCCCAATGATTTTCCTATCTGCTTTTGGCTCCCCAGACACTGGAGGTTGCCGACCATCCACACGGTAGGAAAAGCCTAACCATGTGAGACAGTCTAGAGCAGATAAAACATACATCAAAACATGAAGCCAAAGGTCACTGTTTAGTCTTGATGTTTACATGTCCATATGAGAATTTTCGAATTGGTATTATTGACTCTGTTACTAAAGCCACACTAATCAGTTTATCAAAGATTAAGCCATTTGCCATGTGAGAAGCACAGAACAACATGACAGAGCCTTGTACAGTACCTGGCACACCCATATAATTGAATTAATCAATCAGCAGTCTTTAACATCTGCTAAACAGTCATTTAGGGGTGAAAAAAGCTCTTTCCCTTCTTGGTCTCCACAAATATTTCTAGATAGCTTTTAGGCTTAAAATACTGTTTCCATGACTGCCCTCTGCTGTACACTTAACATGTAGGTGATTACATATGAATATTAGTAAACAGATAAGCAAAATAAAGACATTTAATTATTCTCAAGTCACCTACAGATAATAACTTTTAAGTTTATGTATAACCTCCCAAACTATTACAATGCCTACCCATTCATGTATGCATGCAAACAAGGTATTTTTTTTTAAGTAAGATCACAGAAAAATCTACAACATTGTTTAAATGGCTCATTTGGTATTTTACTGTACATGTCTACTATAATTTATTTGACACCCTAATACTGTTCAGATATTTATAACAAGATACATCAAAAATAAGTTTGTGGTAAAGTAGTCTCGTAGTAAAATC
Source organism: Hyperoodon ampullatus (assembly GCF_949752795.1). Lineage (NCBI taxonomy): Eukaryota > Metazoa > Chordata > Mammalia > Artiodactyla > Ziphiidae > Hyperoodon > Hyperoodon ampullatus. The sequence goes on from NC_136923.1 coordinate 88,240,725, forward strand.
TTTTTACACACATTCGATTATACTCTTAGGACAACTCTCCCTAGAAGCTGTACTGCCAGAACTATGAATACACACATTTGGTGACTTTTGATTTTATATATTGCAAAATAATCTCCAGATAGCATATAAAAATTTTCCCCCCAATAGGAGACTTCCCTGGTGGTCCTGTGGTTAAGACTCTGTGCTGCCAATGCCAGGGGCCTGGGTTCGATCCCTGGTTGGGAAACTAGATCCTGCGTGCTCCAACTAAGAGTCTGCATGCCACAACTAAGACCCTGTGCAACCTAAATAAATAGATAAATGTTTTTTTTACAAAATTTCCCCACCAATATTGTGGGGTTTTCCCAAACCTGTAGTGACACTGGATTTTATCATTATTCTCAAACTTAGCCAGTTTTGGTAGTTAAAAAAAAAAATGTGTCCTGTTTTGCTGAACGTTGCTTAAAGAGAGGGTGATTGTCCACATATTTGAATATAAATAATATGCATAACATTTTGAAGCATCTCAGTAACGTGTTCAAGCAGCTTTGGGGAACTAATAACTATTTATAAGGCACAACACATAATGAAGTCCTGGTGTTCAATGTTTCTTCTTTTTAAAGATGGTGCAAAACTTTTGTAGGAATTTCCTAAAGCTCAACATGCATCAGGATGGTGCAACTTAGAATGGGACATGCACCTTTTGTAAACCACCACCTTCCCTTATTGTCAGATACTAAGGAATATCTCCGATGTTCATATTCCCTCTTTATCTCATGGCCCACTTGAGTTTGCTTTAAATTGGCGCACGTGTGCACGCACACACATATATCTACACATGCGTGTGCATGCATCCGTATAAATATATTTGACCTATACCAGTGTATGCACACACACACGGATACTAGACCCTTAGTCTGAGCACCTCAGCTACTGAGATGCCAGGAGCTGCCCCCTCCTCTGTCCTCCAAGTACGACAGGCTTGCCCTGGCTCTGCAAGGAGTGGGCACAGTCCCACACAGTCATCGTAACTGACATCTGTGGGCACGACGCCGAGGTACACCTCAATCACATGCGCCTGGCAGAGACTGATCACTCACGCACCTGCTTCAACTGTGTGAGTTCAGCCTGTGGGTTTTCCTTGATTGATGTTGGTGTAACTGCTTCACGGGCTCTGTGGGTGAAGGGAAGTGGGCTCTGCTCAGAGCAGTTGGTGGAGCCTCGCACCTTCCACTTGATGCTACACACGGAATAACAAGTTACAGGGGCGGGTGCGTGTGCCTGCGGGCTCACCACGCCCTCACAGACAGATCGAAAATGCACCCAACCTTAAAATAAAACAGCAAAAACCAGGAAACAAGCCAACGAAGGAAGCATCTGTCTCTTTCACTCAGAACAAACCTCCCCCACCACAAGACTCTTACATACATACACACACACACACACACCCCCTCCAGGCCCCTCCATCTGAGGGCCATTGACTTCACTACCTCTAGGCTTTCTTCTTAGAGACGTTTATCCTTTCTTGATTAAGTAAATTTGTTTCTTGCCCAAAAACTGTAACAGTATTCATGGAATCATTGTGTCCCACAAAAACGGAGGAAAACAATGCCTTACTGAGCAAGCATCACAACTCTCAACGAGGTTCAACCTACCCTAACGTGGACACGGTTTACTAAATCATGTGCCATGTGGGTAGCTTTTCATCTTTTCACATCCATGTCTTATTTCCAAAACAAAACAAACTGAAGTCAGCTAAGGTCAAAACCCAGTTTTGACCCACAACCAAACCCAGCCTGCCGCGCACGTCCCGCTGTAAACAATCTGGTGAAAGCCACGGGCTTCGGTCCCCCTCACACTGTGCTGTCCTTTCAGTTTCTTCTGAGATTTGAGGCAATAAGTATAACTTAGAAAAGAACTGATAAGAAAAATCCAAGCCAGAAAATACCTGTAGATTTTAGCAAAACCATGCAAAAAAAGAAAAGTCACTAATGGGATGCCAAAACAGTTCTGGCTTTTAAAACCACTCCGTACACCCAGCTGGAGGGCCTGTAGCAATTCTAGCAAAAATGTCATAATTGTATTTGGTTGAACTATGTAAAATTGCCATTTTTGAACAAATGAAATACTGCCGATTTCATATGGATCAACCCAACTATTTCCTTAGACTTAAACATGCCACGGCACTTTCAGGGATTTGGACAGGATGTTTAAAAAGTGCAGAGAGGGCTTCCCTGGTGGCGCAGTGGTTGAGAGTCCGCCTGCCGATGCAGGGGACACGGGTTCGTGCCCCGGTCCGGGAGGATCCCACATGCCGCAGAGCGGCTGGGCCTGTGAGCCATGGCCGCTGAGCCTGCGCGTTTGGAGCCTGTGCTCCGCAACGGGAGAGGCCACAACAGTGAGAGGCCCGCGTACCACAAAAAAAAAAAAAAAAAAAAAAGTGCACAGAATCTTCATCCTCCAAATCCTCCCACTTTCAGCCACACTCTTCCCTCCTCCTCTCTTCACCTCCTTCCATCCCTCCCTGCACCGCCTCCCTGAACGGCAGTAGATGGAGGCTGGAGGGAGAAGGGGTGCTGAGTAATCACCGAGAACCAGATCTGGTTTGGGCCCCATTTCAAGGTCCAGAGGTAGACCTGCATGTCCATTCATGAAGTTTTTAAAAGCTGGGCTCTAAAAATAATGTTTTCTTCTCTGATGCCTTCTATTCAGGGACTTTCTAGCCTAATAATGACTTTCACTCATCTAAGGCAGATTTAAGACAACCCTTGAAAACATAACTGTTTACACACACCACATTGTTTGAATTCTGAACTTTATAAGTGAGCTAATCACAAATCACCTTTTTCACCTTTTACATATATTTTCTCCCACTGGTCCCACAACTGCCTCGACATCTTCTAGCCACCCTCCTTTCCTCTATCTAAGAAGCTCTTCGCTGGAACACAGGAGTTTTCCAGATACCTTCACAAAGTACAATAAGAAATTACTGCACTGGTATCCCTTACCATTTTGAGACAGGATTATGCATTTAAGTGAAATATCTACATCTAAAGGAAACCCATCTTTGCAGGAAGTAGAAAAATAGGCGGAAAAACCTGTATTTCCTAACTACATATATAATAAGCAGGAAGCCCACCTAGTGTGGCAGCCAGACGTGTGCTGGAACCTTCTGATAATTGTCAAAGGTCAGGGATTAAAGAGAAAAGATGCCAACTGAGTGCAATAATGCTGGAAAAAAATCCTTTGAAATTTTAAAGAATCTGTGAGAACATGCTGATACATTGCTGCCTTCGATAGATTACAAGCCTAACAAGAACTAAATTCAACTCGCACTTTTAAGAAAATATATTAATTGATATGGTGCTCTCATTTCTGTACCTTTCCTTCCATGAAGATTACGGGTATCTTCGATCCTCAGGGTTGTCATCAACCTGATTTTGAATGTAATTGGGATGGGGAGACAGAAACTTCAGGAGTTTAGACCAAAATTACAAAGTCATGACCTAGTCAAAAGAAAACCAAGGGTCTACCTAATATGAACTAAATTATGAGATTTTTCTCTCTTTAGATAATATCACCCCTAAGAACTCAGTTTCTGCAGTATTATTCCCCTAGAGACACTGGAAATTCTATATTGTTAAGACAAAAACAGAAATATGGGAAGCCCAGACACAAGTCCCCTGATTGTCCTGAGTAGTAGATGTGTTTATCTAATTTTATAACATAGTTAATGTGACCCTAAACGATTGGCCTCACGTCACCTATGATCCATAGCAACTGAAAATTACAATGCTGGCTAATGTGTGTAGCACCCTACTAGGTATGTATCGATACATAGCTCTTTTTTAAGAGTGTCGAATATCCTATCTCACTTCATGTTCTCTCTGGCAACCATGAGGTAAAGAATCTTATTTCCACTTTATACTCGAAGGAACTAAGACTCAGAAAGGTAAGTAACTTAACCAAATTGACAAAGCTGGCAATGAAGCTCAAAGTCAAACTCAATTCTTCCCCATCCCAAAGCCTCTAACTGTTCTCTCCTGATTTTCTCCTGAAGAGGCCCATCAAATAGTAAATGTGAGGGTGTTAGGTGAGGACTCCCGTGAGCTGCAAAGCCCCTGCCTTGCCTACTGAAGACAGATATGGGGCAGTGGTTACTCAGCCTCAGCTGCTATGTACCATGGGAGACTAGAGCTCTGGAGAAGCCAGATTTTTTGGCTTCTTTGGCAAGATTAACCAGATTTTTATGTAATTAAAAACAAACAAACAAACAAAAAACCACTGGCAGCTAGTTCTTTAAACACACACACACACACACACACACACACCCTTGTATGGGCAAATAACATATTTGAGGGCTGGATCTGGCTCCATGGGCCACCAATTTATAACATCTGCCGTACCCCACACTGATGCCCATTTATTATATCCATCAGGAAGCCACACAACAGTCTAAGTCCAAAAGTTCCAACGGAGCCTTTATGAATTTATACTAGGGTTCTGTACACTCTGCAAATCAAAACTCCTCCTTAAAACTACAAAGGTTTCACTGGACTGAAGAGAGGAACAAGCTTTAACAGAAGCATCTATCTCTCTCATGTTCCATACCTGCAAATGAACAAGAAAATACCATCCCAGCCACTAGGCAGGCAAGCCCAAGAGCAGTGACAGCAGCCCCTGGGTTCAACTAGTCTGTGCTTCGCCAGATCTACAAACCAGTGAAAATTTCAAAAAGCACCTACAAAAAGTAGATCACAAAGGCAAAAAAGCACCTGCAGGAACCACTCTCCCTATAACCTTTCTCGTCCCTCTTTCCCCTTCAAGTTTGATGATCTGGCAGTTCTGGAACTCTTCCGAGAGGAGTCAAGACTCACTCTGCCAGCCCCAGCTGTTCAAAGCTCAGCCCAATCTGTTCCATACAGTTGGCTGTATTATCACAATAATGTGGCTACAGTTCACCTTCATTTGCTGCGAAGATCATTAACTATCCCTCAGAGAGATACAGCATTAAGGACAGAGTGAGCCTGAGGCATAATAAATGGAGGTCTCTGGGTAACACAGTTCAAAAAAAAGGTAAGATCATGCCAGCCAGGCCACCTGACAGTTCCTATAGTCAGAGAAAAGGGAAGAAAACAAGGGCAGGAGGGATGGAAAATGAGAGAAAAAGGAAAAGCAAGAACGTGCCTGGCAAACATGTATATTCATGTGAAGAGAGAATAAAGAGGAAAAAATTTTTCTGAAATAAAGACAGCAGGACATTTAACGTTAAATAATCACAGTGGAGACAGGACTCTACTTGTCTGGCAGCCCAAACATTCTACTACTAGAGGGAGAAGTGAGTTTGGAAGGAGACTGAGAACAGAGCAAATGAATTACCATCCTATATGGGAAGGATGCCATGTCCTGGACAATTTCAGTACTGTAGAAGACGGTGAACTCAGTGCAACCTGTCTTTAAATCGTGTATCTGACCTCCCATTCCTAAAACTGAATTAGTGTAGAGTGGGCGTGTTTCTTCCTTCAGTTCACACATTCAGTTAAAGTTTCATGCGAGTCTCATTTGAATCTTGTTCACCAACCACTAAGCTAGCGCCACGAAAGCACCCAGGGACCAGGGTGTCCCCTTCAAAGGAAGTACTGCATGGTATATGAATACCCAGAAGTTCTTCAGTTGATAATGAGAACATAAGAATCAATACTTGTTCTAAGTGAGTTGCAACTGTTGTATTCATCTAAACCAAATTCCAGTCAACAATGGACGGACAACTGGTGGTGAGGTAGGAATTTTACTGGCAGACCTTATCTGCTAAAGATGTACTTTCTTTAGAACTACACAGCTAATATCAATATAGTTAAAAAGCAAAAACAATAGCTCTACATTCTCCATCTTCAATATGTTCTTTACCTTCTTTGCCTTAGTAACAATGTATCCCTAGAGCAGTGTGGTTCCCAACCAGGAGCAATTCTGCCCTCCGCGGTACTTTTCCTGTTGCAATACTGGGGGAATGGCAGTTAGTGGGTAGAGGCCAGGGGCGCCACTGAATTTTACAATACACAGGCGAACACCCTACAATACAGAATTCTCCAGCTCCAAATGGCAATAGTGTGAACATGAATCTCTCTGCCTGAGAGCTGTTTCAGGGATTCAATTCCCCTGTTGATATTATATATATACATATATATAGGACCAGTAGAGCAGGAGCTTCTAAATGACACCTTGCTATCATTAAGATCCCCCCTCTCCACATAACAGTAACATTTAACATAAATGAGAAGGCAGGCAAGGGGCAGAAATTTAAAACTACTTTAGAATCACAAGGGAACCCTGGTAGAGCAGCAAACTCTGCATAAGCCTCCAACCAGTGACTGCTGTTTTTAATTACTTTTTAACATTTTAGTAATGAATTGTCAAACTGAATTCACCGAGAAGGTAGCTTCAAAACATATGGACCCAAACATAGCAAAAATAAAATGAGATTTATATTTATAAAGAGGAAAATCAGTCTTGGCCACCTCTTGTGGAAACACACATACACACACCCACACCCATACATACCCAAACCAGAAGACTCAAAACCAAACTCAAGACCCAAACCAAAAGCTCCCCTCCTGGCTTGGAACAAAAGAACGTCCCCTGAAGGTGGAAACCAGTTGGGATTTAACCCTTTTCTGAAAGAAGAGAAGCAATCCCCCTATCACACCTGGAAACAAATTCATCATCTTTGAGGTATTCATCTGTCCTCAGCCCAAGAGCTCAGCGGAGTCATCCTAATATTTATAGCGCTTAGTAAAAATTAATTCGCTCTGGGGTAATCTGGTGTAAGCTCAGGTCATATCCCCATCTTGCCAAATAAACAGAACTGCCAAGGATCCTTTCCTGTTGCTTTAGCCCTCAGACTGATGCGCTTGCTCACCTGGTTGGATCTTCTTCCCGCCGATCCTCAATCACTTCCCTGGGGTTTGACGTGTGTGTGTGGCTACAGGAAGGTCTGACATGCTCGGGCTCTTTGGCTTTTCTGGATTCCTCTTGGCAGCCACACTTGGATTCCACAGCTCCTGGGAAGGAAAAAAAGCAAAAGGGAGGTGTAGTGTTTAACAGGGAGACAGCTATGACTTCCCAGCCCCAGGAGAACGTGTTCTGCCCTGCCAGGATGGGGAAATCGCTTTTGAAGTGGAGCCCGGGCCTCCCCAGAGCAGACCATCCAGGAGCTATTGTTCGGGTGCAGACTTCCTTCCACTCGACATCATAGAGACACAGTGACAAAGGAATTCATTCACTGACTACTGAATGCTCACCATACACAAGGTACTGGGAGCAGGGAAAATGGACTGGGGAAAGGCGTATGTCCTCAGGGTAGGAGAAAATATTCCAAAGGAAATTTTATTTGAACAGACTTTTTTTTGCAAAATGTTCCCTCTTATGCGAATAGAATATGAATTTGATAATTTATGAAGTTGTCCATGTGTAGCTTAAAAGAAAAACATGGATCTCGTTTTGTTGCCATCCTAGCCACTCCCCGGGTCTAGGCCCCAAAGCTGCTTTTGTAAACCACTGTTGACAGAATCTCTTCTCAAGGTGACAGAGACAACAGTGGGTTATTCGTCTCTGCTTTTAAAAAGGAGAAAAATTAGGGGCAGGGGGACTGGATCATTTCTACTGTAACCAGGTCAATTAAGGAAATTTTACTCGCCAATGCACTGATACCCACTGGAATGCATTTAAAAACTGAAATCCTATCTAGTTCAATCCCAGAAGCAAAACATGAAGACAACAGCAATATTCAGCAATGGACACTGGAAGTATTTTCAAGTCTGGGCAGAATCCAAGCTGTTACTAAATCAGCCAATGATGTTATGTTGAACAGAACTCTCATCCTAAAGGTAATTATACTAAAACTCCTGAAGATTTCTTTCCTTAAAGTGCTTCCCTTTGATCAAAGGAGATTTGGGTGAGAAAGAAGAATGCGTAGAAGGAGCTAGGAGACCAGGAGCGGGGAGTGGAAAGGCTCCCCCAAACCACATCCAAATCCACAATTCAGTGGTTCATTTGGTAAAATGGCAGATCAGTCATGTACTTTTTTTTACTCATAAAACTAACTCATTATCCAACACTACGTTGTTTATTAGATTTACTGAATAAATTATAACAATTTAAATCACAAAATGAATTATATAACCTAATGTGGGGTTTTATTGCATGCCAAGAATGTATTTTCTCCTCCAGTGAAGTTTTCTGGAATAAATGCAAAGTTGGTCACATAACACCTCCAAATCATCTTCAAGTTGCCCTGAATCGGAACAGTGTGAACAGAGTATTCAACTGTACATTTGTGTGTGTGTGTGTGTGTGTGTACATGTACACAGTTATTTATCTTTACCTTACACAATCATGGTTGGGACACCCAGCTAGTTTACTAAGCAAAGTCAGCAGTTGGAATTTTTAAAGTTTCTTAAGTACAGCAGCCAGTGTCAGGGTAATTTTATTTATTTAAGAATATATTTTTTCTGAATAAATATGTGGATGCTACATTTTTTGTGAGTCCTCTTGGAGAATATAAATAAACTATCGATGGGTACCTGTCAATTACAATCCTCCTCTGTTTGTGATTTATGGCAGGAAAAAATCATTCATTTCCCTAGGGATCATGGAGAAGGCTGCTGAATTTTACATAATGTAATTGAAGAGACAGCAAGTCAAAACATAGAAAACATCCTTCATACTTATCTTAGCCATCTGCAAAGTTTCTTATAGGCACAAACTATTTAACATCATGTCAGGCAGTTTTATGAGTTTCCCAGGAATTGCAAGTTATTTAAACAAGAGCATTTTGCTGTCCCAGTATAAAACCCCAAATCAGCAAATCTAAGGTACTCAACAGAGGAAGTCTCCCCATCGCCATGCCATGCTTATCCAGGATTGCTCACAAAAAAAAAAAAAAAAAAAAAAAAAGCTGAGAAAAGCAGTGATACAGACACTTCTGATGAAAAAGACATTCTAATGGCATAGCAGAAAAATAGAACTTCCTGAGAAAAACAGGGAAAAAACATAGAAACAAATGGCAGAAAACCTTACATTCCATTGTGTGATAGAGGCAGCTTGTTTTTTTTCCCCTACTCCCTCAGTAGGATTAAAGCCTGATGTGGCAAACACCTACATCTCATTCAAACCCATCGAGCTAAACAGAAAAAGTAAAAAAAAAAAAAAAAAAAAAAGCAGGAAAAGAGAAGCAGCCCAATTTTACCCAATGAATAAAGACTAGCTGGGGAGGTCCCAGAATCCTGAGTGCAGGTGGCATTTCCTTCACAGGTAAACTGAGCTGGTTACAGTGCTCAGTTTTCTCGCTGTGAGATGATTATGCTGATTTCTGTCCTTTCACTGCTCCAGACTTTTGAGCACTCCAGCCTCCAACACCCACCCTGCCCACCTTCGCCTACCCAGTCCTAACATTGTTCATAGCTTTGGCTCAGATGTCTGCTGATCACCATCGGGGAACTAACAGAACATAGTACTTCTTTGTCTGCATGATGACTGCTGAGTACAGGACAACTTCTCCCACTAGAATCCAAATGCCTTGAGGACAGATTGAGCACTTTATCTTTTATCCCCAGAATCTAGTAGAGGGTCTGGAATACAGCAGGTGTTCAATAAACATCTGCTGAATAAGTATACCAGTGAACAAAGAAACATGTAATTCTCCCAAAGACTAAAAAAGGCTGGAATAAAAAGAACCTAGTTCACCTATTTCCACCCTCCAGTCATTACAATTAAAAGAATTCTAAAGACAGGGTATTTTAAAATAGAATGGAAAATATATTCCCAAACAGAGAAAGATAAATAATCTCATGTAAAATATAACAAGGATAGTGGACATTACAAATTACAGCTGTGAAACTCTAGTCCTTTGAAACCTATGTGGTTTTCCCTTTAGTTCTACCTTTTTGTCTTTCCCAAGATTTGTTTTTCCATCATTGAGTGGTTCAGGCTTAAGACCAAACTGACGCAGGGACACTTATGAGCAAAGACACAAAATCTCCCCACTCTCTGCAAACCTTCAGGATGCCGAGATCCCACTATAACTCCAGATGGGTGCCCAGGGGGCTTTTCCTCACCGTTCCAAATGACTTAATTTTCCCCCACCCTCTAACTACAGCTTGGAGTTACATTTTACAACAACTATGCTAAAAAATGTACACTACTTATAATTAATGAAAAAATATGATAGTCCTGGAAATAAACAAACATGAAACTATTTCCTATGTCCACTGAGGCCAAGTCAGGGCTCTCAGAGAACCACAGCCACTAACTCATCAGGCGAAAGGTCACACTGTAGGGTGGCTATGGAGCCAGAGGGCTTGCATTTGAATCCACACTAGCTTTGGGACCTTGGCAAGTTAGGAATCCTATTGTGCCTCGACCTCTTTACCTATAAATGGAAAAACTAATGGTGCCTTCCCCACAGGAGCATTGTGCAGAGCAGAAAAGTTAACACAGATAAAGCAAACAGACACATACATGGCATACAGTAAGCATTCAATAATAGAGCTATTGCTGTACAGTCATCTTCAAATGTTCTTGTCTTTTACACGATTACTGCCGTAGAACATTCCAGAAGACAAGAAAATGCACTACCTCAGCAAGTCTCCGCTATAAAGTCACTGCCATTTTGAGCATAAGGCACAGACAACAGTATAAAAACCTAATCCTAAAACATTATGTTCCTATAGGGCATGAAACCGTTGAAAGTTTTGAAAGGAAATACAATTATAGTACTGGTTTTACTACAATCCATATGATTACACAAAAAAACACCTTTTTGAGTTACATACAACAAAGTGAACAAGGAAAACCCTACGATGCTTACTAGCAGTATGTTTTGAGCCAGGTTACTTGCCTCTCTGAGCCTGCTTCCTTATTTGCCCAATGAGATTACTCAGTGTCCCCATCATCTTCACGATAGCTAATGCTTTGGATAAAACCTAAATTACATATATAAGAGCATCTAAAATACAGATGAGCCATGCAGTCGTTACATTTTCATTCCTCCCATTTTCTATCTAAGTCTGTGAACTTGCTGTGATTCACATCAGCTTTCCAAGACTCTTGTTTTTCTCTCTCCCTTGCACATTGGATCAGGTCTGAAAGAGGAAAAAAATACTAAAAAAAGCAAATCGGTTTTTTGTTCCTGAAAAAAACCCAATCAAACATTCCTGATGAATGAGTTCCCTATTTCCTTGAGCTAAGAATATCTGTTGCAGTAAGTATGTAAGAGGGCCAAAAAAAAGGTGAATAGTTACCATAAAACTATTTAAAGGAAGCAGACCATGGAACGTGAATTGTTAATATCAAGTTAGTTGTCAACAGAATAAACAGTGAGCTCCTTCCCCAGATTTTGGACTTAGCAGACAAAGGGAAATAAAGGTACAATATGATGCTTATTTTTCACTTTGAAAACAGATGGTGAGCAGTATCTGACAACAGTGAATTGTATGTCCTTCTAGATATTTCTGCAGGATTAGATAAGATCAAAAAAATTAAGATACTGAGCATATAAGTAATCCAGTAAAAATCAGCTTTTATGTTCTCTCTCCTCATAACTGAGCAACATATAAAAAATTGAAGATTGGACATACGCTTCAAAATGATTTGTGTATAGCCTTCTTTATTAACTTTTAAATAACTTATTTGTGCCCCAAATCTATTATTTAAATTATCTTTGTTTGTGGCCAAACTGTTCTGATATCAGAAAAAAGGAAAAGAAGAATTTGCCAACTCAATAGATGACAAGGAAAGGGTGTATTTCCCAAATTCCAAGTATCCTATGTGCATCCACTCCAGATAGAAATTAGCCAGAATAAGTAGTTCAAGAAATAGAGCTAAATTTCTGACCCTACGTCATACTTACTTACATGGTATCACAGATGAAAGCAGAAGTCTATTTTTTTTTTCCTTAGGTTTTAGAAGACTAAGATTCAGAGGGGTGATGTAATTTAATGAAGTTCACACAGCTACTAACTGCAGCAGGAGGATGTGAGCACAGAGTTTTCTAAATCCACCATTTTCCCCTCCCCATCAAATTATGCTTCCTCCAAGAATATACATTCACAATGGAGAGCTGTGGAGGCCACTACTGGAAAGGCAGATTGGAGTCAACTAGTGGTGGCCATTGAATGTCTGTCTTTTATTCAGTAGGTGTAAGGAGCCACTGAAACTGTTATAGACAGATAAAATGTTTTTTGAAAACAACTGAAACCGTTCTCCTTGTAACAATGCTTTCCGGCCAGATGCTCATCTCTTTGATTACATCATTCAATAAAAGTCTGGGAAACAAGTAACTTTTTCCAACCTTCCAAAGTTTCTAGGATATATCATATTTATCATCATTATCTCTTACATCCAGACCCTCCCTCCAAAGAACACTTTTCTATATTGTGAAAATCCAAGGTCAGCTTTCATGAAATCCACTAAATGCATAAGAAGAAATGAAATAACCGAGAATAGCCAGCAATATTGAAGGAGAAAGACAAAGTTGGAGGACTAACACTGCCCAACTTCAACACTTATTATCAAGCTACAGTAATCAAGACAGCATGGTATTGGCAAAAGAATAGGCAAACAGATCAACGGAACAGAATAGAGAGCCCAGAAATAAACACACAAGGATAGAGTCAACTGACCTTTGACAAAGAGACAAGGTAATACAGCAGAGCAAGGATAGCCTTTTCCATAAATGGTGCTGGAACACCTAGACATGACATTAAAAAAAAAAAAAAAGAATCTAGACACAGACCTACACCCTTCACAAAAATTATTTCAAAATGAATCACAGACGTAAATGTAAAACACTAAACTATACAACTCCTAGAAAATGACATAGGAGAAAATCTACATGAACTTGCTTTGGCAGTGATTTTTTAGATACAACACCAAAGGCTTAATCCATGAAAAATAATTGACAAGCTGGACTTCATTATAATTAAAATTTTCTGCTCTGCAAAAGACACTGTCAAGAGAATGAGAAGAAAAGCCACAGAATGGGAGAAAATATTTGCAAAAAATATATCTCATAAAGGACTTTGTACATCCAAAATACAGAAAGAATTTTTAAAATTCAACAAAAAGAAAACCCAATTAAAAAATGAGCCAGACCTTAACAGACACCTCAGCAAAGAAGATACACAAATGGCAAATAAGCATGCGATCAGATTATCCTCATCATACGTTGTTAGCGAAATGCAAATTAAAGTAACAATGAGATATCACCACGTATCTATATTCTTTTTTTTAAATTAATTAATTTATTTTTGACTGCATCATGTCTTAGTTGCAGCACACGGGCTTTTCTCTAGTTGTGGTGCACGGGCTCCAGAGTACATGGGCTCTGTAGTTGCGGCACATGGACTTAGTTGCCCCACGGTATGTGGGATCTTAGTTCCCCAACCAGGGATCGAACCCACATTCCCTGCATTGGAAGGCAGATTCGTAACCACTGGACCACCAGGGAAGACCCATCTATATTCTAACGTAGGTATTATTTTGCCATTCTAGGTCAAAATTCAGAACACTGACAATACCAAATGCTGACAAGAATGTGGTGCAACAGAAACTCAACCATTACTGGTGGGATTGCAAAGTGGTATAGGCACTTTGGAAGACAATTTGGCAGTTGCTTAGAAAACCCAACATTCTTTAACATTCACCAATCATGTTCCTTGATATTTACTCAGAGGGGCTAAAAACCTATGTCCACACAAAGAGCTGCACAAAAATATTTAGAACAACTTTATTCACAATTGTCAAAGCATGGAAACAACCAAGATGTCTTCAGCAGGAGAATGGATAAAGAAACTGTGGTGCATTCATACAATGGACTAGTATTTAGCATTAAAAAGAAATGAGCTATCAAGCCAGGAAAAGACATGGAGGAAACTTAAATGCATCGTAATAAGTGAAATAGCCAATCTGAAAAGGCTACATACAGTATGATTCCAACTCTGACATTCTGGAAAAGGCAAAACTATGGAGACAGTGAGATTAGTGGTTGCCAGGGTTTGGGAGGATGTGAAAGGGGAAGGGAGGAGTAGGTGGAGCATAGGGGTTTTATAGGGCAGTGAAAATACTCTGTATGATACCATAATGATGGATATATGTCATCATGCATAAATGTACCACACCAAGAGTGAAACCTAATATAAACTATGAACTTTGGGTGGTAATGATGTGCCAATGAAGGTACATCAATTTTAACAAATGTACCACTCTAATGAGAGATGTTAACATGTATGTATGGGCAGCAAGGGGTATATGAGAAATCTCTGTAGCTTCCTCTCAATTTTGTTGCAAATCTAAAGCTGATCTAAAAAGAAGTCTGTTTTTTAAAAGAACCAAAGAAGAATGGAATATAGTCATACTAATAATTTTAATCTTGGGAAAAATGTATCACATTCCTTACCCTCTTTGATTTAGTCAACACAAAATATATTCATGGACGACCAAGCTCCATAAGATCCTCTACAGAAACAATTTCAGGTGGATGACAATAATGACAAGTAAGGGTGAGAGATAAATGAGTAAAAAACACTTTCTGCTTCCTCAATACAAGCATTCATTTAAAGGGAATACTTGTATACATAGGCAGAAAATTGAAACAGCTTTTAAAAAGTACCCACTGACTGTGAGCCCTGGTTATGACACAGCACTAAGTGCTATCCCTTGACAAGGGTAAAATAAATAACTCTGGCTTATGCCAATTTGGAATGTAAAAAGATAACCTAGAACAGCACCATCAGAAGATATGAATGCCTAGCTAGCAATTCAGATCAGACAAAAAGTCAAAGAAAAAGCTCCCACATGATGTTATATATAAGCTAATATAAAAATGATTTACTTAAGAGATAGTGTTTATGTTGGAAAGGTACACAAGGTTATGAAGAGCTTTGATTCAGTTGGTTCAATACCAGGGCAGAGCTTATGCCTTAAACTGCTCCATGAACAGGTCATCAGGAACCAACTACAATCCTACAATATGTATATTTTAAAACAAGAACAAGGACAGGCGGGCTCATTATTCCTACATCTTTCTGAGGAACAGGCTTTCATATAATGCTTTCTACGTGAACACATCCACCTTCCAACTACAGTCTTGCTGGCTTTCGTAAGCACCTACATCTTTTTTCTACATGTTTTCTGAAAAGACTCCATAAACTATCAAAAGATTATGTTAAAGAGAAGCATCTGAACACTGGCTAAGGTTGAGACTCAGTCTTTAGAGGCCAATTAAAATTCTCCTGTCTTCAGAATGACCTGACGATCCCATTTTTAAGGAGTGATTCCAAAAGCAAAACATACCTAGTCTTAAACTCAGCTTAGCAGATTTTTTAGTTGTTAGTCTCTTTTCCAAAGACCCAATAAAAGGCATGACACCAAGTCATCTTCACCTCACTTTCTTTGCTTGCTTTTATGAGATAACTGCCCTTGACCACTCTCCCCCACTGGGTGGGACAGGTTAGTCAGACTTGTAGAAAACTAAATTTTATCTCTAATGTGCTTTGAATTGTTGAACATGTTAATAGAAATGGCTGATCTTGAATAACATGCGATATTATTTAGATAATATAAAGTACAAACATTGTTATCTTTAAGAAAACGACTAAACTATAATCGGAAGTATTCGACTTAAAAACAATCATAATGCTGAGAGAAGTCTTAATGATAATTCAGACTACAATCTTATGTCATACATTCAAATATGAGATAACTTCATACTTGGATATGAGGTTCATAAAAGTTAAAGTTACTCCATCACCTTTACAATTCTAGTTAGTGGGAAAACCAAGACTAGATCTCCAATCTTGACTCCTGACTATTTCTTTTCATTACGTCGCTGGAATAAATTTTTATACTATGTCTACCATTTTTAATCAGACCACCAATTCACTCCTTTCTCATGGCTGGATGTTGATAATTGGTATTCAGAATTTACCAGGGGTCCTGGTATCACAGAGTATGTGCTTGGGGCTACACCAAGGACACTCCCTAGGAGAGCGGAGAGCTCTGGCTGTTTCAAGGCAGTGTGGGCCTGCAGGGAGCTGCCTCGTGTACCTCACCCACAACACAGACACTGAAAAGCCGACTCTTCCATACTGGTTTGAACCAAGAGCAGCTGAAAGAGAAACAAGATGTTCAGCCCACTCTTCAATGAAGAGAAGGCACACGAAAAGAGGCAACACTGTTAGGAAGGAGTTACGCCTGCTAGGTTAGAGTAAGTCAAGAATGACAGAAGGCAGAGATACACTTTCTTTACCCAAGATCCAGGTAAAAACTAGGTAGACCAGAAACTTGGAGCGGAGATGTCGCACAAGTCCTGAGCTCTCAGGCTAAAGGAAACCGCGATTGTTCCATTTCTTTCCCCAGAGTTCTGAATTTTGTTCCCTAGGCTATTGATGTAAAAGAGGCCAATAATGGGAAGAAAGAAATTCCCAGCTCCCACAACTTATGAAGATCGAAACAGGTGATACAGGATGCCCAGAAAGGATAAAGAAAAGCTCACTTATTTAGCCTCCCAGGTCAGCAGAACTAGGTAAATATTCCCAGTTGACCACCATGGATGGGGAAAAGTGAACAAGAAGGATATGGATATTGCTTTTATTGATTGTTTCCTTACCCATAGCAGCTCTTAGGCCTGGGGCAATTACAGCTGATGGAGGTTACACCATGAAGATTGTTGGTTTACAGGCCACTCTTGATAATTCAGGGTGAATGATACAAAACATTTCACTCAGGCTACTGGTTGTGTGAGCCTCGTCCTCACCTCTATCAAGGTATAAAGAGTGTCCAACAGATTACAAGCTGTCACATAGATCATATCTTGTCTAATAGAACCACTACAAAAAACAAGCATTGTAAACATCTCCACTTGACAAATGAGGAAAGGAAAACTCAGAGAAGTCACAAATTTCCCAGAGCTTACTAGGTAATTGGAAGAGGCTGGTTTCTAATTCAGAGTTCCTGACTCCAAGGGCCCTAAACCATGGACACTCACCGAACATAACTTCTCTCTCCCTCTTCCATCCTTTGCTTACATTTAAAGAGTTAAGCAGTAGAGAGGTTTCTGAAGGTTGGGTTTTCAGAGAATTTATAGATTTCAGTTCTCTGTGTTCTTTCTGCCCCCATATTATTATTGATAAAGTAAAGCTGGCTTTATATATCTCTTGGGTCTTTGGAGGAAAAAATAATCTAATTTATTATATTTAATGGGCACAACGTACATTTGGGCAGGATGGCGGGAGGTGAAGGCTAATAGTTTCATCTATCTCTGTTCTAGAGTCAAGAGGGCCAAATCTTCAGTGGAAAAGCCAATCCTGCCTTCCAATCAAATAAATGAAGTCATCTATGACCTTTATACAAGGGATACAAAAAGAATGTACACAAGATCACTTCATAGATGCTGGAGAAAAGACACTACCTGTTCATTGAAAGCTAATGATTTTGGTTCCACCTAGACTTTGGAGAAACTAATGAAAATCTTTTTGAAAGTAGGGCTGGGAATCCAAAAGACCAATATTCTTTCTCCTTCCTCAAAAAAACAACCTTCCAATAATTAGGACTTGAGAAGAACGGTGTAGCTTTCTAAATTTTGTGGCATTGTGAACACGCGATAATTAGCATTCACTGCTAGACTTATAAGGTGATCCCTTTGCTATGTTATTCAGAAGGCTTGGCTCCTTACTTTCAGATTAAAATGAAGACTAAAGGACTGAACTTCACCCACGTCTGAATGTCTGTGGGCTGTTTTCCCCACAATCAACAACCTTGTCTAAACTCCCAACTTTTAAACTGCTCGAAACATGGAAACGTTAATAATGACCCTTCTTCATCAAACCTCAACTTCCCTCCCACTTGCACTTTTGACCAATTTACTCACTTCAAAGCAAGCAACAGCATCCTGTTCAGTTACTCAGTAGGGCCTTTGTATCTTCACCCAACACCTTCAACCAAAAGAAAACCAAAAGCCACGAAAAACCTTCCCGTCTCCACACTCCTCCTAGGCCACTGACAGCACTTTTATAACCTCTATTTTTTTTTTTTTTGCTTTTATTTTTATTTTTTTTTCAGTTGCCATGGGAAAGACTGTTTTTTGGGCAGCTCCATCTGCAAGAGGTAATTACCGGTCTTTTACACACACACACACACACACACACACACACACACACACACACACACACACACACACACACACACACACACACACACACACACACACACACACACACACACACACACACACACACACACACCTGCAATGCTGCAAAGAAAAACTATACACAGTTAGACTTTTTCAACGAGACCAAGCAAATGTTAACCAAACATTTTACTGCTTTGCTGTTGGCACAAAATAACAAGGGCAGCTGTTTATTACCAACTATACTACACATGTTCTGCTAAAGTATTAATAATAGCAATTAATATTTGCTCACAATTTAATATTTGTCAGGCACTCTGGACTAAGTACTTTACATGGATCATCTTAGCATGACTAAGCGCCATAACTATAAATTTGTAATTCTGATTTTTACAGAAAATGAGGCTAAGAGAGGTTGAGTAACTCACACGGGGCTAATGAGTAGTGGAGTCAGGATTCAAACCCAGAGCCCACGGTCTTGCACACTGGCCACGGCTCCCAGTGCCTGACCACAGCCTGTGGTATAAGCACAGCTGGCTTCTGGGCTGGTCTACTGCTGACAGGCTGAAGGGACTCAAACTATCACTCAACCCATCTAGTAAAACTGAGAAAAATACAAAATATTTTTGGTTCTAAGATGCATATGATCATAGGCCACAGTAGCAACAATGACCCTCTTTTTTTGTTTCAGTACAAAATAAATATGCCATGTGTGAGATTCAAATAGTGTGGCCTTTTCCATTTTCTTAATCAGTTTCCATTTCCTAGAGTTAACTCCTTAACACTTCTTATACTTCTTATCAATGAAAACAGTATCTGCTAATGCACACTATAAAGCCACCTTTGAGTTTTAGTAGACTTATGACTACAGCCTAATGAGAAGAGCAATTGTTCTGCTGTCATCTATTTGATTATTTTCCCTGGGAGAAGAAATATTTATACTTTGGCCTCTTCTTTAATTTAGGTAATTATTTATAGATTGCTGTGATCCTTACACCGTGGATCTGATTCCTAAGGGTGGAAGGATTATAGGATTCCCAAAGAAATTTCTCTTAAAATATGATTAAGAGAGACTAGGTGGTGTCAGAAGCAGAGTCAGACTAGGCTGGCAACGTTAACTGTCCCATCTTTCAACACATCAACATATACCGGAGGAGTCTTGGGAGGGGCCAGACTCATTCCTGTCTCCCCACCCCCCAAAGTCCTCTCTACCCTCCCTGACTCCACGGATCAAGGAGGAATCCGGACAATGTGGAGCCCCGAGGCCTCCCCCGCTCCACCAGCTAAGCCTGCCTGGCAGTCACAATGCTGCCTGAAAGTTTGGTAAGACTCTGGCTCCCGTCCCTTGGCCTCATCTGACCCTGTCCTTCTGCCATATCAGTCATCTCCTGGAAAGGAACATATTTCCAAGCCTCTTCCACATCAGCAGTAGGAAAGGAATTTCATGTCCCTGAGTGTTAAGTGACCTGGGTAGGGGGAAAAAAAAAAAAAAAGTCCAGCCTGGCTTCCTTAGGAAGGAGATGAGATGGAGGGGTAGGGAATTACAATGATATACTTTCACTTTGCCAGATTCCCACCTCTTCTTTGGCCTTAGGCAACAGCAGAACAGAAGCCAAAAGGAGGTGGGAGGCTAATGGCAACAACTCCTCCTCTTCCCCTGCATTTCCTGCCTGTACATACATCTCCACCGCCCGTCCCCACACAGGGCGCTGGGGAGGCGCACGGGCTTGCCTGCCTGCCAGAGCCCCGCCACCCACACCAGGCGCCTCCCTAAGTCCCTGAGACGCTTGGGCCTGGAGGGCAGTCGGGGTGGACGCAAGGAAGCCCATCTGATGACAGCGACCTTTCCATTAGCAATCAGAGTTCTTGGGGTCGCTTCCCAGAGGTGAGCAGAGGGGTGTCTGGACACAGAAAAGACATCAAAATGCTTTCTTCCTTCCCTTCTCCCAGCACCACAGTTTTAACCTCCTCCTAGGTGTCTGTAGCCCAAAGAAGTGAGGGGACCCGCCTGGCCAGGGGCCAGTCTCCCTCAAGGAAGAGAGCGACGAGTCTACGTGTGGGAATGAAAGGCAGGCCCTGGAGAGCAGTGAGGCTGTGGTACTGAAACCCCAGCTCACAGACCCGTGGCCAGAGCAGAGCCTGTAATTAAAGGTAAACTTGCCAGCAGCTCTCTTAACACATGAGGCAAAAAGTTAATGTCTGATGGACGGGGCACTCCAGCTCAGTGCCCTCCCCATGGAGACTAGTTCAAAGGAATGAGGTGTTGTGGTGGCAGGACAACCCAAGTCAGTGCAGGGAGCCCCTCTGCTGTGGCACTCTAAGCACATCGCACCGCCATCACTGGCGCTTTATTCACGTGTCTTGCCCACGAGGCAGAGCTGAGGGCTGACCTTTTCTGGACTTCAGGTCCTTGACTAAATATGCTAGGTCTGCACTGTCTAATAAGGTGGCCACTGAACACATGTGGCTCTTGAGCACTTGAACTGTGGCCAATCCAAATTGAGAAGTGCTGCATAGCTAAAATGCACAGCAGATTATAAACACTTAGCATGAGAAATAGAGTAGATCTCAATTTTTTTTATATTCATTGCATGTTGAAATAATACTTGGATGTATCAGGTTAAATAAACTATTGTTAAAATTAATTCCACTCATTTTTCTTTTTTTAACATGGCTACTGGAAAATTTTAAATCACATTATAAACTTATACTTATATAAATATATTTGCATTATATGTCTAGCATGTCCAGCATGGTTCTGGATATACCATTAATGCTGCTGAATGAACGAAAGAATGTTGACATAAGATCAGTATCAGTATTTTTAAATCAACATAGAAAAAGTCAACAGAAATGGTTAAAAAGTAGTGAGGCATAGTTGTTTTTTGAAATAACTTTTGTATCTGGAGCTACACTTCATTCTGAGTCACTTGCTGGGAGAAAATGCTTACTAATCACTCAGGACTCCGAAAGGATGAGAGGGCGACAGACTGTCGGCCAGGCCACACCACCAAGGCCAAACAACCCTCGGTCCTATGGTGGGGACTCAGCAGAGCCAAAGACCAAGCACACACACACTGTAAGAAATCACCAGACGAAAATAAAACCACCAATCTGGGAACCCCACAGTTTTCCAAGCTTCTCTTCATCCTACACATAACTGTTCTCTCAGTCTAACTGTTTGCTTTTAATATACTCTTTTAGAGTGTTTTCAGAAAATTCACTGCAAATCAAAACCACTGTGAGATATCACCCACACCATCAGGATGGCCATTATAAAAATAATAATAAAATAAAAGTGTTGGTGAGGGTGTGGAAGAAACTGGAACCCTTGTGCACTGTTGGTGGGAATGTAAACTGGCACAGCCACCATGGAGAACAGCATGGAGGAGCCTCAGAAATTAAAACTAAAACTACTATCTGATCCGGCAATTCCATTTCCAGGTACATATCCAAAAGAAATGAAAGCAGGGTCTCAGTTAGATGCTTGCACACCCATGGTCATTGCACCATTAATTACAAAGCCAAGAGGTGGAGGAGAACCCAAATGTCCATTCAACAGATGAATGGATAAACAAAATGTGGTGTATACATACACTGGAAACTTATTCAAACTTAAAAAAAGGAAGACCTTCCATATGCTACAAAGTGAGTGAATCCAGAAGATAGTGTTAAGTGAAACAAGCCAGTCCCAAAAGGACAGATATTATATCATTCCACTTATGAGTTACCTAAAGTAGTCAAACCCATGGAAACAGAAAGTAGAATGGTGAATGCCTGGAGGGAGGGGAGACTGCAGAGTTGTTCAATGGGTACAGAGTTTCAGTTTTGCAAGAAGAAAAAGTTCAGTTCTGTTACATAACAAGGTAAATATACTTAACTGAATGGTACACTTAAAAATGGTTAAGATGGTAAATTTTATGTTTTCTTTTAACCACAATGAAAAAAGAAAAAAAATGCACAGCATGATCAATTTAACTGCTACCGAAGAGTCCACAATGGAGACCCTGATCCAGTATAACATCTCACCATCTTTTACTATAATAAAAGAAGAAAATGTGCTCAGATATTTGTACACCCATGTTTATAGCACTATTATTCACAATAGTCCAGAGGTGGAAACAAACCAAATGTCCAGTGACAGATGGATAAACAAAATGTGGTATATCCATACAATGGAATATTATTCAGCCTTAAAAGGGAATGCAATTCTAACATAGGCTACAACATGAATGAACCCTGAAGACATTATGCTAAGTGAAATATGCCAGCCACAAAAGGGCAAATACTGCAGGAGTCCACGAATATGAAGCATCCAGTGTAGTCAGATTCACAGAAACAGAAAGTAGAATGGAGGTTGCCAGGGGGGTGGGGGGAAGGGGTAGGGAATTACTGTTTAATAGATAGAGTCTCAGTTTGGGAAAATGAAAAAGTTCTGGAGATGGTTGGCGGTGATGGTTTTACAGCAGCGTGAAAGTACTTAATGCCACTGAACTGTTTACTTCAAAAATGGTTAAAACGATATATGTGATGTTAAGTATGTTTTACCACAATTAAAAAAAAAAAAAAGAAAATGTGACAAGAGGAAAGGTAAGAAGGTGAGAAGCCAGAGGAAGATTGGAATGACCCCTGCATCATCTGAATAGGAATTCACACGTCTCCCCTTGACAGACTTGAAATGTTGATGGAGCATCACTGCTTCTAAACCAGATGGTCTCTATGACACCATTTTGTCTTCCAATTAATGTACAACCTTTTCATTTTGCCACTTGAACTTGCAAATGAGACTCAAAAAACACAAGTGTACACAAACAAATGAGAGAGTGAGTGCACACTCTATTGTTGTTAAGAACAACCTAGTTCTTTTAACCCACAGTTCATACTCTTAGCCCACATCTACCCTCACCTATGCCAAAGTCAGTAACAACAAATATTAGCAATACTGATGGCAAAATATACTATCAGATGCTATAAATGATATTTCTAAAATGATCTAGCAAGGTAAAAACAATAGATATTATGTAGCAGACATGTCACAAAGTACTTTAAACGTTATAACGTTTTTGACAGCAACCTTGTATTATTAACATTTCACAGATGAGGAAACTCAGATTAACAAAAGCATCTGTCCAAGCACAAGGGAGTAGAGATGTTCCACTCAAGTCAGTTGCTCCACACTAGAGCCCAACTGCTGACAGTGAGGGCACACTTCATAAACGAAGGCCACCCGAATCGGAGGAACACTAACAAATTAGAGAAACAAAAAAGTCAGGCAGGCACTGGCCAGCCAACTCCACTGCCAAGACGTGAGTGATACCTAACTGCACCGCACAGAAGGTCAGAAACCTAACATCTTACGAGGGCTAGTTACCATGTCAATTTGAAAGTCTTTTTTAAAATTTCTGATCGGCCTCAAACAGGAATCAAAAGAATATGACTCAACTTGTGGAAGAAGGTTAATAATCTGCTCTCGTACGGCGTCATCCTAAATTATATATTTAAGGAGCTCTAAGAGAGGGGGGGAAATCAGAGGGAAAACAAAATAGACTCCAGCAAGTGTACTGACACTTCACTAACGATAATTTCCTCAAAGTTACTTATGCTTTCTAAAACATTTCACTTTATATAAAGTTAAGCCATGGTATAAGCAGCGTCATCAGAGGACCTGATTCTTCATACACAGCTGTCATTAATGGTTTGCCTAAACCCAGATCACGATCCAAATGTGTACCCCATGAAGCTCAGACTGAACAATCTGGTGAAACTGGGACAGAAAACCCACTAAGGAGCAAAAGCTTCCTGAATCCTTTCTACTTGTTTCTTCTCTCACCAGAAATCCAGAAAATCACTTTCAGACGCATCCTAGGATCAAAGCCTTTCTTTCCATGAGAAGCTTAAAACTACACAGACTTTTCCATTTGTTCTCCTCCTCCCTTCACAGATATTATTTTCTGAAACTCCCAAACTCCTGCCCCTGGCAGCAAAGCTTCCTCACATACGCACCACACCCCTGCAACCCCACCACCTCTCTGTCTCCATTTTTAAGTGTCTGGAAAACACAAGAAGGGGAAACAAAGGGCAAATGCCAGTCTGTGACCTCTGTCTGGACTCAGCCAAGCATGATGTGTGAATCAGGTGTGTGGAATGGAAGTTTCCATGGCAACGAGATGGCAAGGCAGGCGGGGGAGTCGCACACTCTTTCTACCCGGTAATAGAAACAGTGAGGCCATCTGAGGGACCATGAAGGGGCCCACAGCAAGCCCAGAGTTCTTCAGGGACCCTAAGAACCAAAGTGGTCGGTGGCTCCTGCCCCCACCCCCCACCAACAACTTGGGATAATCTATCATCTCTTTTTTAGGGGGAGAAAGGAAGGGAAAAATTAACAAAGTAGTCTCTCAAGGTTGTTGCTCATGAGAAAAATATAGAAAGAAATACAAGAGAAAAGTGCTTTCTTTACGTAAAAAAAGCAGCTGCATTAGTCAAAAAGTTCGGCTACATTGACCAACTGGACCCACCCCCATCCCCGCCCCTTAGCTGCCTGAAAACGTGACAGAAGCACATTTTCATCACGCTTCTTTGCTTTACCTTGCAAAGTGCTCTTCTGAACCCGGTCCATGATGAAAAGCTCCTGAGCTACATTTTGTATTTTATGGATTTTAAGGTTTTATTTGCTGTAGATAGAGAACGTTATTCTCAACTTTCAGGAAACAGCTTGCTTTTTTAGACCCATAACTTGGAGACAAAGAGAAAAGTATACAACTTTAATGAAATCAAAGTTGGCCCTTGGTTACCGAGCTGGGAAAAGGTGCTCTGAATGCCAGGTCTATGCGGACATTATGGTTTTCAAGCTGTTTTCCTAACATGAGACTCACAGCTGTTAACAAGAACTGGAACAAGGCTTGTGCATCTGGATCCCAATCACAGAAGACAGCAAACTCCGCTCTCTGTCTTGGTTAGCGGTGCTGGGGAAGAGGCCTTTTTGTTCCGCCAGATCCCTATTCCAGAGCCTGAAACAGAGAGGATCACCACGTGTGACCTCTGCTAGTGGCTCTCCTTCAGCAGACCATCCTTCCCACTGCATCCGGGGAGACTTTCTAAACCGCAAACTTGACCATGTTACCCAGGCTCCAAAACTGTCAAATACTGCCTCACTGCACTCTGAGAAATTCAAATCCCTAAACCATGGTTTCCAAAACCACACATGACCTCGTCTCTGCCTACCTCTTCAGTTTCACCCACCACCATTCTCCGATTTACACTCCACATCACAGGCGAATTCAACTATTTTAACTCTCCAAATTCACCACTACCCTCTCTCCCCTTCGGCCCTTTATGTTACCGATTCCTACAAAGAACACTCCTTTTCCCAAAATTTCAGTCCAGGCATCACTTCCTCCAGGAAGCCTTTGTCCCTGCAGTGATTTCAGCCTTACACATCCTTCTAGGTGTAGCCTCAGCATCACCACGAGACCGACGACCACCTTCGTATCTCTGACCCCACCCAACTCACAAGAGGGAACAAGATGTGCACCTTGTTCACCTTTGTCTTAATGTGAGGCCCACCCAGCACATGGGAGGTGGTCAGTCAAGATTTACCCAGAAGCTTAGAGTTACTGGGGGGGGGGAGGGATAAATCAGGAGATTGGGATTGATACTACAATATCATAATACTATTGATACTATACATAAAATAGATAACTAATGAGAACCTACTGTATAGCACAGGGACCTCTACTCAATACTCTGTGGTGACCTAAACGGGAAGGAAATCTAAAAAAGATGGGATGTATGTACACATATAACTGATTCACTTTGCTGTACAGTGGAAACTAACACAACATTGTAAAGCAACATATACTCCAATAAAAATTAATTTTAAAAAAATGAACAACTAACTTGGATCTGGCTAAGATGGAGAACTACTCTGAGATAAGCCAAATAATAAATGCCTTGGGATCTTTAAAAAAAAAAAAAAGGCACTTTCTAGAGATTAGGCTTGTTCATCAGCGGAACAGTCTTCCTTTTGGGGTGGTAAGCTCCTTGCCACTGGAGTGATTCAAGCTGAGGCCCTCAAGGATCCTGTAGATGAAGCCTCAGAATGCACCATCTAGAACTGTAAGCTCTCTGAAGACAGGTCTATGTCTCCCTCGGTTTTGGAACTGGTGTCTCCCAGTGCCTGGCACATAGCATGTACTCAGTAAAAGCTCGGCAGGTAAATGAATGGATGGATGAATAAAGTGGAAGAGAAGCTGAGCTGGATGACCTCCCAAAGCCCCTGTAACTCTGAGATTCAGAGTTTCATATTAAGTCAATGCCCCAAAGGGGACCAAAATAAAGCGTCTCACCAAAAAAACAGATTTACCAAGAATCAGTGAATGAGTGAGTGAACACGCG
The DNA here is from genome assembly GCF_949752795.1 of Hyperoodon ampullatus. Lineage (NCBI taxonomy): Eukaryota > Metazoa > Chordata > Mammalia > Artiodactyla > Ziphiidae > Hyperoodon > Hyperoodon ampullatus. The sequence continues at coordinate 88,267,279 of NC_136923.1, forward strand.
AACGAACAGAGTGGGCCTAAATGGCAGGTGTGGCATGACTGACCCCAGAGAGCCCTGACCACATGGGGGGCTGAGCCTCACAGGCCAGGTCTAAGGCTTGCTGGTTGCATGGCTTCAGGAGAGCTACTTCATCTCAGAGACCTTCAGGTTCCTATTTTTAAATTCGTGTAACAACACCGACCCAAAATTAGTATAAGTATCAAATGAGACAATGTTTGGGAAATTCCTCGTGAAAACTTTAATAAGCCTATATATGATGGCATTTCCAGTAGGAGGGTTAATAAGAGAAGAAAGGAGGCGCAGCAGGGAGGAATCTAAAGAAAAAACACCATGTAACAGGCCTAGCAGGGGGCTTCAGATCAGATATTCGTGGTCAACTTCCACACGTAAGCACAGACTTCTTTGTAAGAGGTAATTATGCCCCCATTTTAAGCCTAGATGTCCTTATTATCCTCACCTTCCCACTAATATACCATGTTCACTGCCACCAAATACTACCAGCACCACTACCGCCACCAGTTCTTGAAACTGTTTATTCTTGTTCCCATTGGTAAATACCCTCTCCTTCCTCATGTCCCATGTAAATGCTATGCATCCTTCAACATCCATAAATTAATCTCACCCCCATTAATAATGCCTTTCTTGAGTAAACTAGCTCCCATCCATCTCTCTCCTCATGATCTCCTTCTGGTGCATTAAGGGCCCACATGTCACTACTCAGTGCTTTATCTCTAAATTCTTCACCAGTATATTCCTGGTCCCCTAGAATGTGGGGAGGACCTCACACCTTAGAGAAGCCAGTAAGGGTTACAGAACATGGTGCGGGGTGTGGTGGCGTCAGAGAAGGTGGGCAGTACGACGTGTATTAAGAGAAAGTAAGACAGACTAGTCTGCCAAGAAAACAAAAATATACAGTGAGAATTGATATGAGAAAATTAGCTAATCAATTTCTGAAGACTCAAAGATACTGTGGCAGTTGAACAAGACACATTATGAACAGGGCACAGGATAATGTTTCAGAGACGGGAGGCGGGCGGGGCAAGTAAGGAACACTGTTTCCGAAATGAATACATCAAGTGATTCTTTATCACTGAAGGAGAAAACCCGTAGCAAGAAAGGGAAAAGCAAAAGGACATGGAGACCAGACAGAAAAAGAACCACGAGAGTGATCGAACGTGAACATTTTGCTGAGTACTCAGTTCTCCAGGATGTGGGAACTGTTCTAGGTGTGTGTCTGGAGTACACAGGGTGGCGAGGCGGTGCCTAAAGAACTAAACAGCATCTGTGCTGGCAAGGCCTGGCAGTGCACATAGGGTGACAGAACACACACATGACGATTTAACTGAAGATAAAAACTAGCTTATGAAAAGTGCAAAATGAACCCTGTAGACAGACTGAGGACAGGTCACTGCATGCTGTAGTCAGGGGGAAACTTTCTCAAAGAGAAACTACTATCTTTTGTTTTATTTTGTTTTTTTTGCGGTACGCGGGCCTCTCACTGTTGTGGCCTCTCCCGTTGCGGAGCACAGGCTCCGGACGCACAGGCTCAGCAGCCATGGCTCACGGGCCCAGCCGCTCTGCAGCATGTGGGATCTTCCTGGACCGGGGCACGAACCCGTGTCCCCTGAATCGGCAGGCGGACTCTCAACCGCTGCGCCACCTGGGAAGCCCAGAAACTGCTATCTTTCAAAGACAAAAGAAGGGCCTGGGATACCATGTCAAGTGAGGGAACCCTGCACAGAGATGGAAGTACAATTTGCAAGATACGTGGGTGGGAACAATAGAGAAATCTGGCTAAAGCAAGACGTGGTTGGGAGAGTGGCAGGGCGTGGATTTGGAAAAGTAGGCTGAAGAAGTAGAAAGATTACATGGAAAAGAAAAACTTGAAGGGGATTTAGGTAGCGCAAGAGAAAAGAAAGAAGGATCAAAGCTAAAGAAGAAAACTAAAGGGGAGAAAGAAAAGTGATGTTACAAGGCATTCATCACCAGATAAGAGTTAAATTTTGAATGTTTGAATGGGAATTAAATGTAACAAATAAGATATTTTTCCTGATTAGAGAAGTCTTTTAAAAAAAAAGGTCAGTACTGCCTGAAGTGCAGCAAAATGGGCAATCTGAAAGATTAGTGTTGGGAGGATACAACTTCCTTGGGAAGCAGTTTAGCAATATGTGCAGAGGTCCTTTAAAAGTCACAGTAGTTCCCATATAGAATGCTAACTTGATAAAATAATCAGGACTATGGAAAAAAAACATTCATGCCCAAAGATGGCCCTACAGCATTGCTTGCCTAACACAATAAACCACTACCAACAGAATTAGCACAGCTGAAAACCCATAGGGAGACTGTGAAATTGTGATACAGTCGCATCAAGAATTACAACTCGATGGGAGATTGGGATTGACATATATGCACTACTATGTACAAAATAGATAACTAATGAGAACCTACTGTATAGCACAGGGAACTCTACTCAATGCTCTGTGGTGACCTAAATGGGAAGGAAATCCAAAAAAGAGGGGATATATGTATACATATAGCTCATTCACTTTGCTGTACAGCAGGAACTAACACCATCGTAAAGCAACTATACTCCAATAAAAATTAATTTAAAAAAAGAATTACAACTTGACCATTAAATACCGTGTTTATTTTATTGTTACACGAAATTCAAAATGTGTACATATAGTTGACCCCACTTATATAAAAATGTATAGAGAGATAAGCATATGGAAATACTAAAAGGCGATACATCCAAAATCTCTAGGTTATAAAACTACAGGTTATTTTTATTTTCTTTCAGAGGTCTTTCCATATTTTCCAATTTTTCTACAATAAGCATGGATTACTATGTAATTCAAAGTTATATTTAGTTACTGAAAAACAAAATAAACATTTTAATTAGAGAGAGCTGTCCACGGAAAAGTAAAAATAGTCCCCACTCTGAGCTGCCTAGTGACAGAGCCCTAATTTCCAGACAAGAGCACATTTCTCTTCTAAACCTGTGACTATGCATGACTGTAAAGACAAGGTATAGGATTGTTCCCCTCACATTTTACTGTCAACAAGAAATGACTTTTAGAAGTCCTTTCATCAATGCTTTTTCCTAAGAAGGTATGTATAAGTGTAAATATCAACTTTATTTTGGATCTTGATTTTTCCAGAAAGCCTAAATTCCATGGAATATTCTAACTCTTCTCTTTCCTCTCTTCTATACTGTCTGCTCACCAACCAGCCCCGCCCCCATCTCACTCACGCTCTCTGTTTAATGTATTGGCATGCCTCTTAAATACTGCCCTCAGACCAAGATGGAGTTCACCTGTACTTTACATAATGTTCAGGGTAGCGCCCTCCATTCAAAAACAAAAGTTTCAAAAATACAACTCAATTTCAGTTGCACTTTTAGGATATTTACAACCACCATGGGAAATAACTGCATGTATGGTATTATAAGGAAGAAAAAAAAAACAGCATGTCAGAAGTCAACAGGATACTCATTTAAAATGCCATGTGATGAACTGCTTTCTCGGAGCAAACCCTCAGTCCACACTGGGGCTGGGGCAGGAAGCAGAAGCTGGCAACGGCCCACCACTGGAGAGGGGGGGAGTGGTGGTAACTCTAAAGGAAAGAGAGAAGCTTGACATTTTTCTATTACCAAAGCAGGCAATTAAAACATTAAATGTGAAATCTGAGGCACTGTAAATTTCCTAATATGGTAGAAGTGCTGAGTTTCCCAAATGATGTTTTCTCATCTTTCAGCATATCAAAGAGCATGCCAAAACCCCAAAGAAACATTTCCATTTTGAAAACAAAAATAAACCACACACATCCACATTCTATTAATAGTGTTGTCTTGCCTTAAAGACCTTGCATCCTTAGTAAAAAAAAAAAAAAAAAAACCCCATCACAGTTTACATGAATTTTAACATCATTGAACACTTCCATCCAAAATAAATGGGACACGTGGAGGTGAGTCAGGAGGGACTGGAGCAAAAGTAATCAAGTCCCTTCCACGTTTTCCTTACTGGAGACCAAATGTTAGGTTCCTCGTCACACCCAAAGACTCTGTAAATATATACGTTCTACGTCTTCAGCAGCATTTCTTAAGAGTGTCAAGAAGGAAAGCTGGCGTAAGATACACAGGTTGAAGCCAACTCCACAGTGTTTGGAGACCTAAGACAGAAGGACACAGCTTAGAACTGAAAATCCTGGCAGAAATTGTCCAACGAAGCAAAGGACATGTCAGAGACCCCAAAATCCGGACCATACTCTTGACCCTACCACCATGAAAAGGAAAAACGCTGTACCATGGCATTTTCATGTAGTGACTGAAAAAGCTACTAAATGTGGTGTTTTCCTTCCTCCGAGAGCTGCTGCCTATTTGTTCAGCAGAGTCCACTGTGCAGGGTGAGGGCCATGAGAAGTACAGGACACAGAATCTGCTCACAAGATGCTCCCATTTTTGAGGGAGAAAAGAACACACAAAATAACAATAGGAAATAACAAAGGATCACTTGACCATGCAAGTAAAGTATCAGTTCAACCCCAAGTCTTTTGGAGAAAGGAGTCGTTATCGTCTACCTGTATGGACAGTCTAAAACATTTAAGCTCTGAGAAAAACCCTAGGATGTCTCTACAAGGGAGAGCAAAAGGAAAACCCAGAGTGATACAGGGCCCACAAACCCCCCCTGACCAGGGGGAGCTGAGGAGGAATGAAGAGGATGGACTCAGGACACCACCTCAAAAGCGACTGGGAAGAAAAGAAAGGAAGTATGGTGGGTGGGGAGGTGAAAAGAATCGCCTTTCTTAAACCAGAAGATCCAAGTTCAAATCCTAATCCAGCTACTTATATACATTGAGCAAGTTAAATGACCTGTGTTTCTATTCTCTGTAGCAAACATTTACCTAATACTGTACGGCAAATGCTCTAAGCACTTTACAGTTCTTAAGGTATTTCTCACAACCACAAACAATTGAGGTTTGTTCTATTATCCCCACTTTACAAATGGAGAAACAGAGGCATCAGGAGATTATATACTTTGAAGGTGGCAACGTCATGATGCAAATCCCAGCAGTCTCGCTCCAATATCTGAGCTCTGAAGCTCTACACTGCCTCATCTATAAAGCACGTACTTTTCAAGGTCATGGTATAGCTGCAGTGACATGTATGTACAGCACCCAGCACAGTGCCTGACATTTAACAGCGGCTGAATCATCTTCCCTCCTCCCACTTCTCCCCACACTGTGGGAGGCTGGACGCAAGATTCTGCACACAGATAAATGCAGCTATGTCAATTTGCAAAAGCTCAGGGGCTCTGGGGCAAGCTAGAAAACAACCCTCTGTCTCTATCCCCTGAGGCCTGGAACAAGAGCTCCAACTCAAGCAGAGATGTCCAGCATTTGCAAACAGAGACTGCCTCTATTTGTTACCATCTGTATTCAAGGCACAGGCACTGCAGTCAAGCCTTAGGGAAACTGAAAGGTTTCTGATTTTTGTACTAGGAGCTGTATATGCATATGTCAAACACAAACACCACACGCATCTAACACTTGCATCGTACCTACCACTGAGGGAAAATGATCTACCTTCCAGAACTTTCCATTACATAGAAACTGGCAGAGAGTCTGTATCAGGCTACAGCTCACTTTAAAGCAGTCCAGACACTGATGATGAGTGAAAGGACAGAGTCCCTTTTGAAAATTATTAAGAACAAATTAGGCCCAGGGATCCTGGGGAGCTGTGTTGTAAAACATGAGAAAATTTTGTTTTCCAGCCCTTTGGCAGTATTTTCATGAACTGATGACAACAAAACAGAGGACACGGACTATTTTTGTATCCTGATCTTGGTCTAAAATATCATTGAGAAAGGTGCATGTGTCACCAGTTAAGTGACGTATCTAGTGGGACAAGTAGTGACCACAAAGAATAGGGATTCTAATAGATTTGAAAAGTTCCACATGCTCCACCAGCACGTTACTAATACGAGAAGTTTATACATGCTACCAGGTAGGAATGCTGTCCACACACTTGTTCGATTTTTCTTCCATTAATAAAAAGTCCTAATTTATGCTAAAACCACATAAGAACATTAATTTTTTGCAACAAAAAGTATCACTCTAATGAAGGATTGAAGCTGTTGCTCTGAGCCTGAGAACGAGGTAACATCGTTTAAAAGTAATGAAGAAGCAAAGCGGACTTTCCACGTTTTCCGTCTCGGTGGCTGCCGGGTTCAATGATGCCTGCCAAAGCCTGCAAATAACGGCGCCCGTCACCATGCAGTTTCTAAAACTATAAGCTTCTATAGTGAATAAGCTTGATTTTCTGCTTAGAAATCCATCACCTGCCAGTCAGCTCTCAGGGCATACTACTAAGAGACTCCACAAAAAGCTCAGGTGCGTGCACTGGGAATCAAGTTCTTCATTCTTTTTAATTACAGGTCGGCACAAGTGAGAGGATGCTGAAGAAACCGCCTTCATAAAACGTTCATCAGAAATGGCAATTTTCTATCGGGGGCAACAAAAATGGCATCCTTCAACTCATTCATGTGCCAAGTCTCCCCCATGTGAATGATGCCTCTGTAAGCGCACGCCAGCCACATTTAGGCTTGTGGCTCAGCCCAGCACATTTAAAGAGGGGAGGAGGGACAGAAAAGCAAGGAGTTCACAGTGAACGAGGATGATGAGATGAAATTTTCCAGACTTTTGTGAACCTGTGTGAACAGTGCCTTCTACTTACTATTTAAGCCGTTCCCCACCCACACCCAACACCCCCCCCAAGCAGGGAGATCTGTTATCTTCTCAGTAATTTCAAAAGCCATTAAATGGGGATGAAGGAGTGAGCAAGGGAAGCAGGGAAGGAGTTTTACTGTGTGTGTGTGTGTGTGTGTGTGTGTGTGTGTGTGTGTGTGTGTGTGTGTGTGTGTGTGTGTGTGTGTGTGTGTGTGTGTGTGTGTGTGTGCGCGCGCGCGCGCGTGCGCGCGCGCGCGTGAGTCAGCAAAAGCCGGAAGCCTTACAAAAGGGCTTCAAACAGCAAGCTGGAAAGGAGGACAATAGCTTCCACCCCCAGACAGTGAGAAGCTGCATTATCCTCAGGGATCATGGCCACCCGTGTTCAGGGTAGATAACCGGGAACCTTCTCTGCTCTGGCCAATAGGAGCCGTGCAGCCACAGCTGCTCACAGAAGCTCTGGGTGGCCTCCGCTCCAGCCGCTCCAAATGGTTTCAAGGCAAAAGCACTGCAGCTGGGTGGTGCTCAGAAGTCGGGGGTGGGGGGTGGGGGGGTGGAGGCTGACGAAGTGGAGGCTGGCAAGATGCATCCCCCCACCAGGTGCTCTAAATCCCCTCTCCTGGCTTAGGCAAAGCGCACAGAGGTCTCCAGGCTTACTGCTAAGGCAGCTGGGTCACAGCCTGCTTCACTGCCATTCCACAGCAATAAACTGAAACTGTGCCTCAGAGACTACAGGAATTGTGGGGAAATCTCCCTGCCACACAGTTCTCAGTGCTCTAGGACCAAGAGGGTAATTAGTGCCACTTGGCCGAAGAGAGGGGCATTCCAAATGCAGTCATCAAGGAGACAGAGCCTTACCACACAGCCTACACCGCAGACACAAAGCCTCTTGAGACATTCCCTTTAAAGACTCGGGCAAATCTGATCAAGAACTTACGTCTGCAGTAAAATTTTAAATTAAAAAAAAATGTATTAACTGTCCTGAGTGAAAGAAAATAACAAATCTTAACATTTGAGGAAAAGTATACGAAAGTTACAGTAGGGGCTCACTTTGGGGATACTGTCATTTGCAAGGAAGAATTATTCAAATAAATAGACATTTATTTCACTTATTAAGAGTGCCTGCTATCCAATTTTATAGTATTTCTTGTCACAAGTTATATTTTTTAATGTTTTCATCGTGTCCACAGCCTATACGTATTTAGTATGTTCAGCTGAAAAGTTAGTCAAAAGTATCACATGAATTGGTGCTGAATCTCTTATCTGCATGTAATCCCCAGACCAAGTAACCTTTTTGCACAACCTAATTTTGAATAACAATTCTTTTGAAAGAAAAATACATACACATGTGATTTTTTTTTATTATACACACACGAGTGTGTGCGCATGTTAACAAATGAGAAGGGATAAAATTAGAAAAATGCTAAAACTGGAGCACTGGCTACTGTATGAGTGCTGGCAATACTATTTCATGCAAAACCAAAATGGGTAGCGGTGTTAAAAATTAAAATTAAGTCACCTGGCATCTAGCTCACTGAAACTGAGGTCGAAAAGACCTGGAGACATTTCCCACTCAGCCCTTGATTTGCTATGGGGCCTACATCAAGTTGTGTTTTGCCTCTGTTATAACATCTGCAAAATGGAGATAACACTTCACACTTCCTACCTCAGAGAGCTGTTAGAAGATTAGATACCAAAAAAGAAAATCCTCAAAGCCCTTTTGAGTTTCTCATAAATATAAGACATGCAATTTAATAAAATACCAGCACCCTCTACAAAACTCCTAAGAGGCTCAAGGCTACAGAAATGGGAAACAGACACCAGCAATGCAACACAGCAGATACCTCACAGCATGTAACATTTAAGATCAGGGAGGTGGTGGGGAATTCTGTCCCTAGCTTCCAGTGAAAAGGTGGAGAAAATAACTGAAATTCAGATCTACTCAGATAAAACAAAATATCCAGAGAAAGGGGTGTGTGTGTGGGGGAAGTCCTGTTTCAACAAACCTCCAGTGAGTCAAAAGAAGCAATCCTGACAAATAAAATGCCAAATTCTTGCTTAAAGCTCTAAGTTTACAAGAAGACAATTAAGCAACTTTATATAGTAGTTTTTCAGTTTTAGTGAAGTCTAATATTAAAGTAAATTGGTTCCATAGAGTTGTAAGTGTAATGACGTCCTCACATTGAAATTTAAGTGCAGAATACATGAGTATTTTTAATCCATTTGTAATGGAAACAAAGGCCAAAATGAACTGTACATAGCCACCTAAAGAAAACAATTACTTTGGGGTTCATAAAGAAATTGGGAGAAGAGTTTTAAATATTTATATGCGCTAAGATATTCTAAATTATGGAAAATTTGAAATTGGAATTGATTAAACACATTTATTATATTATATAGTAGTATATCAAGCACTTATTGTGGGCCATGTGTCAAGTTAAAAAAGAGATAAATATCTTATTCCTGGCTCTCATGAACCTCAAAGTCTAGCCAGGAGGAGACCGAGACACAATGAAGTAGAACACAATGTGGTAAGGGTTAGAACCAAGCATAAACAGAGTGCCAAGGAAGAACAGAGGAAAGAAGTAATTCATCCTGCATGGAGAGAGGGAGGGAGGGAGGGAGGGGAGCGGTGCAGGAAAGTTTCAGAGAATCTGACACTTGAACAGGACCTTATAAAATGAACACTACTGCACCAAATACAGAAGGGAAAAGGGCGCTCTAGATAAGCGAACAGCAGCCCCTGTATCTCAGGGCACGTCTAGATATGCCTTGTTAAGTGAAGAACAGTGGAAACCATCTGGGAGGGCCTGAATTCCAAGGTCTTTGTGGAAGAGAGAAAGAGCATCACAGGATGGTATTTTTGTAAAAGGACTCGATTTTTTTTTTTTTTTTAAGATTTTTATGAGGCGGGCCAGTTTTAAAGTCTTTATTGAATTTGTTACACTATTGCTTCTGTTTTATATTTTGGTTTTTTGGCCTCGAGGTATGTAGGATCTTAGCTCCCTGCCCAGGGATCAAACCCTCACCACCCCCCGCCTGCATTGGAAGGTGATGTCTTAATCACTGGACGGCCAGGGAAGTCCCCAGGACTTGATATTTTCTACAACTCAATATATAAGACTGAGGCAAGATGGACAGAAGCAGGGGAGGTGGTGCCGGCCCCTGGCATGAGAAGGACCCTGGGGAAACCAACAGCTTTGTTGAGGCCAATTCTCTAGGTGGAGATGAGCTGGTTAAGAAGGCAGAGAAGCCAACGGGCTTGGCAAGCTTCACCATGACTCAGGAATGGTCAGGACCAGGGTTTCCAGGAAAAGGAGCAAGGCCCAAAGTTAAGTGGGTAAAACACAGTGTAACAGGACGAATAATGGCCTCCAAAGGTAACAGGTCCTTATCCCTGGAACCTGTAAATGTTACCATCTATGGCAAAGACTTTGCAGATGCAATTACATTAGGGATCTTGAGATGGAGAGATTACTCTGGATTATCCAGCTGAGCCCTAAATGCCATCACAAGTATGCTTATAAGAGGGACATAAAGGGACATCTGACTACAGACAGAAAAGGGAAAGGCCATGGGACCATGGACGTAGATACTGGAGTGATGCCACCACAAGCCAAGGAATGTCAGCAGCCACCAGAAGCTGGAAAAAACAAGGAACAGATTCTCTGCTAGGCCTCTGGCAGGAGTGTGGCCCTGTGAACACCTAAATTTGTTGTTTTAAGTCACCAAGTTTGTGGCAACTTGTTACGGTCATCAAAGGAAACTAAAACACAGTGAGCAAAGAGTCATCCCCCCAGGGGCTCTTGGGTGTCAGTCACCATCACCAGTCTTGATACAAACGATTCAGATGGAAGGCACCTCAACTATCAAGAAGTTCAGGTCCAAGTTGAAGCCTCAGAGGAAGGCTACGTTATTAACCTGAGTAACTACATGTAGTCAAAATTTAGGTAATGGGACCCTGGTAAAGGCCCAGACTAGGTCAAAACAAGATGGAAGAACTGCAAATCACGGCCACCTAGTGATGACACATGGGGGACAGAAACTGGCCATGAATAGTACTGGAAACAGTAGGAGAGACACAGCAACTCAGAGGTCATCCCCATGACAAATTTCTGATCTAGGATAGTTGCTTTATTTTAAGTACTCATTGGATATAGGAAGATGTAAGAGATGAAAAACATTTACCTGCAGCGTGGATCAGTCAGGACTGACTCAGGAACTAGACCAGGACTAGACCATCAAATCAAAGACATCAGAGGATCCAGGTGTGGGAGGGTTTAGGCAACGGGATGAACAGAACATGAAATACTAACAAGTTACATGTGCTCTTTAGTCAATAAGGGAAGTAACTCAATGTGATCTGTTTCAGGAGGGTGGGAGCAGGGTGGGGTATTCACAGTAGACTATGTAGCCCAGCAAAAAGGTGCTTGAACCAGCCAAGGCTGAAGATGATAGAGGCCAGATATAAGAATGGGAAAACGGTGATGGATGAGAAAAATATTTGGAGCACATGGTAAGTTACTTAAATTAAGCATGACTGATTGGTAGGGCAGGAAAGCAGCAGGTAAATGACAACAACAATCTTTGAAGTATAAAACTCAAAGGATAAGATCATAGCAGAACAGACAGAATGAGTTTGTCCCTGGCTATATTCAGTTTAAGGTATTGGTGGGTCAGGCCAAGGGTGTCAGCCAGAAGCCAATGGAACACTGGGATCTAAAACTCAGAATGTCAAGAATATTTGAAGATTTGAAACAGTTATCTGTAATGTGCTCTTTCCGTCTTCTTCCTCCTGATCTATCCCTAGGAAAGAGATCCAAAAAAGGTTCCTAACATTTTACTATTCTAAAAACAACATTTCTGAACTACAGTCATACCACCCACTCACAAGAAAAACCCTGCATTGGCAGCATTTAGTAAGTTAGAAATGTTCTAAGACGTCGGGGGGTGGGGGCAGGAATCGTACCATCAGTCATTTCCCTCTTCTGTTAGTTTTAAGGACATCCAGTGAAATGGACAGCAAAATAGCTATCCATGGGTCAGAGGCAGTTAGGGATGATCTGATGATGGAAAAAAAGGCACAGTTTTTAAATCTGCAGAGAACATCAAGTTAGACACTGCTAAAGCACTAAATACAAATCCTACAAAGAGAAACCAACATGTTTACTAATATGGACCACCTGGGAAAAGAGATGAGAAAAAAATCAAGACAGATTTATCCAGGGAAGAAGAACGTACACTAATCAGACACACACAAAAAGACTCATTTGTGCCCTGCAGCTACAGGTATATAGATTCCTCTTCACCAAAAGGCTCAGTGTACAGTGCTCTATGGCAGAATCCAAGCAGCTCTGCCCTCCAGCCTGCAGTTCATCATGGCTGGTACTAGGTGAAGTGTGGAAATGGCTTAGAGGGGGCAGCATCTAAAATTCCAGATTAGGTAGTCCGGTAGGGGTGACAATGTAGGAAGGCAGGAAGGTATAATGCAAAGATGCAAAAGACTGACTTAATCCCTGTCCTTAAGCAATTGTATGTGTTCAGATAAATAAGTTTCTTTGTCCTACAGTGGAGAGCCCACAGCAGTACAGAGGTGACAATAAAACAGCAACTCTAAATTAGTCATCTTTTACAGACAAGACAGACCAACAAATATCTGTAAGTAAATAAACAAAAGATCAAGTAAACTACATGTGACTCAACAAACAGGACCAAATAGGGTTTTCCTTGTAAGACCGGTTATGGAAACACATCTCATTGTCTCCAATTAAACTGTGAAGGTCATGAGAAGTCCAGGCAGAGTGTTGCTATTCCAGAATAGAAGACATCAGCAGGAAAAGCCCAAAACATGCCCAACAATCACACCACCCTGCATCTGCATAGACTCATATAAATGCTGCTTCATAAATGTCTCACTGGATCCCTGGCACAGCTGTGCATATGTTGACTTCCCCAAGTTTTGACCATGGATTCACTCCACATTTCCTTATTTTGTGCCTACTATATCAATCACACTGAGGGGACATAGAAACGTAAGTAATAATACCTGTCCTAGGAAGTTAAAAAACAACTAAATGGAAAATACAAAATATGGAAAGTAAACAATGGAAAACATAAAATGGAAACAAAGAATGGGCAGGTAACAATTAAGTGTTCATTCAGGGCAAGAAAAGAGAAAAAAATACAGGTTTTAAGTCTCTGAGCGGGGGTATGTATGAAGGAGAACGGGAAGCTCATGAGGAGGGGATGAAAGATACGTGAGTGGAAATATGGGTGAAGGCGAGTCCAAAGGATTGGACCCAAAGAAGTTAAGAATGACCCTGATGTGATCAATTATGGCATGAAGCTTAAAAAAATCCTTGCTGCAGAACAGAGACATTAAGGACAAATGATGATGGGGCCCAATGAAGACGAGTTGATTGAGGGGTCTGGGCTTTACTTACCACCATGAGGTGTACGTCAGGAGTGAAGCACAAAACACGGGCTTTAATCAGAAAGCTACAGGGAACAGGACTGAACACCTGTGTCTTAGAGGCTAGTTAGAAAGCTGTTAAAGTAATCCATAGTAAACTCTAGTAACCTATAGTATATAGTGGTACAGTAAGGAAGCTGTTATGTTATAGGGGGCATGAAGCCATGAGTTCCAGACCAGGGAGGCAGCAAGGCCAAAGCTGAAAGAGGGATGGTGAGGGACAAAAGAACTAATGGAGAATTAACAGGCTTCAGCGACTGTGTGGATAAAGAGGATAAAGAAGAGGGAAAAGTTACAAATTGCTTGGGATGACACCTCAGTAACCAGAAGCCTATCACTAAAGGCCATCACTAAAGAAGCCTATCACTAAAGCCTATCACTAAAGAAGAAAGGAGGTGGACACAGTTTGACAAAATGATTGTTTTTGAAGACAGGATCTGAGATGCAAATAGTATATAACCCAGACGAAATATCTTCTGAAGGAATAAGAGCAAATGTGAGTGCTGTGGACTGAAGAGTTAGAGTTAGAAGGGATCACTGACAGGAAGCTGAAGTAGTAAATACAGCCTTAGAGAAACCATTTAGAGAAAGAATTCAGGGGCTATGGAGTGAAAAGGTTTGGAAATTTCTCGAACACACCACCATACCTTCTGATTTTAGTGACAAACTGACAGGAAACGTTCTAAATCAAAGGACTTGGAAATACTTCAGAGATGAGGTTGGACTGACACAGGGACCATAGTTCTCAAACCATTTCAAAAGACAAACATCTAACAAGCAAAAGTCATCCTAAAATATCAAACTGTCAACGCTATAATGAATTCACTAATGACATTAAATCGAGTTCTATGGAATTTAACTCCGTAAATAAATTACAGTTAATAACTTGATTTTAAACAATTAACACTGTGACCAAAAAACCAGTGTCACCAACAGGTATGCAGGGTCTGGTATGTTCAGTGCCCTTCCCTTCTTGCCACTGACAACACATTAACAGCCACTGACATATATGTTGATGGTTCCTTAGGACCCTAAACATGGTGAGCTGCAGTGTCTAAGAGCCACAGAAGACTTCTGAAACTAAGAAGGTACACCAATTATTTTCTTGGGTCATTTTTGAGCTTCTGGTAGAGAACTTGAAGCTAGAAGTGATTTCCACAGCTGCACAGACTGTACATAGAGGGTTCTGGATCTTGTCATAAATTGGGGGTAAATGATATGGCTTCTGCATACATACAAAAACATTTAACAAGCAAGTCCTATCTTCCAGTTAAAGTCCTATTTTCCATGTCTCAGTGATCATACTGCAAGCAAAAAACAGTACACTGCCCTCCTGTCTCACTTCTTGCCCTCTCCTGCAGTAACCCACCAAAAATACGAGGGAAACTACTTTTTCAAACAAGAAAACCAAAAAATGATGCCTAATGTTTGTTACTAATTGATTTAGTAAAGAATAGCCGATATTTGCTTAACACTTAACAGAACCACTTAACACTGGCTCTGTTCTAAACTCTTAAATATCCACAAAAATCGAATATAGTAGATACTGTTATCATCAACCCCGTTTTATATAAGGAGAAACCAAGGCAGAGAGGCTAAGTTAACCAAAGGTACATCTTTAAAATGTAGCAGAGCCAGGACTTAAATCTAAGCAGGATTCCAGTGTCTCACACTAAATATCCAGGATGTCTCTATTCTGTTTCTCAAATACACAAGCCAACACCCCATCTCCTATTTAAAAACAAAACAAAAAACAGTAAACTACTGTTTAAAGACAGTAAACACTCTCTATGGCATAAGTGTTTTTTGATTATTTCAATAATCTCCCAGAGTACAAATACAAACAAACCAAAAGAAAATAGCAACACACGTACCGACACTTTCTGAGAATACTTTAAAAACTTCCAATTGGATGTAGAGAAACTTTTGACCATTTAGGATGGCAGAAAAACAGAATGAGCTAGAAGCATCCACTCCTGAAAAAAGCAATTCTCCCTCAAGACTCACATTTATCTACTTTTTAAAGTAGAATTTGGACTAAATACAGTTATTTCTTTAAGATGACATCAGGATTTATTTTGCACTTTAATTTTCCCCCTATTTTCCCTGATTGCAGTCTAAATCTGAGTTTAAAAGAATTATACAAGCATCTGGCACATGATTCTTGGTAAGCACGGCAACTTGCATTAAAAATTGACGTTTCAACCTGTATTTCTAAAGAACAGATTTTAATTGAAGGCCTTTACAACTAACAATCAAGCTAATTGTATTTTGATTCTCCTTACATTACTCTGGATCGAATTTTCTCATTTGGATATTTTTCACTAAGACATTTATTTGCTACCTTATTTCAAAACTTAAGAGGAGGAAATGGTCCTAATGAAACACAGAGAAGAAAGCAACCAATGATTTCTTGATGAAATACCATTTTCTATGTGATTCTACTTCAAACATGGGTAGAGAAGGAAATAACTTTTGGGTTCAGTCTTCCATGATCCTGTGTAATCCTGAGTTGACAACATAGAACACAAGTATTAGATATATCATATGGATCTGCTAGGCCAAATCCTCAGAAGAGTTTTAGAAGCAGGGTGCTAGAAATGGCATTAAAAGCTCTATCAACAGCTGCCAGAGAGAGTGGATATGGCCCCAGCCCCACCAGGTCCTTATCCATTACACGAGGCCCTAGGGAATCCTTCCTTCAACACCATGGTGGTGTGGACAATGTTACAGGAAACATGGGTGGTAATGTTCTCTCCCCCTGACCACATGCTTCTAATAGCACCCAATGCCCAACATAATGCTAATCTCGATGGATAAATAAGATCAACAAACAAGAAGTCTCAACCTCAGTGTCAGTAATGAGAACAGAAGCTAAAAGCTCAGCATACCAATTAAAAAAATAAACTAAATTTTTTAAGTGCCTTGAAATGAGCTCCTATAAAGGACTTGGGGTTTCCATGAATCATCAGGACTTCTCGGTAGTTTTTAAATCTTAGCTGCTTAGATTTACGCCCGTGAGAATAAAAAATTGCAGGCAGGCTTAAGCAGTATGAAACTTTAAATCATACTTTATTACTGCCCTCTTCAGAGATGGTTCTTAGTGCTTCATCGTACACAGAACAGTCTAAGCCAGTTTTTTTTTTTTCTAAACAGCATAAAACAGAAAACTAGCATCCAGGGTAGCTGTTCATGGGTGTTCTGGGAAACTAAGATTCTGTGCTCCAAGTGTGAGACACGTGGCATGCCCTGAGTCTTCCTTCTTTTTGGAAAGCATAGTATATATTAGCAAATTCAACACTGAGGAGTCCACAGAATCTTGGTGAAATGTTGCCTACACATATTTGATCATGGAATGCCTTTCATGGGATATCAGGGTTGCATAAAATGCAGTTTGGTAAATGTTGCTCTCAACTCCTGAGCTTATCACTCATGACTTAAGAATCTGACCCCAAATTACCCTTAGTCATAATCAAGAACATACATTGACAACTGATGACCAATGCAGGTCTCACATCCTAGATTCCCCTACAGAAAGCCCCTCCTCCAGTCAAGTTCACCTCCTCTACCTACCCTCAATAGACATGTGCTCTACCATTTTGCTCAGACCATTCCCCAGGCTAGAATTTCTACCTTCAATCATTTTATTCAATTTAATCCCTTGACACTTGAGATAAAATCCCACCCTCCTGTGTCTCCTCCACATAACGTGATTTTTCCTTTCCCCGAATAGTCCAGCCCAAATAAAAGGACACTTTGTCAGGACTCACCTACTACCTGGATTATGACTCCGTATTTGCTGCACCCATGTCTGGTCCCCCAACTACCCAACAAGTGGCTGAGAATAGGCTCTGAGTTCCTAGTTTTTACTACAGTATCTAATACATAGTATTTTGCTCCAACAGAGCAGACGCTCTATACATATATGTTGATGAATTAGGAAACCCATGCCAGTAACCTCTCACATGGTTTTCCAATGTCATGAATGGCTTTCAGCATTAAAAAACAGATTGACCCTAGAATGACTCAAAACACTTAGCTGGGCATATTTATCGTCTCTGGAAAATCTTTTGGCCTGGATTAGAAGTTACCAAAAGGACACAATCAACTTAGGTCTGCAAATGGACGTCTCAGAGGAATTTCTTAGGAACACCTTAATGAACACAGAACACGCTTGGACCTTTAAAAAAGTGAGTAGCATTGGGATTTCCGTACCTTCTGTGACCACAAAGTCAATTCCTTTTACTCTACTCTATATGTCAAAATTTGTAACTTCAAATACATTTATGTAGTATATACACAGGTCTTATTTTAATCCCCCTCCAGAATATCCATGTGACTCTCTACCTTTCAGGAGACCTCAGATGACATTAGGCTCTCTATCTCAACTCCATGGCAACTATATGGCACATCCATCTCTATGGAGGAAATACGTTCCTACCTAGCCTGCAACAAGTTCATATGTATCTGATTTTGGCAAATCAAACCAAGACAACTGAAGTCTGAATGTGCAGAGTATTGAACAACGAATTCTGGACTTCCAAGTAACTGGATAGGGACTTCCCTGGTGGTCCAGTGGGTAAGACTCCACGTTCCCAATGTAGGGGGACCAGGTTTGATCCCTGGTCGGGGAACTAGATCCCGCATGCATGCCACAACTAAAGATCCCACCTGCTGCAACTAAGACCTGGCGCAGCCAAAATTAATTAATTAATTGTTTTTTAAAAAGTAACCTGGAGAGAATACAGTTGACCCCTGAACAACAAAGGGGTAGGGGGTGCCAACCTGCCATGCAGTCAGAAATCAGCATGTAACTTACAGTCAGCCCTACATGTCTATATGTAGTTCCTCTGTATCCACAGTTCCACATCCATGGATTCAACCAACGTCCATCGTATGTAGTACTACAGTATTTACTATTGGAAAAAAAAAAAGTTTACAAGTGGACCCATGCAGTTCAAAGGTCAACTGTGCAACACATATTCACCAGCGTAACATCTGAAAAACCACTCAGACAGGAAAATGGCCAGTCTAATAGTCAAGTATTATGTTTTCTTAACCAGGTGAAAAGAACAATATACCATTACATATAGAATGGCGGAAACATTACAAAAGCAGTTCATTATGTAACTCCAGAATTAGAATTACTCTTCTGTGGCTTAGATAAGGGAGCATCCAAGCTTGTTCTGGGGAAGCACTAAAGAGAACTGATTAAAAGCCCTGGAGCAAATGGTCTGGGTTCAAGTCCTGGCTTTATTTCTTACTAAGTATCTGACTGCACATTTCTTCTGAGCTTCACTGTTTCCTCATCTGACAAATGGAGACAAAATAATATCTACTCCATTGTGTTGTTGTGACAGTTCAATGTGATAATACTTGTGACACTCTTACAACATTGCTTATTATTGATACAAAGAAAGCACGCAATACACGTTAACGCTATTACGTCCCTATGATCTAAGTAAAAGACTTATTGTGAAGGCTGGTACAGCAATTACAAGACTAACACATACAAACCTCCACTGTGCTCCCTATAATGCTATTCTGTGCTGTTGTATGGACTGCTTATTTCAAGAGGCAAAGAAAAGGCTTGCTGTGGGAGTTACAATTATCTACAGTTCCTAAGTCCTACCGTACCTCCTACAGGGGTAGTAAAATTCCAACTTTAAGCAAACAATAATCATCACTGGGAAATCCATTAAGCAATCTAAATTACAATTCTGATATCGGCATAACTGTGGAAGTTACACTGCCATTCATTTGCATATACATAACCATGTTTTTACTTGCACATCATTTTAGCATCCTGTAGAATCACTTTAAACATGAAAGATACCATTTTTCTCTTTCCTTGATCAAGGGAAAAAGTCACGAAAGAAGAACTTAGGTTTTATGGGTTTTTTTCCATTTCGTTTAACACATTAATAAACATTTTACGGAAAAAAGGGGAGAGCACATGTTTTCATCTTATTGCTGAAAAACTCAACACATTCAGAAGTTCTTTCATTATCAAATGTTTATAAAATGAGAATAAATCAGTTTAACAAAGTCTTAACAGGCATCATTTGAGGAACAATCTGAAACTCAAACCTATTTGATAACATTCCAGTCGTTATTTATTCTTTCTTTCCTGTCTCAATTTCTTCAGTCTCTACCTGTACCACACACTCAACATTGTTTTTTGTTTGTTTTATTTATATCTCATACTTCTTTCATGTCTAAGATATCTTTTATGTTTTCATAAGGTGACAATTTTGTTGTAGTTAATTTCACATTTATTTTCAGCACTGCTACTTTCTATAAGTCTCATTTCTCCCTTTTTCCTTCCTACCCTGCTCTTTCTTTTGAGAAGGATTGCTTTTTGGTGTTTGATGCTGACATAAAGTGGAAGTGACAAAGTGTAAGCTGCAAACTAAATCCAGCTTCAAATCTACTTGCTGAAGTCCACACTCACCATGAGAATGTGGTCTCCTCCTCCTCTGAAGATGCAAAGACTTGATTTCCACTCAAAGCAGTTTTCCCCATAACAGGGAGGAATGTGATAAACATACAAAATGAAAATAGTTTTGTATACAGCATATATTGTATTTCTCATTATACAAGCAAACCTCGGAGATATTGTAGCTTCGGTTCCAGGCCACCGCAATAAAGCGAATATTACAGTAAAGTGAATCTCATGAATTTTTTGGTTCCCCAGTGCATATAAAAGTTATGTTTAGGGCTTCCCTGGTGGCGCAGTGGTTGAGAGTCCACCTGCCGATGCAGGGGACACGGGTTCGTGCCCCGGTCTGGGAGGATCCCACATGCCGCAGAGTGGCTGGGCCCGTGAGCCAAGGCCGCTGAGCCTGCGCGTCCGGAGCCTGTGCTCCGCAACGGGAGAGGCCACAACAGTGAGAGGCCCACGTAACGCAAAAAAAAAAAAAAAAAAAAAAAAACCCTTAGCATTTCTATTTAGACTAAGGGTTATACTTCTACTAAATTAAAAGAGAGCATAAGGTCATTTAGCTCAGGCTCCTTTCCTGAAAATGTATGTTAACCACAGGAGAACCTGGGGACACTACTTCCTTTCTAGGAATTTGATGTAAAGCTGGTTCATCTTTGAATCCACCCAAAAGTAGCATTAGTTAATGAAGAACTAAAAAGGACATAAAAATACAGTAGTTTTACTTCAACAGCAGATTAAACACAGGAATTCAGCATTAGCAAGGAGGTTCCCCAAGTTTTTGGGGAGTGGGGGTCAGCTCTCTCTGGCCATCTGCTTGCCCCCCTGCCTGTCTGCTGCTGACTGCACATGCTCTCCTGTGCAAGCCTAAGACCCCGCATTTGGCCTACGGACCCAGCAGTAGCTAAATGGAAAGGGTCTGACACCACTTCACCTTTCTTTACGGTGGTCACTGACCTCCATTTTCATAATGAATTGCTTTCAAAATGCATTTGTTTTTTAAATAATCCAGAAGAGAGATGTTAGATTTTTCTGAGATAGCACTTCTATTATTTAATAACTCATCGAGTGCCAGCTGTAGGTCAGGTTGCGAAGTCAATCAAGGTTTAGAAGGACCTTCTAAAATCCTTTCCTGGTTTCCTTGTATTCAACCAAGACACCTACACAATAATCTACCCAATCCTCTTCATCCCCAAGCATATAATCTCTCTTCTTCACCGCCCCCTCCTTCCCCAAGGTTCCCCCCTCCCTATAGCACTCACCCTGTCCCGACTTTCTCTGCTACACATCAGACCAGCATTTCTTAAACCTGAGTAACCTACAAAAGTTTCCTCATACTCCCAGTGTTGACCTAAATTATTAGATTTTCAAAATAGGTATACAAGCACAACTAGGAATAAACTCCTTAAGCTTGTAAGTCCTATACAAATACAAAGCCAAAATACACTTATGAGAAAAATTCAAGAGCTATAAAAACACAACTTAACATTAGTTGAATGTGATAGAGGAGGTTTTGCTACAACTAATTTCTCACTTGCAGCCTGACTATGGCACTGATACCCCAGCTAAGACCCTTGTGTTAAGAGTGCTTGTGTTACTCCAGGCAGCAGGGTGGTTCAATTCGCCCACCCCTTTTTCTACGAACCTCTATCAGAAAAGGATGTCACCCAGCCTCAGCCTGCTAGAAACTCATAATTTATAAATCAGGCATTAGCCAGGAACAAAGACTACAACTTAGAGGCAGGCACAAATGTAAACACAGGCGCTGAAGTTTCAGGGGATGCCCGTGTGATACCATGATCATTCACATGATTCAGAATGTGTTTGTATCAGTTTATCATTGTTACCAGATGGAAACACATTCTTTGGTGGAGGAGCAAAGCCCCTGAGAGTATATGCTCTGGAGAGAAGGACACAAAGCCCAAATGATGGACCCCTCTCCAGATATGCCTCCATCCTTACTCTCTGCCCAGCTACCATATGGGAAAGCAATATGAGTCAGTCCTTCATGTGGAATGCCTTACTTTCCAAGAATATTCATCATATGAAAATAAATTCTTGGAAAAGAACATCTTTAATCCAAAGAGTATCTTTTTAACTCTAGAATCCCAGGCATGATGGGGAGAGAGAGAAAGAGAAAGGGAGAGAAAAGGATCAGGAGAAAGATTTATTTAGGGGCAGAGTTTTTCGAGAAATTTGCTTAATTCCCATTGCTCTCTAATAACGGCACACTTCACATACACATCCTTTGATCCCTCAATCAACAGCACTTTGACTATTAATATCATTCTCACAGCATATGCCCATTTACACATGCCTGATGTTAAGTATACACATTCCTGCGCACACATACCAGCCCGTGTACCGCTTAGGTCTAAGTATCTCAAAAGTGCCCGCCCTCCCTCTTTCCTGATTTCCTCTGGAAAAAGTACAGACATGGCCCTAAAGGCAGAAGTAGCCCTGGAACAAGAACTCTGTCTCACTGTCTGCTGCTGCCGCTGCCGACCAATCCCCAAAGGCAGAGAACAGTATCCATGCTGGCGGCAGAACCGTCTGTCTCCAAGAGGACACTCACAGTCTCTGCCCAAGATGTTTTAACCTCAGGCCAGCAGAAAACAACTATGTTCTCAACAAGTATATTGAAACTTGTCACCCTTTTCCCGAGGTCTACTATGGGAGGCTCATTCTTTGAGCCTATACCTTTCAAGAAAACTAAACTGCAATGAAATAATCATAAATGACAGTATTAGTAGTAACACCTAACGTGTTTTGTGCCAGGAATGTGGTACAAGGGCTTTTCCTAGATTTTCTCATTTAGCCTTACAACTTTCAGGTACATAAAATCACCACAAATAGTGCTCTCACATTTTCAATATTTATACACAGCTATTCCTGTAAATTTAAACATTAAAATTGGAGTCCCGGAAATGCCATTAGCATGCTCTGACACAGAAGAGCAACATTTAGGCTCCACAGAATATTCTCCATGTATTCATGTGTAATTGACATAAAATACTGGATACAAAAATATTTAAGATGTGTAAGAATAAAGGTTATTTTTAACATGGACACTCTTTTAGTCCGCTAGGACTGCCATAACAAAATATCACACATTGGGCTTCCCTGGTGGCGCAGTGGTTGAGAGTCCACCTGCCGATGCAGGGGACACAGGTTCGTGCCCCGGTCCGGGAAGATCCCACATGCCGCAGAGCAGCTGGGCCCGTGAGCATGGCCCCTGAGCCTGCGCGTCCGGAGCCTGTGCTCCGCAACGGGAGAGGCCACAACAGTGAGAGGCCCGCGTACCAAAAAAAAAAAAAAAAAAAAAATCACACATTGAGCATCATAAGTTGATTTTCTCACAGTTCTGAAGGCTGAAAGTCCAAGATCAAGGTGTCAGCAAGGTACATTTCTTCAGAGGCTTCTCTCCTTACCTGTAGGCAGCCGACCTCTTGTTGCCTCTTTGACAGTGTTATCCCTTTGTGCTTTGGAGTCCCCGTTATCTCTATTGTGCTCCAAATCTCCTCTTATAAGGATTCTGAGAGGATTAGCGCCCCACCTAAGAGCCTCATTTTAACTTAATCACCTCTCTAAAGACCTCATCTCCAAATAGGGTTACATTCTGAGGTACTAGGGATTCAACATGTGAATTTGGGGAAACACAGTTCAATCCATAACAGACACAGACACCCATATTCCACAAAAGTTAAAGAAACTGAACATTTGCATTCTCTCTGTGGGCCCCTCCCACATCACAATCCTCTTCCCTCGAGGGCAACCATACTACTGATTTTCATTTTGCAGTTCTTTATACTTTTACCAACTATATTTGATGTTTTTAAAACCTTGAAGCTACACATTTCCCTCGAAGTGATCCTTTAGCTGCATCTCTCACAGACTCTGATATATTGGGCATGCTCTATTACCATTTCAAAATATATCATTCTTTGACCTATGGGTTATTTAAAAGTACACTGTTCGATTTCCAAATGTGGGGAATTTTCTAAATGGCTTTCTGTTATTAGCTTCTAATTCTGTGGTTATCAGAGAACATATTTTGTATAATTTCAACTCCTTTTAAATTACTGACGTCTCAGCATACGGTCTCACATTTGAAATTAAAATAGCATAATTTAGCTGCATTCACATTGGCTACATTAATTCAAAATACTGTATCACTTATTAGATTGCTTAAGTACAAGCAAACTAAGAACAAATTTTATTTAATTAGGTGAAAGTGACTGCTACTTGTGGAAAATGGACAAGATATTTATTTTTAGTGATAAGTATTTTTTCTACCCAAAGCATTGACTAAAAGGGGCTAAAATAGTATAACCATATCTTAAGAGTTACACCATTTTAGAAACAGATCATGCGATTTCTAAACCAGATACTAATCACTTACTCTACCTCTAGGAGTCAAGTACCAGGTGACAGACGAAGAAATCTTAAAACTCACCCTAGGAAAAACTGAACTGGACTGGAATTTGAGATTTAAGAAGTAACCAGTAAAAGACTGTCCAACATCAAACTTTATATATACAAGTTATATGCAACAAAAATGTAAACGTTTTCTCCAAAGGCTTCAAATATATTATAGGAGAAACAAACATACAAAACTACTTTTATGTTTCTAATAAGGATGGTAACTTTAAAATAATGAAAAAAAATTCTTTTAATGAAAAACCAAACACTCAATGCTTACTGTCTTACTTTAGGGAAAACCATTTAGTTAAGTAGAGTTCCCCCAAAGCTATTTAAACACCGAGATTCAGAAGCAAACCTTATTTAGATGGGTTTCTAGTCAAGGACTTGACCTATATAATGTAAGTTATATAAATAAAAAATTGAGGCAATATCCTCGAAAGAAGGGGCTACAAGTGATTTAAAATTTTTCAGCCTGGGGATAAACATGAACTAGAAGCATAAACGTTTCTTGAATACTTTATATCACACAGTTAAGTAGAGAGGATTTTTAATGTCTAAGTTTTAAACTTCTATAAAAATGAATTTCCATAAGTACTATGGAAACAGCATGCCCTAATTTGGGCCATAATCATGGTAACTACTCACATGTTTGCAATCACCTTTTAAAATAAGAGTCTACAGATGCAGCTTCTGGGGTTGCTGCATTCTAATATGCTATTAGTAATATTGTATGCAAAGAGCTGTTCATTTGACTGCGCTCACAGTGGTTCAAACATTCCTCTGGTGAGCCTGTGTTAATGAAAATTCTCCTTTCCAAAGGTTCTTTCGGACTACTCTTACAGAAACCTTGTATCACAGCCAGCAAACAGCCTCATGAAGATCTGCAACTGTACATTTTTCAGGCGTTACACTAGATTTTCTTGTACAGTTCCCTATTAAAATGGCTTAAATTCCAAACCAAGCCTTGGGAAACAGAGCAGACACTATCTTGAGCCTTTCTACAGCATCTGGCAATAGGACTAGAGTGGTGAAATGAAAAAACAAACGTAGTTTTCAACTCATATGTTGGAGAGGCAAATTAATCCTTACTATGGGAACAAGGGGCAAAGCCTTTTGTTATCATCGATTGTGAAATTGTCTTAAAACAATTTTGATTTTTACAAAATTAGGTTTTGGCCTTAGCCTGCAGTATTTCCCTATAGCATTCTAGATTAATCTACCTTTATAGCTAATTTCTGTCAAAATGACAAAGGAGAATTGATTTCTTTTGGTGAGGTATCCTTATCATTGGAAACTTCTATGCATTGATTGATGGGGTGTTAGAGGAAAGAACCATTAATTGATTTGTAATAAATAAAGCAAAATCTCCACTTATGACCAACAATTGATAAAGGCGGCTCTTTTCTCATTGGTAAATTTCTTTCATCTAAAATTAAATTTTAGATGAATTTTAATGAAGCAGTCCAACTCAACAATCACTCAACTTATTACTGTAACACAGCTTTATTAAAGCAATTCCCACTGACATGGCCCAAGTTAAAGGTCCCTCAGCATGGTCATCATAATATCAAATAAGTAAGAAAAGTCAAATGGAAAATGTCGTTTAAAGTTACATTGTGGTGTAATGGAAAAACCTGCAGCTTCTCAATCAGATGATCTAAATTCAGGTTCCAGCTTGGCACTTATTAAGCATTTTACCCAAGTTGTTTTGAGTCTGTTTTCTCATCTCCAAAATTTGCAACCTTGCAGAATAATTGTACTAAATGAGTTAATACATGTAAAATGTCTGAAATATAGCATAGAACATAACAGTTAATTGCTTAGTCATGTTTTATTAGTATTATTTAGAACAAAACCTTAAGAGCAAATCATTTCATCACCTGTCCATGTCCACATTAAACTAACAGGGCCAAGTGAAAAATTCATTTAACAGGTTTCTCTCAGGCTTTCTTCACTTTAAAAAAAAATCCAGCTTTTCAACAATAAAATTGTGTTATTATAATGTCCTTAATGATATATTGGCTTTTTACGTTGTTGGTTTTGCTTTCATAAGGGAACTGAAAGCAACATTAGATTTTAAAATGCACTTGTAATATTTAAGAACACATTTCCAGGGTCTTCCAATTACATGGATTTTAACTAATCTGAATTTATAATAGCAGACACACCTCACCACTGCTAAGGGTTTGCCACAACCTTGGCAAAAATAAGATGAGCCATCAGAAAAGCAAGGTAAATGCAATCTGGACTCAAAAGTTAATTGCTCTTGAATTTTCCTTCTTGTAAATACTGGTGGAGAAACAGAATTGGTGCCAAAAGACTGGAGATGATGAAAATAAAATTCCCACTTTCAGAAAGACAGGAAAGAAAAACGAAAAGAGAGAATCTCAATAATACACAGCACCAGTGCACTTAGTGTTGATCCTGGACAAGATTATTGGAACATCATTAAAAGAATGGTTTGTGACAACTCAGAAAAAAAGCAACAATTCTGGCACACAATGTGGGTTCAATAGGGACAAGACAGATCTCATTTCCTTCTCTGACAAGGCTGGTAGCCTGGCAGATCAGGGAAATACAGTGGACAAAATACATTTGGAATTGAAGACAGAATCTGACAAAGACTCATGACAACTTAAAGGACAAGATGTAAAAATATGGGCTGAATGCCAGGGCACTTTGTTAGACTAATAAACCTTTGATCCAAAATGCTGTCGACATCCAATCAGTACTTTCCTATGAAGGGTTCCTAGAGATAGGGTTTTGCCCTTGGTCCCTTTGCTGCACTTTTTTTTTTTTAAACCAATCACCTGAATGAAGCAAAAGGAATATTTATATATTTTTTAATTTTCAATAAAAAAATAATTTGTGTTGTATGTTATTTTTTTAGCCCCAAACACTTCTACCTACACTATTACTCTTTGCCTTCACAATTATTCAATGAGGGAGTTAAAACATTATTTTCCATTTTATAAATGAGGAAACAGACATCCTGGTTAAGTTACTCATTTCAAATAACAAAGCTAGAAAACAGAGCTGGAAGAAAGAAAAAAAAAAAAGAAAGAAAGAAAATAGAGCTGGTACTTAACCTTAAGTCTTTTGACTTCACATTCTGACCAAACAACTATAGTTGAAGGATACACACAAACAGATCTCGACAAGCAAAAGTGAGGGGAAGTATCTGAGAAATGACATCAAATGGAGTCCCGGTGTGTGCAGATGAGTGCCATTTTGTCACACAGATGTTCTGAAACATTCAGCAACATGAGATTTATGAGACAGTCAATTTGCTAATCCAGCCAAGCTGCATTCCATATCCAGAGTAAAAAGGATCATAGTCACCCTTCTCTCTGTTGGTCTCAACCCACCTAAGCAAGAGCATTCAACATTTTGTGAAGACTCTAAGAGAAGAAAAAAAAAAAAAAAGACTCTAAGAGAGATAGTAGACAACCAGAGAACAGTTATCAAGACAATGAGGGGATAAGAAATCATGTCATAGGAAGGATACCTGAAGGAACTATTGGTGTTAAAGTAGATTAAAAGCAACTAGGAAGAAGAGACTAATAGCTGTCTTCAAAAATATGTCATGTGTTAGACTGTGTCATGAAAGGAAAGAAACAGAACAATTTGTTTATTAGTCAGAGTTTGATCAGGAAATGATATATATCACCATAAGTAATATATAATAAGGGATTTATTAAAGGAATTAAATCTTACGCATTGTAGGGGCTGTGTCTGTTGTTTGGTCTGGAATCACTATAGTTCATGCAGGCAGGCAATTGAGAAGAGCTGAAATGAAGTGGGGGTAAACAAGGAAAAACTGAGACCCACGTCTCTCAGCATCTCCCACATGAATGAAGACAAGGTGGTGCCTTCTCCACACAGACACACACGCTGCTCACTCCCAGGATGTGGGGAAGCCAACAGAGGAGGAGACCCAAGTGCAGCCCCACACCAGCACTGGGGGACCACAGCTGAAGGACAAGGTGCGTGAGCTGCACGGTGCCTGGCGCCCTACACCGACCTCCAGAGCATCAAAACTGGCTGCTCCTTTATTTCCACCTCCAAAACCTTATACATTTCTCTTGTGCCCAAGTCTAACCAAGAACCACACAAGGGGATTGTGTGAGAAAGGGATTCTGGGAATTACAGTTTCAGTTTAGCAAAATGGGTACAGTACAGAGTCACCAAAAAAGGAAGCTTAGATTTCCGACCAGTACAAGTATGTGAGGTACACAAAGACTGAATGGACTCCAGAAAGTGTGGACTCTCTGTGATCAGCTATACTCAACCTTGGCTCAGATAACATTTCTTCCAAATGTTATCACTAGAAAAAGTCACCCATCCATCAGACAGGATATTTAAGATCCCATCCCACCGTGGAAGTACCATTATTGAAGTATAAGGCATATAATGCTTAAAAGAACCTATTTTGAGAGTAAAGTTCACAGTTTGGACATGTAGCCACTATACCATTATGTAAGAAACAAATCACAGAACTTGAAATGCAGAACTCTTAAGTTTTTGAGTTCATGCGGTAGTGATTTTTAAATTTCAAAAACTTTCACAATAGCCATAAAGGGACATATATTTTTTCCATTCTAGCGTGACGTGATCCAAACTCCCTAAGCACACAGGTAGCCCCTGTTGCCAAAGGTATATTGCTGCTTAGAATATGATATGGAAAACCCAACAATAACTCTGATAC
Organism: Hyperoodon ampullatus; assembly: GCF_949752795.1. NCBI lineage: Eukaryota > Metazoa > Chordata > Mammalia > Artiodactyla > Ziphiidae > Hyperoodon > Hyperoodon ampullatus. The sequence goes on from NC_136923.1 coordinate 88,296,049, forward strand.
AACGAGGTAGAAATGGGGACATCTTTCCAGGCTTTCAGTGTACTGGGGCTGGGCTTAAGGCCCTCCTCCTTCCTTTTTTACTTCCTTCAATGAAGCTTTATCAGGTAACATCTTTTCTCTTTCTCTTACTAGTCCCCTCTGAACTAGACCTTGGAGACGGGTACAACAGGAGGAAGAGGCATGAAGACAGCTTGCATCTAGATACTGTAAACCCTGCTGGGGATCTGCTCCTTGTTCTCACCCTGATCGAGTGCCAACCAAGCTTGGACTTCCAAGACCCAAGGCAGGAGATACCTCAATCCAAGGCAACCAAATGGAAGGTTATGGCAGCCTACCAAAACAACAAAAAACATGAAAAGTTTTCCAAATACTGAAGGAAAAATCCATATTTGAGCATATGCACAATTTCCTTTGCCAATAAACTTCTAAACTTGCAAAACTGTGCCTGCCCTTTGCCATCTAAATGTCATATTCTTGTTTCAAATTTATACCGTTTCTCCTTTCCAAGGAATTCAGCTACTGAAGTTCTTGCCTCACGAGTTCTGAAATTTTACAAACCACTTTACATGTCAGATGCCATCTTGCTTTTTTCATTTTAAAATGTATCCCCCCTCCCCACGTTCTATTTCCGACTCTTCCCGGTAGTTTTCTTTGTCCCAGCTTCCTGTGATCACCAACCAAGGGCAACACTCATTAGGTAAACAGACTTGGTGGGACAGACGGGCAAGGGAGGAGTTGGGGGGAACTGACTTAAAAGCCTACATCAACACTACCAAAGTCTAGTAGTCAAGGGTTTGTGGTACTTTGCCACGAGATGCAGTCTAACAGGTTGCACTAGAGCAGTTCAAATACCTCCTGCTAGTGGCACTGCACCAGCTCATGCCATATGCACGGGAGTCACCAGCCAATGCATTCGACGCCAGCGAGAATCTGCAGATTAATGAAATTCCCCACGAGTGCTGCAGACATGCCCACAGCTTTATTTCTTTTAACATGATATTAATGCATTTCAGGCTCTGAGTTTAGGGCCTGTGCTGATTCTTTTGATGGCTGAGTTACGCCCACCAAGACAACATAACATCCAGACAGCAACCCCAAGGGCAAACTGAGGAGGATTTTCTGATTATGTCATCGAACAGGAAACCTCATGGAGACTCTGGGATTAATGTATTTTCCACTGGAGCTAAAAGCAGGCAGGATGCAGTAACTGGAAGGGGGAGAGGGAGGAGGAAATGCTAGGAGGGGTGGAGGTAGTGTCTTTAATATGACATTTACAGAAATAACTCATTTATTCACATTTAAAGCCTCCAAGCAAATACAGATTTGGAAACTTCAGTTCATGGTGGTAATAAGCAAATTGCAGAAGCACTGGATATGAATGCACCCTACAAAGAGCTTCTCTAAACCATGGCACCATTCTTGCTCCAGATGGCATGGAAAATAATTTATAAATGACAAAAGTTCAATGGGTGTGTGGCAGCTGTTCAGTTCGAGCTCTTGGACCACCCACTTCAGTAGAACTGAGAGCTTTCCATCAACTCTTGTCTCTCAGAGGGCCTTCAAAGAGCATCAGAACATGTGTACAATATGTTCTCAGAAAGTAGCTGGCCAAATAAGAAAGATCAGAAAATAAAGTTAAATAGAAATGGAAAATACAAATAAATACTGTTTTCTCCAAAATCCATAATACCAAGCAGGGACTACCAAAGGACTTCGAGTTTTCAAAACTAAATTTTGCATGACCTTCCTTTTTTCCCCTTTATATGTACTCACAGCTTCCTTTCACACAGAATGAGAAGTATCTTGCATTTTGGTGGTATTATTTTAATAGCAGCCAATATTGTGCTTGTCTCCCTTCATTCACTCCTACAAACCCGAACATTAAAAAAGCATTCCAGCTTAACCATATTACAACTGCTACTTTGAACACAGCACCACCCATTTTATCTTTCTGTTCTGAGCCTCCAAACAAAGCCAACAAATTCTAAAAGACCACCAGGTTGCAAAACAAACATTTTCTGCCCATGAATTTAGGAAGGGTTGCTCAGTTGCTTTTAAGTCTAGGTAAATCATTTACAAAAACAGCAAGTTGAATAGAGATAATTCTATTAACTAAATTCTTTGGGTTACTTAAAGCCAAGGTGCCTTATAAAACAAACTCAACCTGAACAATTTGCCACTTTCAAAAGGGCCATTTTCAAGCATGGCAGCCACAAAAGGTAAGGTTATAATTTAAGCAGAGAAAACTTTTAGGACAATATATGTTGCGAAGCCATCTGCTGCATGGACTCTTTGGCATGCAGTCTTAATTGAGTGCAGAAGCTTTCTAAGCATTCATCTGACCAGGTTTGAACTGGATAGAATGTGGAAGGATGATAAACAGCTGACACCCTTTGTAAGCTACCCAACACAGGAATCTAAGATCCCATCACTGGAGGAGCCACCCACCCACTCATTCCTGCTTCAGGCCTGTCCATAAATAGATCTCTTAAATGAGGGGGCTTGCCAGGGCCCAGGAGATGAGTAACCATCCTTCACCCTAAAAATATGCATGGGGTCTGGTGTTAAAAAACAAAAACAAAACAGAAGGACATCTTAACAAAGCAAAAAGTATCATATTAAGCTAACTATAGCAAACAATTTTAAGTGAAACTGTTCACAATCACAAAAGATTTTAAAGAACCACCAGCAGAGTTGAAAACAAGAGTGTCCTCCAAGTTCATATTCAATTTCATATAAGCCCTTGGAGTCTGCTTGTCCAGTCATTTTTTTATTACCATTCATCTAACTGTGCAGCTTGTGAATTATCTTTTACACACTGTTCTACTTGTTCATCTATAAATGAGAAACCTAAGAATTAGTGAAAATTGGTCAAACAGTGTATGTCTGGAGGGAGTAAGATCAAGAGCAACATTAAAACCAATCATTTTCTGTATCTTTTTTAAAACATTTTCTACACTTCCCAGCTGTTACGAGGGATGAAAAATCAGAAATGCAGAGTTTTCTTTTCAAACAGTCCAGGCATTTGGATACCTACCCAGAGTTGGGCAGTAGATATAGCAATCTGGCAAATGTTAAAATTATTCTGAAGATACCATAAAGATTAAATTTCATACCAAAGAAATTTTATTCGCTGTGCAGAATATCTCTAGTTAAACAAATTATTCAAAACTTGGGACTGAATACATTCAATAAAGCTGTCAAAGAACAAGGATCCGTTGTCTCTTTTCTTTGCCTCAAGGAACTTGAACAGACAACCACCAGACAGTCTGCTGAACTCTCCGCGGACCTCAAGGGTGAATTTCTGTAGGACAATCTCTAGACTAAAAAACGAACTTAAACAAGTAGTCCTGTAACATAAGACTCTCTGTGTTAGGATTTTTACTAAATTAGAGTCTGTGGCTGCTTCTTACCAAGTCCACTCACCAAAGACAGAATCAATCAAAATCAGGTGCAAAGTATAGTTCATAAGATTAGAGTTCTTTTAGAATATATGTTCTGAAACAAGGTTAAATTACAGTAGCCAATGCTATTACATACACTACAGCAAACAACATAATCCATAGCTGCCTATGTGGAATTAGATGTATCTCCCCCCAAGTTTCCAAAGCACACTACACATACCAGAACTTCTTCTGGCAATAGGATCTGGCTACCTTTTATGCCCAGTTCAAAATGTTTTAATCCAAATAAAAAGATTATTAAAAGCAGATCACTGCTGCCTGACTTCGAGACTTACCATAGGGCTACAGTCATCAAGATAGTGTGGACCATAGAGCTACAGTAATCAAGACAGTGTGGTATTGGCAAAAAAATAGAAAATACATCAACGGAACAGAATAGAGAGTCCAGAAATACACCCACACAAATACAATCAAATGCTGGTCTTTGCAAAGGAGCAAAGGCAACACAATGCAACAAGGATAGTATTTTCAACAAATGGTGCTAGAACTGGACTTCCACATGAAAAAAAAAATTTACTTAGACACATACCTTACACCCTTCACAGAAATTAACTCAAAATGGATCACAGAAGACCTAAATGTAAAACACAGAACTCACATAACTCATCATAGAAGTTAACATAGGAGAAAACCTAGATGACCTCGGGTATGAAAATGACTTTCTAGATACAACACCAAAGGCACAATCCATGAAAGAAAGAACTTATAAGTTTGACTTCACTCAAATTAAAAACCTCTGCTCTGTCAAAGAAAACATCTCAAGCATGAGGACAAGCCACAGACTGGGAGAAAATATTTGCAAAAGACATCTGATAAAGGACTGTTATCGAAAATATACATAGAACCCTTAAAACTCAACAATAAGAAAACAACATGATTTAAAAATGAGCCAAAGATCTTAACAGATACCTCACCAAAGAAGTTATACAGACAAATAAGCATATGAAAAGATATTCATCATATGTCATCAAGGAAATGCAAATTAAGACAATGAGATATCACTACACAGCTATTAAAATGGCCAAAATCTGGAACACTGACAACACCAAACGCTGACAAGGATGTGAAACAACAGGAACTCTCACTCATTGCTGTTTGGAATGTAAAATAGGACAGCCACTTTCCAAGACAGTTTGACAGTTTCTTACAAAACTAAAGACTCTCTTACCATACCATCCAGCAATCATGATCCTTGGTATTTACCCAAAGGAGTTGAATACTTATGTCCACATAAAAGCCTGCACACAGATATGTATGACAGCTTTATTCATAATTGCCAAAATTTGGAAGCAATCAAGATGTCCTTCATTAGGTGAATGGATAAAGAAGCTATGATATATTCAGACAATGGACTGCTATTCAGTTCTAAAAAGAAATAAGCTATCAAGCCATGAAAATACATAGAGGAAACAAATGCATATTACTAAGTGAAAGAAGCCAATTGGAAAAGGCTACATACTGTGTGATACCAACTCGATAATATTCTGGAAAAGGCAAAACTAAAGAGACAGTAAAAAGATCAGTGGTGGCCAGAGGTGGGGAGGAATGAATAGGTGGAAGGCAGAGGATTCTTAAGGCAGTGAAAATACTCTGTATACCATAATGATGGATACACATTATTACACATTTGTCCAAACCCAAAAAAGATAATACCACCAGGAATGAACTGTAAACGATGGACTTGGGTCGCTTACGATGTGTCAATACAGGTTTATCGAATGTACCACTCTTGCTGGGGATGTTGGTAATGAGGGAGGCTATGCATGTGTGGGAAATCTCTTCATTTTGCTGTGAACCTTAAACTGCTCTAAAAATGGTCTTAAATTTTAAAATCATAAAAATAAAAGTCTTTTTAAACATCAATAAGGTGACCCTAGATCATCCTGGTCCAGTAGAACTTTCTGCAATGCTAGAAGTGGTCCACATCTATACTTTCCAGCCTGGTAGTTCCCAGCTACTAAGCACTGAAACACGGCTACTGTAATGGAGGAACCAAATTTTCAGTTTTATTTACTGTTCATGGATTTTATTTTAAATTTAAATAGCCACAGGTGGACAGTGACTACCATATTGGACAGCATGGCTCTCTAAAGCACAATTAAATACTGTGTCATTTAATCTTTAATGAACTACACATATTTTTCAGACATTATTAGGATCTGCAGAAAAAATAAGGCAATGAATTATTATAAAAATGGGAAACAGATTGCCCGTATTTTAGGAAGGGAAAGTATAATCAAAACAAATACTCATTTCTTTCTGTTGGTATCGTTTGTCCCTAATTTGAAGAATGAGAAGTTGATAGAAAAGGCCTTTGTCTAGCACTTTACAATTTGCATTCTTGTACCTTGACAGACACAACAGTGAGTTGATTTTGTCAGGTGTAAACTGTTTTTACACTTCCTGAAGAAGTGTGCCTTCGTTATTGTTCAACATTTAATTAAGTCATAACACCAAAAAGATCTGGGAGTGAGTTTCAGTACATATGCTGTACACAGCTAACTACAGAAACCGAGCTGGAACTTGAGCCTGTAAGTAATACTTCAGGCAGAATATCTGATGTTGATAGAAATGAGCACAGGGCAACCACCTAGTATCAGTAGGCAGGCACACTTAGACACCACTGGATGGTCGCTCCAGCACTCTGTGGCACTGCGGGGAAGTCACGGCTCCAACACTTCCGTTTTCTTATCTGAAAAATGGGGACGGTAATACTGACTTAACATTAAGTCCCTGCTGGGTAGAATGCCCTGTGCAAACACAATAACGTCTATTTTATGAGTCATACTATGATATAAGACTGTCTTTGGTTATTTCAAGCTACAAAAACTCTGGGACAGTTACCACCCCAGTTCCAACTGACTCTTGGCCATGTCTGAACAGGTAAAAAAGAAAAATCCTGGACAATAGGAATTTAATTTCTTTATCACATAGGACCAGTCGTCCCTTTATGCTATTCATTCCCCGATGTTCAAGACACTGCTGTTTTTAAACACAAAGTGAAGTAAACAACCACTTCATTCCAACAGTTTTTCCAATTCTTATGAACATGCTGTTTCTCTTTCCTCAGACCTTGTCAAACATTAGGTTTTCTTTTGCAGGAGAGACTAATGAGGCAAGAACTGGAACTACAGTCATAGACTGTGAAAAAATTTTAAGCTCAAGAGACCTTAAAGGCCATCTAGTCTAATCCTCTAATTTTGTTTTTTGGAACCTAGACCCTGGGAGGGTAAACTGTTTACCCCAATTTTCTAAGAAATACTATTCCTGGGCTCTTGTCATCCACCATTGCATCAAAAGTTGATATCAATATTTACTCAGAGCTCAGGGGTTCTGTGATCCCGGTATCCATTTATTAGGACTTTTTAAGTGATGATAGCAATAACTATAGCAATGATAATGTGCACATAAAAAGTGAATACCAATAATTAACTATTATTAAGGTTATATAAGGTTTTTTCTTAGGATATAATTATTTAAATGAACACATGGAAGGGTATATACCTTTGTAAAAAGCCCCAAAATACAGAAGGAAGTATGACCTGCTGGATATGAAAGATAACTTTAATCCCAAATTATTTAGAAATTACAATTATGGCCCTCTCCTCTCTTATTCAATATAATCTAAAACCACATTGACTTGCTGTAAAGCTAATGTTCCTTCCACTAAACAAACTGGCTCCCAAGAGAGCCTAGAAGGAAAAAAAAAGTCGAGAACCAATCGTGTTCTTACTTGTAAACATCACTAATGTAAAAAGTTTAAAGGAGTCTTGAAAACCAATGACTAAAATACATTTCAGATATTATCAATGATATTATCTTCTCTATTTGTCAATGTTTCCCATTACCTGATTGAACAGAACTGACTGCCCGTTCATCTTCCAGCTGGGAAACGAGAATGAAAATATTTTCACACAAAGAACTCCATGTGTGAGTTGGTCTGACCCACAGACTGAGTCTTTCCCTGTCTCTACTATTCCTTCTCTTTGGTAGCAGGTTCCAGAGTACTCAGACCATATTAGAAATCTCACTTTCCAAATTTTAAAATACAGACCACTTTGAACCACCGATCACTGAACAATGGAAAGGAGCACAAGCTTTAAAGTCAGACAGACCTTTGAAACTACACTCCCAACTATCAGCTAAATGAATCTCAGTTTTCTCTTGTAAAATACTACAAATTTTATGTCACAGGGTAATTGAAAAATTAAATGAGGTAATACATGTAATACATTCAGCACAAAATGTGAAAGATGGTGCCCCTCCCAAAATAGCAAGTATAACTGTCATCTTCAGCAATCAACAGTTCCAGAAGTTGCAACTTTTTTTTTTTTTAAAGGGAAGAAAGCTAAATCCCTTCCCTTAAGGAGCTTTTGAGACAAGTTGGGGCCCCAATCTACTCACTGTGAGATGAGGGGCACTGTAAGCAGCAGCAGCTACCCACCAAATGAGGGTAGAGCAGAAAAGAGAAGATCGGGGGTCGGGGGGGTAAGTTTTAACTGGAATAGTTGGAGACACTTCCTGGAACAACCAAGAACTGTAAACTAAAGCCTGGCTCAAACTTGAAAATGCACAAAGGAGCAGGAGAGGGTCATTCCTGGCAGAGAGGTAGCTGCGGCAAGGCTACAATTCCGCAGTGCAGATGTACCAGTATTTTTGTGGACCAGGGTAAAAGCAAGGGAAAGCATTCACACTTAGATATCATGAGTGGAAACTAAATGTAGTCCAGTTTGGGCAAGCCTGGAACGCCCTCTAAGAAGTGCAAAGTCATCGTGTCATAGCTGGGGAAGCACTGAACTTTCCCCAACAGTGGAGCAAATACATACAAAGTGTGGACTAGGAAGATGCAGAGACAGGGAAATGTGACGGTCAGGGTGGGTGGAGAGGTAATAGCAACCTAGAGACCAGAGTTTTCACCTCCACAGTGGGCCAAGTCAGTGTGCTGCTTTCTACGCTGGTTTAATACACTACAACTGATATGGGAGTGCCTCACACAGTATACAAAGCACAGGCTTATTTGTCCAGTGAATGGGAACAAGAATGACAGTGATGGTGCAAGTCTTTTTAGGGTTACACAGAACAAGGGGAAGTCGGCTAGGGAAGGGCATAGGCCAGGGGGAGGCCCAGCCTTTAGCAAAGTTGAACCTGTGGTCACTAAAGGAAGGGTTAAGTGGCCTGCAGTAGGATTATGAATAAGGATTAAGGTCCTGGAAATAGGTGAGGCAGGTTGAGGGCTGGTCAGGGTCGGGGGCAAGGCTGAAGGAAATCCAATGCCAGGAAGGTGATGGACATAAGAAACTGATCCAACAATAAGAAAACAATTTCACAGAGTTACTCAAGTCTTTATAATTACTACACCAGGGTGATTCTTCTATGTATAACACACAGAAGCCTATTAAGGCTGGTTCTCATGCCCTACGTGGGTCTATGTTCATCTCTAGGAGACTTTTCTCCATCCTCCTCCTCCTGCAGCTGCTTTATACTCTGAATGGCTGAAGGCTGAGTTCCAACTCATATGCCTTAAAAAGATATGTAAGGCCCCCTCATTCATTCTAGGCTGTAGCAGCAAAGCAGACAGACATAGCCTTTGCTTTTATAGAGCTCACATGCTAGTGCAGAAGTAGAAAAAAGAACAGATAGCAAAAGTTAGACAAATAAATGCAAGATAATGTCAAGAAATAAAAAGATTTTTAAAAACTCCAAATGTGGGTGAGGCTGCTCTGGCTTGGGGTCATCATGGAAAGTGAAATCTGAACTGAGGAAGAAAAGAGCTCTGGGGACAAACATCAAGGAGCCTGTTGAAAAATTTCACAATTTCTATGGAAACACAAAAGACCTCGAATAGCCAAAGAAATCTTGAGAAAGAAAAACGGAACTGGAGGAATCAGGCTCCCTGACTTCACACTATATTACAAAACTACAGTAATCAAGACAGTATGGTACTGGCACAAAAACAGAAAGACAGATCAATGGAACAGGATAGAAAGCCCAAAGATAAACCCATGCACATATGGTCACCTTATCTTTGGTAAAGGAGGCAAGAATATACAATGGAGAAAAGACAGCCTCTTCAATGGTGCTGGGAAAACTGGACAGTTACATGTAAAAGAATGAAATTAGAACACTCCCTAACACCATACACAAAAATAAACTCAAAATAGATTAAAGACCTAAATGAAAGCCAAACACTATAAAAGTCTTAGAGGAAAACATAGGCAGAACATTCTATGACATAAATCACAGCAAGATCCTTTCTGACCCATTTCCTGGAGAAATGGAAATAAAAACAAAAATAAACAAATGGAACCTAATGAAACTTAAAAGCTCTTGCACAGCAAAGGAAACCATAAACAAGACGAAAAGACAACCCTCAGAATGGGAGAAAATATTTGCAAATGAAGCAACTGACAAAGGATTAATCTCCAAAATTTACAAGCAGCTCATGCAGCTCAATACTAAAAAAACAAACAACCCAATCCAAAAATGGGCAGAAGACCTAAACAGACATTTCTTCAAAGAAGATATACACATTGCCAACAAACACATGAAAGGATGCTCAACATCATTAATCATTAGAGAAATGCAAATCAAAACTACAATGAGATATTACTTAACACGGTCAGAATGGCCATCATCAAAAAATCCACAAACAATAAATGCTGGAGAGGGTGTGGAGAAAAGAGAACCCTCTTGCACTGTTGGTGGGAATGTAAATTGATACAGCCACTATGGAGAACAGTATGGAGGTTCCTTAAAAAAACTAAAAATAGAACTACCATATGACCCAGCAATCCCACTACTGGGCATATACCCTGAGAAAACCATAATTCAAAAAGAGTCATGTACCACAATGTGCACTGCAGCACTATTTACAATAGCCAGGACATGGAAGCAACCTAAGTGTCCATCAACAGATGAATGGACAAAGAAGATGTGGCACATATATACAATGGAATATTACTCAGCCATAAAAAGAAATAAAATTGAGTTATTTGTAGTGAGGTGGATGGAACTAGAGACTGTCACACACAGTGAAGTAAGTCAGAAAGAGAAAAACAAATACCGTATGATAACACATATATACGGAATCTTTTTTAAAAAAAATGGTTCTGAAGAACCTAGAAGCAGGACAGGAATAAAGACACAGATGCAGAGAATGGACTTGAGGACAAGGGGAGGGGTAAGGGTAAGCATATGTGCACTGCCAAATGTAAAATAGATAGCCAGTGGGAAGCAGCTGCATGGCACAGGGAGATCAGCTTGGTGCCTTGTGTCCACCTAGAGGGGTGGGATAGGGAGGGTGGGAGGGAGATGCAAGAGGGAGGAGAAATGGAGATAAATGTTTATATATAGCTGATTCACTTTGTTATACAGCAGAAACTAACACACCATTGTAAAGCAGTTATACTCCAATAAAGATGTTAAAAAAAAAAAAAAAAAAGGAGCCTGTTCTATGACCAAGAGCTTGCAAGGTAGTTTGGTAAAAAGGCAGTGAGCAAGAGGACAGGCCTGCAAGTGTGAGATGAGACCTGCACCCCTGCACTAAGGGTTGAGCCTACAAGGCTGGGAGAGAGCGAGCTGCTAACAGTTCCAATAAAGAGGACACTAAAGGAGGCCTGGGTTTTAGCCAACGACAGTGAACTTGGTTTTAGATATGTTGAGCTAATGGGGGGTAAGCAAGCAGGGAACAGCTGGGTAAAGAAATCCTGACAAGTGAGTAGAAATAAACTGAAATTCTGAAGGAAGGCTGAGCCCGAAGATGTGGCTCCAGAATCACTCAGCCACATGGGAGTTCAGCAGCATTTCTATGGTTTTCGACGTGGGAGAGTAGTGTCTATATTGGCTACAAGAGCAGACTGACATCTTGCCAACCTTCAGGAAACACGCAGGAATTTTCTCTGCCACCCACCAACATGATTTGCCCCAGAAACACACACACACACTCACACACACAGAATTTAGCTAAAGTTAATGGCCCTACTACACAGACAAACTCAGAGCAAAATGACATGTTATTTAGATTTAAATATGCTGAATAAAAATGTTGCAAAATCATGTGGGCTTTGACTTTTTAATGTTATTCAATTGATGTCATTAAAACGGAGGAATTAGTCTTGTAATTACTCCCTCATGAGTTCTGATGTCTGTCTAAAAAAAAGGAAAAGCACTCATTTCTGTTTCCAAACCGACTTATTTGGGGAGAAAATTAGATGGGTTAAAAAAACCAAGTTTCAACATGCACAGGGGAGAGGAAGAAAACGTGTGTCAATAATGAATAACGCCCCTCTAGCCCACTGAGCCGGCTGCCATTTGGATGGTGCAGCCTGGCTGATGCAGCAGTGAAGATGGAGCCTCCGCCTCGCAGGCTTCAGGCTTCAGCATGCTCGCCATGCTTGGTACTCTAACACTTCATTAATATGCTAACGTGCGCCCATTATTTTGTGCAAGTACCACAGTCTGAGTCCTTTTTTTTTTGGCTGCATTGGGTCTTCATTGCTCTGCACGGCCTTTCTCTAGTTGTGGTGAGCTGGGGCTACTCTTCGCTGCGGTGCACAGGCTTCTCATTGTGGTAGCTTCTGTTGTGGAGCACGGGCTCTAAGTGCACGGGCTTCAATAGCTGCGGCTCGCAGGCTCAGCAGTTGTGGCTCACAGGCTCTAGAGCGTAGGCTCAGTAGTTGTGGCACACAGGCTTAGTTGCTCCGCGGCATGTAGGATCTTCCCGGACCAGGGCTCAAACCCGTGTCCCCTACATTAGCAGGCAGATTCTTAACCACTGTGCAACCAGGGGAGTCCCTGCATCTTTTAAAGCCTCTAGCAACCGCAGCTAGAATGCAAGGGACATAACCGTTGAAAATGACCCAAAAGCTAACTCACACCATTATTAATAAGAAACAATATGCTGCTCAAGAGGTGGGTCATTTTTCTATCTTAGGGCTTTGGCAGGTCAATCATTCTATCTGTGAACATCAGTGAGAAAAGAAGCTGATTTCTTCTGAAGCATAAGCAAACTGTAATATTAACTCTACCAAGTAAACATACACACACTCTAAATGCCAAGGTATGAGAGGTACGTGGTGATTACAGGCATGGTTTGTTGGTAAAAGTAATGAACTAAGAGTCAGAAAACCTCATTTCAGTGTGAGGTTCTCTCACAGTCTAACTCTGTAATCTCCTGTGAGTCATTTGACCTCAATGGGAACTCGTTTTGTTATTTATAGTATGTTGGAGTATCTGAGATTATCATTAACATTTCTTATTACACAAATAATCCATGATCAAAGGATATTGTTACTTGAACAACTGCTGAACCCTCAATTTCTATATTTCAACTATTTTAGAATCATTTTTATGCATGTTTTATTTTCCTTCATCTTCTGTTGACTCCAACTGCTGACAAGAATACCTATAGCTCTATAGAGAACAATTTGAAATGTGATACGGTTCATAATTTGAACTGTAATAAACTACATAGAAGATGACAAAATAGAGAAACAGAGAAAGCTCCTAGATGGAACTTAGTAAAAAGATGTTACTACTTCTGTTGTCATTTATAAATTCAAATACATTACAGGAATTCCCTGGCGGTCCACTGGTTAGGACTCTGCACTCTCACTGCCGAGGGCCCAGGTTCAATTCCTGGTTGGGGAACTAAGATCCCACAAGACATGAGGCATGTGCCCCCTCCCGAAAAAAATTCAAATTCATTCCTAATCAAAAATTTAGTTTTATTGTGAGGAACTTAATAGAATTTAAGACTCACATGGAAAAATAAAGTTCACGGATACCTAAGTCCACTCTGAAGAGAAGCAATAAAAAAGATTTACTCTGCTAGATTTTGAAATATACAACCAAGCTATAGTAACAAAACAGCATGAACTATGGTTAAAAAACAGAGCAATGGAGCACAAAGGTGGTACCAACTTGCCAAGGAAATGAGAACCGTCATATGGAAATATAAAACTGGATTCCTGCCTATCACCATATATACATATAGATTGTTGAGGTGGATAAAAGGCCTAAACGTGGAAGATAAAACTATACATATAATAGGTAGTATAAATTTTATGACAGAGGGATAGGGAATCATTTATTTCACAAAGCCCACACAGTAAAATCTTGATGAACTACATTACATTAAAGATTTAGATTTTTTGTTCACTAAAAGAACACAATGGACAAAGTTAATAGAAAAATGACAAGCTAGGAGAATACCTGTCAAGTTTAAAACCAGCTAGGGAATATCTGGAATACACAAAGAATTTATGTAAATCAATAGGAAAAACACAACACCTTCCAGTGGACAAATGTGCACTAAATTTGAAGGGGAGATTTACAGAAGAGAAAAATGCAAAAGACATCAAGTATATCAAGAGATGATCAAATTCATCTGTCAGATAATAGCAACAAAAAGATATCATTTTACACCCACTACCAGAAATAGGGAAAATTAGAAAACTGACCAATGGTAAGTATTGGAGGGAATATGCGTACATAAACACTCATAATGCTGGTGGCAGTATGGACTGGTAAATCACTCTGGAGGTAACCTGAGAGTACTTTGTGAAATTATACTGTCTTACAGTATCTGAGCTGTATACATATGCCCTATGGCCCAGCAATTCTATCAGTCTAGATGCCAAGTAAGTATTTTTGGTATTTTTCCAAGAGGGTCTATGTCTGAGGCTGTTCACAGTGGCCCTGTTGGTGGTAAGAGATAAGATGAAGACAGTATGAGTGTCCATTCCTGGGGGAGGATACAAGTAAACTGTGTTTTAGGCACACTGTAACATACCATGAGCGTACGATGCAACAGGTTAGGTGTACACATAGCAATATTTATGGACCTTAAAACAATGCTGAGTGGAGAAAATAAAACAGGATATATAACACATTTACATAAATTAAAATGCAGGTACAATAAATTCAAAATATGAAACTGGATATTTGATAAGAAACATTCATTGACAAGTACATACACTTTGAAAACTGGGTTTTTTTTTTTTTTATTTTGCGGTACGCGGGCCTCTCACTGTTGTGGCCTCTCCCGTTGCGGAGCACAGGCTCCGGATGCGCAGGCTCAGCGGCCATGGCTCACGGGCCCAGCTCTGCAGCATATGGGATCCTCCCGGACCGGGGCACGAACCCGTATCCCCTGCATCGGCAGGCGGACTCTCAACCACTGCGCCACCAGGGAGGCCCGAAAACTGGGTTTTTTTAATGACAGAATTGGAGCTTCCCTGGTGGCGCAGTGGTTAAGAATCCGCCTGCCAATAAAGGGGACTCGGGTTCGAGACCTGGTCTGGGAAGATCCCACATGCCGCAGAGCAACAAAGCCCGCGTGCCACAACTACTGAGCCCACGTGCCTAGATCCCGTGCTCCGCACCAAGAGAAGCCACCACAGTGAGAAGCCCTCGCACTGCAACGAAGAGCAGCTCCCACTCACCACAACTAGAGAAAGCCCACGCACACCAAGGAAGACCCAACGCAGTCAAAAATAAATAAAATAAATTTAAATGGCAGAATTGGGGATAAAGGGGGATGTCCAAATGCCAGCATGCACACATGCACCAACACAAGTAGGGCCCTATGGAAATTTATGTTTACACATGTGTGTGTATATATATATATGTATCAAACAGAAGTTTTACAAAATAGCATTCTTATTACAAGTAATGTGCTCTCTTTATACTTTGTTTCCTATGTTTAATGCTGATCTCTATCTACTAAAAATTGATTGCATAACCTACATGGTTAAAACTTTTGATTTTAAAGCATGGGTCTAGACAATAATAAGGGCATTATAGTGAGTTCCTGGAATAATAATAATAGTGCCATGCATTCATTACCAATTTAAGCACAGAAAGTGGAATTGAGAAAAAGCCTCTCTTGTGCCGCCTTGTCCCAGAGATTCACATCCACAGGGAATGACCACGAGTCTGGGCTGCTCCTTGTCATGTGATTCAGACCTAAACAGCACTTCTGGAGAGTGAACTTTTCACCCCTACTTCAGCCCTGGCTTGTCTAAGAAAAACTAAAGCAGGAAATGCTATGCCACTTGCTAAAGCATAAAGAGGTATTTTAAAACATAAAAGAACACTAAAATATTCCTTAAATACATTTATATACTTATAAGCAATAGTATGTAGATATAAGAAAATATGGTCCCTCTCTTGGAAGTGCAAGTTGGAAGATATGCAAAGGGTAGACATGCTAAGGACCAGAACAATAAAACAAAAAACCCTGGAAACAGGAGTAGGTTACACAGACTTGAAAAGAGCAAGAAGCTAAGTCAGAGTAGGAGGTGAATGCTGCAGGAGACTAGGAAAGTCCATCTGTTCTTCTCAGTTGGCAGCTCAATAAAAATTAAAAGTAAACAAAAATTTCTACTCCAAATCAAGTGAAAATTACCATTTGAGGGCAGCTTTAGGTCCTCCTTATATCAGAAGGTCTTATCAGAAAACACATTTATTGGGTTAGTACCGAAAATAGTCATTTTAAAGAAGTTTAATAGGGTTAGACACTTCAGGGGTGAATGAGGTAAAAAAGAAAATAGTACAATAAAGAGCAGGGCACAGAACTTGTTTCTACCTTTGAACTTGAGATGAGACTGTGTGAAGAGGTTTAGAAACAGAACACCACACCCCTCCACAGTCACAGAGGCCACAGTACTCTGAACAACACCGCCCGTCACCCCAACAAGCACACCCTTGGAAAGCCTTCCCTGTGCAGGGATAGCCGGGCTGTATGAGCTTGTGTTTGAAGTTGGCATCTACCTAGGGCTATAATCAACTACTCAGAAAACAGAATTAAGTGAGAAGAGGCATTATGAAAACAAAAATCTAAAAATAACTAGGTTGCACAGAATCCATATAACAAAAAACACCTGGAGAAGAAATATAATTTGTACAACGAGAGGAATGACTTCTGGCCTATCAGATAGAAAAAAAATGTAAAGAGCCAGCTATGCAGATAAGACAGAAGGAAAGGGAAGAAAGCGAATATGCTCTAGCAGGTACATTTAAAAGGGATGGACACAGAGGAGCCACAGGTTGCTCTAGTGTATTTACCGGTTGCTGGTCCTTCACTCACAGGTATTCACAAAGTACAGAAGTACACATACGATGTTAAATATAATGACCGGCTACTTTCAATTCTGATGAAAATATAGCAAGAGAACAGCAACACTGAAACATCCCATTTACTGAAAAGGCTCTTTACAATATACAATTGCTAATGCTTACAACAATTCTGCAAGGTAAATGATATCCCCTTTTACAGATGAAGAAACATCATTATAGATGCTAAAAAAAAAAAAGTCCTTTAACCTAGATGCCAAAGGATACACAGGAAGAACTGAGTTGCAGAGCCAAGATTTAACCCAAAGCATTCTTCATTCAAAATGTCTTTTCATTACGGGTATGACTCTAAAAATACACTTGAATGAAAATTAAGTGCCACATGAAAAAGAATTTCCTCCATTCAAAAATACTGGAACGGGTTAAACTCCGGAATTGTAAACTACCAATGTCAGTTTCCTGGTTTTAATTATTTTACTACGGTTATTGAAGATACCATAATTGAGGAAGCTGGGTGAAGGGTACATGGAAATTCTACTATTTTTGCACACTCTTGTGACCTCAATTATTTTTATACAAATTTTTCTTTTTTTTAATAAATTTATTTATGTATTTATTTTTGGCTGCATTGGGTCTTCGATGCTGCACACGCGCTTTTCTCTAGTTGCGGCAAGCGGGGGCTACTCTTTGTTGCGGTGCGCGGTTGTCTCACTGCGGTGGCTTCTTTTGTTGCAGAGCACGGGCTCTAGGTGCACAGACTTCAGTAGTTGTGGCTTGCAGGCTCAGTAGTTGTGGCTCGTGGGCTCTAGGCGCAGGCTCAGTAGTTGTGGCGCACGGGCTTAGCTGCTCTGCAGCATGTGGGATCTTCCCGGATCAGGACTCGAACCCGTGTCCCCTGCATTGGCAGGCAGATTCTTAACCACTGTGCCACCAGGGAAGCCCCACAAATTTTTTTTTTTAAGTAATGGGAATGATCTTCTTGGCAGGTTAGCTAGCTTTTTCTCTTTGGGTATACAGTTGACCCCCTATATCCACGGGTACAAATTTGCAGATTCAGACAACTATGTATCAAAAATATTCAGAAAAAAACTCCACCAAGTTCCAAAAGGCAAAACTTGAATTTGCCACAAGCCTGGCAACTATTTACATAGGATTTACACTGTATTTACAACTATCTACATTACTACATTTACATTGTATTAAATAATCTAGAGGTGATTTAAAGTACAAGGGAGGATGTTATTTGCAAATACTACACCATTTTATACAAGTGAGTTGAGCACCCAGGTATTTTGATACCTGTGGTGGTCTTGGAACCAATCTCCCGTGGATACCGAGAGAATGAGGAACAACTTTGCATAGGTATCAATATATATTTATATGCAGTATATGTGAGATATAGTTCATATGTAAATATATATTTGATGTATATATAGGAGATAAATATTTCTTTTGAAGATGTTTTTCAAAGCTAATTCTCAGTTGTCTGCAGTGACCAACACACCACAAGAAATAAAATATTGGATCCCTTCTACTCCCATTCAATATTGATAAAGTTTCATTAAATACTTGTGACCACATGGCACTGTACTACTTCATCTATACAAGTTTATATGCTTCCACTCCCAAGTTTTTCATGTTTGTCTATCATGTTTACATACAGAAACCAGGGAAAGAGCTACATTCATATCTAAATTGAACATCATGAGAATCAAATGCCTAGCTGACATGAAAGAGAATGTTGGCAAGGAAATTTACTCTTTGTCCCTAAGAATTACTAAGCCCCTTTTCTGTCCGGTAAATGATTTTTGAACAGCTCCCATGTATTGAGCGCCTTCTGTGTGTCGTTAAATCCATTTACCATCGTAACAACTCTAAAGTAGAAATTAACACGCCCATTTTACACACACAGAAAGCAAGTCAGATTGATGTGCAGAAGTTGTGCACCTATTCAGTGGTAAAGTGGGGATTCAAACTCAGATCTATACGACTCTAAAGACGATACAACTTCCACTAACTCTGCCCCTCCACACTTTCATTTCTATGCTTAAAAAGCATAGACTCTCTTACTCATTAACCAAATCCTAATAGCAAAATATCCATTCTGAGCACATTCAGACATTAAGAAAAAAAAAAATCTTAATATTCATGCCTGGCTCCTATTTGAAGTTAAAGTTTGTTACTAAAGCTGAAGAAAATCTTAAAAGTATGAAAGAAATGCAAGTGGTATTCCAAGTAACAATATGTGTGCACTCAAGTGGGAAACATGAGAAGAGGATCTGCCAGATTCGTTTTTGGCCCCATCTGATACTATCTCACTGATCTGGATCCAACTTACATTTGTTTCTCTCTCCCTTTCCCTCCCCCATTTCCTCTTCATTCCAGAAGCATATGAAAACCATAGCAAAGAAATTGGATAGAGTTTCCAAGAACGCACAGCACTATCACAGCATAGACAGGAATGGCCATCTAGTCCAAGCATAACCTTATTTCAACTAAGAAAAATCTAAAAACACTAAAACAAATCTTTATGGGATGAAAAATAATAACTGGAAACAAAATTATCTAAATATTGATTATGAAGACAAATAAGATTTTTGGAGAGGAAAGCTCCAAAGAACTAATTAAATACGCCTTTTCATTTGTGCTTATGCACAGGGCATTATAATTTACTATGAGTCAACCTTGAATTGCATGTACTTTTTAATTCAAATTTTTTAAGTCTTTAATTACGTTTAATTCTACTTCCAGCTTTCGTTCCCAGGCACTGATCCCTATCTGTTCAACTCTGATGCTAATGAATCTCAGATTTCCGATATTTGTAACGAAACCCCATGAGAATTCAGCGTTAGTTTTGATGGTCCACAGATTTCATGGCACTGCCCTTGACATCTCTCAACATTAGGAAATTTTTTAGAGTAACATATAAAACTGGTATTATTTTTTTTAAAAAAAAGAAACAATTCTCGATCAGTTATGCTTTTAAAAAGGGTCAAGGTAAAAATGGCTAGTTGATTTATATTTTTTAAAGTCACCTAAGCGTTTTCTCCCTATGGTGATATTTTATGGTGTCTCTAGTTCTTTCCTTCCTACTTCTTGGTAAATTAAGGCACTGTACTGTATTAGTACAATAGTAAAGAAAAGAATACCAAACATATGGGCTTAAAAATCCTGTCTTCTCTCCCAGACAACTAAGTATTAGCTAACAATTAATAGCAATGAATTCTCCCACTCATATTCAGGTGTCTAGGTAATAATGCTACGAAGTCTAATCAGCAAGTTCCCTACCCTCCTTCACCTCTCCCCCAAAAAGGTAAGACTAAATAACTGTGTCAGACAGTGTGTTAATCCAGGGAGGTACCACAGGAAATGATATTTTAGTACCCTCCCTAACACGTACACACTCAAATGGAGGAGATAAAATTAACAGACAATTATAATTCAGCATGATGAGGGATGTTACAAGGATAAACACAGGGTGCTATGGAAATATATAGGAGGAAATTTTAACACAATCTGAAGAGGGAAGGAGTTAAGGATGTTCAGAAGAGTCCCAGAGAAAATTATGTCCAGAAGAGACTAGGAGATAAGGAACTACTTTACATGCCCTAGGATGGCTAGAGATACAAAACACTGGCAAGAACAGGTGTTGGGGAAGATGTAGAAAAATTGGAACCCTCATGCATCACATCAATACATCACCTGTGAGAATGTAAAATGGTGCAGCTGCTTTGGGAAACAGTTTGACAGTTCCTCAAAATGTTAAAGAATTACTCTATGACCCTGTAATTTTCACTCCTGTTATATACCTGAGAATAGAAGACATGTCCACACAAAAACTTGCACACGAATGTTCACAGCAATATTATTCAAAATAGCTCCAAAGTGGAAACAACCCAAATGTCTGTCAATTGATGAATGGATCAATAAACTGTGGTACATTCCAAAATGAACTATTATTCAGTCAAAAGAAAAGAACAAAGTATTGATAAATGCTGGAAAACGTACAAATGTGGATGAACCTTGAAAACACGATGCTAAATGAAGGAAGCCAGACATAAAAAGGCCACAAATTGTATGATTCCATTTATATGAAATGTCCAAAATAAGGAAATTCCTAGAGACCAAGTAGATTAGTGGTTTCCAGGGTGGGGCGAGGAATCCGGAGGGGAAGAGGGAATGAAGAGTGATTGCTAATGAGTATGGAGTTCTATTCAATGGTGATAAAAATATTCTGGAATTAGATCATGATCATAGTCTTAGAACTTGGTGACTATACTAAAAGCTACTGAATTGACTGAACTGTACACTGCAAAATGGAAAAGTTGAAGGCATATGAATTGTATCTCAAAATAGAAAAAGAAACAAGAAATAAGAGTGGGCAAGTATTAACAAAATTAAGGGTCAGAAAAAAAGATGACAAAGAAGAAACAAAGGGCAAGAATGGTAGATGATAAAGGGGAGAAATTGACGTGGGTTGAGACCATGGCGAGAAGGGAACTGAGTGGGACTGAGGGAGTGGCCCACCTTCCACTGGTGGCAAAGGCGGTGCAGGGGTGAGTACAGCTTCATCGTGTGGACGTGAAGAAAGAAGGTGAGGAAGGTGGCGTCCAAAGCTTCTCTTATAACCATATGGCAAGCTGGTAAGGTAGGAACCTTGAAGTGAATGGAGAAAGGTAAGAACCACCTCTATCAAGAAAAGGAAAGAGTGGGGACCAGAAAATCACCCAGTTATTCAAAGTTTCCCACACGTGCTTTACAAACAAAAAGAAAATCAGCTTCCATGTTCAGCATTATAAAACAATTTGCTTAGACACCAAATGTTTCCGATTTCTATTCAGTAAACAGATATATACTAGTGTAATATTTTTTGAAAGGCTTCTCTATTGCAGGTTCATTTTCACATATAACCTCATTTGTTTCTTATCCCAGCCCTGTTTTACAGATGATGAAGATGAAGCAGCTAGTAAATAGCACAGCCAAGATTAGAACGCAGGGATCCTGGCTCTAGGTTTCGAGTGTGTCATCACCACCCAGTCTGCCTGGGCATCCATCCAGACACTCTATTCCAGGAAGGACCCTAAAGCCTGGGTAGTATGAGGAATTCTAGGTAACCCATTTCGATTCAATTGCTAGTGTTTCTCAAAACATATAAATGTAACCCAAAATTCAAAATACTATAGTCAGGATGATATAGAGAAAAGAGACCAAATCAAAGGGAGGGGACCTGCGTTTTGTAAGCACAACTGCAAACTAATGAATTGTGTCTTGAGATGTTTCTCAAGTTCTCTTATGCCTGAGTTTGCTCAACTAGTTGAACACAAATGTGTTTATAGCCCTAAAATTCCTGATCAGTGAGCAGAAAACATACATTCTGCAAGGCCCCTCACCACTTCCACTGCCACTGTATTTCCCTCCTCTGAATAGTCCTTCATTTCCCATCCCTCCAAGCGCTGGTCAAAATCTCTCTTTGTCGGGCCTCCCTGGCGGCGCAGTGGTTGAGAGTCCGCCTGCCGATGCAGGGGATATGGGTTCGTGCCCCGGTCTGGGAGGATCCCATATGCCGCGGAGCGGCTGGGCCCGTGAGCCATGGCCGCTGAGCCTGCGCGTCCGGAGCCTGTGCTCCGCAACGAGAGAGGCCACAACAGTGAGAGGCCCGCGTACCACAAAAAAAAAAAAAAAAAAAAATCTCTTTGTCAATTAGTCTCTTCTTTCATTTTACAGTTTGTTAATGCTGGTCTAACCCGGATAATTTAGCACTTATTAGGGTCATATGCCATTCGAGTTCTTCCGTCGAACCGTCTTAGGAAAGGAACAGAGCCTTTATTTTAAATAAATAAAAACGCATAATGCTTAATGCTCTCTAAGTATCCTGTGTGATCCGTCATGAGCTTGACCAGCAGGCCTTTGGGGAAAGGGAGTCCTTGCGGGCCCCGTGCAGGTGGCAGGCTGCTAAGTACATCACGGGCAACGCTGAGTCGCAGGACAGCGCCCTCCTTTCAGGGATATTCCATGTTTGCTATCTCCTCTGGTGAACAAATTCACTTGCATTTGCAAATATGTAAACTTGTTGAGCTTCAATATGCGAACTTGAAAGAAGACCAGCAGTCCTGTTATTTCCTAGGTATTTCTGCCAAAGTCAACATTTTTCTTTGGATCTTGATTCTCTGATTCTTCAGTCTTGCTTTCTTTGTGTTTTGTTTTGATCCTGTCTTCATTTCTGCTATTTTTCCTGAACATTTAAAATGTGTGCCTTCCCTCTTATAAAACAGTAAAGAAATCCGAAGGTGTGCCTAGGGGTAGGGGCTGGCTTTGGGGATAAGAAAAGCATTGTAAAAAAAATCAGTGCACAGTGTTAGCATCCAAAAATCAATGGCATTATTTTCTTTCATCAGTGTATAAGAAGGGATCAAATGTCCAACTAAGGAATGGAATTTCTTTTAACCAGCTTCTCTAGTCTTTACATAAATTACAGATATTGTGGTAGTAGAAGCAACGGTAGCAATAATAATAACAAAACACTTACATAGC
The DNA here is from genome assembly GCF_949752795.1 of Hyperoodon ampullatus. NCBI lineage: Eukaryota > Metazoa > Chordata > Mammalia > Artiodactyla > Ziphiidae > Hyperoodon > Hyperoodon ampullatus. The sequence continues at coordinate 88,319,121 of NC_136923.1, forward strand.
ATTTACTTTACGCCAAATATCCTTCTAAGCACTTTCCTAGTCTTAATCACATAGTCCTCGCAATAACTCCATTACCTAGGTACCACCATTACCTATTTTACTGCTGATATGGAGAACAGGTTAGTTCACCCACTTAATGTCACACACCTGGTAAGTGGTGAGGGCAGGATTTGAGCCCACGCGGTCTGACTCCAGTACGTCTATTCACAATCCCATTAATCTGAAATGTCCTACCATTATAATATCCACAGTTTTGACCCTAGGACCCTCTGAGGTTCTGATTCTTTTCTCAGTCAGACCATACCACTAGGTACACAAACCGTACCACTTGCCCAGAAACGTCCTGATTTTGTAAAACTATATTCTTCTCTATACAACATTCATAAAAATCCAAAACTGAAAGTCTGATTTAATCATACCCTGTAAGATTCTTACACAAGTAAAACAAAAAATGAAATAGAATTCAGAAACTATTTTTTAAACTTCATACAACAAGGTAAAAACTTAAAACTAAGCATTCATGTGCTGATTATTTCTTTTATATTTTATTTCCAAAAAATTGTGAACTTGCGGACAAGTTGTAGAAAGGGTTCAAAAAACTCCAATATACCCTTCACCCAGAGATCCCACCCGTTCAATTTTGGCCAACTGCCCCAATAATGTTCTTTATAGACACAGAATCCACTCCATGACCTGTGTACTTAGTCATCTCTCTCCAGTCTTCAGTTTGGAGTGATACCCAGCTTTCCCTTAACCTTCATTCCCCTTACATCGTTGAAGACTGCTGGCTAATTACTTTATAGAATGCCCCTCAATTGGGATTAGTAAAGTTCTCTCATGACAAGATTCAAAGATTACATTTTCAGGAAAAGATGCTGTGTTCTCGCTGCATCCCATCAAGTGCATCCCATATAATGTCAGTCTGTGCCATCAATGGTGATGGTAACTGATCACATGATTAAGGTCAAATCTTCCAAGTTCTCTAGCAGAACTTTGGGTTGCCCTTTATAATTAATAAGGATTTGTGGATAGATACTTTGAGGTAATATACATATCCGGATCCTCATTCAACTTCACTCGCCGGTTTTAGCATTCACTGGTGTTCCTTAGCTGTATTCTTATTAGAAAGATGCCAAATCACCATCTTTCTAATCTCGGCTTTCTTTCTATTTAACAGATAGCATTCTCTTTTTAAAAAGAATTCTCGGGCTTCTCTGGTGGCGCAGTGGTTGAGAGTCCGCCTGCCAATGCAGGGGACACGGGTTCGTGCCCCGGTCCGGGAAGATCCCACATGCCGTGGAGCAGCTGGGCCCGTGAGCCATGGCCACTGAGCCTGCGCTCTGCAACAGGAGAGGCCACAACAGTGAGAGGCCCGCATACAGAAAAAAAAAAAAAAAAAAAAAAAAAAAAAGAATTCTCTCGTCACTTATTCATGCATTTTTTGTCATCTGTATGGCCCCACGCGCTTCTGGTTTGTTTAGTGGGATGTCATCTGTAATATTATTCGGATGCCCCAATTGTCCCTGGTTTGATTAATGGGAGCGCCTTCGAGCTGGCTGCTGTGCTCCTTCACCGTCTTTCGATCATTCTCTGAAAACGTCTGTATTTCCTGGCACAACAAAATATTCGAAGCTCATTTTGAGTCTTCCCTGCCCCAGCCCTAGAACCAGACATTTTTTTCAAAATCGTGTGGTTTCTTTAGCAAAGACTAATATTTAGAAACTAAGATCTGAACAATAAATGTGCTCATATTCACTGGGCTGTCCCTGAATCCCGGCCCTTTTGGTGAGCAGAGTTAGGAAATGGGTGTATTGTATATTTATATACAACTATGTATATATATGTACATATTCACATACATGCACATTTATTGTTTCTATATTTAAATTTAAATGTCATATACAAGACATTTCTACATATTGAAATCCATGACTTCACACCAATACCTCAAATTCCACATAGCACAGGGTTCATTCCAGCTTTCCCCTTTTTTCTATTTGTAACTTTCTTCTCTGACAGTAAGAAGTCTGGTTCCCATTACCTTCAATATATTTGCTTATTGGCCTCACTGGGCCTCCTTGCTCAGACCTGCCTAATGGCTTTTTAACTAAATAAAGCAAGGAAGGAAGCAAGCAAGCAAGGCTGGCAATACCAAGGTTTTGAGATTTGGTAATCTACTTATAACAAAAACACAACCTAGGCCCTAAAATGAAATATCTCAACACTCCACCTCATTCCCTAGCCACATCAGATAAAAGTTTAAAGTTGTTTTCCAATGGCTGCTCAACTGTCTTTCGATGTGTATAAGACATGTAATTATTCATATATTTATAATAAAAAGAATTGACATAAGCATTATGTTACTGAGTAGTAAAAGTTTCAAGAACCTAGTATCAACTTTTTCCAAAGAAATACCAGAAATTCTAGTAAATCCTTAGTGAACATCCAACCCACTTAAAATGAAAATGGGGAAAGTGGGACCCAGAAAGGTCACAGGCCTGACTTGGAGTCACAAAGCTAATTAGTAGCAAAGTACCATCTGACCCTTAGGTTCCTTACTGTCCAGATCAGTGTGCCATGCTACCTTTGAAAATGTTTCCCACGTAACTAACATACAATTTAAAAATATACCCACTCAGAAACAGGCAGTGCTGCAAGCCCTCATGAGCAAACTTTATACCCATGAATGCAGCAAGCCTCCTTCAAATAACTAGAAAAGAACAGTCTCTTCCATGGGAACATTAATAAAACACTTACTCAAATGCTGAGCTATAAACATAGTTCACATAACCAAAAAGCATTCCTTATTTTAGTAGTGTGCAATTCCTCCAAGACGTCATAATTAGTATCAGTCACCACGGTTCCAAGGAGAAGAAGAAATGCACAATGGAGACGATAAGACCACCTCCCTCCTCAGCACACTGGAATGATTAAGATAATGCTTGGGAGAATATCTGTAAATAGAGCTGTGCCCTACAGTTTTAAGTGGCTCTTTTTCCCTTGATGTAAATAGGGAGTTTCTGTCAAAAAGCTGATTAAACCAACTTCGTGCAACGTGGTATCAGCTCTAACACCAAGCTCGCACTAAGCATCACACCAAGCAGGTCATCCCAACTTTTGGTGGCCCAGTTTCCCTGATCCTCATCTGTAAACCGGAAATGACAACACCCAGTTGTAAGAGCTGGTATGCAAATTAAGTAGAAAAAAGCACTTAAAGCGCCGAACTTGAAGCCTGGCACCCGGTGCCCAGTTAATAAATAACAGCTCCCAATCGTCACCACCCTCATCAAAGCACCGCCACTACTATCTCTGTTATCAGAGTTACTGTTACTACATTCAGACCTTATGCTTGCAATGCACACTACCGGCAGGGAACAAAAGCTATTTGAAATTTGCTATGGTCATAAATAAAAGGGAGTTCATTTTCTATTTGCAAGAGGACATGCAGGCAACTCCTAAACCATTTTCATTTTTTCTGGATTTGGCCTCATACAATCCCTCAGGATGATCCCAGTTTCTAGCTCTACCCGACCCAGGACATTAAACATGGTCAGTTAACCCAGATATCTTGGGTCCAAAGATGTCATTTATCTTACGTGACATTATACTGTGATACTTCACCATGCAGGGGCTCATTAAGGATGAAATTTCAGACTAAGATAAAAAAAAATTGAGTTAATTTTATGGAAAGGTGGAAAAAAACAATAAAACCCTTAAAAGATTTCAAAGAGATCAGGGACAGAAACAGTCTTCAGGCAAGCCAAAAATGGTGGCTCTGTTAATACACAACTCCTGGCAAACTAAGCTGTATTTTATTACTTAAAGATTAGCTATTTTTAACTGTTTTTTTTTTTTCCCTTTTCTGGAAAAAAATATATTTAAATCTGACGTTCAGTGAAATACCAGGTGCACCATGGCTTTCAGTCTTGTTAAAAACAAAACAAAACAAAACACTACCTATTGTCGCTCATGGGCTTCAGCCTAGCCTGTCAAGCAGGAATTAAAATCTCTTTAGAAAGCAGCTTTGCATGGTTCATGTGTCAGGCTGACATGAGCTGGATCAGCTTACAGAAGGGGCCGGAGATAAGGCATCCAAAGGAGGTTAGAAGGAAACAGCCCTCAGGAAAAAAACTCTATGATTTCTTCACTCATCTACCCCACTCTCATTCCCTCCCTCTCTCCTTTGATAAAGAGTTGGAGCAAAGTGCAGATGAAAGCGATTTCTTTCCCTTGATTAATGACAGCACTACATTCTGAAATTAACCCATCAGGAACATATCTACCTCCTATTTTTAAAGATCTCTTTATTTTTCTTTAAAAATCACAGAACAAAAACCACATCAGTTTAAAAGCCCACTATCAGGCCTCTGATTTTATTTAGCCCAAGTGTACCAAGCCTGCAGAGGAGAACAGTTTGGTTTATTTTAAAAGAATGCATCAAATATTAGCTGAAAATTGGTTGTAAATGGGGCCACTTAAACCTCCATGGAAAGGAACTGCAGGGGCTTGGGATTAAAATTGCAGGAAGCCAGAAAGAAAATTGAGGACAAGGAAATGGTGGCTGAGGGGCTTGGTGCTATTATCTCTGAGAAGACGAAGGACACTGAGGCTTTGAAAAAAAATTACATGGGTGACCTTGAGAACAAGTCCAGACTGAGTAGTCAGCTGGGTGTAGCCTCCTGTGGGGATGGAAGTACAGCAGGCAGAATTCTTCATTTCCAAATGGATGATGAAGATGTTTCAGACAAGCAGTTTTGATTCCCTTTTAGCATGCAGAGCTGCAAGCTCCATCTCCAAGAATAAATGTCATGAAGCCCTTGTAAAACGCTCCATCTTCTGGAGCTGTAGTTCGAAACTCATAAATGGTCCCAGAGGATTTCCTGACTCTGGACACAGGAGACTGGAGATTAAAAATGGACGCTGTTGACTAAATTACTGCACAGGCTTTCTGTCTTCATCCTCTGTCACTGCACACAGAATGGAGGGCCCCAAGCCATTAAGGAGACTATCTAAACTTCCTGAAACCACTTCAAAATGAGAACGAGGAACAGATCTTGGATCCCAGGGAATGTAACTCTACACTTGAACTTCCCGAAGGTGAATTTGCTAACACATTCCTTTAGATCAGTTGTTCTTAACTTGCTTAATATCAAGACCATTTTATTAAAAAGTACTGAGGAGTCAAATATTTACCATACTGCAAATTCAAACAAGTACTTAATATTTATTAATTCATTAAAACATAATCTAAAAACACATTAACATTAAGTGAGAGACTTTAAAAAGCAATAATTAGATTTTCCCCCCAAAACGTAGTGCCATTGTTTTACAGTGTTGCAAATTTTGTCATGCCTGGATTAACAGAAGACAGCTGAAGTCTCCTATCTGCTGCATTCAATCTGTTGTGACCTTCTTGTTAGAGTACGTGAAGAAAACATTCTCAGGCACGTAATTGGAATGTGGAGGAATAATGTAATAGCGTTTTCAGATAATCTTGGATATTCTTTCCCTGATACTACACCAAAACTCAACAACTGGCACTTTCCATAGGAATCTGAATCCGTATCAGTGAACTTTTCTCTGATATATTAAAATCCACTGGTGGAATTAGCACTTCATCTTTACCTATGCCCAATTCTGTAACATCAGTGACAGGGTATTTAGAAAATACTGATTCACTGTGTTATACAGAGGCTCCAAATGTACAGTAGAAAACTTCATGGTACACGTGAGAGAGAAAGAAGATGAAAAAGGCAAATAACATCCTAGTCTTACTATGAAAATGGATTTGACCTTGTAGATCCACTGCAAATGTCTCAAGGACCTTAGGGGTCTGTGAACCAAACTTTGAGCACTGCTGCTTTAAGCTATCATGGCACCTCAAATAGTGACTTGAGCTGAGAATGTGACAGTAGTTCACAAGGTCACTGAGGGATCTTTTAGGGGCCACTTAACATTTAAAAAACAAAATGTCCCCAGTTGACTTTCAACCTGGAATTGGTCAAAAAATTCTAAATCTGAGAGTTCTATACAGTTTCTAAGCTGTACGCTAGAAACTAAAAAGGACACGAGTCACTGGGTTTGGCTTGTTCGCTACTACGAAAGTATATGAGTTTAAGTAATAACAACCAGGTCTCAGGTTGAGATCCAGATATGAAAACAATGTTTTATAACTAAAAAGCCAGAATCATTATTGATTTTTCCCCTCTTTGTGAAGTTCTGAGGTTTACTGTTTCCTTCAAAATCATCATTTGTTAGTGGCCCAAATGCTACTAAGAGAATTTTAGATTTGTATTCATTAGACCTTGATAACCTAGGCTCACAAGTCGGCTCTTAGGGCAGGGACCTTAGCGGTCTTGTTCAACCCCGCATCCCCAGCTCCACCACCTAAAACAAGTGCCTGTCACCTGTTCAAAGCCCAGTAAACATTTGTGGAATGAATCCATGACTTAATTTGTATTTGAATACTGCTGAATATTCAAACAGCAAATATGACCCTGTGTGGACCATATTGAAGAAATGAAGAAACCCAGCATCACTAATTCTGCAGAATAATGGCGTTTTAATGGATGAGGAAAAATGGGTGAACTGTTTATAAATCTGCTTTAATCAAAAACTTGAATTCACAAAAATATTTTTAGTCAACACCTCAAGGCGTTCAGATTTCAAATTCAAACTCCAAATTTTAATTCAATGAAATGAAGAAAAATGAATTCCTCCTGTCCACAGGCTGTTGTTGCAATGCAATCTGATCCCTTAAGGAGAAAAGTAAATTTTCTCCTAGTCCTTTAAAGATTAAAATTCTGGGGAAATGTTGTACAAGAAACAATACTTTGACTCAAACATTCATGGGTATATATGTGTGTTTGCATGTATGTATATGAACACGTCATTTAACTTCTCCCTGATGTGTTACCGCTGTATACATGGTTCTACTGTTCTTTAGCTCATAAGGGAAGAGTGGGGCAAGGTTGAGAGGGGAGATGCAGAAGGCTACCTTTACAAGTGCCCCAGTATTTCAGAAGTTTTGATTATTTCAATTATGTAGGTTTTTTTTTTTTTGAGTCCTGCTTGGGGAGAGAAAGTGGGCCTCCTCGGTGAATAGAAGTGACTGTGCAATAGAATTGATTATCTGTTCAAGATGGCTTATGCTGCAGGACTATAAAAAATTGCAGGTGGCTTTGGTTACAAGAGGAGCTATCAGTCATCCTGAACTATTGACACATTTTTATGTACTGTAGTCTCAAATCACTCACTAAGGTTACCTATTCAGCCATGAAATCTAAAATTCAGAGTCCTACCTACGGGCAAACGGGGGATTTAAACTGAAAAGTCCACTCTCCCTAGTCTTAGAACATCATCACATTTTAAAGCTAGAGGGAAGGGCAAGGCTAAACTCCTTTAAGCTCACCATCCCAGGGGAGCACTGGTGTCCAGCTACCACCGTTGCTCAAATGAAAACGGAGAGCTACGCATCTCAGGGATTGGGCAAAGCTACTTAAACTCTTTTCACAGCTTTGACATACAACTGGTCATGAGCTAGTAAAAATTATTGTGAATATTTATTTTTCTTCAACAGTGTGGACAAACTGCAGATAAATATCAATTCAAGTCTGGTCCCAGGAGCTTAAAAATTACTAAGCACATGCTGACCTTCCTGCATTATTAGAGATAGTCAAATACCTAAACACAGAGCTGAGAGAGAATCTCCTTCAAGAGATAGATTAAAAACGCTGCAATTGGGACTTCTCCCTGGTGGCACAGTGGTTAAGAATCCTCCTGCCAATGCAAGGGTCACGGGTTCGATCCCTGGTCTGGGAAGATCCCACAAGCTGGAGAGCAACTAAGCCCGTGTGCCACAACTACTGAGCCTGCATTCTAGACCTCGCGAGCCACAGCTATCAAAGCCTGTGTGCCTAGAGCCCGTGCTCCGCAACAAGAGAAGCCACTGCAATGAGAAGCCCGCGCACCGCAATGAAGAGTAGCCTCCGCTCGCCACAACTAGAGAAAGCCCGCGCGCATCAACGAAGACCCAATGCAGCCAAAATTAAAATTAAAAAAAAAAATAGCAAATGGGGCGAAAGTTTAAAAATTGAAAAACAAAACAAACAAATACAAAATGCTGCAGTGATGGCTGTGTGGTTTCCCTACCACAAGACCAACCTGCTGGGAAGGTCGCCTGCTGGCTAATGACCCAAGGGCCATAATTTGTGAGCATACAATGCTGGATTTGAGATGAGGTGGCTAGTTGTTTTTATGGCCTTTTTGCCTAATGTAAAAATTCTCCATCTAGGTCTAAATTAATGAATTTTGTTACAGCTTTGTTCCCCAGTTCCTCTTTTAAATCCTAAGCTCTGAGCAATCCCGTTTTCATCTGCTTTCCCAAACTGGCCATCACTCTCCTGAACTCCACTATAGTCAACCTCGTGAAGCAAGTGAGTCCCTCTGGAAGGTGTTTCCTTCTCTTTCTCTCTCTTCTTTTACTGTACAGTAACTGGGCATTTTAGAGTTTATCAGAATCTTATCAAGCAGAAATTTGGACAAGAAGGGATAAACGCAATTGTCAAAAGAAATGGAAGTTATCACAGGAAATAGAAGACGACCTCATCACTAATGGTACGATACAGCATGTTTTGTTGATTTTCCTTTTCTTGGTTACTATTGTCTCAAGACATATACTTTGTGGAACTGACTATTATTTTATAGAGCAGTCATAGGTGAAATATCCTAAAACCCATGGAGAACTGTTTTGTAAAGAAACAAAAAGGGGGAACACCACTTGACAAATCAATGACAGTTGACTCCGTTCCATGTCGCTGTGAGCTTTGTGCATTTATACCTATTGGGCACCAGCACCAGGATTTTCCATTTGTTCACTTATTCAGCCTATAATACATATCAGACATAGTGTTAGACAATAGCAATAAAATCCTAAAGAAATCACAGTCCCTACACTCAAAAAGCTCAATGTCGTGCTAGGTGTATTTGTTCAAAAGCATTTTTTTTTTTTTTTAACAGAGCAATGGAGAAAGGAAAGCAGGGAGGGGGCAGCAAGAGTCACACAACTATACTCACAGCACACCTTTAGGGGAAAGCTCCATCCCAGGATGGGAGGAGGAAGAGGAGAGACAAGGGGCAGGAGAGGCTTGGCTGAGAGCAGATGTTGAAGGAGCCTTGAAGAGGACTCACCTGGTGGGTTAGGAGAGTCAGAGGACAGGAAGCACAGAAGCAGGAAAGAGCAGGGAGGGCAGCTTGTGTCTCCAGGCTGAACACATCTTTAGGACATTCCTCTCCTCCGCCTGTCCCGTCTTCACAGTCCCCAGGCCCTGACCTTTCTAGCTCTGAGATCTCACGGCAGCCCCGTCTTTCTCCTGCTGCCAGTTCCCCTCCAGCAGAGGACTTTGTTATGCAACTCGCACCACTGAGGTAGCCCCCACCGTTCTTCCCTGTCCTGGACTCCGCACCTCCTAAATCAGCCTCCTAACTGTCAGGCACTCCACACCCCCTACACCAGCCTCTGGAAGGTGCACTGTGCACGGCGAGTCATCTTCAGGTTCCCATTCTAAAGCACTCCTTCAGCTCCAGGATCTTTCTAATTGGCAATGAGGATCTCCTAATCGACTGTATGTTCCACCACTTTGCTCCGTTTGAGGCAGTGGCTTCAGCGCCTAATAAATGGATGAGGCTCTGAGATGGAACCATGATAGTAACTGTCTTGCAGGATTAAAGATTAAATGAGAATGTATATACCAACACGGCACAGTGTCTGGCACTCTGAGCCCTCACATAGGAAGGGGTGGGGGGAGGAAGAGAGGTACCTCTACTGCTAGGCTCTCCCTCCAAGACGGCCCTGCCTCCTTCTCTTTTCCTTAAAACACCCAACAGCAAATTCACTCTGACACAGGAACTCTCCCTTCTAGGAGTACAATTCAATACTAATTTTCTCTATTCATTATTGACCCTGCCAAACCTTAATTCTCATAATATAGTTCCTTTTTTTTTTAAAGGGAAAATTACCATTGTCTCAGTTTATCCAAGCAAAATGACCACTCCCTCCTCATTCCACAGTCAGTTGGTCACCAAGTCCTTTAAAATTCTGAACGTCTCAATTCCTCTCAAGTACTCCCCCCCCTTCTCTGCATCCTCATTTTCCAAAATATTCATTTCACAAACAGGAGATTAATGAATAAAGACCCAATTTATTCACTAATTACAACTGCAGATAAGTCTCCATGGAGAACTTTATTGTAATGTGTGACATCATATAGCTGATTAAATGAGAAGAAAATAATAAAGATAGTTTCTAAATATTTATTTCAGAACTTTGCTTTAATGCATTCTCAACTAACAAGTGTCTAAGACATGATCTTTAGTACAGCAAGACTTCAGAAGTCATTTGAATAAAGTTTAAATCTTCAAAAAGAACAACATGATCAATTTTAGAGTGTTAGAAACTATGCAACCATATGACATTGTGATGTTTTTATTAAGACCAGGGGGAAAATTTTTAATGATTCAATGGCAAGTTGGTATTTGAAGTTACTGAAACTTAGTATCAAGGAACCAAAAACATCTAGGATGAGACCACCTTGAACTACTTCTACTTCCCCTTCAATACAGTGAAGATTAGATCAGACCAAACTTCCCAACAAAGAACTAAATAACTACGGGGGAAAATGCTGATATCGCCTCTGTTTGAAGGCATTCAAGGACCATGAAGGCACAAAGATTTGAAGGGCCATGACCGTGGTAAGAAGAGAGCCTTATGTTTGCCTCTTTAACAAAGATATCTGCTGATTCTCTTGCAGAGAGTGGAAGACCTAGGACGTTGAACAGTCTCAGAGCTAAGCAGGTAAAAATTGGAGTTCATGGCCTGCTAAGGCAAAGGGGCCCTGGTAGCAACCCAGACCCTCAACTGGGATTCCTAAGGGCTAAACACAGGAGTACACATAGTAAACCAGAAACTGAGCAGCCCTCACGAAGACTGAAGGCCACCTGTGGAACCGTTTAATCCCCGCGTGTATCAAGGTGCTCTATCCTTACCCTGCCGGCCCCCCAGAAGACAAGTAAACACGTCAGAGGAAAATACCACCCACAGCTAAATGTCATCTCTATACGTTTAAGACACAATGTTCAGCATTCATCTGACGTAATCAGGCTTACAAAAATAAGAACCAAAAATCAAGAAAAAAGTAATAAACAATACAAAAGGACCCACAGGAAATTCAGACACTGTAGTTATCAGATGACTTTAAAATAACTGATTAGTAAGTTTCATGAATTGTACAACAAAAGAATTTCAGTGTAAAGCGAATCAAAGGACATCTTATCATTTAAAATACAACTACTGGTATGAAAATATTCAATATATGGGTTTAATAGCCTACCATGTATAGCTGAAGAGATAAAATGAACTGGATGCTACATCAGGAGGAAATATCCAGATTAAAGCATCAAGAGAAAAAGGGTAAGCAACACATGAAACCTAGATTAATATACATGTAATTAGAATACCAGATGAGAGAAGAAAATGGGGTAAAAGCATTATCTGAAGAGAGAATGGCTGAGAATTTTCCAAAACTGATTTTAAAAAAAAACAAGAGAACAGATTCAAATGCTACAAATATTGAGTTAGGTAAACATAAGGATGTTCACACCTAAACCATTACAGATAAACTGCTGAAAACCAAAGAAAAAAATAAACTCTTAAAAACTGCTAAAAAAAAAAAAGTGAACATTATTAAAGCTGCGGGGGGCAGAGAAGTTTAACGGAGAGACAGTATTTTCAAATGGCAAAAATAAGACCGAGAGTCTCAATAGAATCATGGTAGCCAAAAGACATGATATCAGAAATGCTATTTTAATGCACTGAAAGTGATTTCCAAGAATTCTATACACAGTGAAAATATCCTTCAAAAAGAGAGGCAACATAAACTCCTTTACATAGTCTGAAGGATCTTAACACCAGAAGACCTGAACTGAAGAAATTCTAAAGGGAGCTCTTAAGGCAGAAGGAAAACAATCCCAGATGAAAGCATGCCGTACAGTCCTTCCCAGTGAGTATTTTTAAGTAGATCTGAAAATACCAGATTGAAGATCTAAAGACTGAAGAGTATATTCAAGTCTGTGTAATCTGTTCTGTTCAATATTTGTTTCAATGACTTGAATGGCATAATAGAGAAATAAATACTGAAAATAACGAATTGTAAATATGCTAAATACTCAAATTTCAAAAATATGCCCCCATATACCACAAACACTAACCAATTCACTTTTACTGAAAAGCACTTTATGACCTGGAGCTGGAATACACTTCCCCTAAGAATACCTTGCATCCCCACCTAATCATTTCCAAACCATCAGAATCTGTCCTTCCTTCAAGATCCATTTTTAAGTTCCCCTAACAAACATTTATCACCTATTATGTGCCTATTTTTGTCAACTTTGTACCAGGAGCTGTGTTAGTTTCTGGGGAGAGAAAGACAGACTGTACCCATGGTCTTCCCAATGTAGAGGTTATCTGATTATCTTTCCTGACTGTACACAACTGAACATATTCTCTCCCTCTTTTAACAGGAAAAACTCCTAGAACACCCATTATGGCCATTTGTTTTTTTTGTTTTGTTTCTTCCCATTTTTATTTTTATTTTTAACATCTTTATTGGAGTATAATTGCTTTACAATGGTGTGTTAGTTTCTGCTTTATAACAAAGTGAATCAGTTATACATATACATATGTTCCCATATCTCTTCCCTCTTGGCATCTCCCTCCCTCCTACCCTCCCTATCCCACCCCTCTAGGTGGTCACAAACCAGCGAGCTGATCTCCCTGTGCTATGCGGCTGCTTCCCACTAGCTATCTATTTTACGTTTGGTAGTGTATATATGTCCATGCCACTCTCTCACTTTGTCACAGCTTACCCTTCCCCCTCCCCATATCCTCAAGTCCATTCTCTAGTAGGTCTGTGTCTTTATTCCCATCTTACCCCTAGGTTCTTCATGACACTTTTTTTTCTTAGGTTCCATATATATGTGTTAGCATACGGTATTTGTTTTTCTCTTTCTGACTTACTTCACTCTGTACGACAGACTCTAGGTCCATCCACCTCACTACAAATAACTCATTTTCGTTTCTTTTTATGGCTGAGTAATATTCCATTGTATATATGTGCCACATCTTCTTTATCCACTCATCTGTCAATGGACACTTAGGTTGCTTCCATGTCCTGGCTATTGTAAACAGAGCTGCAATGAAGATTGTGGTACATGACTCTTTTTGAATTATGGTCTTCTCAGGGTATATGCCCAGTAGTGGGATTGCTGGGTCGTATGGTAGTTCTGTTTTTAGTTTTTTAAGGAACCTCCACACTGTTCTCCATAGTGGCTGTATCAACTTACATTGCCACCAACAGTGCAAGAGGGTTCCCTTTTCTCCACACCCCCTCCAGCATTTATTATTTCTAGATTTTTTTTTTCCCCAGTACGCGGGCCTCTCACTGCTGTGGCCTCTCCCGTTGTGGAGCACAGGCTCTGGACACGCAGGCTCAGCAGCCATGGCTCACGGGCCCAGCCGCTCCGCGGCATGTAGAATCCTCCCTGACCGGGGTACAAACCCATGTCCCCTGCATCGGCAGGCAGACTCTCAACCACTGCGCCACCAGGGAAGCCCAGTTTCTAGATTTTTTGATGATGGCCATTCTGAAGGGTGTAAGATGATATCTCATTGTAGTTTTGATTTGCATTTATCTAATGATTAATGATTTTGAACATTCTTTCATGTGTTTGTTGGCAATCTGTATATCTTCTTTGGAGAAATGTCTATTTAGGTCTTGTGCCCATTTTTGGATTGGGTTGTTTGTTTTCTTGTTACTGAGCTGCATGAGCTGCCTGTAAATTTTGGAGATTAAGCCTTTGTCAGTTGCTTCATTTGCAAATATTTTCTCCCATTCTGAGGGTTGTCTTTTGGTCTTCTTTATGGTTTCCTTTGCTGTGCAAAAGCTTTTAAGTTTCATTAGGTCCCATTTGTTTATTTTTGTTTTTATTTCCATTTCTTTAGGAGGTGGGTCAAAAAGGATCTTGCTGTGATTTCTGTCACAGAGTGTTCTGCCTATGTTTTCCTCTAAGAGTTTGATAGTGTCTGGCCTTACATTTAGGTCTTTAATCCATTTTGAGTTTATTTTTGTGTATGGTGTTAGGGAGTGTTCTAATTTCATACTTTTACATGTACCTGTCCACTTTTCCCAGCACCACTTATTGAAGAGGCTGTCTTTTCTCCACTGTATATTCTTGCCTCCTTTATCAAAGATAAGGTGACATAAGTGTGTGGGATTATCTCTGAGTTTCCTATCCTGTTCCATTGATCTATATTTCTGTTTTTGTGCCAGTACGATACTATCTTGATTACTAAAGCTTTGTAGTATAGTCTGAAGTCAGGGAGACTGATTCCTCCAGCTCCATTTTTCATTCTCAAGATTGCTTTGGCTATTCGGGGTCTTTTGTGTTTCCATATAAATTGTGAAATTTTTTGTTCTAGTTCTGTGAAAAATGCCAGTGGTAGTTTGATAGGGATTGCATTGAATCTGTAGACTGCTTTGGGTAGTAGAGTCATTTTCACAATGGTGATTCTTCCAATCCAAGAACATGGTATATCTCTCCATCTATTTGTATCATCTTTAATTTCTTTCATCAGTGTCATAATTTTCTGCATACAGCTCTTTTGTCTCCTTAGGTAGGTTTATTCCTAGATATTTTATTCTGTTTGTTGCAATGGTAAATGGAAGTGTTTTCTTAATTTCACTTTCAGATTTTTCATCATTAGTGTATAGGAATACAAGAGATTTCTGTGCATGAAATTTGTATCCTGCTACTTTACCAAATTCATTGATTAGCTCTAGTAGTTTTCTGGTAGCATCTTTAGGGTTCTCTATGTATAGTATCATGTCATCTGCAAACAGTGACAGCTTTACTTCTCCTTTTCCGATTTGGATTCCTTTTATTTCTTTTTCTTCTCTGACTGCTGTGGCTAAAACTTCCAAAACTATGTTGAATAGTAGTGGTGAGAGTGGGCAACCTTGTCTTGTTCCTGATCTTAGTGAAAATGGTTTCAGATTTTCACCACTGAGGACGATGTTGCCTGTGGGTTTGTCATATATGGCCTTTATTATGTTGAGGTAAGTTCCCTCTATGCCTACTTTCTGCAGGGTTTTTATCATAAATGGGTGTTTGGCCATTTGTTTTTGTTGGTTTTTTACACTCATCACTACACCGCAATCTGTCTGAAACTCCTGTATCAGTGACCTCTCTACATCATTTAGCACAGTTCTGCACACCAGAGCCTCTACATAATATCCACTGAATTAAATCTTGACAAGAGAAAGCAATGGGCCCCAACTCACATCACAGATCTTAGCAGAAACAAACAGAAAATCCTTCATTTCAGATTTTAAAAAATGAACTGCAGGGCTTCCCTGGTGGCGCAGTGGTTGAGAGTCCGCCTGCCGATGCAGGGGACACGGGTTCGTGTCCCGGTCCGGGAAGATCCTACATGCTGCAGAGCAGCTGGGCCCATGAGCCATAGCCGCTGAGCCTGCACGTCTGGAGCCTGTGCTCCGCAACGGGAGAGGCCACAACAGTGAGAGGCCCGCGTACTGCCAAAAAAAAAAAAAAAAAAAAAGAACTGCATAAGCACTGGGTGGAAAAGCCCAGACCTGTAATATGAACAACATTTTGGCTAATGAGAAGCTTGACATATTGCAAATATATTCTTTAGGTCGTCACTCTTAAAGGCTAGGGTGGATCTAATACACATGAAGCCATCTTCCCATCCAAATACCTATGGAAACGGAGTTTTCCTAACCGGTCTTAAAAGTCTTCACAACAAAACACACCCAACGTCAATCGACATTCAATAGAAACTCTTCGCCGTTCAGCATCGCAAGTATAGATCAAACCGTACCACCTCGTCTTCCCCTTCATTCTGAGATTTGAAATAATGTTACTTTTGCCCAGGTTTCTGCCACTTTTGGCACCATTTTGAAGGTTCTTTATTTGTAAAGTTAAACTTTGTGCTAGTCTCCTTGCATATTTACTTAACCTTCAAGGGATAAAACTGTCTGAAAGGCAAATCTAGATTTTAACACATGGTGTTCTTAGCAAAAGTGAAATTCGCTGCAAAGGTCTGGACATTTGAAGTCTCGCCTCCCTCGTCTCATTTTACTATGTTAATTTTGTAACTCAAGCTTTAAAAAACATCATACAAGAACTCCTCCATCTGACTCGGCACTCTTGGTATAGAACCAGAATAATATCACTTCTTTCTCTTGCTCTTTTAATCTTCCCCAAATGCTGTTCTTAGTGCTTCTACCTTCAGGTAGAAAGATTTTTTAATACAGGCGCCTATCCTCCTTAGTAAAAAAAAAAAAAAAAAAGAGAGAGAATATAGGAGAGTAGAAGGAGCCTCAGGTTGAAATTCAGCCTCATGTCTCATCCACAGTTCTATATCTATATCTGTTCAATATCTATACGGTGTGGGACTTGTTGCCAAGATACTTAACTTTCTCACCCTCAGTTTCCTTATCTGTGAAATAGGTGTAATAATACTGAGTTCTAAGGATGCTTTCAGAATAGAAATAATGGGAATCTCTGAACATGGTATCTGATAAGATATGTATGTATTCAATATATCTAAGTACATACATACATATGTGTATGTATTCTTCCTATCCGCTGTCTTTCCATTACCTTAACCAAGGAGTACTTCTCTGTCTCAGTGCTACCTGGACAACTGTTTACCTCTCGATGTTAATGTCATATTCCCTTTTTCTCCAAGCTGTAACCTGCATTCAGTTTAAGTATCTGAGTCATTAATAGTCATCTCTTTCCCCTGATATTTCTTCTAGGAATTATGGCTATGTCCTACTATTGTGGTTATTTATAGATCATTCTTATTACCTTACCCCTTCTTATAGTTTCCTTATGGCATTCCCTCCCCCAACTACAAGACAAATGTTGGCTTAAAACCTTGAAAATCAAGTTG
The DNA here is from genome assembly GCF_949752795.1 of Hyperoodon ampullatus. Classification (NCBI taxonomy): domain Eukaryota; kingdom Metazoa; phylum Chordata; class Mammalia; order Artiodactyla; family Ziphiidae; genus Hyperoodon; species Hyperoodon ampullatus. Next base: position 88,336,156 of record NC_136923.1, read on the forward strand.
AGGTTCCTTTTCAACATGCATTCTTCCTGTTTCTTCCTGAGATGCATTCTACCCAATCCATGTCTCCATTTTTATATACAAGCCCTAGTCTAGAAAGTCATATCCTGATTTTAGTATCATCTACAAAGGCAGGTGTCCCTTTCGTACTTTTTTTTTCTTTTACCAAAATTACAATATTGATTCTCTTACTACCTTGTCTCTCCAAAGTCCTCAAATGATTTCTGTGGCCCATTAAGGCAATTCATATTATTATAAGGCAAAAACAAGAAGGCCTTTTCAACTACAGAGACTTTTCTATTGAGTGCTTTCTTTATGCCAGGTCATGTTATAAGCACTTTACATATAAGAATCATCGGGGACCTCCCTGCTGGCGCAGTGGTTAAGAATCCACCTGCCAATGCAGGGGACACGGTTCGAGCCCTGGTCCGGGAAGATCCCACATGCCGTGGAGCAACTAAGCCCGTGCACCACAACTACTGAGCCTGCGCCCTAGAGTCCACGAGCCACAACTATTGAAACCCACGCACCTAGAGCCCGTGCTCCGCAATGAGAAGCCACCGCAATGAGGAGCCTGTGCACCGCAACAAAGAGTAGCTCCTGCTCGCTGCAACTAGAGAAAGGCCGTGCGCAGCAACGAAGACCCAATGCAGCCAAAAAATAAATAAATAAATAAATATTTTTTAAATGCATCAAATCTCACAACTCCATGCAGTGCGTTACATTATCATCCCCATGTAATAAATCAGGAAACTGAGATACAGAAATGAAGTAAAAATGACTAGAGGACACCCAAATAAGAAGTGACAGAGCAGGCACTAAGACCCAGGTACTCCAGTCTCCAGCACCACTGCGTCATAGGTGACCCCGAAGTCACCTGTGAGCTTGAAGCTCGTTAAGTCAACACCTGCAGAATGCTGGGGTGACAGGATCTAAACTCAGCCCTCAGGTCCACACCAATGAAGAGCGCTAAGGAAGCAGGGTTCCTGGTGAGGAGTGAGCCAGGAGTCAGTGTTTCTTTGAAAACACCTGAGCTGCTCCTCTACAGCCCACCCTCCACTCTGTGTGCTCCAGCCCTTCTTGGGGATGCATGAAAGGATTATGGGGTTTATATCCCTCCCACTCCACTTGCTCAAGTTCATGAGTGAGCCTGGAAGCATTATGAAAATCCTTCTTTCTCCAGAAAGCTTGCACTTTCCTCGAGTCTGGCAGAGAATCTCCTGTCTCATCCTTCTTGCTTCTGATATAGTACACATACCGATTTTCACAGTTCAGGCTCCAGGATGCAGACCTACTTCTTGACTTATGTTGGAGTTACGTGTATCTTCACTTTATGCCACGTGTACAGTTAAGTACTGTACACTTTTCTGTAAGTTATACCTTAATCACAATTTTTAACTCATACCCATTTTTAAGCCCCCAAACCACAAAAATTTATATTTAAATATTTTAATACTTCATCTTCAACTTAAACCATCTGATAATGGTATTATAGTAATTGAGCGGCAGATCTTCGAAATATTTTGATATTTAGAAATATTAACTGAGCCAGTACATAAACAGAAGCTAAGATCTTCAAAGTTCCTTAAATGGCTTTTCTGTCTCTCCCAATTCACATACCCCAAGATCCAACGTTCCCTGCTACTTGTCACTGGCTGAACATACAATATTTTCTCACACCTGGAATGCCCTTCATCTAATTCATTCAACAAATATTTAGTTAAGAAACAAAGCTGAACAAAGAGGCAGTCTCTGCCTAGTGGGAAAAATGATATCATTTAAATAATCATGCAAATAATGTCAAAGCACGGCTGTGATAACTGCTCTATAGAAAAGGTACTTGAATGAGTAAGCTCTTCTCATAGAAAGCATTTGACTTAGAGAAGTCAGACTGGCCTAAGGGATTAACATGGGATCTGGAATCTAAAGGGTTGAACCAAGGAAGAGAAATGGGAGCAGCTTCCCTGGCAGAGGAAAACGAAATGTGCAAAGGCCCTGGGGTTAAGAGGAGGCTGGTGAATAGGAGAAGCCAAAAGAAGGCAACATCCTTCTCCGCTTTCAAAGTTCCTCCTTTTCCATCACATGCTGCTCAAATATCACTTCCTCTGTGAAGCTGTTCCCTCCTCTCCATTTGCACTGTAAATGGATATACCCCTCATACCATTATAGCATTCCTTTTATCCTTCTGTTAGCACTTAGCTCACTGTATTGCAATTATCTGTTTATACATCTGCCTCCCTCAATAGAATTCATGGAGGACAAGAGCAAGAAAGCATTATTTTTGTGTCTCTGCATACGTGGATAAGCATATTTTAAATGCTCAGTAAGTGTCTTAAGAATGAAATAGGACAACAGAACCATGCTATGCACACTGACAAAAACATTTTACCTTGAAACTGTTTTACCTTCTTTGTGAGTTGGTCTAAATTTTTAGCAAAGACTCAGATGTAAAGTCGCAACTTTTAAAAAGGTCTTCCCCCCCAACCTTAATGAATCATAAAGTGTTATTTACTTAAGCATCAGAAACAGCTGCCCAGACTTTGTTAGCACAAAGTAATTCATTTTATAAATATCACACAATTATCTAATTTCTAAAAGTCTCTGCATGCTTTGAAAGGTGTTATTTTGGAAACAAGTTCTGGCCCATCCTAGGGAAATTCCAGAACCAGCACTGTCATTGCTAAGTATATCTACAAAACCTCGGAAAGACCAGAGAGGGAGCATAAATCCCCCAGCTCCTCCGTGGACATTCAGAGTGCTGCCAGCCCAGCGTGGGAGGGGTCTCCACACCCCGCAGTCAAGGGTGCAGTCACCTGGCCTGCCTGCACTTAGAGGTAACAATTCCAGAGCATGGCTAAACCAACACTCAGCTTCCCCCTGTCAGAAAAGTACCAGCCACCCCACGGCAGCTGCTGCCGGCCCGGCTGCCTCTGTGTGATCGGGCAGCAGAAGCCATGGTAAGGATTAGGGAACAGAGGCAGGCTTGTTTTGCTGGCCTTTTTGCTGAGCCCTCCAAATGGGAATCGCAGCCTCTGAGGTTTTCCTTACATGGTGTCAGCAACCCCACTGCAGACTCTCCTCCCACCTCCAAATCCAATCCCACCCTTTTAGGGAGAGGAAAAACAATGCCATCAAGATTAGGGTATTCCTGCTGCAAGCCAATCCCCGGGCTCTCTGACCACTTGATACGGGGTCGTCAGATAGGGCTCTCCCTCTGAGGTCTATCAGTACCTGACATCTTTCCAGGATCACGGGCACGTTCGCAGCGGTAGGAGTGATGACTGCGAACCGCGCCTCCCAGAGCCCTGTCTGAACACAAGCAGATGTGAGCGTATCGTTCCGTGCACGGAGGCAGGCTCCCCGAGTCCTGAGACGGACCCCTGAGAACTGCACTCCCTCGGCCTCTGCTCACCACTTCCTCCCCGACTGGGCCCGCTCCGAGGGGCAGGATGTGGACTCCCTGGGAAAGCAGTCCTTCGCCAGCCCAGTCACACACTGCCCTTTGATCTCTTCCCACCAGACTGTGTTACTTTGTGGGCTGTTTTTTTTTTCCCCCTTAATCTGGCATCCATGGAAGTTAGTACTTAATTACAGATTTCCTGCATTTATCTCACTTAATTATAATATCTCCTGGGAAGAAGGATTCTATGAAATGCCAGGGAAAGGAGCAGAATCCATCAGGGAGAGCCAGGCTGGCTTCGAAGGAGACTGGAGAGGCACCGCTAACTGGGTGATCTGTTGGGCTCACCGATGACGATGCTGTGTATTGGGGTCTGTTTCACAATAAGGCATGACTTAATCGTCTCGCTCTTAGGACGGGAGCCGTTTGTCTTACACACCCGGGGCCCTTGGACATGTCTCCGCTTTCAGACAAGACCAGGCCGAGGGAAAAACTGAAGTGGGTGAAGTTAGACTGGTGGGTGCGGGAATCCCCAGCAACCCTTGTGTGAGCTTCTGCCCCAGGCCCGTCCTCAGAGGCCTGTACACATGCTTTACACATACTTATCTTCTACAGACAAGACTATCCCCAGGGATGGGTCAGAATAAAGCATCCTCCCCTCCTCGGGGGAACTCTGAATGGCCCTCCGCTCCCCCACTTTCCAAACAGGCATCGTTCCTCACCATATTCTATGGTCCATTGCATGCCTTATTTGGGCATATATCACCTTTTTAGGAAAGTATTTGTTAAGCTATCTGTCACTCCCAATAGAATGTAAGCCCCAAGAGGGTAGGAAACTTATATAGTAAGCGCTCAAAAGATGTGAATGAAGTAAATTAGGAATTTCCAGTAATTTGGCTATAAACATGAAGCCTCGAGTCACAAATTTTCCTTTGGTTCACTTCAAATACCAAGGAGTGTATCTATTAAATAAACCAGTATTTATCCAGCAATTATTCTGTGTTAGGATTACTCATAAAGGCAAATGTGAACTCCTAAAAGCAGCCCTGCTTGATCCTAAAACTTTATTTTCCATTTAATGTAATGTTTTCTGTTGTAGTAAACATTTACTCAGTAGCTATATGTCTCACCCTTAAACCCTTGGAAAATGGAACTGACGTGTCTACGCAACCCCATTCTGAACCCCTGAGGAAATGCCGAAGAGCCGTCTCTGCCGTTTCCTCCCCACCGTCCACTTGCCACACTGACACTCTCAGCACTCAGCTCTGCTCGTTTTATAAAAGGTATTGCATTTAAGCTCACCACCTTGGGTCTAGCTCCCTGGATGAACGGGCAGAACTTAGACTAACCCCAGCTTTCTTCAGTGTGGCCTTCAGCACTCCTGTAGCCCGGATGCATCAGCGCTAGAGCCCCTCCGACGACAAGCACAAGACAAGGACCGTGGCAGACGGTGAGCACCTACGTCTCCAAGTGCTCACACACCACTGATGGCGGATCTGAGCTCTCCTCAGAGCTGAAATGCGAAGAAAGCTCAGCTCTCAGGCTCCACAGGACCAATTACTTAACAGAATAAGAGGCTTTCACCAGTAATTTTGGGTGTCCAGCTTTTAAAGCAGCCAAGATTACACCTAGAAACTAAAAGTCCCCCAAAAGAGTAAAATTGTGGAGTATATAGCTATCAAATTCTGCTATCTCAATAGCATGGAATCAAAGGGTTACACATTAACAAGGCTCACTTCTCATGAGCATCCTGCAAAAAAGGCAAATTAACTATTTTGTGGGAAAAAAAGGTCATTGTGGCTCCACACAACCTTAAAAACTAGAGTTTGAGACTGAATTCTACAAGCATATCCCATAATCCAGGTGTCACCAAACGTTTTCTATTAAGGGCCAGACAGTAAATATTTTTGATTTTATCTTTGTCTCAGCTACTCAATTGTGACCCTGCAGCCTAAAAGCAGCCATAAACAATATGTGAATGGGTAGGCATGGCTTTGTTCCAATAAAACTTTATTTACAAAACCAGCCGATGTAATTGATGGTTGAGTTCATCAACATTACCAGTAATATTAAATCCTGGAAGATCCAAGCTTCTATAACCCTGTCCCAAGCATAGTTCTGTCGGCTAGCACTGAATTTCAGCTAAAAACAACTCAACTGTGCTGAGCTAGTGTCTCATCAAAGAAGTACAGGTGACAATGATCTTGTGTCTGAAGACCATGCTTTAGGACTGTTGAATGTTTCCGGCATACGTGGAAATCCATGTTTTCTCTTTAAAAACAACCTTGAGTTTTAGGAAACTGCATATATACATGAGCTCATCAAACAGCTGGAAGATACAAAAGTGGTATAAACTCAGGAAAGGTACCTAAGTCCACGTGGAAATCAAATCCATGATTTTAATTTGAATATAACTATCTAAGCTCATCTATTTGGTACCACCTTATTCAGTCACTTGCTGGAGCACCAAGCTAGGTCACAGGGATAAAAATACTTAATGACAGAAGTACACATCCAGAAAATATTAGCACTGAGCAAGATCTTACAGGTCATCTGAGAAAACAATTTATACAAAGAAACTGAGGTAGAGAGAAACTGTCACCTGTCCAAGATCACAAAGCTGATTATAGAGGCAGCATGATCAGACGCCAGTGAACTGTGTGCTCTAAGAAGTACGGACGTCGTGAACTATGCTTCAACACTGTATTCCCAGCCTTGACAACAGTTCCCGGCGTAAGAACACACAAAGAATTGATGAGTAAAAGACAAAGGAGCCAGACCTTCACACTTTCGCATCACAAGTGGCGTGCACTAATAAATCCCTTGTTCCAAAAGAACGTTCTATGTCTAACTTTCTTCCTGATGTTGTTGAATTGTGCGTTTGGTCCTTCAGACACCACAGTAAACTGCTGAGCAAGTCCAAGAAGCCTAAGAATGTAGAAGCACCGCTCGAGGTAGCTAACTCCATCTTAAGGAATTACTTATGCACAATGAGAATCTGTCTGGAACATCAACCATGTCTCAATCGTCAACGACTGCTCACAGAGGACTCAGCCTAAGTATTCTAACACTGTCTGCCCAGGGTTTCCCAGGACTTGCCAAATGTAAGCCTGATTGCTTAGAGAGGTTATGGCTTACTTCACATTATCTACACCCACTCATCCATCACCATGTGACTTGGTGGAATACAAAGCAAGCTCTTCAAAGCAAGAGTTCGAAGGCACTCGGACTATTCCTGACTGTTTGCCATATTTTCCCTCCCTGACAACAGACAGGACAGGTGCTGCCCCAGGAGGCTTTGCTGTGGAGAGAGGTGCTCTGACTTGACCACCATCATATCTATGTACCTTGCCCAGCTCCACACGTGAAGGTCAAGTGGAAACAACCTGCATTCCTTCCACAGGTGTTGGCCTTTTAAAAGGAATGCAGACTTCGAGCTCCATTTAAGTTTTCAAAATATTGCTTTTTCTTTGAACTTGGAATGTGTAACTTTATCCACAGACGGTGCAATTTTACATTCACCCAGACTGTATTTCTGTGACATGGCTCTTCAGAAAGAGAGGAGAATGGCAGCCTTAACTAAAAGGACCAAAATATTCAACCGCCACTTCTGCCACTTCTTCCTAAGTCTGCAACAATGACAACTCAGCAGGAGGCCGTTACAGAACCAGAAGTCATTTAGGGTAGGAAAAGGTCTTGCTCCTTCATCACGGTCTTTTGCAGAAAAGCACTATCAAATGCACTTGGCTAATTTACAAAAATTCTGCCAACTTTCCCAACTTTTGCAAAGCCACAAATGATATTATATCAATCACAGAATAATTAAAACATTTAAAATATATGACCTCTGGGAATAAATATTTTAGATAACACTTTCTCAGTTCTTTGTGCTTTATTGATATAACGCACTTCTGGAAATACTGATAATACCAAATGCACACCCAAAAAATGCTGATATACTAAAAAGAAACACCCAGAGGTATTTTTCACTTCACAAACACACAATTTTCCAGGATGACACACATACACAGACACACCTTGATAGAACTGAAATGCCAGATTCAAAATAAATCCAAAACATTTACAAGATAAATTCAGACATCTGAGGGGTGTTTTCCCACAATTAAATTTGCAATGTTATCAACAAAATCGGTTTATTTTAAGATTGCCTGCCCAATATATAAATTTCCCTTTGTGTTTGAAATACTTTTATCAGATAAGATAGCTTTTGTTTAAACTATTTTCAGAATTTGCTTTGGGGGTTTTGAATACACACAGAGAAGTAACTTGAGATTTCCTACCCTGCTTTAAAATGTGTTTCTTCTGTCTGTTTGTATTTAGTAATTTCCTGTCAAATAACCTCACATAATTAACTTTCCTTGCTCCAACCTACTTTTTTTTTTTTTTCCTATTCCTACTTCCTGAGGGCGGTAATAAAATGCTGATTACACTCGGCTGTTATCTGCCTTTTCTCCACCTCCCTCCCCCCACCCCCCCTTTGTCAGAGCCCACTCTCAGGTTTCAGCCTGGCTGGGAGAGACCTGGAACAGAAAGGAAGCAAATCAGACTTCGGAACTTCCTGCTCATTCACATTTATTGGGTAGCCCTATGGCTGGAGCTGGGGCCCATCAAGTAATGGGAGGTATGTTCCCCCCCGCCCCCAAAATTCAGTGAAATCCAGGGACCAAATTCCCCAACCACCCATCCCCACATACACACCAGCAGCTCCTGAGTTGCAGGGGAATGTCTCCTTCTCTCACTCCTGACCAAAGGCTAAGATGGTTGGGAAGAGCAGTCATCTTTAGTGTCTTAGGACAGGAAGAACGCCCACCAACATTTACAGAAATAGAAATTTTTTTATATACCCGGCTTTTTTCATATAGCTGAGCAGATCAGCACATGTTACTTCTTGGTAGTTACTTTCTCCTTTCATATGAATTAACACTTCATAGAATTTATACAATTTGTTAGCTTTATTACCTGGACATTCCAAACACACGCTTCCAAAGATGTCACATGAAAGGAAAAACCAAAAAATGTTGTGAATCCATCGGATTTTAGTGTCGGTACTTCCACAACACAATGACCGATGGCCTTCACGTACATCAGAGCTTCTTACCTTAGTACTATTGACATATTGAACCAGAGAATTCTTTTTTATGGGAGGCCATCCTATACATCGTAGGGTTAGTTGTATTTTTACCCTAGCGCTACTGAGATATCAGACCGAGTAGTTCTTTGTTGTGGGGACCTATCTTGCTCCTTGTCCTGTAGGATGTTTAGCAGCATCCACGTCTCTAGACACTAGATTCAAGTAGTATCTTCAACCCCCTGCTGTTCATGACAGTCAAGCGTCTCCAGAGACGGGCAAATGCCCTGGGGACAAAAATCACCCTCCGTTGAAAAACAATGATATATATTAAACTCAGAATAGTAAAGCTGCTTCTCTTCATTTCTTATGGACAAAAACCACAGTTGGTTAAAACTCTAGCTTCATCATAGAAAGGATTCAACCTTAAAATTTCAAAGGGTCTCCATTTTGACCACAAAACATTTGAAGAAGTAAATGATGGTGACTTCACATCATGATGGTGCCTGAAGTTCACACGTGACACATACTATTGTTCCAAACTCATTGCAAAGTTAGAAGAGATTTTGTCCCAAGTGACAAAAGCATAAACATCTTCATGGACCAGAATCAGACCAAAAATGCCAACTAGCAAAAGGGTAAAACCACAGGATGCTAGAGTTCAGAGCTATCTAAGCCAATAGTGGATGAATCTGATGCCTGATACATCATTAAGCATAGACCATAATCAAGCAGTTTCACTCAAAGGTTTACGCCCTGGAGAAACTCTGGAATATGTGCATCAGTTGACATGCACAAGAGCGTTCCTAACAGCGCTACTATTGCTAGCAAAAAATACAGAAGTTCACTAATGGGAGAATATATATATGCAGAATATAATATTCATAGCTACAGCAGAAAACCTGCTGCTACAGTTAACACTGATCCTTTTTTTTTTTTTTAATTTCTTTTGGCTGCACTGGGCCTTCATTGCTGTGTGCGGGCTTTCTCTAGTTGTGGTGAGCGGGGGCTACTCTTTGTTGCGACGCACGGGCTTCTCATTGCGGTGGCTTGTTGCGGAGCATGGGTTCTAGGCACGTGGCCTTCAGCAGTTGTGGCACTTGGGCTCAGTAGTTGTGGTGCACAGGCTTAGGTGCTCCACAGCATGTGGGATCTTCCAGGGCTCGAACCCGTGTCCCCTGCATTAGCAGGCGGATTCTTAACCACTGCACCACCAGGGAAGTCCCTATTTAACCTATTTTTAAAAACTATTTAAACCTTTTTTTGAAAACCCAAAGTGTATGTTTTTTTTCAAAGTGTTTAAGGCAAAAAAAAAAAAAAAAAAAAGACTAAATTCAGACCAGTGGTTTCCTTTGGGGAGGAAGTAAAGGATTATACACAGGTAAACTGAACTGCATTAGAACACCTGTGGTGAATTACTGTGTATTCATTTAATATTATGCTTCATAACACACACATATATGTTTGTGTGTGTATTCTTTGTATCAAATAAGTTTTTTAAATTTCTCCTTCAGGAAAAGGGAAAAAAAGATCTCAGAAAAATGATGGCAAAACAAAAATCAAAAGCAAATATTAAAGAAAGTATTGTACTTCAGTAAAATAAAAAGTGAAGCCAATGAATTTTTTAAAAAGCATGGGAATATAAAGAACAAGAAATTGGCAAAATATCAGTAATTTTGATTAATTAATAAATCAATAGTCTTTTAAGTTAAATTGGGTAAAGTTAAAAATCTAGGCAACAGAAACAAGCTGAGGGGAGTTGTTTAATGAATACTTAAGGCATTTAAAAAATATTATATGTAAGTAAACTATATCAGGAATGATAAAAGGCATATAAAGACAGAGCAGAGATTAAAATCAGAGGACCTAAAAAACCATTTGTGCCAATAGAACTTTAAATTACATAGCTCTATAGTTTATCAAAGTATCACAGCTAATAACTGAGCAATTAGTACACTACCAGTTTGGAAATCCTAAAGAAATAATCCATCAGGGTAATGATTATCAATGGCTGCTGAGACCATAAAAAGAGAAGTAGACATCTTGAGCCTTCTGATGGAAGAACACAACATTACCAATAATTCTTACTCCACCAAAAAACCCTAAATCCAAACAAACCTCTATATTTATACAGAGACTTCTACAGAGAACCAAAAGTCCAAGAGTAATTAAGAAATTTTTGAAAAAAAACTGGAGGGATGTACTCTACAAGGGAACAATACCCTAGAAATTCACAGTTGTTGGCACAAGCTAATACAATGCAGGGACTGACAATTAGACCATGAGACAGAATCATGATTACCCAGTACAGACTCATGAACGTATGAAAATAAAGGACAAAACGCACTCCCTAGGCAGCCTGAAATCTAGAGTCTGGGAACCCTACGCAACATGCACGCACACAAGCATTACAGAATATAGAAGCCGGGGGAGAATTCTCTGTGGAAATGTTCAGCGGGGACAATGAATTCTGTGAGCAACGAGAAAGGCAGTGAGTACCTCCGTCTCACAGATACAGCATGAGGCTGGCCCTTCTGAATGGATGGATGGACTGCAGCAGGGAGTTCTAGTGATGAGGGACACATGAGTGACCACACAGAGAGGATTCAACTGTCTGGACAGCAGCAAGGAGAGTGCATTGATAAATAGTAAAAACAAAGGTGAGACGGTAGAAAATGAAACCAGATTTGAATTCCAGTCAATTCAGACATTTCCATCCCTACCACTGTGCTGGGCACTGAGCAGAAACAGATTCAGGACCCAAGGTTCCAATTCAAGACTCATGACTGATGAGTGGGCTACCTCAATCCACATACATCATCACCAGCATTTTTATTACGCGGCACTATTGTGAAGCAGCAAGGGCCCTGAACTTGAAATAAAAACCGCGGGTCCAAGCCCTGGTCAGAACAGCACGGTGGTGTAGCCCGAGCCTGGTTTACATCTGCCTCTGCACTTAACAGGATTTTGAACACGTTACTTAGCGTCTTCATGGCTCAACATCCCATGGGTAAGACAGGGATAATACTGCATTCCCTAATAGGACTATTGTCAAGATTCAAAAATTTAACATGTTTAAAGCATTAGGAAAGTTCTCAGGAAACGGTATGCACTCAATAAACCTTAGCTGTTATAATTACCAGCTTTCTAGTTGGATGCCATTGGGCCCAAGTCCTTAAAATATAAGCTTCTGCTTTCTTCTTTATAAGAACATAATGTTCCTGTCCTCATAGCATTGCTGTATGGCTGTAGAAGCAAATAAAAGGAAAAAAGCCTTCGTAAATTGCCCGTATTATACCAATAGTAGGTATAGAACTAAGTTTCAGTGCATTTCAAAGCATCAAGAGCTCTTTTTTTTTCTTGTACAGACTGATATTTGTTAACTACCTGGGTTGCTAAGAACTTCACACAGCAATTTTGTTTCAGAAAATTAGCCACTCTCAGCTCATAATAACTAATTAAATGAATCTTCTCCAGAAATCTAGCACATTTATCAGCTGGGTACAGCGGAGGGATGTCCAACCATTAGAGATGTCTAAACAATTTAGTTAACCTTTAGCAAAAACATGCATGCACACTGGCGACTAGTGCAGTGTTAAAAAAGACACATTAACATCTTTTAAGTACTATGTGCAATGTTTATCCTTTCTTTTTATTGTTCCTAATTATTTTTTACATGTAGCAAACTCAGGGCAGTTTTTTGATGAAGCTTTCTTTTCTGCAAGTTCATCTCAGGATATGAGAAGAAATGAAGCACTAATGTTTGCTTGTGAAAGAGGCTAGCTGAAGGTTTCCAAAAGCAAAATAAGAGAATACAAATATATCCATGGAAAATAGACAATTTTAAAGCCAGTTTCCTAAAATCACACCCCCCCACCTCTTAGCACTCCTAATCTACTCTCAAAGCTGCCTTCAGATTACTTAAGAAGAGGTTAGTAACTTTGTGGATTAGCCAAATCTTCTGCTCTTTTCCTCACCAGCTCCTCACAACTATCCCCCACCTTTTTCACTTTTGAGAATTCTACTGATTGTAAACTGCCTTTACCAAACAATGACAGAGGTAATGGGAAGGCAAAAATCATATTAAATTAGTCCATCTTTCTTTCAGGCAGCTCTGATGAAAAGTTTAGGAGGAAGTAGAAATAACTAACAGCTAAAACTGAGGGCTTGAAATTATTTGAGTCAATACATGCATGATAAATAATGAAAAGTAAATCACAGCATATGAGCTTTTTAGAAATGCTAAAGTCTACCATGTGAGTCACTTTTAGGTCTACAGAGACATACCAGAATGTCTAATTCATAAGGAACCAGGTGAAAACGGTAACGCTGCATATTTTTGGTTTGAGATGTATGTACTGGTCTTCCAACTAAAATCTTACAATGAAAGACAACAAAGATAATCTGTGTTTGGAGCCCAGGCAGAGGGGAGGAGAAGCAATGGAGATCATCAGCCAAAGGAGAGGGCAGTCATATGTAGCATCTCACACTCCATCATAAGAAGAGAAGGAGCCCACATATGCAGAAGCTAATTTATGTTGAAGGTGACCCTTCAGTGCATTTGGGAAAGGATGGTATTTTCAAAAAAACAGCTGGTTCAAATTTGAGATCCATCAGGGGGGAAAAAAGTGGTCCTTTATTTCACAGCATACATAAAAGTCAATTCCAGGTGGATTACAGATCTACCTGTGAAAAACAATCATGCTCACAGAATACACATAGGAAAGGATTCTCCAAGATTTGGAGACAAAAAAAAATCTTACATAGAACACAAATGGCATTAATCAGAGGAAACGACGGATGAATTTGAGTAAATTAATATTAATCTCTCCTGTTCATCAAAAGGCCATTATGAGAGCAAAAAGGCAAACCACAGAGTGGGCAAAAATGTTTGGAACACACATAACTATCAAAGGGTTCATTTCCAAAGTATACAAAGAACTCTTAGAAGTCAAAAAAAATTCAAATAAAAATGGGCAATAAATTTGAATAAGTTCTTGAAAAAAGAGGATATGCAAATGTCCACTAAACATAATAAAAGATTATCAACTTCTTAGCCATTACAGGGAAATGCAAATTAAAACCATGAAGACATACTACTAAACCCACCAGAATGGCTAAAATGAAAAGGTGTGACAATGCCAAGTGCTGACAAGGATGCAGAACAATGAGAAACTTCATATTCTTTTAGTGGTAGTGTAAGAAGGTACAAGTAGCTTCCAAATCTGTTTGGCAATGCCTATTAAAATTGAATACATGAAAACTTCATAACCCAGCAATTTTGTTTCTAGGGTATGTGTGTCTGTGTGGATATGCATATACCTAACAAAACTGTACACACATATGTATCAAAAGATCTGTACAAAAATGTCCATAGCATCATCATTCACAATACCAAAAGCTGGAAACAACGTATGCCCATCTACAGTAAAGTGGATAGTCTGTATCATAGAATGGAATTTATATGGTGACTAAAATAAATGTGGTAACATCACTGACTCTCTCAAACATGTTGAGCGGGAAGAAAGCCAAACTCCAAGCAAGACAATGCTTTTCCATTTATACAGAGCTCAAAATCTGGCAAAACTAGTCGAAGGGACTGCAAAAGGATGGTTTCCAAGGTGCTGGCAATGATTCAGGTGCTGCCTGTGTGAGAGAATCTAAATATTCAGTGAGCTAGACATACAATTTGTGTACTTTTCTGCATGCAGGTTACACTTTAAAGAAAAAACATATAAAAAAGAAAAACAAATGCTTCATTTATTTGACCCCAGTTCTCCTTCTAGAATATTATCTTAAGGAAGCGATGACAAATATGAAACATTTTAGGTATAATACATAATGCATTTATAAATGGCAAAAAAGGAATATCCAAAAATAAGGAAATGTAAATTTCAGCATATCTAATAGGTGAAACATTACACAACAATAAAAAGTACACTCACAAAGATCCAATAACCTATGCAAACTAAAAACTATGAAAGAATGAAAAGCAGCCAGATCAAAATGTGCCAAAATCTCTACAGTATTTAAGTAGCCAGGCTTTACGTGACTTTTGCTTTAAATTTTTTAAAATTATTTGTTAGACAAAAAAAAGTGGGGTTTTTTGGTCATTTTTTAAAACAGAATGTTTTGATCTTTTTTCACTACAGCTGGAAAGGCAAATGAGAAATTCACCCTCATTTCACTAGATAGGAAATGCACAAAAACAATTCCCTGGACAGCAGATGTGTGGTGTAACTTTTATATGCACTGGGAAATTTTTTAAAAATCACGATTCTGTTTATTGCAGTGTTCTGGAACCAAACCTACAGTATCTCTGAGGCCTGCTTGTATAATGATGACCTAGCCTAGGAATCCTATGGAATACAGTCTCAAGTTTCTCAGGCTCCTGCCCCAGGAACTAAAGAGAAGGCCCCTCATTCTTTAGTTGGTGGCTCTGAAATCAACCAGAGGTAATGAAGATCAATCTTTCATTTGAGGACATGCTTGGTGTTTTGGTCACAATTATATGGAAACATCACTAAATAAGCACAAGGCTCTGTGCTATGCTTTGTATGGTTAATGAAGAATATAAAACCTATTCCTACTCTCAAGCAGATTAGAATCTTGTTTAACAGACACATTATACAATAAAAATAAATAAAAAGATATCCGTGAACTAAATACTTTTATTTATTAGTGGCATCCCTATTTTTCTAAACTGTATCCCTATCACAGGGGCTTAAAACCAGTTACATTTCTCAAACTTCTTTCCACCAAGATTCTAGGTTTAGGTTCTTTAAAGGAGAGGCACTTGTATGAAATTGAGATGGAAGAATCCATTTGTTTTTGACTCTGACAGCAGTAGTAGAAACAGATTCGTGGAAATTCTTCCAACACAGTCTCCTGCAGTGGGAGCAGCATGGAGCCATGGTCGCCTTAGTGACTGGGTGGACAGGGTCCGGGCAGGTGAGCACACACTCTGGCAGAAGCAGAGAATTTCCTGTAGTCCTTGACCTGGGTTTGTTTCTCCAGTCCTTTTTAACAACTGTAACCCAATTCCCTGTATTAAGTCCTTCTATGCATGAAATACATAAACAGGTTCAGTTTCCTTGACTGACCCATGACTAAGAGTTACCAAGCAGCAGAACATCCTCTTCTGATCCCTTTCGGAAATAGGTTAAATATTACTATACAGAACAGTTTTCTAACTCTACCACCAACTCCTTCTAGCGCTTTTTTTCCCAATCATTATCATGCATTTCCTCTGTTAATTATCAAGACTATGGAACACGGTCAAGTAGGAAAATTAAAGTTTTCATCTCAAACATTTCACAAAGATTCATACTCTTGGATTACTGATGTTTATCACGTAGAATAGGAATGACATACTAAGTACACCATGACACTCTGAGTCGAGGACAATTACATAAACATTGAAGGATTCATGTGATTTTAAATTAAGCTTATCAAAGTCATCATTTTGTCTGAGTAGGTGAGTGTATATGCATGCATACTCAAATATAGTATGTCTTCTAAAATTCTGTCTCCTTACTTAGATTCCCATGTTCTTATATACATGAAAATCTAACTGTATTTCATAATTCAGATTACCAAAAGCCATGTAATGTAGGACTCATGAAAAGTATAGAAATCAATATATTCCTCACAACTTACATGCATGACTGCTTTAGTGTGACAGAGAAAAAAAGCCATTCACCTACGTTATTCAAAAATCAATACCAATTAGGTCAGATTTCCAGTTCTAGGTAAGAAGGTGGTGTAAGCATACTTCACCCACCTCGACTACTGAATAAAACTATAAAACCTGGGCAGATGACACAGAGCAGCTATTTGAAATATGAAAAGTAAATAGCAGCAGGTGAACTTCTGAAGTCTGCTGGAATCTGAAGTAAAATCAGAGTGGCAGTGGATTTACCATTTATTTTCCAGCTGTATCTTGCCTGAATATAGCTGGAAACATAGAAATGAGCATTGTGGTGGGGATGGATAAAGCTCCGGGATCCTCTAGGAGCCCTCTCACTCATGAATCAAAAAAGGGGACTCCTAACACTCACAGGAGTGTGGAAATTCCCCAATTTTGTTCTTTGTTTCTTCCCTTGTCAGTTTTCTCCTGACCCTGCTCCCAGGCAATGCTGAGGCAGTTATCAGGAATAGAGGTCAGAAGAGTGAAAACTCTGAGGGAGGGGAATCTTTCAATCCATTCCTGGAGGTGTCATCACAAGAGGCTGAGGCCAACCCCTGCTGCTTCTTTCACTCTCTCTCCTCCTGCTTTTTGGGCCCCAAAAAAGTCCAAATAGGGAAGCACATAGCAGAGCTGAGAGGACTAAATTGGTCAACTCTAAGGAACTGAAATATACCAGGGAGAGTGCAGAGAAGATATTGAAGAAAGTGACCCTGTAACATCATTTATTAATTCCAGGGATCATCACCAAGTCCAGAATCTGTGGATCAGATTGTAATTAGCAAAACAAAGATTCTGAGAACTGAACAAATGGACCACTACACAGATCACACACTGGCCAATGGGTTATACACACCCAGAACAGAACCAAAGAGTATGACAATGACTTTGAAAAGTAGGTGGATATTGGAACAATAGTTCCCTGAGGTAGGTTGGAACTTGCAGCCAGAATCTAACCAGGTCAATTAACTGGTTAAAAAAAAAATTCTTCGTAAGATTTAAATACAATCCAGAGTCTCATAATGTAATGTTCAAAATATCCAGGACAGATTCCAAAATTACTCAACATACCAAGAACCATGAGAATTTCAACTTGCACAGGAAAAGACAGTCAACAGATGCCAACGCCGACATGATGCAGATGGAAAAATTATGTGACAAAGACTTTAAGGCAGCTACTATATAAAATAATGTTTGAATGACCAATCATGAACATTCTTGAAAGAAACATTAAAAGTCTCAGCAAAGAAATAGAAAATATAAAGAACAAATGGGAATCCTAAAACTGGAAATGACAATAACCGAAATTTAAAATTCACTGAATATAGTGTATATATGTCATTCAGTGAATTTTTAATCTTGGTTATCATCTCTTTGTTGTACAGCAGAAACTAATAACATCGTAAAGCAATTATACTCCAAAAAAATTAATTAAAAAAATTCACTGAATGGGCTCAAGAGCAGAGTGGAGATGGCAAGTGAATGTCAGCAGACTTGAAGATAAGTCAATAGAAATTATCTAGTCTGAACAGAGAAAAAAGGTGGAGAAATAAATGAACAGAGCTTTAGCGATGTGTGATTGAATAACAGAAGGCCTAACATTCATGTCAAAGTCCCTGAAAGATATAGGAAAAAATGTGTGCTAAAAACATTTGAAGAAACAAGAGTGGAAAATTACTCAACTCTGGAAAAAGACCAACGTACAGATTCAAGTATCTGAGCAAACCCCAAACAGCATGAATTTGGGGGGAGGGGTTACCCTAAGACAAACAGCTAGAAACTAAAGACATTCTATTTGGGTGATGAAAAACTTCTGGAGTAAGAGTGGTGATGGCTGCACAACACTGTGAATGATTAATGCCACTAAACTGTATACTCTAAAATTGCTAAAATGGCAAGTTTTATGTGTATTTTACCACAATTAAAAGAAAAAAAGACAAAGAAATAATCTTCAAAGTAGCTAGAGTAAAATGATATGCTACATGATTACAATGATTAGAATGATTCTGGGTATCTCATACAAAACATCAAGGTTAAAAAGAAATAACACAAAAATTTTAAAGAACTGTAATCTCAGATTAAAAACATCAATAATAAAAGTGAAATCAAGACATTCTCAGATGAAGGGAAATGTTAAGAATTCACAGCAGACCTACTTTGAAAGAATTAAAGAAGAACTTCAGAAAGAAGGAAAATGATACTAGAAGGAAACATGAATAAGAGGAACAGGGCCTCCCTGGTGGCGCAGTGGTTGAGAGTCCGCCTGCCGATGCAGGGGATACGGGTTCATGCCCCGGTCTGGGAGGATCCCATATGCCGCGGAGCGGCTGGGCCCGTGAGCCATGGCCGCTGAGTCTGCGCGTCCGGAGCCTGTGCTCCGCAACGGGAGAGGCCACAGCAGTGAGAGGCCCGCGTACCGCAAAAAAAAAAAAAAAAAAAGAGGAACAAAGGAAGAACAACAGAAATGGTAAATAACTGGACCAATATAGACTATTCTCCTCTTGTGTTCTTTAAAATGTGTTTCATGGTTGAAAGCAAAAAGTACCTGATGACCTTTTCAATGCATGTAGATGTAACACGTAAGACACCAGTGACATCAAGGAAGAAGTGTAAATGCATCTATAAGGGTTCTAAATGCCAAAAGAAGTGATAGGTAGCAATCATATGTTTAAAAAGTTAAATATGTATTTTGTCATCCATGGAACAACCACTAAAAAAGCTATATAAAGAGATATTGTCAAAAGCACAATTAACATGGAATATTAAAAATGTTCCAATAACTCAAAGCATGACAAGAAAAGTAAAAGAACAAAAAAATAATGGAATGGTAGACCTAAACCCAAATATATCAGTAATTATATTAAATGTACATGGTCTAAAAACAATTAGAAGTCAGAAAATGTCATATTAGATTTCAAAAATGACAACTATATGCTATCTATGAGAAATTCACTTCAGAAATATTTATATTGGTAAGTCAAAAGTAAAAGAATGAATATATACTGTAAACCATAATTAAAATAAAGCTGGAAAGACAAGCAATTCATTTACATAATAGGCAAAAGTCATGAAGAGACACCTCACTGAAGAGGATATGAAGACAGCAAATAAGTACATGCAAAGATCTTCTATAACAGCAGCCATCAGGGAAATCCAAATTAAAACCACAATGAGCTTATCACTACACATCTATCAGAATGGTAAAAATAAAATATAGTGGAAACATCAAATTCTGGAAAGAACTTAGAGAAACTGGGTCATTCATACCATTGCTGGTGGGAATACAAAATGATACAGCCATTCCGGAAAACCACTAAACAATGTTTAGTTTCTTATAAAATTAGACACTGGAATACTACTCAGCAATAAAACTGAACTTCTGATACATACAAGTTGGAATTATGCTGAGTGAAACACAGCCAATTTCTAAAGGTTGTATATGCTGTATGATTCCATTTATGTAACATTCTTGAAGTGACAAAATTATATAAATGGAGAACAGTCTACTGGTTGCAAAGGGTTGGTTATTGGGGGAAGGACGATGGGAGGTGAGTCTGAAAAAGTCTATAAAAGGGCAACACAAGGAGTCCTTGTGGTAATGAAACTGCTCTGTATCTTGACGGTGGTTGTAAATACAAAAACCTGCACACGATAAAATTGCGTTTAACTAATATACACAATTACATGTAAAATTCCATAAGTCTGAATAAGATAATGGACATGTGTAAAAGTCAATTTCCCATTTGTGATACTGTATTACACTCTGTAAGATATTACCATCAGGGGACATTAGGTAAAGAGTTCACTCCTGGGCCTCCCTGGTGGCGCAGTGGTTGAGAGTCCGCCTGCCGATGCAGGGGATACGGGTTCGTGCCCCGGTCTGGGAGGATCCCATATGCCGCGGAGCGGCTGGGCCCGTGAGCCATGGCTGCTGAGCCTGCGCATCCGGAGCCTGTGCTCCGCAACGGGAGAGGCCACAACAGTGAGAGGCCCGCATACCACAAAAAAAAAAAAAAAAAAAGAGTTCACTCCTGCAACTGCATGTGAACGTACAATGCTCAATATAAAGTTTTTTTTGTTTTTTTTTTTTAAGTAAAAAACAAAACTGGAGTGAATGGCTATATTAATAGGCAAAGTAAACTTCAGAGCAAAGAGAATTACAAGGGATAAAGAGGGGATACTGCATAATGATAAAAGACCTTAAGACCTAATAATCATATGTATATGCACCCAACAAGAGTCCAAAATACACAAAGCAAAACTAACCAAAAAAAGTAAATCCACAGTTATAGTTGGACACTTCAACACACCCCTCTCATTAATAGTTAAAACTAGTTGACAGAAAATCAGCAAGGACAGCAAAGAACTGAGTAACGTAGCAATTGGATCCAGTTGACATATATAGAATACCCCATGCAACACCAGCAAAATACATTCTTCTCAAGAGTAAATGAAACATTAAACAAGATAAACCTTAACTTGGGCCTTTAAAAAAACTTGACTTATGTTAAAAGATTGCAGTCATACAGTGCATATTCTCAGATCATAATGCAATTAAAGTAGAAATTGTTAACAAGAAAATTTCCAAATATTTGAAATGAAAACTCAATATGTAAACTCTTAAGCTAGTTTCATTTATATGTGTTATTACAAAACTTGAAAATTTTTAGATTATATCTAATTAAGTCTATTGTGCATTAAAAAAAAATCAGAAGAGAGTTAAGTGTCTGGAATTAGTCATTTGTAAATCACAAGTCAGACATAGTCTATGCCCACTGTAATACTGTCAATATTGGTATGGAACATGAAGGAACCATTTGAGCCATACTCTAGAACTGCAAGGTCACACCAAAGAAGAGACTACTCCTTCATTAGCTGGTTATAAGTCACTAAAAAAAAGCTGTATATTGTCAATATGGTCCCTTTCACCTTAGTTTTCTGCTAATCGTGTTGCAATTTGTTCTTAACAGCAATATTCATTTAAGGAGTCAGTGCTCCATAACTACCTCAAGACTGAGATTCTATATTCTTGATCTGATCCAGTTTATCTAGCCTCCTCCTACCCTTAGGTAAGTTTAGACATGCAATGATTGAAAAAACCTCAGTTCCTGAAATGTGAATGACTCAGACACTTGAGACATTTAGGAGACTTTCTCACCTAGAGGAAATAAAGTTTGACTTAATGAAAACATAGGTCAGGGTTGAGATACTCTGTCACATGTGTCAAGTGAAGGAGGAGTTGGTTATGGCATATTTTAATATTTTAAGTGTGTATTATGTCAGTGTTGCTGAATTTTCTAATTTCAAATCACACTCTCATCTCCAACAGTAGCAATGTAGTTATTTTAAAGGCAAAAGGAAAATACGCCAGAAAGTAATAGCTTGAGTACAATTAAACATAAAATATGCATTTTTATTATGACCCACATTAAAAAAAATGAAGTAACACTCATAGCCTCCATCCACATCTTAACATTCATTCAATATATTTATTGACTATCTATTGGGTGCCATACATGAGGTAGTCACTGCTCTCAAGAAATACCCAGTTCAGTGGGCAGACATAAACAATTACAATTTAATATGATATTTGCTATAACAAAGGGGCCACAGATAAAGGGATATTGACAGGCTTCACAGAGAAGACCTTTGGCTGGGCTTTTGAGTAGGTAGGACAGTCTTCAAGAGGAAGTGAAAAGAGGAGATGAACCAAGAGAAGGATGAGTCCATGCACAGACAGAACATGAAAGAGCATTATTGCTCAGTAACACTAGAACTCAGGGCACTTTAAACACAGGATGAGGTGGGCTAGGATGGGAAGAAGACTTAGACCATTTGGGGAAGGGTCTTACACACCCCGGAGGATTAAGGGAAAAGAAGTGATCACAAGTTTCCTCAAAACATGAACTCCGGAGACAGGTAGCATCTACTATTGCTGTCCAGCAAGAAATGATAAAAGACTGAACTAAAACAGTCGTCATGGAAATAGAGAGGGGAGGACAGAGTCCAAGGACGTTCAGCAGATAAAACAGAAAAGACTTAGTGACCGGATTGACTATGATGAAGGAGTCCCACCCAGCTTCTAACACAGACACATCCTAAACACAGAATACGAGAAAAAAAAGAAATGGGTAGAAGAGGATAATGAATTATTCTTGAACATGTTTGTGTTCAATGTGATGTACCCCCTAGATAACTAGATGGAGACTTGCTGCAGTTCTGTGCAAACAGGAATGTGGGTTTCAGGAGCCCAGAGGCTGGAAGCAAAGGTTTAGGAGTCAGTGATTGATGAGCTGAAGTCTCTGGGGATAGATGAAATCAAACATGGAAAATATATTCTTATCATCATAAATGCTTCCTTGGCAAAGGAGCACTGATTGAAAACTGATTTAAAGTTTTATGACACATCAAGTTTCCTTTGCTTCAGAAAGTCTGTAAACCACTCTTCGAAAATGATCATCATCAAAGCCAATCATGAGGCAGTGTTCTACCATCAACACTGAACTCCACTTCTGCAAGGGAATTAGAAACAGGTCTGCCTCCTGCCCACTCCAGCCCGGGCAGGGTTCCAACAGCTGATGAAACAGAACCTACAGTCCAGCAGGTACTCTTCTACCAACATTTTAATCAAAACCCCGAAGCTAGACTATTTCCACCCCTCACTCATAGGGGACACTTCTTTCCTCTACTCCCCACCCACAACCTTGTCCTCTTCCTCTGCTTTTCTTTTTTCTGAATTTATCTGTAGGCCACAAACAGGCTATTAACTCCTTTTGGAGCAGGTGGTTTAAGGACAAAATACAGTATATTGTATCAGAAATAAACATGGTAAGGAGAAATCATACTGCTTTTGATCTCTGAGAAAAAGCAGCTGATGGGTCAGAACTAGAAAGGGCAACAGGAATTACAAAATCCAAGCAAAATGAAGGTTTCCATGCTTATGATTATTTGGGGGCATCTAAGTCCAACTGGCTTACCTCTAAGTGTGCAAAACCCCTGGAAGGAGGATTGAAGTAGACGGAAAAAGCAGGAAGACTCCCCCAAATTTTAGCTGCTCAAGAGCCAATGTGAGGTACGAGAGGCACCTGGAGAAGGCTCCAGAAAAGTATTCAATCCCGCTGTCGGAATCCAGAAGCTACTGGAGTGACTGGAACTGGCATTAGCGATAGCCTTCTCAGCAGAAATGGTTGATAGCCAAGTACGGTACAAGATCCTAAGGGGCCAGGAAATAGAAAAGATCAAAGGGTCTGGGAGCCCCAAATACCCCAGGGTGACCTGAGCTGGGCAACTTCATTTATGCACTAAGCAAAGTGATCCGGCACGGCACCGCCATCCTGGCAGGACTGACGTACTCAGAGAGCAAGACCACCACCTGGAGACTTTTGCTCACATCTAATGTACAATTCAATAAAATGCTTTAAGATTCTGTGAGGGCTCTCATCAGAGAGAAATGGCTAGAAATACAGTAATATGAACTGCTGGTATCTATCTGGTTAGGCCTGGTTCAGGGGCTCAGAAGTTGCTCAGGGGGCTTTCCTGACTTGCCCTAAGCCTTTTCTGACTGCTCTGTAATAAAGATGATTGCAATGTATATTGTGTCCAGACACTTCCTTGCAAGGAAATAAACAAGAGGACAATACCTCACTCATCAGAAACAGGCAGACATACCTACAGGGTATGCAAAGTGAGCCAGCATTTTCTGTTTTGCATTTTGAAAAGGAAAAACAGTTCAGTGCAGATCTACTGAGAAAAGAAAAAAGTGCCAGAAACACCCAAGATGATGTCATACCAGCTGCTAGCTTCAGGTCAACTGCAGTGTAACAGGAAGCTTGACCAGAGCCAAGTGTACCCAGTGTCCCCTCCCCTGGACCAATCGACAGACTTCTAATGCCCTGCAGAAATAACACTCTCCACTCTGGACTGTGAAGTTGTAAGTTGTGTCCAACTCTGGCATTTCAAAAGCTAAGCCCAGAATATACATGGCAATACCCATTCTGCAAATTACTGTACAGTTCAGAGGGTGCCCTAAGACATCATTTAAGCACTTTCAAATAAAACAAAGTTAAATTCTTCTTAACCATTCGTTTCCGTCACTGCCAACCCCCAATCGTACCCAGTAATAAAAACTGAAGCCAGCGAAAGCTGTACCCCTGCCTGAATAGTGAGCAGCAATCAAGGTACGTGTAATCAACAGGAAAGGCAGAAATCTGTTAAAGCTGGGTTTTGTTTCTGCTTAATGCCGACTCTTAACCCATCCAATTCACATCTACTTCTGTGCACAAAGCTCTTGTGTAAGATGCTGTGCATGTGTGCTGGCGGAGGATCCGGGGTCTAACCGTCACCACTATCACCACCACAACAAAAACTATACATTTCTGCCCTCCCGCAGGCCACAGCCATCTTTTCTTGGGAATTCTTGCTGATGTATTTACTGTTTCTCCTCTGCCCTCCTAAAACGATCCCCACATAATAAGTATCGTTTCAATAAAAGAAGAACAAGAGGAGGTCAAGGCCATTCAGACTTCCGAAGGCCCTGGTGATAGAAGACAGAGTGAATTTATGGCCCTGGTCAAGTGTTGTTATCTTCCCAGGGGAGAAAGATATTTGTGACTACAAGACAGATACTAGAAAGAATGCAGCCTCTCTAACTTGTTATCATTTGTAAATTCCCTGCCTCATTTGATAACAAATGTCACTTTTCCTTCAGTGCCATTGGCAAAAAAAAAAAAAAAAAAAAATCACTGTGATAACAAAGGTGCCATTATTCCTGGTAGCATTTTCCCGGGTCCTGTTAATAATCACACTTGCAGTCAACTAATGCCCTAGGTTCTCACATCACTAAATAAATATTGCCTGGTGGCAAATATCAGTATCCCCAACTCTGCATTCCAAAGAAGTCATGAAACCTGTCGGAAAGGTCAGATCTCAGTAAATAAAGCCAAAGCAAAACTAAAGTTTAAAAATCTCCTCCTACCACTATTTTCTAGTTTCAACAAATTCCTGTGTCTCTGGCTCTCACTGCAGTTTCCTACCAGACACATCAGTGGACACTGTAACCCCATTATGTTTGGCATTACAGAGGTGAATAGTAGAAATTCACAAAAACAGAGTCCTAGAAGTGACTTCTGGGTCAGGGACTCTTAACATTTGTTAAATACAGGGGTACATGAATGTACATACAGTTTTCTCAGGAAAATGTCCCTTGTTTCTTAAATTCAAGGACTCTTACTACTCTCCCCATTTTAGAATCACTGGGAGCAAATGGGTCATTCTCAATTCTTGCTGTGCATCAGAAGAATCTCTGGGGAACTTCATATAAAATATATATTCCTGGGGCTTCCCTGGTGGCGCAGTGATTAAGAATCCTCCTGCCAATGCAGGGGACACGGGTTTGAGCCCTGGTCCGGGAAGATCCCACATGCCGCGTAGCAACTAAGCCCATGTGCCACAATTACTGAGCCTGCGCTCTAGAGCCCGCGAGCCACAACTACTGAGCCTGCGTGCTGCAACTACTGAAGCCCGCACGCCTAGAGCCCATGCTCTGCAACAAGAATCCACCACAATGAGAAGCCCACGCACCGCAAAATGAAGAGTAGCCCCCGCTTGCCGCAACTAGACAAAGCCCGCGCGCAGCAATGAAGACCCAACGCAGCCAAAAATAAATAATTTTTTTTAAAAAACTTAACTTACATTTGCATAGAGATAAGTAAGTATAACAGAAGAATCATACTTATAGGGATTAAACCATAGTGGGTAGTTGATTATCATAAATACACTGTGGAAAAAAATACAGTCAAGGTTGGCTGACCCTTTTATCAACAGGGGGAGAAGTTCCTGATTGTCAAAACTGTAGCTCACCACAACTTGTTATACTTTCCTTTCTAGCTATATTATTTTATTTTTAATTATCAAAACCAAGAACTAGAGCATGATTGCCACCACGAAGGAGTATAAACAGCCAAAGCATCTCATTTGCTTCATGAAGGTATTTACATACCCCAAAGCAGATAGGATAGGCCAATTAATAGATTAAGGAACATACATTTATCCTAAGAGAAGGACTTTTAAAATGCAATTCAAGTTGAAGGGAAGAAACAGAAAAAAGAAGGTGACTTTTCCTTTGTTAAATCTCACAATAAATTTACCCCCAGATTCAGCAAGTGCTTTTCAGTGGCTTCACAGTAGCTGAGATAACGATATGACTGCCCTCTTGATGTACGAGTCCCCATTGAGTAAAGTCGGCTGAATCCCAAGGACAGCATTCCAGGGCGCTGAAAAGAATTCTTTCAGTACACACCCACTGTGCGACTTGGTTCGGGCACGATTTCTCTAAAGGACACAGTGTAAAAGCAGAGGAGTTCACTCTGCTGACGGAACCCCAGGCAGCTACGTAAAAATTGTTAACATTCAAGTGCTATATGCCAAGAACTACTAGAAAATTTCTACACATTACCTCCTATAAATTATGAATTCTTAAGGACTGGTCTCACCTAGTATGTTTAACCTCTCATAGAGCCCAGGACAATGTCTTACAGATAGTGAAGAATGAACACTTGATGAAACAAAAGAATTCCAGAATATCAGTTCCAAAGGATATGAGTATTCCCGGCAGTTAACAGTGCTTCACACTAACTAGTGATGCCACACTCCTGATTTGTGATCACTCTTTTCATACCTGGGTCTGTGGTGGAAGCAGAATGTCCTTGTCATGGGCCCACTATACTTTATATAGACATTCATACATACTTAGACATAAATAAATTTATACATATGTATTTAACTGTATATATGCACATATATTCATAATATATATAATCTAGAAACGAATGAAGAATAAGCCATCTTCAAAGAAACTACGTTTTACATATTTATCCTTTTTCTGATTCCTCCTGTTAAAATATCAGTTCCACAAAGACAGTAAGTTGTGTCTGCTCACTGCTAATACCCACATGCCATAGGATAATGCTTAGGAAAGAAGAGTTGCCCATATTTACTTAATTTTTGTTGTCAAACGAATGAATTAAATGCTAAGTAAAAGCAGAGTACTGTACTAGGTCCTGGAGACAGAGGGAATATAATGCATCATCTTATCTAGTAAAAAGTGGCTCTCAGTCTCATCACTGCTGAACATGGATATGAGCAGGGCTGAACGGAAGGCTGAAACCCTTCTGCTAGAAAACAGGTCTTTTCATTTATGTAATATTAACACTTTATAGATGCCCAATCACATGTATTTGGCAATGAACATTCTCAAATCCTGTATGCAGTAACATCTTCAGTCCCAGGCAAGAGGGGTCCCTACCCTGGCATGACCACCTGGAGCCCCAAATACCCTTCGGGTTCATATTCCAGGTACTAGGCCCCTGACGCTCCCTTTCAAACCCAAGCACACTTATTGGACCTGTGCAGATTTTTCCCCAGATATTCTCTCAAAGGCAACCTTCAATATGCAACCCTGGGCCCACAGGATGGGGTGTGGCTCCAGCACGGACGTGTGGACTCAGGTGTCCACAGGCATGCATGCTAGGTCCACAGTTCGCCTCATGCTACCTGGTCAGGTGTGGGACTCTGAAGAATTTGGAAACTCAAAATTCAAACCTGGCCTTCAAGACTGTTACGAAGGTGTATTTGTCAGAGCAGGAGGATTTCTGAACTTATTTTGACAGTTTTAGCTTGATGTGTAAACTTGTAAATGTTTAGATATATAGAATGTGAGGAATTCCCTGGTGGTCCAGTGGTTAGGACTTGCGCTTTTACTGCCAAGGGCCCAGGTTCGACCCCTGGTCGGGGAACTAAGATCTCTCAAGCCGCCAAAAAAAAAAAAACAATGTGTGGACCCTGCCTTCGCATTCTAGCCCTGAGTCCCCACAATCAGTAAAGGAAACTGAGGCCCAGCGCCATTAACCAACTACCTAAGGACACTAGACCGGTAACTGGAAGAACCAGACAGAACTCAAACCCAGCTCTTCATAATCTCAGTGTCAGTTCCTGAGGCAAACCCCCTCCCCTCAACTTCACCTCTTCAAAGCACCTAACCCCCCAGGGGGTTCCCAGGAGGCAAAGTGCTGGGTCCACACAGCCCATGTCTCTCTTAACATCCGCAGCTTTCTCCTCAATACAGCAGGAGCCAAATGCAAGCCATTGTAAATCCAATGGTTGCTCTACATATGCATGCTTGTAGCTACCTGCAGTGCAGAAAGAATCTATGCTAGAGGTAAGCAAGCAGTGACACGTGCCTCAGGAACCTCACAAGATGCAGCCTGAGGCTTTTGAACGTACATCTTTTTACAACTCTAAATCCAGAAGTGCATTTTAGTGTTCTTGCAAAACAGGCTGTGTGGCAGTTTACAAAGCCCACATATAATACCTTCATAAGACCTGTACTTAGGGAGATCCTTTCATCCAAGAAATTCAAAGTACTTTACAAGCTCAGAGCCATTCATCCAAACACTCCAGGGAGGTATGCAGGTGGCCAGGGTTATACTCATTGACGAAGAAACTGAGGCAGGCTGACAGCCTTAAGTACCGTTCTTTAAAATGGTCTGTGCTTTTTGAAAATGAATGGCCTTAAACATCTATCAAAACACGCCACCAGGGCTTCCCTGGTGGCGCAGTGGTTGAGAGTCCGCCTGCCGATGCAGGGGACATGGGTTCGTGCCCCGGTCCGGGAGGATCCCATATGCTGCGGAGCGGCTAGGCCCGTGAGCCATGGCCGCTGAGCCTGCGCGTCCAGAGCCTGTGCTCCACAACCGCAGAGGCCACAACAGTGAGAGGCCCAAGTACCGCAAAAAAAAAAAGTCTGTGTTGAAAACATTTCTGAAAGTTATGCTCATAACAATAACCAACAACTTAGTGAGAGTTTACTGTAACGCTAACCACTGTTCTTCGTGCTTGTATGTAACCCATTTTATAGATGAGGAAACTGAGGCTCAGAAAAATTGATACCTATAATCTCAAAGACCTTACAGTGGAGTTAGAAAAATCATTCATTCATTCATTAAGCTGAACTACACAGAATCTGAAATATGGAAATTTACATAAAATTTCCCCTAGGGAGTTCACCTTCTAGTGGAGGAGCACACAGGTAAAACAACTTTCAAATAGGCATGTACAAGACACAAGAGCAATGCAATGCAGGCTGAACTGAGGGGCTGGGGCAGGAAATAAATACTTTGCAGAGAGTATTTCAACAGGCAGATACAAGAAGGAATTGTAGACTGATGTAAATGGCTTATGCAAATGTACCAAGACTTCAGAGAACTTAATCTGGGGGACATAGGTTGTCTGGCTTTGCTAGAGAATGAGGATGTATGCTGGTAAAAGGTAATCCTGGTCTGGACAGGTATGGATAGATGGGAATTGGATACTGAGTTAATTACTTTTACAACTGTGTATACCTTATCTCTCCCAACAAGATATAAGTCTCCTTGAGGGAAGAAAACCTTTCCTGGATTCTAGCAGAGTGGTTTATGTCTCCTACTGTTTAATTTAAGGGATTGATTCCTGTTATTTCTTCATCACCATCATCAGAGCTAATAACACTTAGACAATGGCTTACAGCCACAACTCTTAGCCTTATATTAACTTATTTAAGCCTTAAACAAACCCAATGAGGTAAATTCCATTGCTATCACCATTTTCCAAATGGAACTGAGGCACAGTGGTGTGCTAGAACAAACACCTGCTAAAAGGCACTTTATGGAATTTGTGTCTCCAAGGCACACCCCAAACAGAAGTGCGGAACTGTTACCAGGGATTTCCTTTCTAGGTAATTGCCAACACTCGTCCCTCCCACCCCAGGCACCCTCTCCCATCGTGAGCAATTGTCGCAGACTCCCCAGGAGAGGACCGATAAGCTCCTGAACACATCCATCCCACAGAATCTGCCACTCGCCTGCTCAATCGCACCCAGTGCTATCTGCCAAGGAGAACCAGTGTCAAAGGTGCTAATGCCAAAGTGCTAACTTAGCTGCTGAGACACCAATGATGTCACTTCCTAGTAGCCCAAGCCATCTAACTCTTGCGGCTGCCAACCTGATTCCCAATGGAGTTACTGCTGTCGCTTCACATACTCAACAAGGCACAAGATTTTGGTGACATCAGTTCTCTCGAGTTTCTGCTTCCACTTTTAACAGTCACATCTCCCTAGGTTTCCAACATGATTCTGGGAAGAGTTCAACTGGAAGGTCATCCAAATGGTTGTCGCCATGCTTCCCTTGAAATCCTCCTTTCCACTCACATATTTTAAAGTCCAGTTTACATAAACATTCCTCCATCCGATTGCAAGTTCCTTTGGACAAGCGTGAGAGGTACATAAATTTTCATACTTTAGATTAAGAAAATAGTAGGCTGGTAGGCATCTGACTGGATGAATGAAGTATTAATTTTCTACCTCCACCATAAGTTTGTTGAGACTGTACGTGTGTCTTCTCTGTTCACTTCTGTTCCTCATTTCCTCGTCTACAAAATGTGTTAATAGCACTAACTCCATAGGGCTTAAGCACTCAATAACCATTAGTTATCATGAGCATGATTCTCAGATATATACACTTAATATATACTTACTGTTCTGACTGTATAAGGCATCAGCAATGGCTACCTGCCCTTAGTTGAACTGGACAAGAAATATTCAAAGTTTTCCCACAAAACAAGATTCCTCAATGATGAAGAGAGAGTCCTGGAAACCAAAACACCAGACTTCTAGACCTAAAGGATGAGTGTGAATTTGAAAATATGAGTGAGCACAGAAGGCTAAAGCCGTAATACCAGTTACAACTGAAAGTCCTGTTTTCCACATGCAATCAACATTAACCATCAAAAAAGAAAAGATACACATATGCCCATGGATATGAGTAAGTATACCAACTGACCAAAGAGCCACTTCTACTCACCTGATAAATGGCTGAAACACAATCATGGCAACACGCCTTGCATTTTGGTTAACAGGGTGACATAAACCCAGCTAACATCAGACTGTGTGACCTCACCACCCTGGGACGGGAGCCAGAGGTTTCACCTGAGATCTGAGTTATGAGATCTGGAAAGTGTCTCAGTTGCTTTCTTTTAGCAGAACAAAACGTAGCAAGGACCCAAGGAGGCAAGAAGGTAGAACCAGAAATTGTCCAGACTCCATTACCCTAAGTTACCTGATGATGAGTAAATATTCCCTGTTCCATGGTTTCAATGGAAGGTAAACTACTACTAAAAATATCCAATGTTCGTCATGCTTTTAATCTCTTCCTTTTCTCTTACATCAGAAAGAATTATTCATGCTTCCTGACCAAAGGGTATCCCTTTAATATAACCACAGACAAACCCTATTCCCTTGTTCTATCTTTATACCCTTTTTCTTTCAGCCCTGTCAGACCACTTCAATCCATTAACCATGGCAGAGCCCAGCACCCTATTATAAACCTCCCTCCCGGTATGCCTTAGCGGAAAAGCTGAAATTGCACTGCTTTAAAGCATTGTCCTGACTCCTACAGGCTGAATGATCTTGGGTAAATGTCTTCATCTCTCTGGGCCTCACCTTCTACATCCATAAAATGAAGTTGATCTTCAGCACCCCCATCACCACTGAAATCCTTGCAGTCTTTAGCCCACAGGTTTTCAAGTGTGCACAGATGCAAAGAATCATGGGAGGCCAGACCCCACACTTACCATATGAGTGAAAGAGTTCTATGAAAACATGTTCTTAGGAGTAGGGGCCACATGGAGAAAATATTAAGGCGATTTAATAGGGGGTCAGGGAGGAACACTTCATCTTATCCCCCAAGGGGAATTCGAAAGTGTGAGCACTCACAGCCACAAAGGAGAAGGGCCGGCAGGGAGCCCCAGTGGTGCCCACTACACTGAAACCCTCCCTTCTCCCCCAGTACAGAGTATTTCTGTATCCGGTGTAACTGGAAAGGGAGAATTAGGCAGATAGGGTTTTTCTAAGGAATAGGACAGCTTATTAAGTGCTATGAAGCAGGGGACTCCAACCCCCAGGCCATGGACCAGTACCAGTCCGTGGCCTGTTAGGAATCCAGCTGCACAGCAGGAGGTGAGCGGCAGGCAAGCGAGCAGAGCTTCATCTGTATTTACAGCCACTCCCCATCGCTCTCATGACCACCTGAGCTCCGCCTCCTGTCAGATCAGCAGCGGCATTAGATTCTCATAGGAGCGCGAACCCTACTGTGAACTGCCCATGGGAGGGATCTAGGTTGCGTGCTCCTCATGTGAATCTGATGCCTGATGATCTGAGGTGGAGCTGAGGCAGCGATGTTAGTGCTGGGGAGCGGCTGCAAATACAGATTATCATTAGCATAGAGGTTTGACTGCACAGAGACCACAATAAGTCAATTGCTTGCAGACTCACATCAAAACCCTATCAGTGAGTGGCAAGTGAAAACAAGCTCAGGGCTCCGACTGATTCTGCATTATGGTGAGTTGTATAATTATTTCATTATATATTACGATGTAATAATAATAGAAATAAAGTGCACAATAAATGTGATGTGCCTGAATCATCCCCAAACCATCCCTCTCACCCCAGTCCGCGGAAAAACGGTCTTCCACGAAACCGGTCCCTGGTGTCAAAAAGTTTGGGGACGGCTGCTATAAAGCTTAGGCAGTCAGTTACATCCTATTTGCACTGAACTCAACACCCTTTTACTGGTTCTCTTTAGAAAGATCAAGCTGAAGCCAAAATGCTCCACTCTTCTCTCTACTCCTCATTCAGTGAGCATCCCATGTGTCAATACACAAATTTAAAATCTCCTAAAACAGAGGCCCTAATTATGATCACATAGCATTGATGAATTTAATCAGTTAATGTTTCAGGATCTACCCATCAAACATGGACAGCTCACAGTCAATGTAAGAAGTTACTTTGTAAATTGGATTTTTTTTTCTCCTTGAATTTGAGATCTAGAAGCCTGCCTTGCTTGATTTCCCTGGAAATTTTCCAGATTTGTACTTCAGTTTCAACTTTGTGGATTGGGCTTTGTTTCTTAAAGACAATAGTGAATGGTTTTGCTATTGGCTATTAAATCTGCTTTTAAGAGCAGCTTAGGTATTCTTTGCAAAGAGGCTTCTGTTATTTCCATCATGTTATTTTTTCTCAATTTTTCTTCTTTCTTCTCCGTTTTAAATCCCCTCTTCTCAGTGGTTTGCCTAAGTGCTCAGGTAATATACGTACAAATGCTTTGACAGACAGATGGGTAAGTACCATCTCATGGTGCCCATACTTCTTAGTGAAAAATGTACCCAAAACAGAGTGCAGTAATTCCAGCTCCTATGGTGCTATAATAGTCCCTGAAGAGGGTAGTTTGCAACTAAAACTATAGCACAATGGATCTATAAATTAAGGCTACTAATATTGCTTGACAATACCATAAAGAAAGTATTCTAATATGCCTATTCCTAATACACACACTGCATAAAACTGGTAATTTTACTTTAAAACCAGTAGCAAAATAACATTTGTTAAACTGGTTTTACAGAGTCAACGTTATGTTCTCATTTTTTAATATACGATTTTCATGCTGCCAAATATACTACAGGAGTGTGAACCTCCAAATAGATTTTCTTATGCTGTAGGTGTTATCAACTTTTTAAGGTTAGTCTCTATAGGCACAGGATACCTGAAAGCTTATTAATGAGTAACACTTAAGACATCTTTACTAAAGTGCTAATCACAACTGGATATATCCCGTTTAATTCTATGTTACTGTTATCCCCATTTTACAGCTTAGAAAATGAAGGCTTTAAGAGAGAGGTTAAATAATTTGTCTGAGGTCACATTTCCAGTAAATGATAGAACCAGGATTTGAACCTGAGAACTCCGGCTCCAGAGCCCAAGCATTTAGCTACCATACAATATCACCTCAGTAGTGATCCTGGGGTCCATAATTTTACAGGGAAAGAAAAACAGCTCACCTACCTGTTATTTGCCCTAGAAAACACTTGAGGCCAGACTAACATGGGTCCGATACAGGAAGTTCTGGCTATTGAAATGCCTAGAAGACCCGAGCTTGTAGATTACTTTGCCTATGACATTCTTCCTGCACAAAATCCAGAAGCAGGGTTATGGCAAAAGGCTCCTCTGAATTACGGGGAGTAGAGAGAGCTCATGGCTGTCTAGCCCTGTCCACCTGCTTTCAGTTATCTGGAGACAGTGCCTCCCAAGCTGTGCACATACCAAGAAATGTCAAGGCCATCATTATTTACATCACATGAACCTGAAGGTCAGTTCAAAAGGGTATACCAGCTATTTATGGGAATGTTTTAGTCACCCAAGGCAGATGAGAAAAGGAAGAACTTGGAACTGTTCCCATTCTATCTTAACGATCTCTAACATAAGAAGTCTACTGCCAACCCCTAAGACATTCCAAAGTGAAAGGTAGAGTTAGTATTTTTAACATAAAAAATCACTTGTAGTATTCAATTTTCATGAATCTAATGTCACCTACAATAGTAAGTCAGAAGATGCCACCACATTAAATAGTGCCTGAAACCTCTGAATGTTAAGCAATTCCAAAGTGATGATATACCTACCTTAGTTTTAGAATGAGTTTTGTTCTAAATGCTGTATCAGGCATGTTTAAAAAACATGGAAATAAGCAGAGCCTGTATCTAGGACCACTGGTGATAAAACAGACTATATGAACATTACCAAATGCCCTGTTCAACTCCTCCTATATTTCCTGGCAACTAAAAACTCGCTGGATAAAGTCCTCTCCAAGGCCACTTCAAACCTTTTGCCCTAGACACACACAGTTGGGAAAGGAACTCTATCCTTCCACCCCGCATTTGATCACCTCAAAACTGGAATTAAGTGCATATAAATGAAAATGAAATATCCGAAGAAACCATAGCTAAACTCCCACCAAAATGTTGAATTTGTCATTACACTCCTAACACTGGCTAATACCTTGACCTTACAAAAAGAACCTGAGTTCTATAATTAGGCCACTTAGTTTCTTTGATGTCCCAACCACATCAGAATGTCAAGAAACAAAAAGCATGAAGGAAAGACATATAAAATTTAACCAAGTGATTTAACTGGATTAACACACTAACCTTTTTAATGGAAGTCTCCTTGAAAAAGTAAAAGGCAAATTCAAGACTCTGCTGCTTGCAATAAAGAGGTATGTCCAGAGAGTATCAAAAGTTGTACTCTCCTAGTTGAAATCTCCTGAGTTTTATCTTCCTGTTTTGACAAGAGGTCTCTTGACGAAAGGCCTGCGGTGTTATAAATTATCCCCTTACTCACTCTCCTCAGCTATCCCTGCTGCAACAGGAAGAAAGTAAACCTTGGGAGTGCTGCACTTATATCCCTTAATCATACACACGCGTGCCCCCCCAAAGCAGTAAATCACTGTCTTTCACTGCATCACCATGATTCACGCCTGAAACGCAGCAGAGAAGACCAGTCCTCAGAAATGCCATACCCAAGAAAGTGATCTTAATACATTATAAATAGTAATACTCAGGCACACCAGTGCTGTTTCTCCTCAAATAGACATCACACCAAGTGTATCATTCTAATTGAGTCAACCAGCCGTGTTAAAGGCATATTTTTATAGAGCAAAGATTTCCAAACAGAACATTTCAGGACTCAGTATCCTTTCTAAGCTCTATTAAAACCAAACATCTATATCGTGTTAATCCACCTGGGCATGACTTTAATTAGCAGAATTCGCCCTATGGTTAGGCTGACTTTCCTCTCATAAATTTGGCAGGGCAGAAACATGACCCATCATGTTTTAAGATGCTACCTAATTATATAAAAGATCTCATTTAATTTTACATAGAAGTGGTTAATAATCAAAATACACTTGACCCTTGAACGATGCAGTTGAAATTTTGTGTATAACTTTACAGTCATCCCTGGGTATCCAAGGTTCCCTATCCATGGATTCAACCAACTGCAGATCATGTAATATTAATACTATAGTAGGTACTTATTGAAAAAAAAATCCATGCATAAGTGGACCCATGCAGTTCAAACCCATGTTGTTCCAGGGTCAAATGTTTATCAATCCTGAAGAATATTTGAGGTTACCCCATTTTCTAAGAAAATGTGCCCATTTATTTACTACATCTTGAGCAGAAAGAAGAAAAGAGCTTTTTAATAGTTATAGAGCCCACTTTTATTTTGGTTACAAAAAATGCGAATTGTTTCCAGGTTTATGTGAATTGCCTGAGTTTTGGTGGGTTTTCCTACTCAATATACAACTGCATTGCTTCCATTTGTCTGTCTTGTTGGGGAGAAGCAGTATCACAAGTACTGGCTCAATACTTTTAAGCACCTTAAAATCCCTCTAGCTGGGGAGGTAAGTACACGGCCTCCATCTCGCCAAGGAAAAGCCAATAGAACAAGGCCAAATAAAATCTGCAGGACGTATTTTCTAAATTTCTTTGTTGAGTTTGCACCACTATTATCAGCAGCCCTTCACAACTGCCAGCACGTTTCATCAAATTTGCTATCAGCTCAGTATCAGTGTGGTAACAGTACAATGGTCTCCTAGCTCCTACATTTGAGATTAATGAGTGGATGTGAATGAGTGCTTTATCTGCAAGATTTTTTTTTTTTTAATATATGACTCTCTGACCTTAGTTTTATTTCATTCAAAAATCTGGAACTAAAACTCACATTGGGTGAAGAAATGCATTATGAACTCTTTCAGCAAGAACCAGACCAGGCTACCAGACTGTTTCTTTAACTGCTTTCCAGCAAAATGGCCTCCTCAAGGATTAGGCTCTGAAATGGCTAAGGATAGGAATTTGTAGGACAAAGAATGACACATTTTTGATAGTGGTGAATATATACATAGGATAAAAGTATTTTTTAAATAAAAATCATTGTGGTACATTTAAAGAGTAATATAATTGAAAACAGATTTTTTTTTTTTAAAGAATGAACTCAATGCTACCACACTTTTAAGGTTGTTTTATTTTTTTATTGATTTTAAAGGGCTTTCTAATAAGATTAGATGCCCTGCATTGTAGGGCCAAAAGCTCTTTGACTGCATATAAATGAATTGTGGTCCACTCCACTTTCAACAAAGGACTCTTACCCAGACTTCATTAATGTTACATTAAAACAAAAGTATCTCCTTTGACTTTTTGGTTGCGCTGTGGAAAAACACTAACAATAAGGCCTTAGCCTGAATGTATATGTATATACAAAAATACCCTTTCCCCTTAAGCCTGTATTAACAAAAATCTGGCATCCATATCAAAGTACATGGTCACAATATGTTGCTAAACAAAAGGAATCCATCTTGATGAACATTCCACCACAAAACATGAGTTCCTGTGGTTACTTCAACCTTACTGGTGCCATGTATTACTTTTTGAATGACAGATTTTTTTGAATCACACTTGTGTTATGTTTTACCTCAGTTTTAAAACCGTGCAAATGGAAGAAAAGCAACCTTAGTAAACATTCCCCTATCATCAGATTATTGCTAGACCTAAAGAACAATGCAATATAAACCACAGATGCTGGTGCCTGTCAGGAAGCATCCAAAGATTAACCCACAGCAAACTATCCCTGTATTGCATTCCAGGGCCACTTAAATACAAATGCAAGAAAGGTGCCTTTTAGTTAAAAATGTAGATGTCAGGCAGCTGCATGTCAGACTTTAAAAATGATCTTCAGAAAATCTCACAGGGACTTATGCGATCCTAAAACAGCAAATACTGACTTTAAAAAACGTAAGACCAGTAAACCACATTCAAGGTCAGAAAAAGTCTACTTGGCCACCTGAATAACTCTGCCATATTTGGTATGCAAAATTAAAAGGCAGAGATTTAAAAGCAGTCGTTAAATGTTAGATATCAACATGAAAACTTAAAACTGGGCAGGGCATAAGCCAAACTAAAGACAACTCATTTAATGGCATTTAGTCAGCTCACTTGTTAAATATACACTTGTCACACATACAGCCAAAAAATAGGACTAAAGTTAACCAAGAATGGCTAATGTGATAAGCAGACACATACACTGAGCCACTACGTATGTTTGAAACAGTCACAAAATTGTTAGGCCTGCCTCAAGTAGGCCAAGAGATAACTGAATATTGTTAAAATAGTAAAATATATGAAGAGACATGTACAGCGGGGAGTGTACTCAGCAAAACGTCACTAAATTATATCCTTAAATCCGTCTTGCCTTTAAAATGTAATCCCATCAAACACCCATTCACCCACCACACAAAACACAACTAGAAAGCAGCTCAGAGTGTGCAACCAAAATGACAGCCCAGGAGTCTGTGGGTTTTATAAATGGTGACTTGATTTAGGTTTTGTTTCTCTGTATAAATAAAATATCCATGGAAATGTTCTCTTGACACTATGGAATCATAGAAGATCCAAAGACCCAGTGGTTTACCCATTTCTTTGATCAAAAGCAGAGGACCAACTAGGTCAGAAGTCC
The DNA here is from genome assembly GCF_949752795.1 of Hyperoodon ampullatus. Classification (NCBI taxonomy): domain Eukaryota; kingdom Metazoa; phylum Chordata; class Mammalia; order Artiodactyla; family Ziphiidae; genus Hyperoodon; species Hyperoodon ampullatus. The sequence goes on from NC_136923.1 coordinate 88,374,758, forward strand.
CTTCTACCTGCCACTGGATTATTTACAGTGAGGTACGAAGGTTTTATTGATTTACCAGAAAAAACCCCTATCAAGTTCAGTACTGAATAATGAAGCATAGATATTCAATTTCAATTAGAGAGCAACAATCCGCCAAAGCGTAAAAGCAGCTTTCAAACATCAGCATTTTAAAGGGGAAGTTTGGGTGGAGAAGAGAAAGAAGAAAACTGTACAGATACAAAAAGGATTGGTGCTATGTAAGAGCAGAGGAGGGGCTAATTTTTTCCATTATCCTGGGGGTACCACTTAGGTTCAATTAAGCTCAGACTGCAAAATGAGTGCAAGCCTGTGTTTTGTACTCCAATTACCAATACGAACAGCATTTACTAGCTGAAGGGAACATCTTCTGAACGTTAGTATGGCTTACCAATGATTACTTTCTATCAATTTCCAACATAAAAATTTTAAGCCCACCACTGCTGGTGGTAATGACTCAAGAATTACACAGAGAAGCATAAATATGTCTCTATATGTTTATCTGGTTAGGCAACAAGAAGCTCTTGGAGCTGAAAAGTTCAGAGGCAACTTGTTATCCCAGAGCCCTAAATCTATAAATCTTACAGCTGACAATTCCCAACCTGGGGCAATAACAGATTAGAAGATCAGGAGGGGCATTTCTATTCTTAAGGATAAAACCAGCAGCTGTGGTTCTCATTTGGAAGACTTGGCTCATGCAAACTTGTCTATGCATTTGGTGTGTTCATGTAATTTGCCAATTTGGTAGGCTTGACACCAATATGGTGGCTTAACATTTGCTGATATTGTCCATTTGCTAACCCACACAAACTCAAGGCCTAAATGCCACATAAAAAGGACCTGACCAGCTGTGAAGAGACATAAAGTACTTGACGAAAGAGAATGAAGTCTTGTCTTGATTTTTCTCTGGAAAAAGTCAAGAAGGAACTATCATTTTCTAACAATTCTAATCACCCTTTTATTTATCCTTTCTTCTTATAAAAGCTAGATTTATTCCTAGCATATTTCAATAAATGGTCTCAACCACAGCTCAAAAAACAAAACAAAAAAATCAGGCACTTAAGGTAAAAACGCTTTAGGTATTTAGCCCCAAATGAACACCAGCTAAATAAACTACTGACCTGAGAACACAAACACACAGCCAATCTCACTCACTCTTGCAAGTCAGTGGGCTAATAAAGCTTTTCTTGCTAGTGAGAAGCACAGCTTCAGGGGATTTTTTTGTTTTGTTTTCACCATCTCTTACCCCAAGAAAGAGACAAATCATACATGTATTGATTCATGAAAAAGATCTTTAGAATGAGACCAATGTTGGTTTTTTCCAGTGCTAATATTTCATTAAAGTCTCTAACACTGAATAACAGAAAACTGCATTTCAAAAAAATATTTGAGGCGTCCCTGGTGGCACAGTGGTTGAGAGTCCACCTGCCGATGCAGGGGACATGGGTTTGTGCCCTGGTCCGGGAAGATCCCACGTGCCGCGGAGCAGCTGGGCCCGTGAGCCATGGCCGCTGAGCCTGCGTGTCCGGAGCCTGTGCTCCACAACGGGAGAGGCCACAACAGTGAGAGGCCCGCGTACCGCAAAAAAAAAAAAAAAGAAAAAAAATATATATATATTTGCACTACATTGTATGTATTTCATTATGTGCAGAGCCGCACATCTGGATCACTAAGCATACACCTACAGTATTTCAGGAGTACCAAGAGGCCCAACTACTCCAAAACTCTCTCTTCCTGGGCTGCTTGTCAGAATACCAAAATCCCTACCATGCCTTAGTGTCTTGGGTATCAAATCTTCTTGATAAAATAGCTATTAACTCCTTAGCATAAATTTGCTTCATATAGTGATCTAGTGACCAAGAGCCAAAGAACATAATCAGTTAAACAGTTAAAGCACAGTACAAGTGGGGCAAGGAGGAGTAGTTTTATTTCAGGAGAAAAATCTTGTAATTAGGGTGGACTGGGTCCCAGAAAGCAGGAGGAGGACTGAGGAAATAGGAGGAAGACGTCCAGGAAATGCCTATCGGAACAGACACAATCTTAGTCCATTATGAAGTGAGAATGCCGAGACCTGGCTTCTTGTAGCAGACGGCGTCTCAGGATTTATTTTCTCATCATCAGCACCATCAGTCAGGTAAAGCCAACATGCATTCGCTGGAGGAGAGAGCAAAGCCTTGCTTCCTTGTTTTGCTTGGATTTCTGCCCCCTCTCTCTCCCCATTACCCTGGGCACCTGCCAACCCTTTGCCCATAACAACTGATACTTTCTTCCTCTGTTTTCTCACTCTTTTCTCTAATTCCTTCATAAAATTCCAGAAATAAAAATTAAAATCCTCTACCTAAGTAAAAGCAGGCACCACCTTTTTAAAACTCCATCTACCAAAAAAATATTTACATTGAGATAAAGTGTTGCTTTGTTTACTCAGAGAGCACAGACATTGAGCAAGGAAAAGAAGCCTGGTCTATTGATTCTGAGTCTAGGCTTTATCCCCAGGACCAGTTGTTTCTCACTGTTATCATTGTGAAAAAGTCACTTCTATTTAAGTTGCAGAGCAACATTTCAAACCTTACCAAAACATTAACATCGTATAGTATCGCATGAACTTATTTGCAAAGCAGAAATAGAGACAAAGACATAGAGAACTAATGTATGGATACCGATGGGGGCAGGGGAGGGTGGGATGAATTGGGAGATTGGGATTGACATATATGCACTACCATGTACAAAACAGATAATTAATGAGAACCTACTGTGTAGCACAGGGAACTCTACTCAGTGCTCTGTGGTGACCTAAATGGGAAGGAAATCCAAAAAAGAGGGGATTATACATATAGCTGATTCACTTTGCTGTAACATTGTAACGCAACTATACTCCAATAAAAATTAATTTAAAAAAATAAAAAAGCAGGAAAAAAAAAGGTTAGCTGCTTGCATGGGATGATAACAAATCAGAACTGGAAGATCAGGTTGAGCATACCTTCAACCAGACCTCAATCACAGTGCATGTCCAAATAGCATGTAACCTTTCGATATGAGAATTACAAAAGGCTGGGCAACAGATCAGCAGACTCCTGCCCAGTTTCAAAGGAGAAGCCTAAGCAATGACATGCAGTCTACACTTCTCTGTCCAGTGGTCAAGCAAGCTCTCTTAAGAGCAGTTGCCAGTTCTCACGGAGCGGAGAGCCCCGTTTCCTCCAAGAGTGCAACAAAGGCTCTGAAGAGGCTGGGCTCTGGCGCAGCTGGAGCAGAAACGCGCGACATCCTTTACCTAGTGCAGAAGACTGTCCTTCTTTACACATTGAATGCTACATCTGAAGGAAGTGGGGACCAGGTAAAACTTCAGAGAAGTTGGGATACGGCACAGGGCCGAAGACAGTCAGGGACAGGGATCTGCAGGTGAGGTAGGAGACCCTCAGAAACCAGGGTGGAAGCAAGAGAGCAGGGGGCTGTTCCACACGTTTAAATGGGGGCTGGTGGGAGGTGCAGGTCACACAGTCAGCACTTAGTCAGGTGGAAGGAACATCCAGCATAGCCACTAAACAGGCCACAGACAAAGCTTAAATGTTTCTACTTTCTCTTTTTCTTCCTTTTTACCCCTAAAGGCCAGTTGCAATCTACTTTGTTCACAGTCCCGCACTAGCTTATTCAACATCTAGCTACTTAGGAGCAACCTAAGATTATTTGTCATAAAACCCTGACAAAGTTGAAGAGTAAACTTTGACATTCCATACTCTTTGGGATCATCGGCTCCCTGCTAGATGAGCTATGTTCAGGTCTGGAGCACCTCCTGAAACATCCACTCTTGAATAGGAGCTCCATTTTGATCAAGTAAAGGGCTCCCTTCTCTGGAGATTTTCAGGATAACCTAAGATTTCTTTTCCTACAGATTTAAAACAGCCCCATTTTTTTTAAACTTCAGTAAAGACAACCACAAACACGGCATCAATTGTTTGCTCTTCTTATGTCATTTCTTAGGGGGAAATGGAGTAAGACTTACATAGGATAGAGGCTCGAGACCACCTGGAAGTGACCAGGCAACTGTGGAGGTTGGGAATCCCAATCCCAGCAGGGGGAGGAACATAAGCTTTGCAGTTAACTCACAGCAGGACTACTCACTTGCCCTCTTCGCCTGTCTAGAAGGTTCACCTATCTAGAAGGTACCTTATTATCACTGTTCTTCATAACAAGATAAGTTGTAAAGGAATATGTTTTAACATCCCCAAACAATGTGATACACACCTGAGGTTCTCAAGCAACTAAAGCTTAAAAAAGGAATTGAACATGGGCCCTTTCCTTCTCTGCTGGAAAATACAACACTCTTTGGAATTGTACTTAAGTTCTAAAGGAAAAATGCCTTTCTGTCTCTGAGCCCTGCTTCCTTCCATCAGTGGTCTTCTGGATGGAGTGACAATCACTCCATCTCCCCTGAATGATCCATTCTTGCACGTGGCCTTGGACTAGCCATGACACATACAAAGAGCAGAAATGAAGAGTGACCATCACTTGTTTTAAAAAAATATACCTGGACACCCATGTTCACAGCAGCGTTCTTCATCATCAGATGAATGGATAAATGAAATCTGGCATACCCATACAATGGAATATTATTCTGCCCTCAAAAGGATTTTCCTTTCCTTCTGAGAGCTGCATAATGTTCATGCTACAACATGGATGAAACTTGAGGACACCGTATGTTAAGAGAAATAAGCCAGACACAAAAAGACAAATGCTGTATGATTCCACTCATGTGGGGTAACTGGAGTAGTCAAACCCTTATGAGCAGAAAAATAAAATGGTGGTTGTCAGAACCTGGGGGAAACTGGAAAATGAGGAGTTACTATTTAATGGGAAAGGAGTTTCAGTTTTGCAAGTTGAAAAAGTTCTGGAGATTGGTTTCACAACAATGTGAATATACCTAATGCTGCTGAACTGTGCACTTAGAAATAGTTAACATAGTAAACTTTGTTTTTCCCATGATTGAAAATAAAGAGAAACATATCTAGCCCATAATCCGAAGGAACTGCTCCTTCCTCTAAATTACTATTGCATTTTCACTGTCTCTCTCTTAAGATATTGATCCAATAGAAATTTACTTACTATAATGCTCTTAACTCATTTGATTCTCTGAAGTAGCAGCTCCTAGTATTAGTCCTTGTTTTACAGACAAGGCCCAAAGTGATTAAATGACTTGTCCAAGATCATAACCACAAATTGATGGCACTGATAGCACCTAATTCATATGTCACCTCCTTTACGTCTCACACAAACCCTCCTTCTCTTTCAAGAGAATCTTATAAGCCGCTGCCTCTACTCTCTAACTTCTCTCATCAACCTTCTGCAAGCAGGCTTCCCCCACACCACACCCACTCCACAGATCTCCCAAAGGTCACCCATCACCTTCACACCTCTGCTATTCAGCTTTGGGAGCTTATCTCACTTAGATTCTATGTAGCAAGGGATGTGTCTGACCCACCCTCTTCCTTCTGGAAATTATCTCTTCCCTCGGTGTTCTGGACACCGTCTTCTCCTGGCCATCCTCCTCCTCATCTGACCACTCCTTCCTTATCACGTTCTTAATAGATTTTCTTCCCCAATTTCCATCAAACAATGGTTAATGGATGACAAAATCGATTTACTCTAAACTGATTTAACAAATCCACAGCGCTCTTTTGAGGCTCCTGTAATAGGTTCTACAGGCTCCAGGATGCAGGTCCTCCGGAGCTGTCGCTTGACGATGAGGGTTCTATTTCATGTACCTCACACCTCTGGTTGTCTGGCACACTATTTGACACATAATAAACCTTAACACAGGCTTGTTCCTCACTTTCAAATCTGCTTTCCCTAGCACACTCCACCAAGTTTTTTACTGAGAAAAGTTCCCAAACTATTCAACTGTCCCCTTCATTCCAAGGCCAGTTAAGGGTACAACTTGGGCTCCAGACTACAACTAAAGCAGCGGCAGAATATCTCCACTGTCCCTTACTGTGTAGTTCTCAGAGCCCTACCAGGTCTGCATCAGAGCGACCCTGAGCTATTTGATAGGAATTTCCACAGGATGCTGCCATGCCCCGACTGCTGTGTCTCACCTGCCCTTTCTGCCCTCAGAGGGTCTCCCCCCAACATCATAACATTAAATGAGATTAGAACATTCAAGTAATTTTCCTGCATTTTCTGATTCAATTAAATGAGTTAAATACTTGAAACTCTAGTAAGAGAAAATTCGAGGAAGCTCCAAAGGTGTGTGGACGTCCAAGTCAGCTCAATTTTGGCGAAGAGGAAATAAGGTTAGCAATAGACAGAATGTGCCATAATATTCCACTGACTAGAAGGCTGCATGCACAACGGCACCGTTTTGTTCTTTGTTAGTCTCGCTCAAAGCCTTTGCTTTACCCACCGGCCTCCATAAATGGTTTACATTTCGTCCTTTTTTGAATTAGTACATTCTAAAGTCTACTTCTGATCTGACCTCATAGATGTTCTCCTATTAGTCCTATACTCAGCATAATGGAATGTTAATAGGCTGTTATGATTTACTCTCCAAAAATCAATTGTATACATGTTGCCGGGTAAATAAGCTACTTTGGTGGGTATGTCTATCCACGCAGTATTAGGTACCGCTTGAAAAGTGACTGCCTCAAGGGATGAAACCATCCTAGGGAATTCAGAGCTTTCTTAAATTGATTTTTAGTTTGTTACAGATATGGAGAAAGATGTCCCACCTAATTCCACATACCTGAAAACCAGTGAGGTAACTGATCCTTATTAGCCTGTCACATGGACAACACCCGAAATAGAGCAAAATATTAAGATAGAAATTCAACAGCAAACGATGACCACTCAATTGTAAATTTTGGAAGGCAGCTGTCTGGTGCAAGAGAGGGGTTAATTTTTTTTAAGTCTAGAAAAAGATACCTAACGTATAACCATAACCGACCAGTGTATCACAACAGGACATTCAAAATGAAAATGGTAGTTTTCATTAAAATTTTTGAATTCTATGTTTCAACAAATGAAAGGTCATTCTTTGATAAAAGAACTGTGATGGGACATGAAGCTGACCCAAGAAAGTATCAATTTTTAAGACTGAGCAGATTTTTTGAGAGATCACATTGCTTTGAAAGAATGGGAAAAGAAAAGCCTTTCTAGACTTCTGAGTGTTACAGAAAACATTTTTCTTCTATCGTAGTTGTCTTGAATTGTGTGTGTATTCAGAGTTAAAGCTTTTTTCAATATTTGGATTTTTATAGAATACATGTAAAATTATCACTACCAAGCCTGAAGGCTCTACTTTAGGAGACAACAGTCTCTGAAGCTCAGATATCTCAAAGGGACCAACTCCTCCCAGAGAAACAGGCGCCCTAAGGGGTGAGTGAGATGTTTGGGGAGCAGGCCTTGTAGCTGGCCCCGGAGAAGGAGTATTTTTAATCAGTGTCTCACTTTAGAATTGCTCCCTGCAGAGGAATAAAATAACAGACCAACTTTTAGCCAGTTTGATTATTTTAAATTCTCTACAGACAGTGAACGCTTTTACTGCCTATGCAGGGAGCGGAGCATGCCCACTGGCCCCCACTATTAAACACTCTGGAATGTAATGATCACCACCTCCGTGAAGCCTTCCCCCAACTCCTCTATTGGAGCACGTTATGAATTATGATTTTCTGTTTATTTTTCTTTCTCCCTGTTGGATGATGAGGTTGTGGACTCTAGATTTACCTCCCCAATATTTCCAAATGCCTTGCAGAGTACCTCAAACACAACCAGCACTCCGCAGCGTCCGTAATTTAAGGAAAATCCATTGAGTATCTGTTATTGACGAGGCCCTGCCCTAGGCGCTGGGTTCCAGCAGTGAACCAAACATAGGAAAATGCCAGCCTTCACTGAGCTTACATTCAAGTGACGTTGGAATGGATAATGGATGAACATTAGAGAAACAACAATATTTCTTCTTGATCTCTTGGAAATTTACTTAAACAAAAGGAAACACGAATATGGCCTGCTTTTACATCATTCTTTGCAATTGTGAAGGCCCAAACCTGACTGCAAATGAAATTTAGAGGCCTGGAACTATCATTAACTTCCTTTTATTAATGATCAAAGGCATGAGACATGGCCCTCACACTTCCTGCATTCTACTATTAAGCCTACAAACTGTAACATATCCCTTGCATGCAGCCACAATTATCTTCAAAAACTGAAAACACACGTTGGGAAGGGGTGTTTAATGAGGATCAATCCACCACCACCAATGAATACTAACAACTAATACACACAGAGCACAATTTTCAAACTCCTTTTGTTTCTACAGATAGTCTCTTTTGAACCCTCAAGGAGCACATGAAGTGGATAGTTCAGACTTCTTACTGTACTGTCTTTCCCCTACAGATGTATAAGTGGAGGCACAAGGAGTTTGTTATTTACCTAATTTCACACAGCTGGTAAATTCCAAAGTCAAACTTAAAACCAGGACTGTGAACTCCAGCATCAATAGTTATGCTCTAAGTAGTATTAGAGCCCCATAGGCAAATCCACCACTTAAAGAGTGATAAAGAGTACTTTCTGCAGTAGCAGATATTAAACCTTCCAGACAATTTACTCCTAAGTAATCAATATAATTATGTCACTCATTTCTGGATCACTGAAGATGATCTTTTCATCTTACTGAGTATATATATATATATGGTCGAAGATAGTAAAGCCCATCTGTAAGTTTCTAGTGGGCCAGGACTATGTCCCCATTCCCTCTTGATCCCTAGCCCTCAGCACACCTCCTGATAAGCAGCAAAGCGCTCAACAGATAATCAATGGATGGTGATACTACTACACTAGCCACTGTGAAAAGTGGTTTAAGAACTTTGGTTATATTTTTCTGCTTTTTCTTCCCAGTCTCCTATTAATTACATTTTGAGCCACTTAAAGGCAGAGATGCTCTGCCTTCCTGTATAAATCATGTACAGAACCCCAGATGGTGTCATGCTCATGTGGCATGTGTGTTGCATCAGTATTTGCTTATTGATTTGTTGCTCAAATACTACTACTGAGTCGTGTTTGCCTGGCAAATCATGCAATTTTAATAATTAGTGTCTGAGGTGGGAAAGTGCCTTTTATAAAAAATCAGGGGTGAATGTGAGGTATTGAGTTTGATACTGGCCTACTTGGAAGTAGGCTGGATAGAAATGCATCTCCCTAGCAAAAAAATAAAATTAAAATAATGCATAAAATCTCAGAGTAACACCACCTTTGTTTTTACACACACACACACACACACACACACACAGGCATGTTGAGTAATACAAATACCTTCAACACCTCCGGAAATCTGAAAATTCACTCATTTACTTGAAATGCAGAAGCATCAACTATTGCTCCAGGAAATAAAGACTCATTCTCATGTCTATAGTCACTAAATGTTAAAGATTCTTCTGACCAAAAGTACATGCACGCAATGTGTTATTAGGCTCCCAGAGGTTGAATCAGGTGTTTTAATAAACTGCATTTCTGATTTACTAAAGATTAACCAGAAGACTGTTTATGGTTCAAGCCTTCTGATTGGAGAAAAAAAGTTAGCAGGGACAGTACAGATGATCCACCCAATAAGAGGAAGCCTTTCTGTACTTATCACTGAGACTTTTTAGGAATGAATGTATTAGTCCACATTTTCATGTAATGAACATAATCTTTTATGATAAAGAATTTAAGTACTGCAAGATTATGTTTTTGAATCAGAATTTTTCATGTGGTGAACTGTGATGATATCATAGAATACTGGGTCAAATGTACACAGATCCTAGGATATGCCTGGGAAAGGACACTTAAAAAAATTAAAATCCTTGAAACGTTTTACTGTCATCTATCTCTTTCTCCTAAGAGAGATGCTCAAAAAGAGCATATGTTGATTAAAGAACTGGAACTTTTGAGTTCTGGTTATCTGAGGTTTAATTTTATCTTCATTGAGAAAAATAATTTGATATTATGAGCTCAAGCAGTCAGATCACAGCCAAAGGCAATGATTTGTTAATGCTTAGTTGAAAATGCTTCTGAATTATTAATGATACTAGAATCATGTCTGCCTTCAGATAAACACGTATTTATTTCAATTAAAGCTTGTCCAAGGTAAGATTATAGTGCAATGACAAACTACTATACTCTTCATAGGTATAATAGGTTAACATTATTTTACACAATAAATATAGTCCTAAAACCTAAGGTATATGGAAAGTCTTTTGTAAATCTCATTACATGAGAAATGTTCTAGGTAAATTCACCCATCTAAAAAAGAGTCCTGTAGTAATCAAACTACGGTATCAACTACCACCAAATTATATTTCAATTGCACTTCTAAATCTTTGAATGTTCACTTTTCCAGAAAAAGAGCACAACTTTAAGGATATCTTCTCCAAGAACAACTTTCAAAACACTTAAAGATACGCAAGTGAAAACACACCAGTGGTAAGCAGTTCCTACCCTCACAGAGCTTACACTCCCATGAGACAGGCAAAAACCAACTCAGTGTGTATCATGTTATAGGGGTGTACTGACAATGTACTGACAGCAAAATGAGCAAAGAAATTAGCAGCAGTGAATGAGGCCACAGCGGTGGTACGAGTAAGTACTCAGACCACACAGCATCCCACAGGCCACGTGCAGTGGATGCTCTTACCTACCACCCAGATGCTCCTGCCGGACCAAGACCCTTCTTCGTCCAGATGCTATAGATGTTGCTTGCCGATGGCTCACAGCCGAGTCCTCCTCCAGGTGCCACATGATAGAGGAAACTCCCTCCTTGGGTAGATCCAGTGACCAGTCAATGAAGGGTAACAGGGATATGCCTGAAGGGTCATCCCAGCTTCAGCATCCCTGTAAGGTCCGCTCAGCCTCCTCCTGCAACTGCATCACAGCTCTACCTCTCCCTCGCACCCCGTCCTGCTTCCCTCGCCTCGCATAGGGTGTTCCCTAGAGCCCTCCTCAGTAAGCCTCCTGCAAGCAAATCTCAGACTCTGAGGCCGTATCCTGGAAAAACCGTCCAACAGCTGTTTTGTTTCTTTGTTTTGTTAACTTTCAGTGAAATAAGAAGTCTTTGAAGGTTGAAGCAGAGGGCAACAAAATCTTATTTCTGTTATAGAAGGGCCACCGTAGCTGTTTTTGTTGAGAGCAGACTACCAAGGGAGTGAGCAGGCTGCACTGTAAGAGTGGTAGCAGTAGAGGCTGTAGGGAATCAAACTGAATACATCACAAAGATAGACCACACAGGCTTTAGAGCGGGTTAGATGCGGAACGTCCTCAAAATCATAAGAGGGCAGTTCCAGTTCTCCTAAACTCCTGTCTCTAGACACAGAGGCCCAATACATACAGTAATTCTTACAGTCACAAGTCTTCAAATATCACTACTACCGGGTCTGAATATTCACATGAAGTAAAGCATAACCTTACATGCAGTTTAAGAGCTGAAGAAATAGTTAAGAAGTATGTTAATGGTACAAATTCACAATTGGTATCTCACCTAACTGTTCTTCCTCTTTTGCTCCCAATTCCAGCAGGTGGTATCCACTCAACCATCTCAGCTGGAGACGAGGGCCCACGCCTCACCGGCTATCACTCCCAACACACACCACACCACAACCACCACGTGACAAAGTCCCACCTAGTTCATCTCCAACTATTTCTCACGTCCATCTCCTCCTGACTATCCTCAATGTCCTGCTTCAATTCATTCCTTTGTCCCCTTTTACATTAACCACCCAACTGGATTCCCATTTCCCAATTCCACCCAGTCTCTGCACCACTGGAAGAGTCATCTACTAGCATACACACATCATCAACTATAGATATGAACCCTGGTTCAAAACCTGACCTTGGCTGTGCTCTTGAGTCCCACCTCCCCCCCCACTCTACCCTCCCCACATGGCCTCCAGTCTTAGAACTGGCCAGTACTGAAGCACTGCAGTTATCTGCCTATCCCATGATGTTTAAAACTCAGATCACTCCTATTAGAAAACACGTCATTCTTCCTAGATTAACTCCACCTCATTCTTTACAATCCAGTTAGAGCATTTTCCAAAAGTGCCCCCTGATTCCCGCCCCCAAGAATGGACTAAACTCCCGTGGACCGTTCCAAACTGTACTAAAATCATCTATTTATGTGCACACCCACCATCACTAGACCCTAAGCTCCTTGAGGACAGAAATCATTTCTTACTCATCTTTGAGCTCCAGAAGGTAGCACGGTACCTAGCACATGATAGGCAGGAAAAAAGGCTAAGCTTAACTTTGATCATTACCTATTATTTATATATAGGAGGCTATGGATGAGCTGGTTTTTTTTTTAAAGATACTGACTGGGGCAAAAAGAAAACAAATGTATGAACAGAATGGAGTTCTGAAACAAAAATTTCAACAAATGCCAGAAGTATTTCCAACTGCAAATATTTAAGATACCCTAGTCTCAATGTACTCTGTGTCCCCTTCTAAAGGATCATATCAATATAGTAACAGAGGGACAAATGCATTATTACCTTGTGCTTATGATTATCTTCTCCCAGAAAGCAACACACACAAAACCCCAGCTATGGGTGAAAATCAGTCTCTTGGATATTTCTTATGGGACTATATAGAAATAGTGGAAGTATATATAAAGTACAGAATTTTTTTCGGGATTCATTTCCCTAAAGTTTGAGTACACTTCCTTCCTATGTCATTCCCGGAATTAGAATACCGAAAACAGAATTGGTGGCAAATGTGGGTGTAAAAGGCATTTCTATTCAAAATAACATTATTAATCCGAAGGAAGTGCCAGTGTTAATGAGCCCTCACCATTAGTTGTAAGGCTTGCTTTGAAATTTCTATTGATTTTAGACAGCTACATATTATTTATGCCAAAAGCACCGAGGGAAAAAGCAAGGGGGACGGAGGGAGAGAGAAATAGAAAAAGACAAGGCTTTGGTCGAGTCCACGTGTGCCAGTCTAGCCATGCAGGCATGTGGTTTCTGCTGGGCTCTTCTAGAAACCGTCTATGAGGGCAGGAGCTGTGTCAAAGAGCAGGGCCAGGAGGGCTCTCGTGGAGGCAGCAGGCACAGCACAGAGCACAGACACAGCAAAGATTCCACAGGAAAAAACCACCAAGGGAAGAAGTGGCCCAAGTTCTGGGAGACCCGGTAGTTAGAGGAAAGGCTTTTTTAAACTCAGTGGAAAAGGCGCACACACAGCAGGCACCAGTGTAATTACAGAAGCCACTAGGTCTGTCTGCCAAGTGGGGCTGATGTGGCCTCTTGACCAGGTTTTATTCTTGGTTTCTGCTGCCCTCTTGTCCCTCCATTCTTCCAGCTCCCGTTCCTGGATAAACTAGCAGATGCTTGCTTCCTGTCCTACAGACTCTCTCTCGGCTCTCTGTCCTCTGGCATGTTTTGGCATCTGCTTCAAATGGGAGAGTGTCTGTGAAATGGACCAAAGCTTCCAAAATCCTACTTTAGGATTATTTTCAAGAATTTATTTCTACATATCCAAAGACTACTATGAATTTTCCTATCAACTAGACATCAAGCACGATCCTGACACAAACAGTCACTAAGCAATTTTTGTTATTCGTCTTCTCTAGGCAAATACACACATTATTGTTCAAATCCCAGAGTAGGAGGGGATGGTAGTTTGCTTCGCATTCTGTCCTAAATTGTATTCACTCCCATCTCTCTTAGGTCTCTACCCAATCTCATGCACTCCTGTGGCTTCATTATGGGCTATGTGTCAACAACTCCCAAATTTCTCCCTCTACGCCAGACTGCTCGGCTTAAATCTTGACCCAGATATCCGAGGACCTAATGGACGTTTCAAGTACAAACTGCTTAGGATTGCACTCATCTTCCCCTTGCCAGTGCACTGCATCACCCACCAGCTTCCCCCCTCACACTTGGGAGTCATCCTTGACTTCTCTCTCTCCTTCCGCCTCACATCTAGTCAATAAAGCTATCCTGGCCTGAGCTACGCTCTATTAACCAAGAAGAGCTAGACTTCTGTCAGATTTAAGTATGCTGAGTATCTCTCTTCCAGACTCCAGCAAGCCACGCTGTACTGCAGTGTGCGCCCACCACGTGAGGTTAGCCAGTGCCCTTTCCATTCTTTCTGAGCTCCCTCCAGGCCATGCCCCTATGTCCCCATTTCAAAGGCACTAGCGGGCACTGCACAGGATCCGTTTCCTTACATCTTTGGGAAGAAAAAATAATCCCCTTTACGAAGCCTCCGTAAACTTTTCTAAAGAGCTTTAAAAGGCAGTTCACATTTCCCAACAGTAGCATCTCCAAGGAAAATTCTTCAAGAATGAAACAACAACGTAGTTCATAAAACAAACCCAAAAGGAATCCAACCAGTCAGTTAAACAGTAATAAGCTGCAAAGCCAGAACTAACTGGGATGGAGACTTAAACTTGTGACAGGAAGAATACAAAATCAAAATACAAATGGTGAAAGTCCACTGAGTGACCGAGTGACCCTCTGCCACTGTAGACACCTGCACATCTTCTGTTCAACATTAGTGTTTTTTAGCCTGTCCTCAACCTGCTGAAATTCAGCTCAGATGCTGGTATCTTGGGAGGCTATACTTTAACACTGGACTATCAATGCAACGTCAAGCAGAAACTTGAAAGGGTACAATGTCTAATTCGGAAGAGCAGACTGACAGATTCAGCTCAGTTCAACTTTGTGGAGAGACTGTTTCAGTCGATGGCTACACGTTAATGAGGGTCTTTTCCTTGCTATCTTAGGGCAGAATCACCATTTCTAAGACCCCACACAAGGAGTGTTAATTATCAAGTGTCAGGGTACCACCTCACAACCCAGACACTGGTGGCAGCTGCAAGGACAGAGGTCATGCGCGCTGCTTTCGGGAATAAAGCTCCCCTTACCCCTAAGTGCATTACTCCAACTCTAAAGACTCCTCCTCCACCCATTCCAGCCCACTAGCATTTTCCTTAGGCTGACTGACTCTAGGAAAACAAGTATTGCATTATGCTTGACTCCTTGGAATGAGATCAGTTCTAGTTTCGAATTCCGTTTCAGAACAACCCGAAGGCCACAGACCCTGTTAGAAATCCCGGCTGCTCAGTGGGGCAGGATGGCCCAAGCTACCACAAGAAAGCATTACTTAAGTCACGATCAGCAAACGCATCCTAAACCCAGACTGGCATCCTCACAGGTCTATACCGACACGCTGGGCACAGACACGTCTGTAAACAACCCAGTCTCGGCTCCTCCTCCCAAGGCCGCTTGGCCAAGGTGAGGCTGCAGTGCAACGTCCGGCAGTGATTTTCTCCAGCTGGCACCATCTGTGAATGCCCTGCCAGACATGCTGACAGAGCAGACTGCGTAGACCATTACTAATCTACCAGGGTCAGCGGGGTCAGGCCTGCAACGTGATGCCTATAGATTTCAAAGGCCGGCCTTCCCTCCATGCCAGCTAATCAATCTATGTTGAAAAGCAAGCACATTTTTATTCCACTTTCTTTTAAATTTCAAAGAAAAATCTCATTTTTAAAGCTCTTAGTGTAGGGATTGCTTGCATATAAGCAGTGTCCTGATACCAGTTAAATTGTACAAGATCTTTGGGGCATGAGGATCGCCCATTGATCCTTTGCCAAAATTGGGTAAAGAGACCAGGAGGACAACTCTCCTCAGATGACGAAAAGCCTTAAAGCAGCAACACAGAAGGACAACATGGATCAAGATTCAGACTCTCCTGCAAAGCCCCCCTGAGTGAGTCTACAAAAGCATAGTAAATATCAGATGCTGCGCTCCCAAGGATCACACTGTGTGAGCCCAGGCAGTGTAAAGTTGGGCTGGAAAATAAAAAAGTAGCCTCACCCACCATCTACTTCAGAATTCCGCCACGAGTGATGCCCCCTGTTACCAGCTGCCTTCCAAGTGTTTGCTAAACGCGTACTATGTGCCAAGAGCTTTATGTTCCCTTGCATTTCTATTGTTTCTTTCACTAAGGAGCGGGGGTCACTGTGAGTTCAGTACTCAGCCTCATACTGGCCAGAAGAGTCCCAGAGCCCAAGGAAAGCAGGAGGATGGCAATCCTGTCTTCCAAGTGCCACTGGGTAGCACAGGCTTGCTGCAGTAACTAAATAAAGCATCTTGTAGATAATCTTATTAATTAATACAAATTTTTGTGTGTCAAGACCAACTACCATAATCATTTCTTCATAGTAGATTGGTATGTTATTCTAGATCTTCCAGTCAAGCGATGACTCAATCTGATAAGACTCAAAAAACACCAACAGCCACAAAACTAAGACATCACCATGAGCTCCAAAGAAACTAGATCTTTTGTTTACAATAATTAAAGGTTTAAAGAAATTTCAAGATAAGTGACTTCATCCTCTTACTTGTGCTTAGATAGGAGTTTTTCCACTTACCAGAGTTTTAAATTGGGCTAAAGAAGTAGGAGTAATGAGGAATTGTGGGCTAAAATATAGTGAATAATTCCTCTAACCCAGATCACTTTCTCTGTAAAGCAAGCTGGGCGGGTCCCAGATCTGACGGGGCTGCTTCGGCATAATCTGAGGAGCAGTTTTGCCTGAGTTCCCATGAAGTAATTTCTTCTTCCAGTTTCTCCAGGCTTCAAGCAACGACAGAAAACTCCAGGCTAAGCCGGCTCCCAACACACCTACTCTTCCCAGCTCCTCCCGCTCACAAGGGTGGCTCTGTATTGTCTAAAAATAAGTCACAGAGTCACTTAGATCCCCTTCAACTATCCCATACAAAGAAACACTGCTGTCTTGACAGACCTCTTCTCAGCCTTCAGACTTATCTGGATGTTATAAAACAAACCGAACACACAAAACAAATGGGAACATTTAAAAAGAGATCACGTTTCAGATTTATTCTATTTTACTACCCCATCCTGGGACCTCAGGTATATGGAGGAAGATTTCCTTCTATTTATAAAATGAACATCTTCACATTCCTGGATGGTTTGTGTCGGTCTTTTAGGAATAGTGAGATTTTACTAGGCCTTAACTTCACACGTTGGGCTTTTAACACGGAGCTTTATGACATCTTTCCCCCACCTCCAAGCCCTGCTCTGTTTCAGTGGCTTGAGTTGTTCTAAACACCAGCA
This sequence comes from Hyperoodon ampullatus, assembly GCF_949752795.1. Taxonomy (NCBI): domain Eukaryota; kingdom Metazoa; phylum Chordata; class Mammalia; order Artiodactyla; family Ziphiidae; genus Hyperoodon; species Hyperoodon ampullatus. The sequence continues at coordinate 88,391,876 of NC_136923.1, forward strand.
TCTTCTTTTTTAAACAAAGGCTGCCTGACATTCAACTTCATTTCTGTCCGACTCTGCTGGAGCAAAAGATAAGAATCTAGACAAAGGCTTTCATAGTGTTTTGCCTATAACTTGTCTAAACCAACAACTGACAAACACAGGTTCTGCCCAACGTACTCAAGGCATCAACACAGCTGCACAGACCTGTACCCCTAACATCAGTTCCAGTATAAAAGCAGCCAGTGGAATGATCAGAAGGCAGGATGCCTAGATGATAGAATGATAAATCTTTGAGGAACCTAAAGATAAAGTCAAGCAAGGAGGTGGCAAAAACATGGTCATAGATTTCTCAGTAAACTAAAAATAGAACTACCACATGACCCAGCAATTCCACTCTTGGGTATATATCCAAAAGAAACAAAAACACTAATTCAGAAAGATACATGTACCCCAATGTTTATAGCAGCATTATTTACAATTGCCAAGATATGGAAGTAACCTAAGTGTCCATCAACAGATGAATGGATAAAGATGTGGTACACACACACACACACACACACACACACACACACACACACACAATGGAATACTACCTATTCCTTGTGAAGGAATAGAATTCTGCCATTTGAAACAACATGAATGGACTTGGAGGGTATTATGTTAAGTGAAGTAAGTCAGAGAAAGTCAAATACTGTATGATATTACTTACATGTGGAATCTCAAAAAGTACAACAAACTAGTGACTATAACAAAAAAGAGACTCATAGATATGGAGAACTAACTAGTGGTTAGCAGCAGGGAGAGAAAACGGGGTGGGGGGAAGAAGCAATATAGGAGGTAGGGGATTAAGAGGTACACACTATTTTGTATAAAATAAGCTACAAGGATATACTGTACAAGATAGGGAATACAGTCTATATTTTATAATAACTATAAATGGAGTATAACCTTTAAAAATTGTGAATCACTATTTTATACACCTGTAACTTATGTAATATTGTATATCAACTACACATCAATAAAAATTATGACCATAAAACTCATAGAACAAGACCTACACAACCAAGTTCTAAGTGAAGATGGTAATAGAGCCATGTTTCTTAACAGCCCAATCGTATCCAAAAAGGCAGAACAGATATGGCCAGACTCTGCCCCACTCTAAATAACTTATGATCCGAAAAAGTCACCAAAAACATCTTGAATTTTGTCTCCTTGCTTTCTAAGGATTTAATCATAATTCTTTAGCCTATTACTGAAAGGAAGGATTTTGGGTTTTTTTTTTTAATTCTCTCACCAACTCTATGCTTAATATCCACATTTAGTAATCAACTTGAACACTCTTCAAATGTAGATTTAAAAACTACATGATTACACTTATAAGGGGGAAGAAAACCCCTCATTTCTGAAGATATAACAGAAGGACCAACAGAGACAAGGTCCATTGCATTCTCTACCTTCCCTGACCAATTAGATTTTATCTAGTTTATAAAGATTTCAAAGGCACATTCCTGCAGGGTCCTCAAAAACCCAATCCAATAAGAAGCCAAACAACAGGAAGTCCCCACTCTACTCCAAGCACTGAGTAGGGTCTTGGGACACTAACAAGATATCATCTCTGCCCTCTCTCATCATGCCAGAACAAAAGGAAAGAAACACTTGGAAGTCCGTACCACTATAGTTTTTAAGAAAGAGTTGCTTACATGAGATACTGACAAAACAGCCATCTTTCATTCTAGGTTCAGAGAAGGGGGTAAAACTATGTCCAGAGTTAGAGTACTGAGAAATGCTTTGCTTTCTGTTACCATGTTGATGTCATATTAAAAACCAGTTAAGAGTGATTAAAGGAGGGGCTTCCCTGGTGGCGCAGTGGTTGAGAATCCGCCTGCCGATGCAGAGGACACAGGTTCGTGCCCCGGTCCGGGAAGATCCCACATGCCGTGGAGCGGCTGGGCCCGTGAGCCATGGCCGCTGAGCCTGCGCGTCCGGAGCCTGTGCTCCGCAACGGGAGAGGCCACAACAGTGAGAGGCCCGCATACCGCAAAAAAAAAAAAAAAAAAAAAAAAGAGTGATTAAAGGAACCTAAATGAAACACTGTGGTCACTCTTCCTTCATATGCCGTTAGCATTTGCCCAAAGGCTGCCTCTGTGACATATCGAAATGGGCTGCCCCAGGCTCTGCTCTGCTTGTAGGAACCAGTTTTAAATAACAACCCATGTCTGATCTTGAGAATTTTTTTTAACATTTAACATGTTTCTTCTCTGTATAACCAGCCTTTCTACAATGGTTTTACATCTAATCTCCAATTCTTACTCAAGGAAACCAGTTAAGAACCCTTAATGGAAGTAACTTAGGACAACTAATTACCCCAAAGAAACTCTTACTGTCATGCTGGAAATGGATCACAGGAGGGACAGCCAAGACAACCACAAAGAGATATGGAAAAGAAAAAGGGAAAGGACTCCTTTCTGTACTGGGGAGTTACATACCTGTATAAGTAAGAGATTCACTCTAGCAGCTCTGATTTCTAACCCACAATCCAGAAACCACCAAAACACCATGTGGCCAAATCCAGAATGATTCCAATGGGGCTGATTCACGTGGCTGGCCCTGCATTTAATGGCAGTATCACCACACGTTGTTGTAATACAACATACTTAAGGTGCTGAGGCATAGTCCCTGCCTACAAATATTTTTTAACACTTTTTCCAGGCGTCCCATCTATTTTCCCAACCATATGCACAGTTCAATAAACAGGGCAATAAATGACTTTTTAAAGAAGGCTCAGGATTATATGCTATTTTTAGACCTTACTGATTATTCCACAACTTGCCATCTCTTCCCTTCTACTGTGGAGTCAATAGTATACCTTCTGCTTCATATGATTCCTTTTAAATTCACAGAATTGCAGAATCCTAGCATTTCAGAAGTGAGAGAGCCTGGGAACCAACTAGTACATATTTCCTGTCACAAATGAGACTAAAGCTCAAGCAGTTAAGCAACTTAAAGTCACACAGTTGGAAACCAGTCAATCGGGTTATATCGGACAAATGGAAATACAGGGAAACTAAGCACCTATTCGTGCAAAAATTTGCCTCTTCGGTTATTTTGTATTTCAATAAATTGTAAATAATCCAAGGTTTATTTTTAAAGATATCTGAATTAATACATTTTAAAATTTAAAAAATCTATTGCAATTATTTTATGGTTTGGTTAACTCTAGTGTTTTTATAACCACCTTTCAAAGCTAAGCACATGTTGAAACTAACTGGACCACCCAAGTCAAAATTCTAGTTATGCTATTTAATGTTTATTTGGTTTGTTTCTAAATGTGTGTTTAAGTGGCAGAGTCATAAAGGGAAGAATTAATGATAATCGATACCAGATCTGCAGCCATGGAGCACTTCTTAAGTTTAGAGAATTTAGTGAAGTCAGCCAAGGGAAAAAAAAATATTCCAAAATGAGAAAACTCTGTGTAGTTTCAAAGCAAGTCCCAGCTATATGCTGTATTCTGAAAGCAGAATTATCCAAAGACCAAAACATGATCCTCTGAAAGATATTCAACGAAAGGAAAATGTGAAGATCTCAGAAGCACGTGGAAGTAGCAAATGAGATTTAATGCCAGCAAAGAAGATGCTCTTTGCCCTCCTGTTATCTTCAAAACTATCACAACTCTAGATTCTAAAATGAAGTGCAAACTTAAAAACCCAGAAACAAGATACATTTACTCACATGCACGTGGTTCATATTCCTAAGGAATGCGGTAATTTATTTGGTACTCAGAACACAGCTTTCTCATAGAAAGAAATATCCAATAGTCATTAGATTTCCAGACAGGCCTACAGAAACTTGTTTTTCATTCCATGTATACCTGAGGTGATAACTGCTAGTAATTGATAGAACCTAGGCAGGAAAGCAGACCTAAGGGCCGGAGGCAGTGGCGGGGAGGAAAGGGCTTTTGTAGGGACAGAAAGGAAGCCTGCTTCTATTAACCCTTTTCCTGGTGCTCAGCATCCCGCCACGTTAACGGGCAATCAGCACCCCAGCCCCCCTTGGCCTCCGCCCTCTTCCTCCTGTTGGACAGCTCTCTGCCGGCCCATCCTCCTCTTTAATATCTGCTCTCCAGGGGAAGAAGGAGGAACCAGAGGCAAAAGTGTGGTCATTCCCACCTGCCCATGCCTCTAATAGGCAGTAAAGTGAAAGGAGCAAGCAGTACCTGGGAGCACAAGTGAGGAGCCCCAGAGGCTGGACAAGAAAAGTCACACAGCGCCAAAACCTGAAGCCAAAATGCCTTGGGCAGCCAAACTGGGTGGGCTGTTCTTGTGAAAAGGGCTTTGAGAAATCAGGCATACATAGAAAAACAACCATGAAAGCAAACTTTGGTTGGCCCCTTGAAAAAGTTAGGAAATGGAACATTTCTAAGAATGAGTGTCAAGGCACAAACTTAGTATGGGCTGTGATTGAGGCTAGCGTAACTCCAGGGATGGGGACAGTGCACTTCATGCAAAAATAAGTAATTTTCCATAGCTGCTATTTGGATCCTTAAGTCCAGTGAATTATCTTGACACATCTTGCATCGCGTATTAGAGTAAGAACACGTGCAGGGTGATCCCCCACCACAAGTGAAGAACTCGAAATCCAGCAGAGCCCAGGACCTGTTTGATGGCAGTCCTGGCCTGCAATGGTCAAAGTCCCCTAAGAAATCACCTCATATAATTGCAAGATTTAAATTCAATTCCTTATCAATAAAACCCACTGCACAAACTCTGCCAACCAGTAAGGTAAGAGATATCATGAGTTTGGCAAGGCAGAACCAGTCTGAAGAGAAGTTCTAGCCTGGAAAAACCATAAGGGAGTCCTCATCACCAGAGGCTGGGGCAATACTCCTCATCCTGTCTCAGAGGATGTCAAACAAGTATTCTTAAAACAGAAGTAAGTCCAACTTAAAACTACGCCCTAGATTTTCAAAAACATATTGAGTCAAAATGAATACCACTCCACGGGCTCAAATTCGGCTCAGCTTGGGGCTACATGCCTTTACATGTGCACCGCCAGGTTCCACCCCTTCAGTCCCTGCCTCCAAAAGGAAGAGTCTTCGGACAAGCAGAGGCAGAGGAGAGCACACCAAGGCTGCAGCATCAAGAACCATCCTGGTGATGCTGCTGTCCCTCTAGGCGCCCAATTCTCAGACCACAGGAGTCACAATTTACCTCGTGTTGCAGAAACGGGCTCAGGATCAGACCAATATGATGAGTTAATTCAGCTGCAGCACTAAAATCCACATATGCACAAGCATTATGTAGTCCTGCGGCTCCAGCAAATCTCAAGATAATGAGGGAAACGGTGCGGCATACAGGGAAAGGCACTGGGCTGAATCCGAAGACCTAGATTTTTGTACTGACTCTGCCGGCTAATCTCAGGGGAAGGGGCAAATTGCTCCCTCTCTGGGACTCAATTTCCTCATCTGTAAAATAAAGAGCAGATGTGCTCTTCTAGCTCAGAATTCTAAGGGACGTGGAAACCGACATGGAAACATACGTCCCCCTGGCACAAGAAGCCTCCAGGACTTTTTAGCCAGCACATTCACGAGCTTCTAAGAAGATTTAATACAGTGGTATTTATTACCAATGCACCTGCTGAAGCACTCTTCGGATCCCAACAAAATATCTCTTAAAAAATCTCACTAAAACACATGGAGGATGAGAGCCACTAGCTCTCTCCTCCTCTATGTCAAAATCAAGACCTCCTCAAAGGGTAATACTACAAGCACGACCCCATGGCATTGCTACTGATGCACTGCAGTCACAGGGAATTTCAAGTTCTCCTCAGCTGAGCTAACCATCTGGCAGAGGACTTCCAGCAAGATAACTTCATTTTGCCCGGCACTCCACTTAATTGAAAGACAGCAGCACTATTCGTTTGTGGCGTAGGGACCTGTGTACATGTTACGTGTCTTTCCTGACTAGGATCCCAGTAGCTTTGGGGCAAGGAAGAACTCCATCCTTGATAAGGGATGACACTTAACAAGCTGACTCAATGCCTGTGAAGCAATAAAGACAGTCTGCACAGAGCCTGGGGTAGGGCCACTGAGGTGATCCTGTTTTTCCATGGACTCCTTTCATGTCCTGAGTGGGTGAAGGCTGTCCTGGCGCGCCCTCCCTAGAAGAACTCCCCAGTCCTCTTTCCACGTTTGCTCATGCTCTTTCGTATGTCTCATGCTGTGAGTGTCTAGAGGCAAACTTCCCACTCAGGAAAGCACAGGTGGGGCAGCTCGTTCCTTCCTTTCTACCCTCACGTCTGATATGTCCACTTCTACGTATAACTCATTCTCATTTACCCACTAGACACAAGACCTGTACTAATGTGAATCAGAGAAAGAAAAAGAGCCACTGCAGATTTTCTTCCAAGCCCTAAATCTGTACAATCTGATTGGAATTAAACAATTCCTTTCAGACCCAAAGGAAATGGGCAGTTGGCCAAGATGACAGCACAGCCCTAGCAATCAGGGCACAAAGAGATACACACTCCACAAGGGGGTACCCGGGCTTTGTCAAAACTCAGAAAATGCACTCAATGGAAAATTGAACTCGATCTGGAGAAGCACTTGGCCCCGCTGAAGAACTATTACGGCACGAGTCTGCACAAGACCATCACCTCCTCACACCCTGTTTTCTAAACCAGAAGCAAATTCCCCCTTCATGTTCACCAACCTATTATCCTTCCTCGGCTTCAAAAGCTACAATTTTCTCCATGAAGCCAATTCCTAATAGCATTCCCTAAGACTGCTCTGCTTCCAAAACTTAAAAGGAGCTAAGAAATCTCAAGCCCCTGAGATTTAATAACTTTGTGTGGTGCGCCTGAATTGCCTCCTCTCTAACTCAAACCATAATCCCTCTGAAATCTTGACAGCAACGGGGGAAAAAAAAAAAAGAGGATTATATAAATGATAAAATCTATGGTGCTGATCCATGAAATCCTGGATCCACTTTTCAGTTCACTCCCTGACTTTCTGGGAAACATTAGGAAGGACATGTTGTATCCGTTTCTCCCTTTATGAGGGTGTGTTGACATACTGTCACATAATGCTTAGTCTTCATAAGCAAATAAGGAGCACGGCGGCTCCTTCAATGCAACAGTTATGTATCGATACATTTCTCTATTTTATCTAGTATGTATCCTTTATATGTCTCAGGGATCTGCCCTACACACTACTGACAACAGAACCCCAGTTTTTAAAATGAAGACATTTCCAATCACATAAAAAGAGGCCATGGAATGATCACAAGTAATTCGTTTAAGCAAACATCTCATGCCAAGTCATCTTTTTATCTTCATACACACTTCACACCATACACAGCAGGACGAAGGGCTACAAGCTTAACAGTAAAACTTCTCAAGGTTAATCACTTCATACCAACACTCCTAGGATGAATCTGGATATTAGAACGAGTATTTGATATCATAACGACATCAAGAAGGAGAATTTGTGAAACTGGGTTTATTGAGTGTTACCATCTCAGTGGGCAATTAACAGGAAATGGCTTTACTCACATCAGAGCTACCAATCACTATTTTTCAGCTTCTTTCCCAATTTTAATAGCATCTTGGGCGGATCTCACCATTTGGGGTAACTTTCGGTTATTAAAACTCAAGGCCAATTTAAATGTTTATTCTCAAGTTCGGTTGTGGTTTTACACCAGTCCCCACTCTGACCCCAGGCAAAGCTGTGACCTGGACTGTGAACAGGGAGGGCTGGGATTTGCTTTCACTCACTCCCTCCTCCCTCCTCTGGGCTGTTCCTCCCCCTCCTGCAATCAACCGGTAAGGAGGGAAAGGCAAATGTCTCCGACGTGACTGGCCATGATGACTTCCCGAGCTAATGCTGGCTGGTGTGGGAATTCTCCCAAGGGCCCTGCAGGACCTCCTCACCACACAGCTTCTCTGATGTAGATCTGACCCCAGCCCTGGCTCAACCTCTTCCTCCCACCGTTTGGCCCCCAGTAACCAGAAGCCAGCCACTTAGGGACAGACAGTCTCGCAAGATGGCTCAAGAGCAACTACCATTCTCAGCGTTCACCCTGAAGAATTCCCATATCCTTGCCAAACTAAACAGGAGATATGTAAGCTGCTCCAGTGGCAGCCCCTCCTCCCGCCCCGCCTCACCAGTTCTCCCCTTTCCAATCCAGATAAGCACAGGGGCAAGGAGGCAAGTCTGCCTGAGTGGACGTCCAGCCAGAAAATCCAATGCCAGTCTTACATTCTTGCAATCATCCCCAACCTCTGGGTGAGTCTCTTGGAATTTGCCCTCTCACTTTTGGTGTAAAGCTAATGAGCCTCTCTTCTCCCTCCCCAATGTTCTATGCAGACTAGAAAATATTGGGAGTAAGCGTAGGGGGTGGTAACTGGTAGCAGAAGGGCCAGTTTTTCTTTCTCTTGGTAAGCTCCTTGGGGAGGTGTCTGGCCTCAAATGGTCATGGTTCTCATCAGACTGTGAGGTCTTCAAATCCTCCTGTTTTAGGTGAAGCCTAAAGCATCTATTCTAAGACAGCAGAAAAGTCTAATTATTACCAAAAAAAAACTTAATGGTATAGAATCACCAGATTATCCTGACACTTAAAAATAGTAGAAGCAATGATATGAACTCTTGGAAATAGGTCTTATGCACGTAAAAAGGTCTGTTCTCAGTGGGGTACAAATTACATTACATCCCTTAATTCATCTTAATTACACTGATCGAATCCTTAGCTCCCTTATTTCGTATCGTCCATTTGACTTGTCAGACATTGATAGGTATTTGATTACTCCTTGAAATTGTACTTTTAGATTTTTTTTTTCTGCTTGATACAGAATAAACTTCCCTGTTATACTATATGTGAAGCTTCGGTACTAAAACTAGTGTCTTTGCTATTTAGAGAGATTACTTCAACTGCATTTCATATTATAGTGAACTATGAAATTCAAGGCCACCATGATGAAACATCTTGAAAGTGAGCTAATTTTAAAATGAGCAATCCCAACTCATTTTTGTTTTCTGTTTTGTTTTCTTCAGTACCTGTTATTCTGTCCGAGGTACCTTTAGACAAAAGCTTAATGTCTGGTTCAAAATATTCAAATGATGGCAATAGTAAATTTGTTAGCTTTCAAGTTTCCAAAATCTATCCTTGAATTATCTCACATTGCCTTTAGAACAATCCCACCTAGTAAGACAAATATTTTTAATCTCTTTTAAAGATGTGAACATTAAGATACCAAAGCGTTTAAAAGTTCAAACAGGTATCCACTTAGGTTTGCACAATATGAGAAAGGATGAAATAGGAAACTTTTCCTTTTTCTCAAGACCCTAAAAAAATTAAAATGTGCTTAACTGATTGAGAACTATTATCTATGTGGAAGCTAAGGGAACTGGGCTGTTGTCCTTCTGTTAACTTCTAAATTCCAAAATAGGCCCCTTTAAGTTAATTGCAGCCTTGATCACAAGAAATACTCCCTAGTTTCCCCGGATTCCACAATATGCTTTTTTAAAGATACAGCCTAAAATTAATTATTTGAATCACTAGACAATTTTGGAGGAAAATGAAACAGCTAACATTTGCACCACATGTGGCCATTTGATACATAACACATCACCATATCACATTATTTCTTCTAACTGATGAAAGTGAACATCTAAGAAGCTAAATAATTTAACGAAGGTCAACACAGCTACTCAGTGCACATTTGGGACTCAACCCCAGGTCTTCTCACTTTAAATCTTTTTCTTTTTTTTTTGGCTCTTCTAGGTAGACTACCTCTCCCACGGCACTTAGCATATTGCCTGGGACAGGTTAGTTAACTCATTTTACAACTTGAAAGTTCTTCATATACTTTATCTCATTTGATTTTCCTGGTGGCTCCATTGAGAAGATTAGATACTTTGTCTATTTTAAAGATGAAGAAATCAAAGCTTAACTTACTTGGCAAAAGAAAAGAGCAGAAAATGCCTGAAGCAAGTCTTCTGACTTCTACTCTAGCAAACATTAACCCTTACAGTTCAAGAGATTTCTCATTTACAGTTTGAGTTCTTACCCTGTTGCACAAGAACACAAGGAAATCAAGAGGAAAGAAGAGTCAGTTAGATTAGTTTATTCTTGACTCCTAAGGGTCCATGAACCTGACAAGCCACATAACAGCACTAACCTTTCCTGCTACCTGCCCAGGGACCCCCAGGAAAGGGAACTGGAGAAGAGAAAAGAAAGAGGATAGAACATAATCTGAGTTGTCTAAACACAGAACAAGGCACCACAGAAAAAGAGAAACCACTGGAACACCAGACCAAGTGAGATTACGCATCTCTGAAGGCAAAAGAAAGATGAAATGAGCTGGCCAGTGGCAAAAAGAGACCTGAAACGAGGAGACAGGGAGTGGGAGGCTGCAGGAGAAGTTCTCAGACTCCTCCAAAGATCTCAAAGGGAGCCCTCCTACACGACGTAAGCCCTGGCAGTGTGAAGACCCTGGCACTGTCGCCAGGCAGAGGATGAAGCCAAGGCAAGGCCACACACATAACACCAGGCAGAAGGACAGGGCCTGTCTGGAACAAGGGATGGAAACTAAAATCTACACACTGACACTTCACTGCTGCAGCAGCCTTGACCTCAAAGACACTGCCAAAGCCGTTGCTGGCAGCCAGCATCCACATTTCAAATGTATCTTTCATTTAAAGGAAAAAGGAACATGGTGATCTACTTGTTGACTGCACTGTGTGAGTCTTCACACCTCAGGCAACAGCCAAGAGAGGCAGAGGACACCACTCACCCCCTTGCTGAGATAGAAAAGGTGCCCAACGAGAAACATCTGCAGTGTGGTTCTCCAGCCCAAGGCCTGCAGGCTCCCATGCCTTTGCTAAGCCCCTCCTTGAGTCTGTTCTGTACGACTGGTCCCAAACAATTCTTGGAAATATTAGCAGGAAGATCATGGAATGGAAATACTACTTAAATGTATGCTCTGGGAGAGTCAATGCTGTAAGTTATGCACTTAAAACCATTATATAAAATATTATCTGCCATCATTTTTTGTTGTTATGCGCAAGAGACTACATTAATGTGGTTAAAATAATGTTTTCTATTTAAAAAGCAAACCTGTAACAAGAGCCAACTCTTACGTGTTGCCCACTCAGGACCTGGCTTTGTGTCAGGTGCTTGGCAATTAGTTTCCCAAGTCAGTTAACCACAAGACACTGTGAAGCAGCTATCCTCATAACCATTTCCCACATAAGGAAACTGAAGCCCCCCAAAGAGAACTGACCAAGAGTTAAGAAACCAGGATTCAAAGAACTCAGGTGAAATCCCAGTTCCACTAAAACAATAAATGGCTCAGGAAGGAAGCATCCCCATTGGTCAGGAAGGTCCTAGGTACTTTCCCCATCAAAGGACACTTCACAGGGCCCAAACCTCTGAAGACAGTATATTGGTTCAATGTTGCCGCTCGGGAGGACAGAGCTGTGGTTTTAAAACTGTGAATTTTGTAATGTAGAAAGTTAGGCAACTGTAAATTAAAATCAGCCGCCATCTATTTACAATGCATCACCAGAAATTCTTCACAGAGGTAAATACATAAGAACTTTAACACCAAAACACTCACTGATCTCTGGTCCCCTTAATTTTATAAATCATACATATGAAGGAGGAGGAAACGGCAGTTAGGCTATAAATGCTGGATAAAATTGTTGAAATAACTGAAGCTTAATTTGCATAAGGCTTAACTGTTTGTGAAGTGCTTACCAAACTGCCACTCGAAAGGATTTTACTGTAACCCTCCCAGCACAGAACACTGGGGTGGTGTTCACTAGGGTGGAAGGGCAGCTTTGGTTAATGAATGTCATGGTGTGTTTTCACAGTACAGCATCCTCAAAACTGTGGCTGACCAGGAAAGTCCCGAGGTTTTGGACCCTGAACCACTGTCAGAAAATGTCTCATCTACTAACGGTGAAGAATGGACAAGAAAGAAAAACTAGACTACTATGCCCAGAGTACCACTGCTTTTGCAATCTCCGGCATCTGCTTGTGTGGGAGCCATGAGTTCCTCTCCCCTCCCCCCACCCTCTGCTATTGTGTAAGAGTGACAGCGGAGACAAGAGCTCCACAAAAGTTATCTTCACAAGTCAAATGTCAAATGAGGACTGGCAAGGCTGGGACAAACTTAAAAGTGATGGACGGGGAAACATCTCACAGCACAGATCTGCTCTGATGGAGCGGATGCCCTTTGAGTAGATAGAAGGGCTCCATTAATGTCTGATGGAGCCATGAACCATGCAACTCAGGCATCTTCACCTCTGGTCTTTTCATCATGTGTTTTAAAGTATGTAGGAGAGCAACTCAGAAGTTGTTTTTAAGTACAGCCAATGGAAGCAACTTTGTTTTCCATACTTTGTTTCCACACTGCATCTAGGCAGTGGTTGGAAAAGCAGGCAGGCCTTTTCCCCCTTTCTCACGACTGAGAGATCCTTTCTCTCTCTTCCTCATGGTTGAGCTATTGGGGTTTGTCCTCCCTCTTAAGGTCCTATTTTCAAAAATCAGCAGCTAGTTGATAGCAGGAAAAGAAACTCCATGTGTTGGGGGGAAAGTCACCACGATGGGCATTTTCCCTTTGAAGAAGTATCATATTCCCAAACACTGCATAACTCAAGTATCCTTGATTTTCTGCAGATTTTTAGTTTACAATGTGAATAAGATCCTGAAGCTCAAGAAGAATCACCTTGTAGGAGAAGACTGCCACTCAGAGAGCTCCATGTAACCACTTCCTTTACAACTTCAGCACTTAGACACACAGCCATGGATCTGCACATGACTAAGCTCAAGGGACTTGGTTCACACACGATGATGCATCAGAAAGAACTATATGCTCACCCCCAAAAGACTGCAGAAACACACTAAGAATGAATTCTGATGAGCAGGTGTTCCAGACAAAGAAATACTTCTAGTTAGAATCACCCTAGGTTTCAAAAATAGAATTTAAAGGTAAATTTCTAGTTATTTATTTTAAACATATAAAAACGGGATCTCTGGATTTTAAGGATATGAAAACTGTTCATGGGCATTAGTTTTGTTAGAGACAGAGCAGGCCTTAGACATTACTTTTTCCAAGTAATATATTTTGATGTAGCTTTTTGGTACAGAAATTGCTGTTTTGACACAGGAACTTTTTTTTTTTTTTTTTTTTTTTTAGTGGTCCGGAAAAAACCCCAGGAAAAAAAAAAAACTCAGAAAATTTTCTGCAGCTTTTTAAAAAATTATCCAGAAAATAATGTGACAGACACCCCTCATTCTATACCTAGTAGGCCAGAGATAAGCTGGATTTAGGGAAATTATGGAAGTGAGTACACTGCTTGGTAAATAAACCAGTGGTAGCACTGTGCTGAGATGTCCACTGGTCAACCTCTTGGTTTTATAGATAAGACCCAGAGAAGTGAGTGCCTTGCCTCAGCTAGCAAGTGAGGGAGCCCCAACTTGCTCAAGTCTCCTCTCTCCAAATCTAAGTTCTTTCTACTGTTTGACATTCCCTATGGGTCAAGTGACACTTTATTTCCATTATGTTTAAGATACCTGGACTTCTTTGTCCAGCTGTATAAGCAGCATTAGCTTGTTCTCACTGCTATGACTTGTACCTGCCTTTGAAGGCATTTGCCCACTAACATGGTGTATTCGTTTTCTATTCCTATGTAACCTACGTCCACAAACTTACTGGCTGAAACAAGTAGCATTTATTAGCTTACAGGTCTTTAGGTCAGAAGTTCAGCACATCATGGCTGTGTTCTCTGTTCAGTATATCAAAAGGCTGAGATCTCGTCATTGGCAGAATTCAGTTCCCTGCAGTTATAGGACTGAGGTCCCATTCCCTTGCTGGTAGGCATCTTCTAGTATGTCTGCACTCCCTGCCCCAAGGGCCCCTCCATCTTCAAGCCAGCAAGGGTGCACTGACTGCATCTTTCTTATGCTCTCCTTCAGTGAGCCAGACAAAACTCTGCTTTTGAAGAGCACATGTGATTAGGTCAGGCTCACCTGTATCATCTCCCTAAGGTCAAACATTCCATGTAACAATTTAAAATCCATCGCATTCACAGTCCCGGGGATTATTCAAGGTGCATATGCAGTGGGGGGTGAGAGAGGTGATTTCAAGGGCCCTATCAGAATTCTGCCTTCCACACAATAGGCTGTAAGGCCACATCTGTCCACACTCCAAACACTGCCTAATTATAAAAATAATTGTTGACATTAAGTGGCATGGATGCAATTTAAAAAACCTTTCACAGAAACAAGCATGTTCTACTGCTTGAAACTAAGGACAGAGTGATTCTTTCCACTTCAATCATTTTACCAATAGGAGTGGAAAACGAAACACAGACGGGTAACCTGGGGAGAAACCTGAAGCTGACAGAGCGGCACAGTGATACAGTTGGCTCTGAAGAAGAACTTTAGTCACCTACCATATAAGACAGACTTCAAGAACATGCGTGGTCAAGAAAGTCACCTAAGCTCCTTTCCCTCCATCTTCCAGCTAAGGCATATGTGACCTGTTTCCTTAAGGCAGGAGCCATGTCTCTCAGCTCCAAAGACAAGCGTCATACCCAGCACATACTCAGTGCTCAATAAATTTTTATTCAAATGAACGTTAGGTACAAGGGGAAATGATGATATATGCTGATGATCTGCCAACAATGAGCGCATAGCCACAAATAATGAAAAGGGGATTGGTAACTTCCTGTTAAATAGAAACACTACCTCACTTCCTCTCATTTAAAAACCCACTGAAATGAAAGAGAAGGAATTTAGAATGCAGAAATCGCAAGGACAAGACAACCGAGATGATGACAGCCTCCCTACTAGGGAAGCTAAAAAGGAGAATGAGGAGAAATAAGTGACTAGCCAGCCTTTGGAGGGATCCTCAATTAGCCCTGAGGAAAGCAGAACCATTCAAAGTACCTCTGCAGGTGGAGTTGGTTAGAAATGCAGGATCTCAGGTCCCAACCCAGACCCACTCAATCAAAATGTGGATGTTAAATCCCCAGGAGCTTCATACTTGTATTAACTGAGAAAAACTCAGTTCAATCTATTTTGTTTTTGGACACATATCAATGTTCATGTGCTCTGGGAATTCCAAATTCAAAAAAAGAAAATAATTTTACTTTTCTTATGATGGGAATCCAAATTTTAAAAGTGTCTATACAGGAGACACAAATACCACAAATGACAAAAACCTAATTTGACTTGTTTTTTTTTAGATTAAGCCCAATTATTTGTCACAAAGACATCATGCATCTTTGGGTTTTTTTAGATGGTGTTGTAACTTTAAACATATTTGCAATTTATATTGCTTGTAAAAACATTAAAACTAGCTAAAGCGACAAATTTGTTTTATGTTAACTTGTAAGTTTTTAAAACTAACAGTTTTTTTTTCCTTTTGTTGTTGTTTTTTTAAACTTTGTGGTAAAATTTTTAACAAAATTGACCATGGGAGTCATTCTTTATTTTATTTTATTTTATTTTTTTGCGGTACGTGGGCCTCTCACTGTTGTGGCCTCTCCCGTGGCGGAGCACAGGCTCCGGACGCGCAGGCTCAGCGGCCATGGCTCACGGGCCCAGCCGCTCCGCGGCACGTGGGATCATCCCAGACCGGGGCACGAACCCGTGTCCCCTGCGTTGACAGGCGGACCCTCAACCACTGCGCCACCAGGGAAGCCCCATGGGAGTCATTCTTAAGCGTACACACAGGTCTCTGGCATTACGCACATTCACACCGTTGTGCTACTACCATCACCACCCGCCACACAATTCTTCATCTCACGAAACAAACTCTGCACCCAACTCCTAACTCCCCATTTCTCCACCCTATCCCCCAGCAGCCACCATGCTACTGTGTCTCTAAGAATTCGACTATTCCAAGTACCTCATATAAGTGGAATCATACAATATTTGTTCTTTTGTATCTGGCTTATTTCACTGACCCTAATGTCCTCAAAGTTCATCCATGTGGCAGCATGTGTCAGAAGGTCCTTCCTTTTAAATGCTGAACAGCAGTCTACTGAAGGTATGCAACAAATTTTGCTGATGGACACTTGGGTTGCTTCCACCTTTCTGGCTATGGTGTGGATATGTCTTTAAACTTTTTTCCCCCCTTCTTAAAATATCTGTCTTATTGAGGTAATGGAAACTTTTATTTCGGTTTTAGAAAAATACATATCCTTTTTGGAAACACAGGGAGAGAGACTGACTGCTGGAACTGAGAGGGAGAGGATTACCTACCATGTCTTTAAAACTGCTGGCCTTTGAGGACCAAGGCACTAAAAACAATCACATTCACCTTCCAGGATCATCCATACCTTCTCCTCCCTAGTATGGCCAGACCCCCTCATTTTCTCAGAGGTATTTTAAAAAGTAATCCCTCTCATTACCTACTTGGGAAAGAAGTAGAGGGAAAGCTCATTTGAATTAGTAAAAGTCCTGAAGTACAGATGTTTTAAAGCAAAGCAATTTTATTACTTTCAACCTATGGGAAGCTAACAAATTGTCGGCAGAGCCTCAGGCTCATATTTTAATGAACACAGGAGAATCGTACATAATTATCATATCCAGTGCTGCTATGGAAATGGAGACTTCGAGTACTTGAGGACACTTGAAAATAGTTTACACTCCAGGATTCTTCAACATCCGCCACCACCATATCTACCACAATATCATTTAGCTGTTAATTCGAAGCACTGATAAAGGTTTACCAAGCAAGGATAACCTAAAATACTTGGGCTAAAGTTTAACCGGTTTTATTACATTTTAATTTACAATTAAAATTCTTTACTATGAACAAACTTAAAAAGAAAACTGAAAACATTTGAAGGAAAAACAAAAGCAGATTTACAACTGACTGGTATATTTATCTAAGGTCTAGACAGATAATTTTTTTTCTTGCAACCAACAAAATTAGTAAGAGAAAGGAAAAAGGAGAGAAATAATTCCCGTCATACCATACATGCTTAGAAAAGAAAGGAAAGCAACAACATGACCACACTTCTGTCAGAGGAATAAGTGATCCAACATAAAGGCAAACTAGAAAACAATGAAATATCAAAAAAAACAATAAAAACCCCTCAAGCTTGATAATGTTTCATGTTGGAAGGTTGTCAGTTATCCAGTTCCAATCCTTACCTTCACATGTACAGGAAGACAGAAATGTATGCAGCTCTGAATCACTGAATGACAGCATAGAAACAAATCCATCCTCTCTTTCATTTGTTTTCCGTGAACATTTTCAAATTGACAAGTGCTAGAATTTATCAAGATCATTACTCCCTACCTGTACTTGGCATCCTTAAAGGAGGAAAAAAAACATTCCTTTTCTATCTCATGAATATTCTGTAGAGGTACAAACCTGCAGTAAAAATAAGCACAAAAACAAGCTCTTGGAAACAGCACCTCTGGCCTATGGATATGGGCCATTTTATACCTTAAGGCACCTGTGAAGGCCTCTTAGCATTAAAGATGGAGGGGCATGGATGACCAAGGTTTAAAATCCCTCTATTCCCACAACCTTATGGCTCCATCATGGGAGCTGTATGAAGAAAAACAGGCTAGTCCTAAGCCCTCTTGGTTCTGTGGGCTACACTCACTTTCACATTATCAGAAGAGGCAGAAGTCAAGGGAGAAAGTCAGCCAACAGTGAGATATGAAGAGAATGGAAGAATTATCAAGGGAAAAACATGGAGAGCTAGCAGATTGCCCTTAATTATTTTTTATCCCCCTAATTTATTTTTGCCTTTATTAAAAGGAGAAAAATAAGGCACAGAGCATTCTCAGAGAAACTGAGTATTCTGCTTAATAAGACATATATTAAACATCTTTTAATTAGCAAAAGAGTCATTATTAACACCTACTGCATGCTGCCAGAATGAGAATAATCTCTGGAAGGTAAGCTTCCCCACCCTCAGAAGGCTTACCTTCTGCAGGAGGCAACATCCACCCTTCTTTCCCTCTCCTTCTGGAGGTGGGGAAAGGTGTCCTTTCATGTATCAAGCCCAAAGGCTTTAGACTAACAAAGGTATTGACAGCTCCGGTCATGCTTTGTTTTCTCGACCACTCCCCAAATACAACGTGCTCCTTCTTACTTCCTGGTCTCTGTGCATGCTTTGATCTTTCACCTTCTTAACCTCCCCTCTGGTCTTCTTGCTCTTGGAAAAATTCTACTCCTCCTTCAGCATGCCAGTTTAAATATCACCTCCCTGTGAAAACTTCTTCAAATCCAGGTGTTAGTACTACCTCCTCTAGGTTCCTACAGTAACTGCTCTCAGAGGTCCATAACACAAGAAGTGTGAGATTCTGTCCAAGATATATATGTCTGTGAGCCCATCAGCAGCAGTAAGTCTCATTTTGTGTACTTCTATCACAACACATGATGCAGTGTGTTACACTCCATAAATGTGTGCCGAGTCAATTTTAAAACAAACCAAAAAGACAGTGTAATTCTTTTGCTCTGTGTTGGCAGAGTCTTGCCATGTCTCTAGTTTACACTTTCCCTGAATCACCTCCATCCACAGATCCCTTACTCATCCCCAGCCTTTCTGATCTATGGACAAAGGCAGTGGTTCCTTGTCTACACATAAGATTCTGAAGGTTAGGTCTGGGAATCAGTGGTTTTAGTATACTTGCTTGTCTTTGTTTAAGAGCTCACAAGATGAGACCTTCACGATGGCGGAGGAGTAAGACGTGCACATCACCCTCCTCCCCACAAAAAAAGCAGAAATACAACTACATGTGGAACAACTGCTACAGAACACCTACTGAACACTGGCAGAACACCTCAGACTTCCCAAAAGATATATTTTTTTTCCTTTTTCTCTTTTTGTCAGTGTGTATGTGTATGCTTCTTTGTGGGATTCTGTCTGTATAGCTTTGCTTTTACCATTTGTCCTAGGGTTCTCTGTGTCCTTTTCTTTTTCTTTGTTCTCTCTATTTTGGTATAGTTTTTAGCGCTTGTTATCACTGGTGGATTTGTTTTTTGGTTTGCTTGCTCTCTTTTTCTTTTCCTTTTTTTATTACTTTTTAATTTTTTTATTTTTAATATTTAAAAAATTTTTATTTTAATAACTATTTTATTTTTTTTCTTTTTCATTTTCTTCCTCCCTTTTCTTCTGAGCCATGTGGCTGACAGGGTCTCGGTGCTCTGGCCAGATGTCAAGCCTGTGCCTCTGAGCTGGGAGACCCAAATTCAGGACATTGGTCCACCAGAGACCTCCTGGTTCCACATAATATCAAAGAGCAAAACCTCTCCAGAAAACTCCATCTCAACGCTAAGACCCAGCTCAACTCAATGACCAGCAAGCTACAATGCTGGACACCCTATGCCAAACAACTAGCAAGACAAGAACACAACCCCACCCATTAGCAAAGAGGCTGCCTAAAATCATAATAAGGTCACAGACACCCCAAAACACACCACCGGATGCGGACCTGCCCAACAGAAAGACAAGATCCAGACTCATCCACAAGAACATAGGCACCAGTCCCCTCCACCAGGAAACCTACACAACCCACTGAACCAACCTTAGCCACTGGGGGCAGACACCAAAAACAACGGGAACTATGAACCTGCAGCCTGCAAAAAGGAGACCCCAAACACAAGAAGTTGAACAAAATGAGAAGACAGAGAAACACACAGCAGATGAAGGAGCAAGGCAAAAACCCACCAGACCAAACAAATGAAGAGGAAATAGGCAGGCTACCTGAAAAAGAATTCAGAGTAATGATAGTAAGGATGATCCAAAATCTTGGAAATAGAATGGAGAAAATACCAGAAACGTTTAACAAGGACCTAGAAGAACTAAAGAGCAAACAAACCATGATGAACAGCACAATAAATGAAATTAAAAATTCTCTAGAAGGAAACAATAGCAGAATAACTGCAGCAGAAAACGGATAAGTGACATGGAAGACAGAATAATGGAAAAAACTACCACAGAGCAGAATAAAGGAAAAAGAATGAAAAGGATTGGGCACAGTCTCAGAGACCTCTGGGACAACATTAAACACACCAAACACTTCAACTGTAGGGGTCCCAGAAGAAGAAGAGAAAAGAACAGGGACTGAGAAAATAATTGAAGAGATTATAGTTGAAAACTTCCCTAATATGGGAAATGAAATAGTCAATCAAGTCCAGGAAGCACAGAGAGACCCATACAGGATAAATCCAAGGAGAAGCGTGACAAGACACGTATTTATCAAAAATTAAATACAAAGAAAAAATATTAAAAGCAGCAAGGCAAAAACAACAAATAACTTACAAGGGAATCCCCAGAAGGTTAACAGCTGATCTTTCAGCAGAAACTCTGCAAGCCAGAAAGGAGTGGCAGCACATATTTAAAGTGATGAAAGGGAAATACCTACAGCCAAGATTACTCTACCCAGCAAGGATCTCATTCAGATTTCACAGAGAAATTAAAACCCTTACAGACAAGCAAAAGCTAAGAGAATTCAGCATCACCAAACCTGCTTTACAACAAATGCTAAAGGAACTTTTCTAGGCAGGAAGCACAAGAGAAGGGAGAGACGTACAGCAACAAACCCAAAACAATTAAGAAAATGGTAATGGGAACATACATATCACTAATTACCTTAAATGTAAATGGATTAAATGTTCCAACCAAAAGACATAGACTGGCTGAATGGATACAAAAACAAGACCCGTGTATATGCTGTCTACAAGAGACCCACTTCAGACCCAGGGACACCTACAGACTGAAAGTGAGGGGATGGAAAATGATATTCCATGAAAATGGAAATCAAAAGAAAGCTAGAGTAGCAATTCTCATATCAGACAATAGACTTTACTAAAGACTATTACAAGAGACAAAGAAGGACAATACATAATAATCAAGGGATCAATCCAAGAAGATACAACAATTGTAAATATTTATGCACCCAACACAGGAGCACCTCAATACATAAGGCAAATGCTAACAGCCATAAAAGGGAAATCAACAGTAACAATCATAGTAGAGGACTTTTAGCACCCCGCTTTCACCAATGGACAAATCATCCAAAATGAAAATAAATAAGGAAACACAAGATTTCAATGACACATTAAACAAGATGGACTTAATTGATATTTATAGGACATTCCATCCAAAAACAACAGAATACACTTTCTTCTCAAGTGCTCATGGAACATTCTCCAGGACAGATCATAGCATGAGTCACAAATCAAGGCTTGATAAATTTAAGAAAACTGAAATCATATCAAGTATCTTTTCCAACCACAACACTATTCAACTAGATATCAATTACAAGAAAAAATCTGTACAAACACATGGAGGCTAAACAATACACTACTTAGTAAGTAAGAGATCACTGAAGAAATCAAAGAGGAAATCAAAAAATACCTAGAAACAAATGACAATGAAAACAAAACGATCCAAAACCTATGGGATGCAGCAGTTCTAAGAGGGAAGTTTACAGCAATACAATCCTACCTCAAGAAACAAGAAACATCTTAAATAAAAAACCTAGCCTTACACCTAAAGCAATTAGAGAAAGAACAGAAAAACCCCAAAGTTAGCAGAGCAAAGAAATCCTAAAGATCACATCATAAATAAATGAAAAAGACATGAAAGAAACAATAGCAAAGATCAGTAAAACTAAAAGTTGGTTCTTTGAGAAGATAAACAAAATTGATAAACCATTAGCAAAACTCAAAGAAAAAAGAAGACTCAAATCAACAAAATTAGAAATGAAAAAGGAGAAGTAAAAACTGACGCTGCAGAAATACAAAGGATCATGGGAGACTACTACAAACAACTATATGCCAATAAAATGGACAACCTGGAAAAAATGGACAAATTCTTAGAAAAGCACAATCTTCCGAGACTGAACCAGGAAGAAACAGAAAATATGAACAGACCAACACAAGCACTGAAATTGCGACTGTGATTAAAAATCTTCCAACAAACAAAAGCCTAGGACCAGATGGCTTCACAGGTGAATTCTATCAAACATTTAGAGAAGCACTAACACCCATCCTTCTCAAACTCTTCCGAAATGTAGCAGAGGGAAGAACACTCCCAAACTCATTCTACGAGGCCACCATCACCCTTTTACTAAGACCAGACAAAGATGTCACAAAGAAAGAAAACTACAGGCCAGTATCACTAATGAACATAGATGCAAAAATCCTCAACAAAATACTAGCCAACAGAATCCAACAGCACATGAAAAAGATCATACACCATGACCAAGTGGGGTGTACCCCAGGAATGCAAGGATTCTTCAATATACACAAATCAACCAATGTGATAAACCATATTAACAAATTGAAGGAGAAAAACCATATGATCATCTCAATAGATGCAGGACAAGCTTTCGACAGAATTCAACACTCATTTATGATTAAAACCCTCCAGAAAGCAGGCATAAAAGGCACTTACCTCAACATAATAAAGGCCATATATGACAAACCCACAGCCAACATCGTTCTCAACAGTGAAAAACTGAAACCATTTGCACTAAGATCAGGAACAAGACAACGTTGTCCACTCCTACCACTATTATTCACCATAGTTTTGGAAGTTTTAGTCACAGCAATCAGAAGAAAAAGAAATAAAAGTAATCCAAATCAGAAAAGAAGTAAAGCTGTCACTGTTTGCAGATGACATGATACTATACATAGAGAATCCTAAAGATGCTACCAGAAAACTACTAGAGCTAATCAATGAATTTGGTAGAGTAGCAGGATACAAAATAAATACACAGAAATGTCTTGCATTCCTATACACTAATGATGAAAAATCTGAAAGTGAAATTAAGGAAACACTTCCATTTACCACTGCAACAAAAATAGTTAAATATCTAGGAATAAACCTTAAGGAGACAAAAGATCTGTATGCAGAAAATTATAAGACACTGAGGAAAGAAATTAAAGATGATACAAACAGATGGATAGATATATCATGTTCTTGGATTGGAAGAATCAACATTGTGAAAATGACTATACTACCCAAAGCAATCTACAGGTTCAATGCAATCCCTATCAAACTACGAATGGCAGTTTTCACAGAACTAGAACGAAAAATTTCATAATTTGTATGGAAATACAAAAGACCCCAAACAGCCAAAGCAGTCTTGAGAAAGAAAAACGGAGTTGGAGGAATCATGCTCCTGGACTTCAGACTATACTACAAAGTTACAGTAATCAAGATACTATGGTACTGGCACAAAAACAGAAATACAGATCAATGGAACAGGAAAGCGCAGAGATAACGTGACCATATGTGCAGGGTTTATTTTTGACAAAGGAGGCAAGAATATACAATGGAGAAAAGACAGCCTCTTCAGTAAGTGGTGCTGGGAAAACTAGACAGATACATGTAAAAGAACGAAATTAGAACACTCCCAACACCATACACAAAAATAAACTCAAAATGGATTAAAGACCTAAATGTGAGGCTAGACACTATCAAACTCTCAGAGTAAAACATAGGCAGAACACTCTATGACAGAAATCACAGCAAGATCCTTTTTGACCCACCTCCTAGAGGAATGGGAATAAAAACAAAAATCCACAAATGGGACCTAATGAAACTTAAAAGCTCTTGCACAGCAAAGGAAACCATAAACAAGACCAAAAGACCACCCTCAGAATGGGAGAAAATATTTGCAAATGAATCAACTGACAAAGGCTTAATCTCCAAAACTTACAAGCAGCTCATGCAGCTCAATACCAAAAAAACAATCCAATCCAAAAATGGGCAGAAGACATAAATAGATATTTTGCCAAAGAAGATATACAGATTGCCAACAAACACATGAAAGGATGCTCAACAGCACTAATCATTAGAGAAATGCAAATCAAAACTACAATGAGGTATCACCTCACACCAGTCAGAATGGCCATCATCAAAAAATCTACAAATAATAAATGCTGGAGAGGTTGTGGAGAGAAGGGAACTCTCTTGCACTGTTGGTGGGAATGTAAATTGATACAGCCACTATGGAGAACAGTATGGAGCTTCCTTAAAATCTAAAAATTGAACTACCATATGACCCAGCAATCCCACTACTGGGCGTATACCCTGAGAAAACCATAATTCAAAAAGAGACATGTACCACAATGTTCATTGCAGCTCTATTTACAATAGCCAGGACATGGAAGCAACCTAAGTGTCCATACACAGATAAATGGATAAAGAAGATGTGGCACGTTTATCAATGGAATATTACTCAGCCATAAAAAGAAACAAAATTGAGTTATTTGTAGTGAGGTGGATGGACCCAGAGACTGTCATACAGAGTGAAGTAAGTCAGAAAGAGAAAAACAAATACTGTATGCTAACACATATATGTGGAATAAAAAAAAATGGTTCTGAAGAACCTAGGGGCAGGACAGGAATAAAGACGCAGACGTGGAGAATGGACTTGAGGACACGGGGAGGGGGAAGCGTAAGCTGTGACAAAGTGAGAGAGAGGCATGGACATATATACACTACCAAACGTAAGGTAGATAGCTAGTGGGAAGCAGCCGCATAGCACAGGGAGATCAGCTAGGTGCTTCGTGACCACCTAGACGGGTGGGATAGGGAGGGTGGGATGGAGACGCAGGAGGGAGGAGATATGGGGACATATGTATATGTATAGCTGATTCACTTTGTTATACAGCAGAAACCAACACACCATTGTAAAGCAATTATACTCCAATAAAGATGTTAAAAAAAAGGGGGGGGTCACAAGATGACCGATGAACAGCCAGGTTTTCAAACCAGTGGACTTGCCATAGTTTCTATTTTTACCTGTTCTCGTAGCCTAGCACACCGTTTACTGCTTCTAGATATTGTATGCCCATGTTGTGATGGGTGTTTACTTCTAAGATGATTCCAGAGCTTCTGGACTCACCATTTCACTTTCTGATTGAGCAACGAGAGGTGTTAATTCTTGC
Source organism: Hyperoodon ampullatus (assembly GCF_949752795.1). Classification (NCBI taxonomy): domain Eukaryota; kingdom Metazoa; phylum Chordata; class Mammalia; order Artiodactyla; family Ziphiidae; genus Hyperoodon; species Hyperoodon ampullatus. The sequence continues at coordinate 88,416,794 of NC_136923.1, forward strand.
TGGTTATGTTACTTGTTCAACAAGTATTTAATTAGCTTCGTCCAAGGGCCAAGTGACTCTTTGCTTCGTATTTGGGATTGCCTACTAACTTGATCTTGAACCCTTTCCTCAAAGCAAGATTTTTTAAAGCATAGAGCAATCATGTATGATTCCAATTTGGGAGAAAGTGGGCGGTAACTTACATTTTTAGCTCTTAAGTGGGTGCTCATGGCCATATGCACCTCTTGAGTGGAGATTAAACACTAAATATAGAACAAGGCTCATCTATACAGTATAATTGTGGATTTCTAAGTTTTAGTCGCCAAGCCACAAAAAATGAGGGAGCTATTCAGAGAAGTGCATTAGTTTAGCAAATACTCTATACTCTTTCCAGAATCACAGTTTTCAATAAATTAGTTTGCAACTGAGAAAACGTTACTCTTATCCCTACACGTTTATACATTTGATACTTTCTACAACCCCTATTATTTGGGTTTTTTGGTACCCACCCCCCAACCCCCAGAAAGGATGACTGCTGATCCTCTTTTACAATTGTTACAGTTTTCCAAGTGTGCAAGCCCTTAGGTGTGACACGTTTCTGCACCAGGAATCTCCATTAGTTCCAAGCAATGTAACTAGAAAAGCAGCCATTAGTAATCGATATGAAATAAAATGGCAGAGGGACACTTTTTTTTTTAGTTAAGGTATAGCTGATTCACAATATCCTATTAGTTTCAGATGTACAACATAGTGATTCAAAATTTTTTAGAGATTATACTCCATTTATAGTTATACTATATTGGCTTTATTCCCTGTGCTGTACAATATATCCTTGTAGCTTATTTATGTACAGTGGTTTGTACCTCAATCCCCTTATCTTGCTCCTTTCCCCATTCCCTCTCCTGTTAGCCACTAGTTTGTTCTCTGTATCTGTGAGTCTGTTTTGTTTTATTCACTAATTTTTTTTAGATTCCACATATTAAGTGGTATCGTACAGTGTTTGTGTTTCCCTGACTTAGTTCACTAAGCTGAGTCCTCCAAGTCCATCCATGTTGTTGCAAATGGCAGAATGTCATTCTTTTTTATGGCCGAGCAGTACTGGCAGAGGGACACTGTTAAAGAGTGAAAACAACAGCTGTATGAAAATAAGGAGCCGTAACACCAGACAGGATCACGTTTGGTCTGCAGAGGCAAGTCCGGTGTGTCAACTCCAGACGTATCTAACACAGAGCACTTGGTTCAGAAGCTCTAGTACGACATCCGGCTTTTGTTCACGTCCATAAGCGTCTTTTAGAAAAAAGAAAGACAACCCAAAGCACATACAGAGGAAGCTGCTCAAACACTGACTTCAATTAGATCACTAACATCACTGGAGGAAAAAGGGAAATGCATCTGTCCACTGTTTCCTTAAAATCCGCTACTGCTTTATCTGAAGCCTATAAAGCAAACATCCTAAACGCTGCACTGTACTTGAGTTCAAAAGTTCAGCGGTATCTGGAGAGATGGTAGCACCACCCGGAGGAGGGGACGGTCTGGGAGCCGCAGTGGGAGAAGGACCCTTGGATCTCACTCCTCCCACTCAGACCATCTGCAAAAGCTTAGGTCTCGCAACCATGATGACCTCCGGGCCCAGAGTCGTTACTCAAACTGTTCCTGCCCAAGATTGAGTTTCCTGCTAGTGAATGATGGTTTCTTTCCTTTAGTCTGCAAACAGCTGTCACGTGATCGAGAGGCAAGCAAGTAGAGGGAGCCGGCCCTTGTAACAGGCTGAGCAGGACACCGACTTGGGCGATTCATCTTCAAAAATCTGTTCCTGAAAGGCTTTTGCATGTTTCTATCACTTCTTGTTTCAGCTCACAGATAATTAAAGGCTGTCAGGGAAAGAGCTCTAACCTGGAAAACAGACTATCTCTGTGACTCATTAGAGCTCATAAGAATGAATGGGACTCATTGTCCTTCTCTTTTCCCTTTGACTCCAAAGGCCACTAAGTCTGGTTCCTAACCTTGCTAAAATGAGGGAAAACTTTGAAAAGTAGCACAGCATCTCTCTGTAAGAAGAGCTACAACCGCACGGCAGAAATAAGTTATACCTGCTTGCTATGCATTTTGGTAATCCAAATAATACCTCCACAGCATGCATAAAATAACCTTGGACAGCCAGTTCAGTGATGAAGTAAACTCTTAGGTTCCACTTTCACTATATGACACAGCTTCCAGGGAAGGGGAGTGAATTTATATAACATTTGTACATGATATTAGGAGATTCTTCCTAAGAGTACATTGACTAAGGAATACATTATTAAATGGTTCTTCATAAGCAAAGTTAATTACAATAAGGGCAAGATAATTCTACACAAAATTTCTGACGACAAAGAACATGGCTTTCCCTCAAAAGAGCAGTTCTAGATTTCTTTTTTTTTTTTAAAGTGCATAGAGCCGTGTTTATACAAAATGCTTCCCAATAGTTAATGGAAACAGGATGCCTCCTTCAAACAGAGTAAACCAGTAGGCATGGAGGATTGTCAAACCTTCCCAGACCTGCAGGGGTCATAAATCAATGCAGGGGTCAAAGAGATGCTGGAATAGTGGCTTTCCTCCTGAGAATTCCACTCCTACATAGCAAGAACGCTACTGGATTTTACACACACACACCCACACACACACCCACACACACAGTCTGGACATGCCGCAAGTGTGATGCCCCAGGTGAAACACCATCACCCAATTAGATGCATTAAGGGGAAAAGCAGGCCAGTTTAGATTTAACTGCAGGGCTATCAGAGATGGAGAAATAAAATAAGGATTTAAGAAAAATTTTAAAAGTACTTTTCATTACCCATCCACATCCCTCCCGTACCCTGGCTCTGAGCGTCCTAAGACATTTAAAGGAAAACATTCCCATCTACTGCATTAGCCTTAATGTGGTCAAATGTCAACTGTTGGTGCCCAGGTGTCGAAAAGCACCTGCCTTACTTTCAAGCAATAAGACAGGCTGAATACTGGTGGTTGATTACTGCAGCTCTAAAGTGAAGGCCAAATGACTCTGAACACATGAGAAATGTAATATTTTTTCAAAACACTCTGACTGACGTGCCTCATTTTAGATTACAAAATGGGTTCTATACGTTTCAGCTTTTAAAAAAAGAGGGAAAGAAAGAAAACAGGCGGATCAGTTTATTTTCTGAGCACAGTATTAATGACAAGATGACATCACCAACAGCCAATCAGAAAGCTCTCTGGTGTCGGGTGTTCTAACACCATTTCATATTTATGGGTAAGCACCAGAAGGGTGTCAACCCTAAGCTGCATTTCCCTCCCTACTCACTTCTAAATAAAGTGCCTGCTTTCATTCAGCAGCCAAACTGGAGAGAGAGACAAAAAAAAAAAAAAAAAAAAAACACCTCAATCTCTCTTCTTCCTCATCCCAGCCTGTTTTCTGACAATCCCAAAACAGTAAGTGGGAAGTGGAGGAGAGGGCCCGGGACCTTGTGTCACTGCTTCCTGCGAAGCTGCTGCTGAACACACTCTGGAGCTTCAGAATAGTCCTTCACTGACAAACCGAAGCCAAGGCTTCATCTGCAAAACCCCTAAGAGTAGAAAGGAGAGGCTGCTTGCAGAAGACAGGGTCAAGGCTCCCTGTACTCAAGAAATGAATGCAATCTTTTTTCCCCCTCCTATTTTTTTAAACTATTCTCTACTCCCACCTCTTCCTCCCCCTCTAAAGCAGTTTTGAAGGAGAGAGAAAAGTTAACCCTGCAATAGTCACTCCTAGGCCAGTGCAGACAGAACCATTCAGGAGTTCAGCTCCCCACTCCCCCAGACTGATGGAGGCCAAGTGTCATCAAGGGACCCCAGCAACAGGGCAGTGGGATGAAACCAGCACATCTGTGATGCTGACACTGCTCTCAAGGCCGGTACTAACTACCAAACTGCTTGGAAATGCTGTGGCCAGAACAGAAGCATGGCCCCAATTTGTCTTCAGTCTAAAACCAATCTGTATGAGCAGAAATTGATAATGCAATTCAAATTCGAGACCACACAAACAAGATGTTTATGGTATCCGTGAAAAAATCCCTGCTCTAGACAAGCACAACATGCACCCTGCTCTCACACTTCTCCCAAAACCTCACTGGGAGATGAATATAGCCCTTTTCCTTTTCCACACCCCTACCCACCTGATGTTGTTATCAGGATTGCTGGATCCAGCCCAATACCAGAATGTAACATGTAATAAAGATGCTTGGCCATGCCGCAAAGATGACAGAATTTGGCATGCTGGCCTGGAGCCAGAATAACAGATCTTGAGCTGGTGTTTCTTTCCAACAGATTTAATAAGGTACAAGGAGAAAAAAAAATTAATAATCTGCTCAGAGCAAATTCAGCGTCTACAAGCGTCTTTCAGTTTGGTTCTGACAAGCCTCCCCCAACCCACTCCATACTCTTCTACATGCCAAAAACATGCAAAGACAGTGACTGTAGCCTGTCCCCTTCCACAGTTAACTTGGGTTCAAAGCAAACTAATTAGATTCAGAGGGAGAAGAGGAATTGGGGTCCTCACTATTTAGGGGCTGTGTAATCAAAGTCATCTAATTTCTTACATGCCCCCACCTAAACCGAAGCATAAAGATTCTCCCTACCACATCTTAAAGCTTATGTATTTTGTAACAACCCACATACACTCTTCTCCTTGCAAAATCCCCATACAAATCACAACGATCACAAAAAGGAAAAGACAGTTGTGTGTGAATCAAAGAAGAAAGGAATCTGACCTAGGACCCTCCTAATCTTTAGGTCATCCGCAGCTTAAGGAGAATGGGGAGAAAAAAAATGAAGTTTTAGATGCCTTCTTAAAACACACACACACACACACACACACACACACACACACACGAGGGAAAAAAGAGCTCCTTTTGTCCCATATGTTAAGCAATGGGAGTTGTCATTTTCAAAGTTATAAAAATTCACCAAGACAAAAATCAAAAGCAAGACAGGAAAAGCTGAGCACCCAACAATCAAGGAACAAATTAGAAGGCAATATGCTGGTATCATAAATCCAAAAATAAACATTTAAGTGTTTCTAAGGGGCATTCTTCCCAATGCCCTTTCCTAAGGCAAAGGGAATCCCTTCCAAAACCTACCTATTAGAAGGCCTTGCTGTTTCTCTCTCATCTTGGGGCTCCAAAGTAGTTGGCAGAAGGCGAAACTAATTTGGATCATCCAAAAATCATTTACATTTGGTTACATGAGGGTGGTAAGTTGGCAACAAACTTTCCTCCCTAATTAAGTTCAGTTTAGAGTGATTTTAAATTTTATATTCCCTCAGCACAAGCCAGCTAACAACTGCAGACAGTGGCCGGCTGGCAACAGAAAAAAGCCAATTGTGGCTTTTTTAATTGTCATAGATAAGTTATCCACATGTAGCTAATCACAGTGATGGAATTTTGCCTTGGCTCAGGGTGCAAGAGCTGGTAGGCATCCTGAGGCCTAGGTTTGCCAATGACATCATGGGTGTGCAAGCAAAGGTGGGGACAGACGTGGCCAGGTGTGAGAGGCAGTGAGACATCAAAAATACACATTTTAGTCATGATAACCACATCCCCTTACTCAGTGTTCCATGCTCATAACCTGATCCTTCCCCCAGTTCTTCAAAGGTAAGGCCGCTGCTTGCACCTTGGGACCTCTAACTCCAATCCAACATACACATTCCCAAAATCCATACCCTTATTAAAGTCAGAAATGGCATGTTGAATTTGGACCCCAATTGTGATTCCAGAGGCTCTACAGTTAGACTACATTGTTAAGTCATAAGAACATTGGATAATAATTGCCCAATAATCTGATCCAGTAGACACAGGTGAACCCAGGCCTTCATGTACAGAAATCCTTCATGTATGTTTATGTATCACATTATCTACTTCCTTTGCCTTTTTTTTTTTTTTTTTTTTTTTTGCGGTACGCAGGGCCTCTCACCGTTGTGGCCTCTCCCGTTGCAGAGCACAGGCTCCGGACACGCAGGCCCAGCGGCCATGGCTCACGGGCCCAGCCGCTCCGCGGCATGTGGGATGTTCCCGGACCAGGGCACGAACCCATATCCCCTGCATCGGCAGGCGGACTCTCAACCACTGCGCCACCAGGGAAGCCCCCTTTGCTATCTTTATTGTGAATTATTTCCTCAATATTACCAAGCAGTTGGTATGTAAGCTATCTCATGAGGTACTATTTGTATTCATCTTAGCGTAAGCTGTTGTCTCTTCATTCAAATCCAATTATATTTTTTTTATGTGATCCCTTTGTGGAATGAAGAAGCATCATGTCTGCTTCTGAATTCAAGAGAAAAAGTTTAAGAAATGTGGAAGGGGTATTCCCAAAATATGAGACCACCACCATGAAGAGGAATCATGTTTCTTTTCTTCCCTCCCCAACCCCAAGTACGATTCCTTATAGTCCCCAATGATTTGTTTGGGACAAATCAATGGTCAAATCAAATATGGGTGTTATTTTCAATATGCATTTGAAGTACAAAAGAAATGAAGATAGGTTTGACATTTTAGGAAAGGAATTTTAAATCCCATGTAAGACTCATTTTTTAGACGCCTTGGCAATTTGGGGCGGGGGTGTACGGGAGATGTACATTTCAGGTGCTATGAATCACTTCTTATACACGAGCTGGCTGTCATTTTTACACTTAGAAAAGACAAACTGAAGTCTATAATCTTACAAAAGAGTAAAGCCAAGGTTACAGAATAGATCTTGTCACAAGATTTTATAGATAAACCACCACTAAAGAACAGCTTTCTGTTTCTAAGAAGATCGTTCTAGTTTAACAAGGGGCAAATCTCTACTCCTTGTTCCTTGGATAAGCAATGGAAACTCCATCCACTTGCAAAGCTAGTGGATATATACGGGCCTTAACTACTTATCCAGTGTCCTGTCCCCCAACATGGGAAGTGAGTCATAGCTAAGGAACTACCCATCATTTTCAAAGGAAAAAGACAACTCCAGATTAACTTTTTATTCTGAAACAATATATTCCAAGATAGCCAAATCATTCGTTATGTTTATAATGACCTAAGTCGGTTCTTACAGACATTTCATCTGAATGGTTTGCATCTCACTTCACATGATTTGGTTTCCATATAAAAATAAGGTCTCATATTGGGAGCAGCAGATTCATAGTCACATTCTCTACATTCTCAATTAACAGGCTGGGTCAGCATAGTGTTTATAACCTCAATACTGTATAGTTGAGATTAGAGGAGAATGTGGCTTAAGCAGCATTATGGGTCATGTTCACCACACACAGGAGAAAGAAAATTGATGAGTATGGAAAAGGACAAGGCATGGTGACGGTAGGATTAATAAGCCCATTTTTAAACACCCATACAAGAGGTCCACAATAAATTCAGTATCTTCAGCAGTCCTGGTTTCCCTATATACTGGGTTTAGTTCTTAACTTCCCTAATTATAGTTAAGTCACTGGATTTGGAGAGAAGGTTAGGATATGAGTTACATAAAAACAAAACAATTACTAAGATACTATTTATCCAGGCATATAATTCCAATTGACAACCATCACACTTTAGGAACAGAAGGGGCCTACCCCAGGCACTCATAGAACTTGGTATAAAACACGGTCTCTATGCTTGAAACTTATCTTCTAAATTATTGAGGGTGAAAAAACAATGATCACAGGTCATACTCAGAGGCCTGGCTAACACTTGCCTGCAAGTCACACTATAATATGAATAGCCAGATATCAGCACAAATAATTCCTCAGATCATATGCCTCTTCCCGACATCTAAAAATTCAGATACACTCCGATACAGATAAATGAAAGAATTTTGCATTATATTAAAAATACTTTGTTATCCCTTGAGTATTTGTGACCCTTTTCTTAAAATTGGGGTTACAGTGAGTAATAGAGAAAAACACATTGGAAAGAGGCTTGATGCTAATTAATGACATTCTCAGGGTCACCTCACAGGGCTGTACAAGCTCTGCCCTACACAACCGTGGCCTAAGCAAAGGGATGAGCGGAACACCAGCCAGCCCTCACCTACTCGCCAACTACATGCCCTGGTGCCAGAAAGGACTTTTTCTAATTCATCAAAATTTTCTGCAAACCCATAACCTGAACAGCATAACTGGGTACGTTTTTTAGCTGCAGAAATATCCGAAGTCAGATTACAAACACACCTACTGTTTAAAAAAAAAAAAAAAAGGCCCAAAATGGAGTCACTTATGCTAAGCCCCACATCACCAAAATGAGGCTTAACTTAGCATTTCAGTTCTCCCAGAAATGGAATCTTAAACTATTCAATCAGGAATCACCTGATCAGCACGAGTGAGATCATCTGCCTGATGGACCCCTGCCATCCCCCAGAGGAAAGTAACCTCACAATAACCCACTTTTTTGCCTAGTGTAACTTCCTTGTTCCTGCTCCCTTCTAACTATAAAAGTCTTTCACTTTGTACAGCTCCTCAGAGCTCCTCTCTGCCTCCTAGATTGGATGCTGCCCAATTCAATTTTTGCTCAAATAAACTTTTTTTTAATTGATTTTTGGCTAAAGTCAGTTTTGAAACAACCTTAGTATTTTTTATTAATTTATTTATTTATTTTTGGCTGTGTTGGATCTTCGTTTCTGTGCGAGGGCTTTCTCTAGTTGTGGCAAGCGGGGGCCACTCTTCATCGCAGTGCGCGGGCCTCTCACTATCGCGGCCTCTCTTGTTGCGGAGTACAGGCTCCAGACGCGCAGGCTCAGTAATTGTGGCTCATGGGTCCAGTTGCTCCGCAGCATGTGGGATCTTCCCAGACCAGGGCTCAAACCTGTGTCCCCTGCACTGGCTGGCAGATTCTCAACCACTGCGCCACCAGGGAAGCCCTCAAACTATTTTAATATGCTTATTTGTTAATACATACATATATGTATATATAAATACATGTATGTGTATATATACGTATGTATATCATTTCATTATCAATAAATTTGAGTCCACCCACTTAAATTTTGGAATGCATGTGGTAACATGGAGCTCATCACCTAGTATCCGTATTTAGCAGGATCTCTACAAATAGTTCTCAGGCCTAAATTGTTTGGAGTAAGGCAGAGTGAAGAGAAGATCCACCAAGAAGAGATGAAGATTAAGAAAAGAAGATGAGTCAACACAAGGTAAATAGAAAAGTGGGATGAATATCTATGGACAACAAAGTGGAGGGAGGACAACAAGATTGGCAGGACTTGATCCACACGAGGTTATCTTTAGCTTTCATTCCATTAACCTGGGGCTAAGCAACTTAGGTGATTTAAACACAGAGTGTTAGAGGAGCCAGAGTCATGGGTTCATCCATGTGTGAGTCACACTCTTTCTGTTCCAGGGCCAAAGATTTTGTGCTTAACTCAAATTAGCATCTTGCATATTCTTCCAGCTAGTCACAACAGAGAGGCCAGAGCTTAGGGGTGTATCCACAGAAATCTGTCATCATTACTGCACACAAATATCTCTCTCAAGGTATCTGCTCTCCCTACAACAGTCCTTCAGGATCAAGTTTACCTGGAAGTGAAAGCACATTATTGAATCAAGATAGCCCAACTCTACAGCAGCGCCCTCATCAATATGCTCCATGTCTCTTGTCCCTAGGATGGGGGAAAAGGGTTTTGCCCGAGGTCCTCAGCATTTGTATATTTCTATTGACTTTATTATCACGAGTCCCAAGCACTTTTGCTGCCCCATGGGATAGTTAAACAAGCCTTGAAAATTATACTAAAATTGAGAAGAAAACGTTTTCAATTGTTCAAACAGACACCCTTCAAAATTAAATATTCACATTCATTGTCTTTTTCCCAACTCCTGGAGTGATTGGTTTATGTTACAGACTAATGTCCCTGCAGCATTAAGTAAACCAAGCAGTTCGGGTACTGTAACAACAATAATCACTAGCTTTGCTTCTTTATTAGTGGTTTTATAGAGAAACTGCATTTTTTTTTTTCATGAAAGTTTGCTTCAGGCTCTACCCTTACATACCAAGCTTCAGTTTGTGGTGAAACTAACAGTCTGGTTATGAACCCTCGAATGTTGGGAATTACAATGGAAATGCTGACACAACATTAGCCCCAGCTGGCACTGCAAAAAGGCTTTTAAATATATTGACTCTCCCCTATGAAGTCAGTCTCCAGAGCCTATGACTTTGTGATTTTAAACTGTAAAAGTGAAACTCGCCAGCAATGAAAACCACGGTAAGGGCTGGAGACCTTGGACTTCTAAATGAAGGCACTGAGTATTGACGAAGAAACATTTTAAAAAGCACTTGCCCAATGTGTTACTAAATTATCAGAGGGAGGAGAGAAATACACAGATTTCACTTCAGGAATAACTGTACACTGCCACTTCTCCTAGCAGCACAGAGAAAGGAGGACAAACAGAAAGTTGTGATTTTTCACATGCAGAGGTCAACAGCTAAACAAAGTCAGTCTATTTGTTTAATTTTGCAAGTTCAAATGTGCATGAGTGAACGGAAGGAATTGAATGAGAAGTGACTTAGCTAACAAAGCTAGAACATCCTCACTACTGCCTCAACCCAAAGGATGATCTTTTCAAAGGCAAGAGTATGTGTACTCTTAAGGGAAAAGAAAACGCAAAGACAAGTAAAAATCTTTTAAACCAACTGGTTTGGTGGTCTTAATGATCAATAAGCCTCACAGATGCCATTTCTATAAACTGCACTGATTTTGTCCACTGGCAGCTGTCTTCAGTATAACCTTCCTTCATATGTCATAAACCGTGTCATCAGCCTTTTTCAGGCACATCTTTGGTCCCAAGGCTGGACTGAGCAGCAAAACCAGAGGCATGTTGTGTATCAGGTTTATGGGTCTCCCACGCTCCACCCCAATTAAGCTTATTCAGCAAAGATGTAACTACATTCCCTTTACCTGATGTTTCAACTCATGTTGTCTTCAATAATCAAAACCACCATGCCTAAAAGGAGTCTTGAATATTCAGGGAGTAAGATTTGCTTAGAAACAGGAAGACAAAACAAGCTCACATATGTTTACTTTAATGAAAGTTCTGTACACACACACCCCCCCGGGGGACAATCTCTACCACCTGAACGGCTTCTGCTTCCACCTTATATGAATGATTCCCTCATTCTAATCTCTGGATGACTGCTCTCCTAAACCACGTATGTTTATATTGACATCTCCACTTACAGGTAGACAGGAACCTAAGCACCGGCATGCCCAAACCAGAACTCACAGCCTAGCCATCCACCCTCCTCGATTCCTCAGCTTGATCAATGATCCTACCATAGCCGGAAACCATCTCTAATCACCGTTTATCCCTCTTTTATTCTTTTAGTCCCCATGTGCAATCACTACATTGAATCATTTTACTTTTTAACAACTTTTCTCTTCCAGGTCTACCGCTGCTATACTGCATCAAAATTTTTCATCTAGAGCATTAAAATAGAAACCTCACTGGTTCACAGCCCGAAGTCCCAAGCTCCATCCACCTACCTTCTCAAGTCCCATCAGAATATTATTTTTAACCCCAAAACCAGTTTCTGTCCCTCTTTCTCTCAATCCTTAAACAATTGCCCCTGTCTACAGGGAAGAGTTTTCAAATGTTAGTGGAGTTAAGAATCATGTCTAGGGACTTCCCTGGTGGTGCAGTGGTTAAGAATCTGCCTGCCAATGCAGTGGACACCAGTTCGATCCCTGGTCCAGGAAGATCCCACATGTGGCAGAGCAACTAAGCCTGTGCAACACAACTGCTGAGCCTGCGGTATGCAGCCCACATGCCACAACTACTGAAGCCCACGCACCTAGAGCCCATGTTCTGCAACAAGAGAAGCCACCGCAATGAGAAGCCTGCGCAACGAAGAGTAGACCCCGCTCACCGCAACTAGAGAAAGCCTGTGCGCAGTGACAAAGACCCCACGCAGCCAAAAGAGAAAAAGAAAAGGTGATCATATAAACAAGTAAATGAAAAAAAAAATCATGTCTACATTGGGGAAGGGAGACTTATAATACAGATTCCTGGGTTTCCCCCACAAGGAAGTCAGTAGTTTCAGAGTGGGACCCGAAAACCTACTTTTTATGTGCCCTCCAGGTGATTCTGATTAGGTTGAGGCTCAACCTATAAGGAACAACAGACTACAAGATACACAGCTCTTTTCAATGGTATATGAAGTGCTTCCAGGTCAAGCCAGCATTTGATAGCCTTGAAAATCTCAAGTCCCCTTTGCATTAACACTTTGTCCAGAGATAAAAATTATTGTAACCTACCTGCATAATGTCCTTAGTATGGTGGAAGAAAAAAAAGTGTACTTTACACTAAATAATTTCTTATTCATGTACTTACACAAAACCATACTAGGGAATATCATGAAGTGGACAGATGCCCACATCTATACATAGAATCACCGTGAACGCAACAATAAGAAACACAGATCAGCAATATTTCTACTGGTAAGTGGGTAATTTAGTAAAGGTTCACATGAAAAGATGTACAATCTTTCTCCAATCTAAAAAATGTTTTATTCCTGGAAAATCCAGTGTGTATATTAAAACCTAATCACAAATACTCATGCCTGTATGTAAAGCAGAGTTAGGTTCCAGTTCAAACACCTGAAACAGGTTTTGTTCCTAACCTTACATAAAGGTCTGGTAAGACCTTTGAGGATCCTGTTAAGCGCAGGTCGATTCTTCTTGTGCAGGACTAGCCAGCGTGTCGTAAGGTACTGGCACCCTGGGCTTTGCTCACTAAATGCCAGCAGTGCTTCTCCAATCAATTATGATGAAAAAAAAGCATCACACAAATTTCCCAAACACCCCCCAGAGTGAACAGCCGCCTTTCCCCAACAATCTAGCTTCCACCCCCATCATTCCATATGAATAGCTCTAAAATGACCGTGATCTTTACATCCTTACATCCAGTAGACATTCGGCTTTTCTCATCTTCTGTCTGCAGCTGGTCTCTTCTTCTTTAATACTCTCTTCCCTTGACTTTTACAGTAACAAACACTCCCGATTTTCTTACCTTCCTTTCATTCCCGATTCTTAGTATCCTTTAGGAGCTTATCCCCTCCTACCTGGCCATGAAATGTTGCAGTTCAGTGACACCGGCCCAGAGGTCTTCTTCCTTCCTTAGTCTCTGCTCTTCCCCTAGTCGGTCTCATCCGTTCTTTCAACTACCATCTATACACCTGTAACCGCCTCAAATTCGTATCTCCCACCCAGACCTCTGCTCGGAACTCCAAAGCTGTAAATCCAACCACCCACTTAACATCTCCCTGAGATACAAAGGAGCTTATGTAAATTGCTTCATCATCTGTCACCCAAACCATGGCCACACCTGCTCCCCCTCGAAACCTGGTCCTCTCCTCCTCGCTCAGTAACTGGACCACCATCAACCTAGGTGTCCACGTTACATACCTTGAGACCTCCCCTCCCAAAGGCCATCCATCACAAGATTCTATTGGCTATCTCAGCTTATTCACCAGGAAAACTCCTGGTACCTAGCCCAGCACTTGGTACAAATAAGTGCACAATAAATCCATATTAAATGAACAAGTGAATGTCTTATGGAAATTGTAAACTACCTGTGGAGAGATCGCTTCATTCCCCCATACCATCTTCCATGATATGCCTTCCACACAAACACCCTACTTTCACTTCAAAACCTTGCAAACATTTACTCTAATCCTCAGCCAAAAAGGCCCCTTTTTCAGGACAGTCTCCCTCGGCCTCCCCAGGACACACACTGGGCTCTTCTCCCTCTGTTATCATGGTACCGTATACACAACACCACAGCAACACCACCACTGCCTTGCAATGACTTGGCATGACAATATCCTTCCTTCCTCTGCATCTGAACACATGACAGATGGGTAGCATCAACTATTTTTGAACGATTTCATTACTAGTTTAAACTGTCTCCTCCTATCCCACCTCTTCTCCCCAGGCAGGGGAGGGCAGAGCGGCACACATTCAAGGGGAATGGCCAATCCTGACACGTTCTCATGGCTACACGAGACCAGACAGCACTTTTTCCCCCATTCTTCTATTAATGATAGCTGCTTTATTCCTTCCATTCCCCAAATATGGTGAAGGGCAAGTGGGGGACCAGAGGGAGAGGCATGTACACCAGTCAGCCACTTTCTGCGAGACGGTGGCCAAAGCCTTTCAGGTAAGGATCAGCACTGCAGACGTACATTTTCCTGACTGTGGGAAAAGTTGTGAGCAAAAGACTATATACACAAAGCTATTCAACCGCAAGGCTGGAAGAGAATCAAAATAAGCCAAAGCTTAATTAGAGTTGAAGATTTCCTGTCTGGGAACCATGTTAGGGACTGAGCTTCAAAAGCCATCACCAAGGAGGCAATTCCATCTCCAGCAGGACAGGCCTCTGAGAATACCAGAGGCAGAGCTGGGTTTTGGGGGTTTATTTGTTTCTTTACATTTTTCACATAATCCAGCATTCACAGCTTTTGTGCGTGTTTTTTCCTAACCTCCACTCCAGGCACCCCCAGTTCTCTGCTCCCTAACTCCTCTCCCCTTCCATAAATTAAGTTAATGAGGAGTTTTCTAAAAGAGGACATTCTCTTAAAGGGTCTGTTATTCTCAAGTTAATGGCTCTGACATGTCTCCAGGCCAGTCACAAGCAGCAATAACTCCTGCAACAGCTCCAAAACAGCCTCAAATGTCACCGAGCCTTACCCTATCTTTCCTCCCCTTTGATTATCACTGGTTGCCTGCCTTCCTCCCCTAACATTTTATAGCAAACTCAAATGCATCAAAGAAACCAGTTAAGGATGTGAAGATTGAGAAACACATTCAATCTTCATGTTATGATCTTGTCTTTCCCTTCCCACTGCTTGTCTCTAAGAGAAAAGGACAAGTGTAAATTTGATGTCACACAGAACAACAAAACACATCTAAGGAAACAAGGGGGATGGGCATTTCTAAATGCCAGCACGCTTATCTAATACTTAGTACACACTTACTGCAAGGATTGGGTCACATCGGTGACAGGTTAATGATTTTTACATGAGAAATGACTGGACATGTATGTAATGAAGCAATCAAGCAAAGAAGCAATTGCTTCAAATCACCTTCCTAAACGAACATCCAGTGAGGTGACGATCAAAATATACGAATGCAAACCAAATTGCAGGAGAACCCAATTTCAACACACATAACAGGTACAAGATCAGAATAGAACTGGTAAAATTTATTCAAGTTCTTAAGCCTTAAAAGCAAAAGACTAAACACATGCTGATACATCAGCTCATCCTGAAAGTAAAAGAACAACATTCTCTGGATAAAATGGGTCCAAATTCCTGTATCCATAATTTGATCTAGAAATTTGTGCTGATACACCAAAATTTCAGTACTTACGTTCCAAAAACTTGGGTAAAGGAATGGAGGAAACAAGTGAGAACCATAAAAGAAAAAGTTGTATTTACGTCTTCTAACTGACCGTGGCTTACTGAACCAGCAATAATTTCAAACAACTGATCAATGTACTCCAAACAGTCTGTCACCTAATAACCACAGATTCCAAAGTAATAGACGTAGTGATAAGACAGGTGAAAGGAGACTAACCTGAAGGGCAGATACCTAGAGAAGGAAACTTTTCTTACCACGTATGTGTGAGATAAAGGATTAGACCTCGAAAAAGCTGCACGTATGCTATTCTGCTTAGTCTGGGCTGCCTTTCTCTATGCATAATTGTAGAACCCTATTTATAAAGAGTTTTACAGCTTCCAAGCCATTTTCACATATATTTTCCTCATTTGATCCCACAGCAATCCATCAAGTAGGCACACTCACTTCACAGGTAAGAAAACTGAGGTTCAGGAAAGTGGCTTTCCCAAAACAATAACAAGTGCCCAGAGAACCACAACACATATCTTCTGATTCCTGAGTAACAGGTTCCATTTTTATCATTAACTTTCAGTTTATAAAAATAAGGGGAATAAAAGCTGCAGGAAAATGAACACCTAGTGAATGTGCAGCTCTCCAAGTCAGGAATATCACAGGCAAAGTTATATACAAGTAAGTAGGTAGTGAGCTTGCTTCATGATTAATAAGTGAAAATTTCCATCTTTTGAGTCTATTTCCACAACTTATTGCATTTCCTAACATCACAAATATTTGTCTGTTTGGAAGAGAGTTTATTCTGACCCTGAATTTGTGATGTTACTGGCTGTTACTTCAACTGAAAACATACTTACCGAGGACACTGTGTGCCTTACCAATTCGTCTTGCCATGAGGTGAAAACGCCCCGGCACTCAGTGAAAAGAATGGTCTGGTAATATTTAATATGAACACAGACATTTCTCTTCCAGGGTAATTCATTGTGCACACATCATTAAGGATCAAAGCACAGGCGAACCAAAGAATGGAAAAGGAATTCAAAAACATCAAAGTTAATTATATGTGGTTGTCCCAATAGCTGTTACTCGTTCAATTAAGATGCTGCTTTGGCTAATCTTAAATCAAGCTGTGCTTCTCAAAAAGTCCAAGCAGCAAAAGTCAAAACATCTGAAGCTGAAGCTTTCCCTCCCCACCCAGTGAGTTCTCTGCATTTAGTAGAGCCTCCACAGCTCCTGTCAACGTGCAACTGTCTATTCATTCTTCACCACCCCAGCAAGCAGGGCTAGCTCTCCAACACCCAGCCCCAGGCAGATCCTCAAATAGGTGTTCCATGAAGCCTCTATAGCCTGGTTCTTCACCCATCTTATGCTCAGAAAAAAAAAAAAGAAAGAAAGAAAGAAAACCCACACAGAGGAAGGAGATCAAGACAAAACCATAAGCCCGCTCTGTTGAAATATCTTGAGATTATAGGTGGCTTCTTGATTCTTGGTTTACTGGGGATAAAAAACCTCACTTCTCAATCCAGCTTTTCTCTTACCCTGTCCCAGGCACAAGCACAGAGTTCTGTCACTGAGACAGTGTTTTCTGCCCCCTTATCCCCACTTCCAAACTCCAATGGCAAAAATATTCATAGATGAATCCACTCAGTGGTACCATCTAAGGGGTAAAGAATCCCTGAGGTGCAGACGAGGAAACCAAGCTCTCCCACACAACTGCGTGTAGTGTGAAAAGGAAAGAGGACACTTAGGGGCTGTCTCCAGTAAAAACTGGTAGAAGGAAAAATCTTCAAAGGCCATTGGCAGCAACAATGCTCTAGCATTTCTGGAATAACTCCTTTTCCTCCTTTGTACGTGTTTTCATGGAGTGGAGCCACATTTTGCCAAGCACTCATTGTGCATCAGAAACTGGATGGAGGCTTTATAAATATTGTCCGAGTTAGTCCTTCCCACAAGCCTGCAAAATCGGGGCAGGATCTAAATTGTGTGCTGGAACTCAACAAGGGTCTAACTCCAAAGGCAGCAGCAGGAATTTCAGTCAGGACTGGTTCTCAAGATGACCTGCGTGTCTCTCCTGAAAATGCAACGTCCCTGAATCCGCATGTCTTGGATAAGTTCCACCAGATGCCCAGCACGCCAGCCCCATTTGTATGCACGATTCCTCCACAGCTTAGCCCAGCTCCTCCTTCGCCCTGCAGTTTTAAGTTCTTATGTCTTGTCACGTCAGCGCCAAGAGCATACCTTGTCTCCTCCCTGGGTCTCTTCAAGCCCATCAATTCCATTTAAAAGCACACAATACTTGATCCGATGCAGCAGTTTCTTAAAGCATTTCAACCGATTCTCGTGACCTAGCCATCTGTCTGTATCAAAATAAATTAATTCTCCATGCCAGGCTTCAGCTTCTCAGTCTCCCCCAGACAGGCAAGGGGGAAGGGCAAGAACAGCAAGAAGTTCAGCATCTCAGTCACTCTCTGCATCACATCACGCAGGGAGCCCGGCTTGAGAAGTTCCCACATGAACTCTCTTTATGAATGATGTCATGGAAGCTGGGCACACCAACTTTCTTTTTTGACTTAAATAAACTGAAGAAGCTGCTTTTTCTCTTTCACTGCAGGTGCCCCACGTAAGACAAGGAAACTCCGTTTTTCCGTGATCAGTCAAAACCTCTCTAATTCCTTCCTGATGGCTTTTTCAGCCTGTCCCCTGCTCCCAGTCTCAGGGAGACTGCATTCTTACATTGGACGGGCTGTCTTTCACACATTAGGAAACCGAGACTCTTACAGAAACTCCTTATTGGACAACTATCACAAAGGGTGCAACCACATTATATCCCATTTTAGGACCTCTAGCAGTACTCTATTGTGAACCCTCTGCCCAAGAAAAGACTGTACACCAATGTCATTGCAAAAAGCCCTCAATGTCACCCAGAGCTGAAACGTCAGCCCCAACCCACCCTGCATACTCAATGCATCTGGCTTGGTTACCCAGACATCCTCCTCATCAAAATGGTTATAGGCACCAGTGGGTATGGTCTTGCTGAGCTCATAGTTTCTCCTTCCTATGTGCAGAGGTTTTCCTAGTGAATACACACCAATATGTTAGTCTGGTAGTTATAGGGCATCCCACTAGAGAGCAGGCCCACAGAGGAAACAAGTGCATGGCTTCTCCATCTACAACCTTTATTAAGAAACTGGACTCAGAAGAAAAAAACACGTCTTTCTTCATATCTTGGTTTTCTCCCTCTCCATTCACAGCCTAGCGTGGTCCTAGAAGAAGCTATAAAAAATCAACTGCTACCTTAAGACAAGGGACAGCACTAAACTAGAAGCACTAAACCAGTGCTTCTCAAACTGGAATGTGCCTGAGAATCACCTGAGTGGTGCTTGTTAAAAATGATTTCAAAAATTTTCCCCCGTGGTTTCTGACTCAGCAGGTCCACAGGTAGAGCCTGACCTAGGACTTTTATCAAGGGCCCCAAGTGATTGGATGCCCGTGGTCCCAGGACCACCCCTCGAGAAACCCCAGCAAGAGAGGCGAGTACAGAGAATGAGAGAAGGAGTTGAGTCAGGCCTCTGGAATTCTAAAGTGGTTTTAGCTTTGTTTATAGTCTGTTCCACTGCTCCAATTCAAAGCCTGCTCAGTTAAAAATTCACCAAACACACCACAGACAGAAGTCTGACATGAAAGCCCTGATAACACTAATGGTGGTAATGGGAATTTCTTTAAATAGGGCACCTTGTTTGTGCCTAGTTGCCTTCTTTCAAGATTTATCGAGGTCCAGCCTCTTTGCTTTCTTTGCTTTGGAGAAGAAAGCTCTCATCTTTGGTTACTTTCATGGGGAATGCCATTCCCCAGTGCCATCAAAATTTGTCTAGTTTGTCTTTTTTTGTTGTTCTTACTTTTGTAAGATTTGCTACAATAAGCACAGTTAGACTACTTTATATTTTAAGTACCATGTTCATTTTTTTTTTAGGTAAACCTTAAACAAGAGGTAGAAAAATACTCATGAGGCACTGATAAGATAGAATCAAACTTCCCACAAATACACACACACATGCACTAAAGGGAGGACCTCAAAAGGTTTAAAAAAGAACCTGAAGAAAAGACAAACAAAATATCAATAAAGCGGAGCACCTGGAGCACAAGAAGTCTAAGTGATATAAAAGTATTTTTAAAAAGGATTAGCGGGGCTTCCCTGGTGGCGCAGTGGTTGAGAGTCCGCCTGCTGATGCAGGGGACATGGGTTCGTGCCCCGGTCTGGGAGGATCCCACATGCCGCGGAGCGTCTGGGCCCGTGAGCCATGGCCGCTGAGCCTGCGCGTCCGGAGCCTGTGCTCCGCAACGGGAGAGGCCACAACAGTGAGAGGCCCTCGTACCACACAAAAAAAAAAAAAAAAAAAAAAAAAGGATTAGCTCTGCCTATTAAGCATTTATTCAACAGACATTTTGTGAAGTGCTGTCAAAAGCAGGAATGGAAATAGAACCCAGGACTCCAAAATTACCAGCTCTTGTCAATAAATCAAGCAATTTCCCTCCACAATCCAAGAGAGCTGCAATGCTCTGGTTATTTTCTAACATATGGCTCAAATATTTATATTTTAAGTGCTTTCAGCTTAGACTCAACATTATAAACATTCATTAACATTTATGCAACTTCTTAAGTAACTCTAACTCTAAGGTCAGACCAAACATACATTTGAACAAAATAAACATTCCCAATCATAGGCAAAAACGGTTCCAGTGTTTACTTGATAACCTGACACCCACACTCAGTTGCCTTCCTTCCTCCCAACATGTTCTTTAGGAGTTCCTCCTCGCGCAGCACAACGACAGTGTTAGAAGCCAGAAAGAGAAAAGCATGGTTCCAAAGATACCAAGCTTAGAACCTGAAATTTAAATATTAGGAGAATCTATCTCATTGGCTGGTTGTGTTTCACAGAAACACATTAACTGATTCAACAAATCCTTGTGTATTGCCCCACAGCTCCAGTCCAAATTGAGAGGCTCCAAGTCCTTGTCATATAGTGCTTATATCCTAGCAGACTGACAATAAAACCAGTCAAATATTTAATATAACATCAAATAATTTTAAGTGCCAAGAAGTAAAACAAGATGGAATAAGGCGGATGGAAAGTGACAAAGGATTAGGGAAAGAATTTTGCTATTTTAAGTAGAGGAGACAGAAAGAGAATTTAAATCATATTGACTAAATCCAACAAGAATAATATTAACTCCAGAGTCACAATCATGGGTCAGTATGAGAAGTGGAAGGCTGCTTACAAGCACGTGAATTAATGAGTATCTAGGAATTTTAGAGAAGGAAAGAAAAGTGTGAGGCTAGATTCTTCTATTTGCTTGGTTGACTCCGAAGCAAAGAAAGAGAGGCATGCCCCTCCTCTAGCCCTCCTCACATGAGCTGACCAAGATCATTCGCAAGGTTGACTCACATGTAAAGGGCTGCACAAAAGGAAAAATGAGGAATCCAAGGAAAGCTATTGTTGAATTCCTTGAGGTTCTCTTTTTCACAGCAATAACTGAATGTAGTAACTTATACCACCAGATGCAAGTAGCCTAAGTAATAAGATTTTACAAAGATTATATGATTGCAATTATGATCAGATACATATTTTTTATTCTTAATAAAGGAAGGACAAGCTTCAAACAAATTCCTAGTGTAATTCTTATTTAAAACATGCAGATTTTTTAAAGATACCAATATCCTATATTAAAAGGCAGGATGCGACTGCCTTAGAAGTTTGAAAGAGTGAAATAAACCCTTGTATTTGAGAGAAAATAAATACTGGAGGAATCCGACAGTACAGGAAAGCCATAATCTATTTCAGATTATTTTTTAAATTTTTTTTACACTTTTGTTGGAGCATAATTGCTTTACAATGTTGTGTTAGTTTCTGCTGTATAGCAAAGTGAATCCGCTATATGTATAAGGACATTTAAAAAGTCATCTTTCTAGTAACTGGAATTAGACTTTGGTTAGAGCTTCCATCATTCATGTTTTTTAATCTGAAATTGGTCCTTAAAAGCTGTCATGAATTAAACAATATACCACCCACAGAATCAACTGTAAAAATATACTGTAACTAAAAGCATAATGACTCATTTCACTTCCTTCCTCGTTTTTCCATAATGAATTTGACCCCCTTCCTGTCACCTAATCTAATCATTGGCTGGGTTTCCATTAATTCAAGATTCTCCCCGTTGTGCTCTCAAGTCATTGCACTGGTTCTCCCCAACTTCATGGATAATTTTATAAACGTCACCTACTACAACTGAATTGTTCAAAACGTAAAGTAGACAGTGATTCAATTCATGGCTGTGTGTTCCAAGAGTGGGGTGGTGATATACATGACATTCAAAGAATGAAAGTTTAAATTTTTTTCCAATGCAATCCAATAACTGGACATATTCTTAGATAAGTCATCTAACTTGATGAACACATTCTCACAGCACTACTTCTATTACTACCACCTCCTTCACCATCACCTCTAAAACTGAAAGTCTGCATAGCACATAAAAATTCCCAAAGCATTTTCACATACATTTACCTCATCTGATCCTCACAACAGCCTTGAGCCCTTTTAATTTCCCCTAAATCACAAAAATAATTGTCTAAACTAAGATCTGGGGGTAAAGAATTGCAAACTGGCTTTTGGCTTCATCAAATCTTAGGCTACTTGTTACCAATGACATTTTAGAAGAAAGTATTTTTGCTGCTAAGCAGACCCTCACTGACCTTTTCTCTACACTTCTCAATTTACAGATAGGGGTACCAGCGACCCTGTGTCTACTGTGTACAGCATTGTTCAAAGTTACTATTTAAAGGCAGATATTCAGATAGTTTACCACCTACACCAATTAGCAATTTCATTTGGATCTGTATTACAGACAGAGAGAGAGACCCTATCTTTCGTCCAAGGTTACACACAGTTAATAACATTCCTCGTACAAACCTAGGTCTGTCTGGCTTCTTTATAAGGCTAATGTAGTTGACGACTGAAGACAACAGTGGGGGGAAATATGACTTCAGGTAAGGCTTCAACTGGCAAGTAGATTCATAACCCATCTTTAAAACTAGAATTTAAATGAGTAAGATCAGGAAACTCCTAAAGCAACTCAATTTTAACTTTTAGTAGCTTTCCTTAGTGGCCATAAATGAAGTGCAATTATTGCTGGTTGATTAATTTTTAGCAGTCTCTTGCCTACCAAACAAAATTAAAATCACACCTAAGAAAACAATGTGTAGAGGTTCCCCCCACCCTTAGGAAACAGTGATCATTTGACCTCATTCTGTGCAGATGACTGTTTCTCTTTCAGGTTGTATGTGTTTGCTTTAGATGTGGGAAGGAGAAGTATAACCATTATAAGTGTAATAGCAGCTTACATTTGTATAGTGCTTTACCACTTACAAATGCATTACATTATTCTTTTTGATCCTTATAAACTCATTGTAATAGTATGGGAATTATTACCCATGTTCACAAATAATTAAGTGGAGGCTCAGAGAGGTTACGTAATCTGCCCAATGTCACTAAGTTAATAAAGGCAGAACAACGTCACAAATCCAGGTCCTTTTGTAAGTCTTAGGCTCTTATTATTTGGTCAGAAAGGCATCATCTAAGAAACATTCTGATGACTCCTAGGTCACTCTACAGTAATTCATTACCAAGTATACGCGAAAGGTTCTGTCTCTAGACTGCTTCTTTCTTAACCTTCTATCAAGATAACTGACACACTGCCTTACAGTGATAGAAGCAGACACTACAGAACTGTGCAAAGAAAGATGATCTCAAATGTCCAAGTTCTACAAAAAAGAAATTGGTCCACAAGATCTGTTTAAAGAATCCATTAATATGCTTCAGAATTAAACTAGTCAAGGGGGTGACATCTGTCACCAGGCTTCTCAGAGAAAAGCAATAAAGAATAGAAGTTTTGAGACAGAAGAGGAGGGGAAGAGAGCACAGAACCTGGGAAAATGGGAGTGATTGGAAGCCCAAACTACTGACAGGAGAATTGTGGGAGCCTTAAAAAGCTCCCAATTCTTTCCACCCCTTTGTTGAAAAACATGCATTTACATGTTAAGTGATTCAATTTACTTATCTAGAGTCTAAAAGCATCTCAAGCCAAGTGAGATCTTTGAGATATTTTCTTAAATGTTCTTGAAAACTAGTTGGGTTGTGTTTTGTTTAGTCTGTCTTTTAAGCACAGATTTTTTAAAAATTCGATTAGAAAAATGGATAAAAGGCATGAACAGACATTTCACCGAAGAGAACGTTATCAATGGCAAAAGGGCACACGAAGAGGTTCAACATCCTTCGTTATCAGAGAACTGAAAATTAAATCTAATGAGATCTCACTTCATACCTCTCAGAGCAGTGAAAATAAGACCACCACCAAGTGCTGGTGAGGATGCAGAAAAACTAGATCACTCATACTTTGCTGGAGGAGTATAAATTGGTACAGCTACTCTGGAAAATGGTTTGGCAGTTTCTTTTAAGACTAAACATGCAATTACCATACGACCCAGCAATTTCAGTCTTGGGCATCTGTCCCAGAGAAATGAGAACTTATGTTCACATAAAAACCTGTACACAAATGTTCAAAGCAGCTTCACTCGTAATAGCCAAAAACTGGAAACAGCCCAGATGTCCTTCAACAGGTGAATGGTTAAACTATGGCATACACATACCATGGAATACTATTCCACAATAAAAAGAAACAAGTTTTTGGTGCATGCAACAACCTGGATGACTCTCCCGGGAGTTATGGTGAGTCGAAAGAGCCGATCCAAAAGGTTATAAACTATATAATTACATTTATGTAAGGCTTTTTTAGAAGTGGCAAACCAGTTAGGGGCTAGGGATAGTAGAGGAATGGTGGGAGGGACGTGGGTGTCACTGTTAACAAGGGCAGCAAGAAGGCTCCTTGTGCTGTTCAGTATCTGTATTGTGGTGGTGGATCCACAGGTCCACACGTGATAAAACTGTACAGAACTAAATACACACAAACACACGAGTATAAGCTAAACTGTAAGTGTAACCAAGATTGGTAGATGGCATCAATATCCTGGCTATAATATCATACTATACGTCTGCAAAATGTTACCATTTGGGGAAAGTAGTTTAAGGTTTTATTATTTCTTACAACTACATGTGAAGCTATAATTATCTTAGTTCAAATTTCAATTAAAAAAACAGAACAAGTATTTGCTAGCTTAACCATCTTGGAATTAGTATTTTGTCTTCCTTCTTGGAAACAGGACAGCTCTTTGCTTCATTCCCAAGCAATTACTTATCATAACTAGCTTCCATTATATATATTATGAAAACGATTCATTAAAATTAAGCTTATGAGTGAAAGAAGCCTTAAACCAACAGCACACACATCGTGAGGCTTCAATTTGCGTGAAGCTGCAGGAGAGGCGTATCTAATCTCCAATGGAAAAAAATTTAAAGCTAGAGGAGTGGTTACCTGCTGGTAAGGCGAGGAGTAGGTGACTGGGAAGGTGCAGAAAAACTAGCTGGGGTGACAGTAACGTTCTAGATCTTGATAGGAGTCCAAGTTACACAAGCGTATGCATTTGTCAAAATCAAACACACCAGCAAGATTTGTGCACTTCATTATACGTAAACTTTACATTAAAAAAAAAACTATAAACAAATTGAAATGAAGCCTGAATCACTAGCTTTCTATTAGCTTTTCATTTTTTAGACCGAAAATTCTATGCAGTAAGACACCACACCTTTGATATATCCAGGGTCAAACTAAATGATTACAAAAGTTTACAATTATCCCAGCTCGTATACACTCTTCTCAGGGAAAGGAAATTGCAATCAGTAACCATGAAGCAAATTCATATTTTAAAAAAAGCATCATTAAATCAGACTAAATTAAAACAGATGTAATTAGTGCCCTCTGAAACTAATTTTGGCTAATACTTTGTTTACATGCAATATAGATGTAGCAACTACTGACCTCAGGCACTTTCAGCTGCTTTTATATTAATTACTACATGTGCTTTTTATAGTTCAGCTCAAAATATCCTTTATAGGTCTGAGTAGCTAATATTCTTCTGCCAAGGTAATTCCAAATGAGTCTCAGATCCCACAGAAGAAAAAATATCCTATGAAATCCACATATTGATATTGATGTAACATCGTTGGGATGGTAATAAGAGTTACAGGTTTTGCTTTGCTTTAACCATGATTTATTTCTATTTAGGATATTTATTTATTTTGGTTCAATTACCTGAGGGATGGTGGGCTGTTCTTAATTACAATTATACCCAATAGGACTCGACCCTTTTCACTTAATAGGCCTACATTGCAGAAACGTCTTAATTGGCCAGACAAGTCAAGACGCTGATGGAAGTTATTCCCTGACCCTACCAGCGATTCATGGAGAAGATAATGTGAGAAATGTCTAATGCCTACTATCCATTTTGGTCTTAAACTTTGCTCATGTTCCAGGCTCCATCACTAGCTCTGTTTTAGGTTAAATTACTCTCAGATTGATGGGATATACTGTGGTCATGAGCTCTATCACCAAAAACATGAAGCAAATGTATGTTGTTAATTATTCAACGATATGAAGGAATTGCTGAAATATACATGACTCTCAAAATATTTCAGGGACAAATTTTGGCTGGTTTCTTTCTATTTGTTAAACATATTAAGATATACAAGATTTTAGTTTCAACTCTATGGAGAGAAGCGGAGAGAAAGAAAACCTAGAGGAAATAAGAAGTTGCATCTAGAAGAGCAGTTGCCCAGGTAAAGGTCAAGGAAGGAGATAATGACTTGTTGTGAACACATGGTGCTATTAGAAACACCCAGAAGAAGTCTTTTGGATTTATCAATTAAGTATCAGTAATAAAATGAAAGCAGGAGCTAACACAAGAATCAATGTACATGCAACCAGGGCACATGGAATTTCTATTCAAACGCCGAGGGTAGCTTCCCTATTTTCCTGCTCCAACTGTGAGAAAGTACATTCTCATCTTTTAGTATGCTTGGCTACCAATTTCACTGGGTTTCCACAGCTGGCTGCGAGCCTCAGTAGATTGCAGTAGAGTCAAACAGAAAGTTCCACTCTGTCTAGTTATCAGAACTAGCCCAATCATTTGGGTTAATGCAATTCTACCCATGTTCACTAAATAGTACCCAATTCACTAATCAGGTTAATGGATTTGGAAATGACCGTTAGATATACAACTTTGACCTCTTTTCCTATCCAAAGAGGTTCCTCAACTAAGACTTTTTTTTTTTAAATAAAAAAGGTATAAAAATGCCATAAATGCAGGATTGTATTCTAGCTACCAAACAAAACTGGATCTGCCATGTCCAGGTGCTAAGTAACCCTACTGCTCACACCCAGGCCCTCTAAGTGGTCACAGCCTTCCCTTAAGTAGTTATTTTGATATAATTTGCTTCTAAGTTGTTACTACCAGTTTGAATCCTCAGTCTCATTTCATTCCTTACCCTGACATCAGTGGGCACTTCAGCAACAGAGTGCTAGACTTTATGAAAGATGCTTTGTGGTTCTCAACAGGCCAGAGAATAGCTTTACTTAATCCTGCAACCTCTTGTCCTATAAATGCTGATCCAAGAACTGTTTAATTGCAAAGTAATTTGAGCAATTCCTTCCAAATAAGAGGTTTACACATGTAAGAATTGGGATATTCAAATACGACTGTGTGATGATTACCAAACTAGGATGAGAAACCCAAGTGTCTCCTTCTCCATCCCACGCCCCTCCCACCCTCTAAATCCCCTCCCCTCTCTACAAACACCCCTAAATGCCCTTCACAGAGTCACGTTTTTGAGAAGCATATGCCCGTTCACAGTAGGTAAGAGAGTGCATTGCACTAAGAATGTTTCTTTTTAAGGCTCAGCATTTCTTTACTGCTGAAGATCTATTCAGAAATCCCTGCCTCCTCAGGCTACAGACCACTATTCAGCCAGGGGGCCAACAAATGCTGATATTTCAAGAAATCTAATCTCTTCATGACTGCTGTCACAGAAGAGAGAAACGCTGTGGAAGAGTCAACTTGAAATAAGCTTCATCTCAGATACAGGCAAGCCCATAAATGCTAGCAGGGAATCAGGACTGCCACCATCATGGCATCAACATACTGCAGTCTGGCAGCCCAGGGGTGCTGCTGCCCAGGGAGGATGGGCTGTCCCTTCCAGCACCCAAGCTCCACACTCTTCTTCCACCATATCAAAGTATACTCACTATTTAAAGATACACCCAGGTTTCTGGGTGCTCAAAACAGAGCAAGTGTATGTGCTGATGCAGGTAAGGAGGAAAGAAGATCTAGGTACATGGGGCCGCTCACTGAAGGCTTACTGCAAGGCTCAGGTTTTCAGCTAGACTGTCAGTAATAGCAAATATAAGTTACTGAACGGGGGAGGAGGGCAACCTAGGCAGAGAGAAAATTTGTGCAAAATAACAAAGTGAAAACACGTGTGTTGCGTGCCAAAAAATAGCAAGTACACTCACTTGGCTTTAGCAGATTTTCAAGAACTATGGTGACGGCAAACGGTGTAAAAAAAGGGTAGACAAGGGGCTTCCCTGGTGGCGCAG
This sequence comes from Hyperoodon ampullatus, assembly GCF_949752795.1. Lineage (NCBI taxonomy): Eukaryota > Metazoa > Chordata > Mammalia > Artiodactyla > Ziphiidae > Hyperoodon > Hyperoodon ampullatus. The sequence continues at coordinate 88,444,754 of NC_136923.1, forward strand.
TGGTTGAGAGTCCGCCTGCCGATGCAGGGGACACGGGTTCGTGCCCCGGTCCAGGAAGATCCCACATGCCGCGGAGCAGCTGGGCCCGTGAGCCATGGCCGCTGAGCCTGCGCATCCGGAGCCTGTGCTCTGCAACGGGAGAGGCCACAACAGTGAGAGGCCCGCGTACCGCCCAAAAAAAAAAAAAAAAAGAGGGTAGACAAGATTAAGGGGAAGTGTTAATTCATCTGACACATATGTATTAAGTAAGCATCAACCACGCACAAGTCACTATTCCAAGGTGCTAGAGAAAAACGTTTGAGAAAAAATAAAAGATCTTCCTTTTCGAAGGGAAACCAGCCCTCAGACACAGAGTTGATTCAAACAAGATCCTAAACATCAACTCTGTCATTGTAATTCCTTCCAAAGAAGCACAGTAGAGGTTTTCAGTTCGAAAATCTGATCTGAAAGAAATGCACAGAATTTAGGTGGATGGAGGAAATCCTCTCCAACTTAAGTTCTTTAACTATCTTGTCACTGGCAGGATCTAATAGGAGAATGGTATGAACGGCAAGCTAGAGACAGCAGCTCAAAAGTATTGCCCTAAGGCCTCAAAGTGGGGACAGACTGAGCTTTGTTCTCTGCCTGCCCCAGTGTACAAACCCATTCCAAACCCACGACGCTGGTTGTTCATAATTAAGTCTGACATGGGGGAGTCTGAAGGAAAGCAAAGGTTCAAGGGCTCCATGGGGGACTGGAAGGGGAGGTAGGTTTTCCGGCTGTAAAACAAGCACAAATAGCCATCTGGAGGGGTTCTGTCGTGTTTTGTTTTGTTTTGTTTTAATGTTACAATGGGTTGTGTTTTTTTCCCGCACAAGTCATCTCTGCTTTTAAGTAATAAAAAAAATCACATAGGTGAGGAGAAGAAAAAAGAGGGCAATTTGGAACCAAGAAAGTTTACTGCCCACCTCTGCCTAAGTTGTTGATGTTCACAGTTAAGGTCAAGCACGTAACACCCAGCACAGTGAAGATGCCTCACCTCCCCCTCACTCGTACGAGAGGGCTGTCAGTGTAGAAAGGGACTCAGACTTGGAGAAATGACCCTGCCTGATCTCCAGATCAAGCATCCCTCACCCTCACCCTCCAGAGAGCCAGACTCTTGGAGGGTATGGTTTGGGTCAGAGAGATTTAAGGGAATAGATGACAGAGCACCATCATCTCATTCCACAAGGGAAGTCACTCAAGTCAGAAAGGCTACAATGACCAGCCCAGGACAGACGGCGGGAAGGCCAAAACTTGATCAAAGAATGGCCTCTGGGGCCTTCCTCCAGCTCAGCAGGCCAGCTCTGAGATCCACAAATTCAGCCAGGCATGTGTTTCCTGTATGGCCTTCAGAGGAGAGGTTTTACAACTCTACGAGTTAACCCCCATTTTACAGATGGGGCAACTAAGGTACAGAAAGGTAAGCGACTCAGGAAGTCTGATTTTGGAGTGTGTATTTGTCTCACTCCTCCAGCAACCTTTCTGTTAGTGGGAGGACGCAATGCTACCTAGACGCTCTAAGCTGCATTTCTACCTGAGAATTACTAGTGATAACAGAGGTAGTTCCCTGATGCTCTGTATGTCTCCTGCTCACTTTCCATTTTCATTTCAGATACAGTATTATGCTCCCAACCCTCCCCCAAATATACATACTATATCCTGTTTATATGCCACAATCTACAGAATGAGGGAGACTGACTCCAAACCTCACTGCCCAAATCATCTCCTTCTGTTGGGTTTCAGAGGATGGTTACCTACACAACAGGTTCATCTGGTTAAGAATTCAATGTTTCTTAAACTCTCTTCTTGGTAACAAATACTGTAGTCTCTACCCAGAATGTGTCTGGTTCAGCCTGAAACATTCACCAATTACCCACTAAGGAAGAATACTTTGGGCGTAATTGATGTCCAAGCTTAACTAGCAATGGCCTCATGAAATTTGCTGTATATGGCATTTCTCAAAATGAAAGGCATTACAAGCAGGCAACAATCTCAGGTATTTACTGGCATTCACCCTCGAAATGATTTAGGAAGAGAGTGGATCGCTTGTGGGGGATGATACCAAGAAAACTGAGGAAGAAGGTAAGATGGGCAGATATAGGCAAGAAACAGAAACATTTACCTGAAACATTCTAGTACCACAGTTATTAGTGACAACATGACACCCTAGAGACATTCCCTTCCTCCCCCACTTACCTTTCGGAAATTGGGAAAGCAGAAGAGAGCTCATAAGATTTTAATTTCTCCCATGAAAAAAGGGGGGGATTGGGAGAATTCATTCAACTAGATTTCATTTCATTGGGTGGTATGTAAAGAGGCTGAGTCAGGGCTAAAATGCATCAATAGTGAAATGATTCATTCAATTCACCAACCTGGGTGGTGCTACCTCTAGCTCAAATCTTCCTTCAGACAAGATTTGGAAAGCTGGCAGTTTGAGAAACGTGTGCCCCTGCGCCCCGTGTCAAGCAGAGCCTGATCACTGCAGACAGCAAATGCTGGCGCCAACAGTCGTGTCACCATGGAAAAGAAGTGCTTTCCAGGGGCACCTCTTTGGGTAAGAAAAAGCATCTCGTTCATAAGCGATTTTAATTTGCCGCACGCTTTTTATAGATACCTCCAAACAATTAAAACACTGTGTCGCAAATTGAAATTGCTCATACCTAGTTGCAAATTTTATTGCCACAAATGGGGTCCCAAAGATGCACTATTAACTTTACTGGCGACTTGTGGCTCCCTGATTATGAGTCATCTTCAATAAAGTCATGCAGGGATCATATCCACGGTGGCAGAAAGGGAATACTCAGCAGCAACAACAAGGAGGGCGGGCAAGATCCCAGAAGGAAAAAAACAGAAACACGACGTGAACAGGGAGGAAGGATGAGTCCTTCAAGTCAAAGGAAAGGAATCGAGCACTGAGGAAAAAAATGGGCACGTACCATGGAAGACAAGAAATGTTCCATTCTCTTCCTGGAAATCGGGGTGCAAACCACCTGTGCCAGCCTTGCCCCAAACGATGTCAGTTACACATACATATGACTGAAAGCCTTGGAAATGTGAATAGACTTAAAACAATAACTTTTGCTGAAGTCTTGTAATTCATATCTCATCTGAACTGTGTCAGAAAGAAACATAGGAGAAAGCCATTCTCATGCTCGTTCATTAAAGTGTATTAGCAAAAGTTAGATGTTATAACAGATTTGCTAGCTCATTGTGGAAAACTGAGTGGAGCAAATGTGAATAATTTCACAGGTTCATAACCCCTATTCAACTATTGTTAAATGTTCTGGCATAGTTACTTCTAAATATCTGTAAGTACATTTTTACATAGGTAATATTGTATCTGCGTTCTTATACTCCTTTCACATTTTCTAATGTAAATCAAACTTAAATGTAAATTAAAAACAATGCCTAAACAGTTTTAATATCCAATATTTCTCATACACTTTAACATACATAATTATTTCTCTATTGGTGTATGATAGGGGTATTGTCATAGTTTTCCCATGTAAAGAGCCTTTTGCATGGAGACTTCATGTGTCTATAAATGATAGAAGTGTGTGTATCTTTTAAGGTCTTTAAGATGTGCATTCCTAAAAAAGAAATATGCAATATGAAAATGTAGTGTTTTCTGTAATTATTTAAGTAACTTTTATTAATAATTAAATAATTGATATTAACTTTAGCCCTTTTTAATTCTGCAATTTCTCATGGATCCCAGACTCTGTTATCATGCCATTAATGGTACTTTTTAGAGAGTGATTTTACTTTCTAAAACATTTCTAAGAATGTTTAGTAGTTCCACTGTAAAAGCAAATATATGTGGGAGGATAGAAAGAAAAACAACTGTGGAGGAAAGAAGGAGGGAAAAAGCGGGGTGGGGGGGAGGAATTTGTCAACTACACCCTAAGGCCCATACCATTAGTGAACTTCAGATTCATTTTAATTCATTTCCCAAAATTTTCCCTGAAAAACATATTCTCACATGTTAAGTGTAACCAAAAAAACAAGTTCAGATTTAACAGAGTGCAGAGGGGAAGGGGCCAAGAGTAAGGTAAGAGACATAGGTAAGAGTGGGTCCAAGAGTCCAGAGAAAAAGCACAAGGGAGGAAGGGACCAAGCATCCCCCTTTATGAGCAGAACAGACAGAAGACACATTTTCTCTTCCCCTTGGTTTCTGTTCAACTCCAGGTCTGAGATGTGGGACGACCCCAGAGCCAGCAGAGCTTAAGATGACCCTCCCACCCCATTCATTTCTGCCCAAGTATCCCCCCCAGCCCAGCCCCACTGGGTCAGCCCAGGCGGGAGGCAGCTCCAGGCACCAGAAGGTCATTGCTAGGTTTGGCACAAAACTCTCACACAGTGAAAACAGGCCTCCAAAGAAGAATGAAGCAACAGCCAGCAAAGAACCACTCTCCAAACAGACTTCCAAGGAGAATGAGCCTGGTGAAATCCTCTGTGCAAAAGTTCACACCATAAAACAGCTGCTGCTTCATGTCTCGGGCTTCTCATTAGCCCTGAGCTCCTGATTTGCACAGAACTTCTGGCCAATGGTGTCCAAGCTCCTGTGCTTCCCTGTGCCGTTCAATCCCATAAGTGCTCTTGGTCAAAAAACTAGGTCATAAACTTATCCACTGAGAAGCAGTTACTGTCATTTCAAATGGTGTATTCTGTTCAAGAGGTTATGATAATAAAGGAAGGGCTACAAACGCGCCTTCGAGTTCTGGCATGAGCTTGCCAGCTCCAAATACTGGCTCGTTACCTTATCTTCGTTTGGCTCTTTTAGACTCAAACCCACTGAACTCTGACCCTTTTCTGGACGAACACAAATCATTTCTTGAATGACTATATCAAATTTTATTTATGCTTTTTTCCCCCAGCTTTAACCTAACAGGCCCATGCCAAACAAAAAAAAAAAGTTTCCTGTTTCGAAAAATATTAACATGTTTCACCCCTGCCAAAGTTTACAGCATAGTTCTGTCCTGCCACAGAAAGAAGGATGGGGTGCGGCAGGGGCGAGGGAGGGGAGAATGGAGGAGGGCAGCTGTTTTTTCAATCAACTCCAGCAGAAAGCCTCCCACTTCCCCACGCTGCCCCTTCCACACCCCCAGCAAAGAGCAGTGGGGAGGCAGCCTGACAAGCCCAATTCCTCCAAGGAGGAATCAAGTTACCCCACTGGCTTTCTCAGCTCCCACACAATTGACCAAGGTCCTTCCTAATTCCCCCGGGGAGCGTTAAGGATGCAAGCCAAAGGGTGAGTCTCTGCTTCCTGGGATGCTGACTCCCGTTCTGATGGAGCCCCAGAGGCTTCAACCTCCTCGCCATCCATCCTCACCAGAATCTTCAGGCACACCATTCCCCCGCCCTAGCACGTCTGAGCTCCCAGGCACACACGGCAAGGTTACAGAAGTAGCTAACTCAAAGGTGGATATTTTTCATCCCACACCTTCCAGGAAATCTGCTGGGACTCCTCCCTACAAAAGGACACAGCTGCTGTCAACAGTCCCCAGCCCCCTCAACCAGTGTGTCTTCCCCTCCGAGCTCAGCAACTGGGCTGCTCCTGAGTGGGAAGGGAGGAAGGGAACCTGAGAAGGCAGCACAGAGCAGCTGCAGCCCACTCCCTCCTCAGCCGGCTGAAAAGTTCTAGTTGGTTAACCTAGAAAAACCTGGCGCACTGAGATCAAAGGGTGGCTCCACGCAAGCAGGACCTCTGATTATTTTTTTCCCTTCTAGTGGGCAAGCAGAGAAGAGGGAAAATAAGGACAAACGTGTTCAAAACAGAAATACTGCCTAACACTAACTTGGCTGTGGGCAACAACCAGATTATAGGCCCAACACCTCCATTTCTGTCCAAGTGGAAAGAGAAACTACAGGGTGCAACCTAGATCCAGCTCTGAACTCTGCTGCCCAAAGACTCTGCCAGCCCCAGAGGATCAACAGAACCCCAAATTGCCCCTCATACCCCAGCTGCCCCCTCTCTTTAATTCTTGGTAAGCTTTTCTTAATGCCATGGTAATTCTAATTACTGTGGAATGGTCTTTTAACTAACTGCAAAACGTTAACATTCTTGGTGTGAAATTCTTTAGTATTTAAAGACGACAATACACGTACATGAACTTTTCTTTTAAAAAGCCTCTCAAACCTCTCAAATGACTGAACTGTAGCCAAAGAATGTATCGACGTTGTTTTAACAGTTTGGTTTACTATTTGAAGAAAAAAAAAAAAAAAATCTAGGTTTAGGTAGCATTCGTCTAACCCCAATGTCATAACACATTGCCCGTCGCTGACTTTAAAATAATAGGAGCTGGCACGTCATAGGCACTAATTCAGATCATCATGCATCTCTGAATGTAGGTTCAATACAACCTAACTCACATTAATTGCCTTGAAGGTTCATCTGAATTCTACAATTAAAAAAAAAAAGTTGGATTGCTTTGAAAGGCATAAAATACCAAAACAAAATGTTTTTAGTTTTGGCCTAGTAAATATGTAATTAACATAACAACTGTTGGTGTAAGAGCTGTATTTCTAAACTACGTCGTGTCAAATAAATGTCACACAATTTAGGTCACGCTATTTATAACTCCCACACACACCCTTTGTTTTTCTTGAAACAAGAAAATAAGGTAGCATCTAACTAAGCCAACTCCTAATTCCAAATCAGTAAAATCTGAGTTGGAAATCTGATTCTTCTTTCTTCTCCCTTCCATTCCATTTCCCTCAGTGGAGAATAGGAGGAGAGAATCAAGTAAGAACTGGAAAAGTCCATCTGTGAGGAACTTGAATTTCCCAATCTAAGGCCAAGACAGTGGGATTTAATAGCTGACTGAGGGCTTGTCAGTCCAACAGATCATCCCAGGAAGAAAACCAATTAACTTCTTTATTTTTGACAGCAGCACGGAACCACGCTATGGGAAATAGGAAATGTATCTGCACACACAGACTCCCGCTCCTCTCCGCCTGCCCTTGGCTTGACTCCATGTGCACTCACCTCCATCATCACCTGGTAAAAAATTATTTGCAGCCAAGCAAATACTTATGAACTTAATTTGAACTGTTTGCCGTCTTTCTGCAAAGAAACCAAAGTATAAAACTCTTGTAACTCAATGAGCCCCCTAGAACATCAGGAGACATGAACCCAAAAAAAGGGAGAAAAAAAGAACAAATCCCAAAAGAGATGAGTACCATGGGTTTCCATGTCTCTTACCACAGAGTTAGTCACGTGGCCTTTAGGTGACAAGCGCCACAGGATTACTGTTTGGCATGTTCAACATTACTTATCCACAGGATTAATAAATTCATAAATAAAAATGAGTAATACTTCCAATTCATCTTTTCTAAGATTATTGACATCACTAAGCAGCCTTAGGCAGCCAATCAGAAACCTCCAGTTAAAGTCAATTTCCTTGCTAGTTTAGTGATTCACTCTGCCTATCTGACCACTAACCATTAACAGTATCTGCAGTATCTATAAATCCAAACTGCAACAACCATACAATTAATCAAGCAGTATCATAATATCACATCCTCTCAACATGCAGTGAACTTCCTAAATACCTAGTATTGAATGGCAAAGGACCTAATAAGAAAATTTATATCCTAGGTCCAGAAAAGATAGTTCTGTGAACAATGTACCACTCAAAACACTCTATGAAAGGTGAGATGAAACACAAGTTCTAGACATAGATACATATGATTACGAAAGGCATATGCTCCATGGCTCCAAGTCACCTGAGAATTAACCACGTCCAAATGTAGTTTCAAGGTTGTAAAAAAAAAAAAAAAAAAAAAGTAGCTACAGTTTGCACTTCCCAGATTTTAGAGCTGTCCTCCACACTCTTGGCCTCCTTGCAAGAACAAACTTGAAAATAGGTGTCTACAAAGGGCCTACTTATCTCCATCTCTGGGCCTGTCCAGTCAGGGAGAGACATGTGGTTCTTTCAAAAATGGCACAAACACGATCAAAGGGATATATGGGGAGAGGCAGAAACGAGTATGCCTCACTAGATCCCATATTACCAAAGGCATCAGATTCTCAGGCAAAATTTTAATGTTCTTTTTTAAAAACTGTCAAGGTAAAGTCTCTTATCACATTCAAGGCCTATTGCTACCCTTTCAGATGGAGTCCAGGACTCCCCTCCATCACTCCTTAACTTCTCCACTTGACCAGAACGTACCCTGAGTTCTTCCAATTAGACCAATATTTAGATTTCCTAGTTTATCTTTCCCAATGTCAGGGGAAAAAAGAGCAATCTTACATGAAATAAAAATGCTTACAATGTGAGAACTACTGGGAGATGAGAATTTTTAAGTCTCTTATAATGTGATTACGGCTACTAGCAGGAAAAGGGATTACTCTTAACCGAAATAGAAAATTAAGCAGCAGAACTCTAGGTAGACAAAACACAAACCAAGCTGGCAGCATTTCCCTACCTGAAGAGCATTCATGAATCATCCTGGCTGTCTTGTAATAACACTTGAGAAACTCACCAGTGAAATAAGATGGTTGCCAATTCCCATGCATTTAAAAGGGGACAGATATGTCACCCTATGCAAAACATGGCACCATGTGATCAGAAAGACATTTAATAATTTGAAGCCCGACAATAAATGTCAGCAAATACTGCTGACAATTGTGTGCCTCTGAAACAGACCATTTAGGACGTTCCTGAAATATACTTTGTACACTCAACCAGTTTGTTTCTTCTGTAGTTTGCATTTGTAAAAGGACCTGGGATGTAGCAAAGTCATGTGAGTGACATCATGCTTCGATGTGATGTTCAGGGGATACAAGATACATGCAATTGAGAAAAAAAAATGCACCAATGCATTTTCCACAGCTTCCCTAGAAAGACAGCCACTGCATCCTATCAAATCAAAAGCTCTTGCCCATGGGAACTTTTGTTACAACTGCTATCAAAAGGAGAGGGAAAAAAACAGGTTTCTGGTTTTCGTAGGAAAAGAATGATTCCCAGATTATGACTTCTGACAGCTAAGCGAGGGAATGACTTATTCGTAGTAAATGTGAAACACATGGTTTTCTCCGAGGGTTTTTGTCCACCCTGCACAGTTATTTCTCTTATGTGAAAGAGACAAATTATTAAGATTTAAACACAATATCCTTCAGAATGTGGCATACATTTCTGCTTAAAGCCTGAGGGCCGAGGCTTGAAAAAATGATTCCAAAGTAAGGAAACATCATGCTCCTTACCCCAGAGACAAGCAGAGCAGTTTTATCCCACTCACCAGGAAATGCAGCTGGATGGCCACGGCAGTCAACAGCATCTCCGCCCAGTGGACCCTGATCCAGAATGTGAAGAGAAATTTCAGCCAACTGAAAAGGCCAGTGGCCTCATTGGGAAATATGGGGACCCAGCCACCCATTGTAGGGTGAGGGGCTTTTTTGCCCTTTTGCTCTTTTGTCAGAGTGCTTTCTCTTTATCCCAGTGGTTCTTAACCCCAGAGGTACAGTAGAATCACCTGGAAGGTTAAAGAAAATTCCCACGTCATCTGCACCTAGAGTTGAGAGCCACTGTTCTATCTCAGCATTAAACTCCGTCATTTAGACTTCTGATGAGAACTGCCAAGCAAGCTCTCCTTTATGATGAGGTTTTTTGACAAGTCCAAGGGGCTCTCAAGGGAACATTCGCACACTCCCCATGCTGACCTGAGGACACTCAACTGCTCTGTGCAGAGTGCCCCTAAGTACAGGGTGTTTCCCACACCAGCCCGGGTGGGGGGGGCAGCTCACTCCCAGAAAGCCCCCCGCTCTCCTCCCCACCCCCGCTGCCTTCCTAACGGATGTCACTGACTAGTCTTGGGGGAAGGCGTGGGATAGAATTTCTCAGGAGGTCCTATCCAATTTCCTAGCAATCTGTAACCCAGGAAAGAGCTCTGCAGTCTGTTGCTGTGATACAAATGCTTCTCACCGATATACCTCAACTGTCAGTCTCACCCTAAACACACACCCCGCTAAGCAGAGCTAAGCACATTCTCCGAACAATTCAAAGGATATGACTGTAATGCCTGTTGATTGTACTTAATTATCTGTATTACAAAAGCTGTATACAATGAGTACCCCTCACCCCTCCACACACACACACACACACACACACACACACACACACACACACACACACACCAGCTACCCCCTTCTCCACTGGACCATTTCTCAGGTCATGAATGTCCATCCATATATAGGGATAAGGGTACCAGAACCTTAGCAAGAGCTAAGCCACAAATAGTTCTTTCACAGTTTTCCCATGTTATAGATACGAATTCTTCATTTCTGGAAAGTCTACTCGTTCACAGACCAAAGTCATAAACTTTAGGGGGTTGGGGGGAGAATGGCAGCTTTAGATGTGAAAAGACAACAACTTGAACGATGTTAAAATTGTATAGGTAAAATGTATTCTAAATTTCTAAGTTTAAAGATTAAGTCTAACTGTGTAGCTACGTTAATTCCATCAATAGTACATTGTTTTGCACAACACCATCTTAGTATTTGCTTAAAATTTGTTATTAGAAGTGGAAAGTCCATAAAGTGAAGACTCACATATAACAGCTGCTGTTTATTGAACGAGTGGCAGCCAACACGCACTATGCTAAGTGCTTTGCTGGTTTTATTCCATTTAATTGCTTCAACCTGATGGAGGAGCTACCAGGGTCTCCATTTTATAGCTGATTACCTGAAGTTTCAATAAATATAAATAAAACTGTGCCCACAGTCAGCACAACTAGAGGATGGCTGACCTGGGATTTGGACAGAAGTCTGGCCGACTCCAAAACCCTTAACCACTTCTATAAACTACTACAGTAGTTATCGTTTATAACTGAGTAATGTACTGAAACACCACTCCCACCACCATTTTTTTAGAAAAGGTTAGGAGTTGGGCTTCCCTGGTGGCGCAGTGGTTGAGAGTCCGCCTGCCGATGCAGGGGACATGGGTTCGTGCCCCGGTCCAGGAAGATGCCACATGCCGCGGAGCGGCTAGGCCCATGAGCCATGGCCACTGAGCCTGCACATCCGGAGCCTGTGCTCCGCAACGGGAGAGGCCACAACAGTGAGAGGCCCGCGTACCACAAAAAAAAAAAAAAGAAAAAGAAAAGGTTAGGAGTTAAATAAGAATTCAGATTCCCTAAGGAAAGCTTCATAATGGCATAGTGGTGTGTGGGGTTTGAGAATCTTTTCGGTTATACACTGACCACAGACACATTACTGAACCTCTGAGCACCCACGTTCTCTTCTGTAAAACGAGCACAACAATGTCGAGGCCAGAGTTGCTGGGAGGACGAAACGAAACAGCACATTAGAGTCAGTCACTGTTCTCTTTCTTCCCTCGCTTAGCCTCAGTTTCCTACTCTGTCAACTACAGATAATAAATGTTCTACCGTATCAAAGTCCTTAAAGAGAAAAATTTATAAAAATGAAAATGCTTTGAAAAGTGCAAAGTGATGTTTTAGAGAAATTGTGTTTCTCATCATTAGCACTTTTAGGTTACTGAGTCTTGCCAGAAAGAAGTGATAAATTATCACTTCATTCACATTGAGGAGTTCCTATTTAAGAGTGTCTGAACTTCTGTTATTTTGGAAAGCAAATTATCCTGACTCATTTGTTTTTCAACTCTGAATTGTCTTTTGGGCTTGGCTTTGTTTTGGTTTTGATTCCTCTTGGCGCAGTGGTTAAGAATCCGCCTGCCAATGCAGGGGACACGGGTTCGATCCCAGGTCCGGGAACATTCCACATGCCACAGAGCAACTAAGCCCGTGCGCCACAACTACTGAGCCTGCGCTCTAGAGCCCGCAAGCCACAACTACTGAGCCCATGCGCTGAGCCCACGGTCCGCAACGAGAAGCCACAATGAGAACCCCGCACACTGCAGCAAAGGGTAGCCCCCACCCGCCACAACTAGAGAAAGCCTGCACAGCAACGAAGACCCAACGCAGCCAAAAATAAATAAACCTATAAAGAAAAAAATCATTAAGTACCCATCAAGTGCGCAGGCCTGCAGGGAATAAAAAAGTTTGAAAGTAGGTTTCTTACCCTTGAGGAAGGTATAATACATGGTAGGGTTGTCTTAAAGTAAGCACACATGCAATGTGTGGATTAATCAGCAGCTGTCAGTAGCTAGGACTGGGGAGAGGGTGTGACTATTAAAGTAGCAGAAGGGAGCTCCTTTGTGGTAAGGGAACAATTAGCTCTGTACCTTGACTGTGGTGATGGTTATTTGAAGATACTGTATGTACAAGGATGATAAAACCTCATAGAAATATGTACCCCCCCAAAAAAATGCATATAAAAACTGCATATAAAAATATGCATGTAGGGCTTCCCTGGTGGCGCAGTGGTTGAGAGTCCACCTGCCGATGCAGGGGACACGGGTTCGTGCCCCGGTCCGGGAAGATCCCACGTGCTGCGGAGCGGCTGGGCCCGTGAGCCACGGCCGCTGAGCCTTCACATCCGGAGCCTGTGCTCCGCAACGGGAGAGGCCACAGCAGTGAGAGGCCCGCGTACCGCAAAAAAAAAAAAAAAAAAAAAAAAATGCATGTAAAATCAAATAAGGTCTCTACCTGAGTTAATAGTACTGTACTGATGCCAGTTTCCTGGTTTTGACAGCTTACTACAGTCATGTAAAATTACCACTGGGGGAAGCTGGGTGAAGGGCACAATGGGAACTCTATACTGTCACAATTTCTTGAGTCAAGCTACATAAAAATAAAGTAGCACTTCTTTATAGTAGGATGAGGAAGCTCCCTACAAATTGATATGCAAAGTCCTCTAAGATGAACAGTTAAGTGAAAAGAGGACGGTATTGCACAATGTGTGTAACATGCTACTTTTGTAAAAGGGCCCTTGCGGAGCATAAAGGGACTATGGAAGGATAAGAAACGAAGAACAGTGGCTTCTGATGGGGGTTGAAAAGGAAGAACTTGATGAGGCACAAAGATGGGTGCTTTGTCTACTTTTTGGGTTTCTGAACCATGAAGATTTATTATTCAAAACAATAAATCAAAAGACAAAAATTAAAAATTGACAGTATCAATATAAAAACCTGTATGTCATTAAATTGTTCGTTACTGAACGATTTACATGTATTATTTTTAATCCTCAAAACAAGAACGAAAGTGGCTGAGGTTTTGTTTTTGTTTTTTTAAAAGGGTAAAACCAAGACTCGAGTAGTTTTTTAAACTTTTGCCGAAGCCTACGGTCTTTACACTATAATCAATTCGCTATTAAAGGTTTGCTAAACGTGCCATGCTGCTTGTCTCAGTGCCCGTGTACATGGCTTTTCCTCTGCCTGACACCACTCACCCCCCCTCACCCTACTTTGTCTGCCTGGAAAACTCCTCTTCAACCTTCAAAACCCAGCTCCCACCCAGTTGTTTTCTCCTAACCTCTTTCCTCAAGAGGATGAAGAAGTCTCTTCTTCCTTCTGTATCTCATAGATTAAGCATACCTTAAAAGTAACAATTATTCCTTGACTGTCTTTAAAGCCCTGGCATCTAGCAAAATTCCTGGCAACTCTGCTGCTCAGTGAATGTTCCTTCAGCTGTAAAGAACTCTTTAAACCTCACCATGAGCATTAAGAATTAAGACCTCTCATTAAAAAGACTCACCACTTGCTAACAGATGTAAATAAAGGTACACAGATATATTTAAACAAAAATGGCTGCAAGTACTTTTGAAACCCCCAATATCTTCTATTAAGAGAAATCTTTTTATAAATGGACCTAAGCAGGTATTCCTTACAGATTCTTTAATACCAAATTTCTGAGTGAGGCTGATTCCTAATACATATTCCTGGTAATTTCTTCGCCAAATATGAATTCATAGTGAAGTAATAACACCTTTTACAAAAATAAACTCCTTCTCAATATTCCTAAGCATGGTTTTTTGTTTTTGTTTTTTTGCAGTACGCGGGCCTCTCACTGTTGTGGCCTCTCCCGTTGCGGAGCACAGGCTCCGGACACGCAGGCTCAGCAGCCATGGCTCACGGGCCCAGCCGCTCCGTGGCATGCGGGATCTTCCCGGACCGGGGCACGAACCCATGTCCCCTGCATCGACAGGCGGACTCTCAACCACTGCGCCACCAAGGAAGCCCAGCATGGTCTTTTTGAATATCGTTTTCTATGAAACGTTTTCTATGAATATCGTTTTCTGTTTCACCTTTAAAAGTGACATAAAGGTCACTATGGTCAGTAGAAACCTTGGTTCTTTGGTGTTGAACCCCTAAACTACTCTAGGATCATTTAACATGGCATGGGTTTCCAGACAGACCCACACAACTTCTAGCTTTACAAGCTGTTATTCTTCTTAAAAAGAATTTGTCCTCCAGAGACTGTTGTTCACAGGGCTAATAAGTTAGATCAACTGTAAAGTATCAGGTCAGCACAGCATGGAGGCCAAAGATACAAGGTCTGAAGTCAGATGCCTGGGTTCGAGTCTTACTCTGCCAATTTTTGTGTTCTCAGTCAAGTCAACTTGTGTCTCACTTTGCTCATTTGTAAAATGAAGTTATGCTGGTATCAAATACATTGAGATGTTGTGAAGATCAAATAAGTTATAACACATATAGAGCTTAGAACAATGCCCAATATATGCCAAGCACTGAATAAATGTTAGCTAGTAATAATATAGCTCTGATGTATGGTTCATGCTCAATAAATAGTATTAACTAAATGAAGGAGCTTGTCTCTGTCTAGTTAAGCTTAAGGTATCTGAAAGAATTCTCAAGGTTGTTCTAGAAAATAGAGAAGACACTGAAAACACCAAGAAAGTAAGGGTAGGATATGTATCTTCAGGTGTTCCATGCCAGTAGATGAGCTATTACTCTACATTCCAAGAGGGAAGCCAGACTCTCCTCTAGAGAAGGAGACACACATCCCAAACCCTGGCTTGTCTTCTGCTCAGAGGATTTTGGTTAATCACAGGATGTTTATTTTGCAAGTCATTTTTACAGTTTGATTTTTCCAGATGCCATGCAGCAACATATCTTTTAATGAAGATGCTAAAACACAGCTCTTTACAATAAATCCAATTTTTTAAAAAAGTCTCTTGCAATGGTTCTTTATCAATGAAAATGGCTCACAATACCTAGTCAGGTGTGTTCCAAAAGGGTTTTCATTGCCTTGTGATTACCTGTCCCATATGCTTTTGGGGACCTTCATAACTCAGACTCAACATACTAATTCCAATTATGCTACATAAAAGGCTTTATTATAAACAATATTAAGTCACTAAGTTAGTACCAAAACCAGCATTAAGCTGGAAAGACATTTCTTATGGGGAAGCAATTCAAAGATATCGAGGAATTCAAACAGATATTTATACACCTGTGTCCTTAGTAGCATTATTCACAAAAGCCAAAAGGTTTTAAAACGCTCTTATCCCATTGACAAATGGGAAAACAAAGTGTGGTACATACATAAAATGGAATATTATCCAGTCTTAAGAAGGAAGGAAATTCTGATCCATGTTACAGCATGGATGAGCCTTGAGAACATTCTGCTAAGTGAAATAAGCCAGTCACAAAAAGACAAATACTGTATGAGTCCACTCATGAGGTCACTAGAATAGTCAAATTCATGAAAACAAAGTAGCATGGTGATGGCAGCCAAGGCCTGGGGGAGGTCAGCATGGGGAATTAAGTGTCTAATGGGTAAGCAGTTTCAGTTTAAGATGAAAAACTTCTGAAGACAGATGGTAGTTATGGTTGCACAACTATATGAGTACTTAATCCCACTCAACTGTACACATAACATGGTTGAAATGGTAAATTTCATGTATATTTTACCACCAAAAATCTATTTATATTATTGAGCTCCTGCAATACATACAAAGGAAAAGGAGCAAGTAGATAACAGTGAACATGGACTGAAGAAACAGTTCATCTAGGTAATTCTGAGCAAGACAGACCATAAGGAGTGATCAACACTGCCTTGTCTTTTAAAAAAGCTCCCATTTCCTTTGTTTCAGCTAAAGACACTTCACTCTAGTATGAAAGAGTAAAAATTAACCTCCAAAAAATTAAAGGGAAAAATATTCAAACTCTACTTGTATTTCAAGTCTCAGTTATATAACCCACAAGTTTTGTTGGGTAACTTTGGTATCTTCAGCAGAGCAGCAATAGTAAAAATTACAGGATCCAAAGCTACCATCTCAAAATGGCACTTGAGCCATCCATAATCTTTACTGTCAAAGCAAAGTGTAATAAATTTCACTTAGGTTAATCCCATTAAGATCTAACATTGTTATCCTTTTTAAGTGAAAATACATTTAATTAGATCATCGGGACGAAGCAGCAGTCTGGTTCTGCCACTTCAGTATCCATTTCTCAGGTCGTATGGACATGATATGAACATGGATAGAACTACCTGCTTCTGGTACTTCATTTTGTCTTTCTCTTTACCCTTTCCTGCAGCCTTCCTTATTGAAATGTTCTACTACCTTGCTACCATAGAGCTTTTAAGGGGACAGAGCTCTTTGGAAGTGAGGAAGATCAAATATTCTCCATTCCTCCCACATCCCTCATGACACACCTTCAGTGACAGATGTTTCAAAAAAGAGCCCTTCTGTAATGAATCCTGAGAAGTCAGCCTACTGCAGATCTGACCATCTACTTCTTCTGAAACACTAAATTTATGCTAACTGGGCAAAATGTCTTTCTCCCTAGAAAAGAAGAAAAACATACACTGTTAATTTGACCTCAGGATTGACGATAAATAGAAAATGAATGATTTCATGAGCAGAAAGATGGACTGAACTGCTGACAGTCCTGTACTGATTTTGATAAAGCAGATGTCTTCCTAAGGAGGTTATATTTTTGTAAGAAATAGAAAACAGGAGGTAGTGTGATATAATTGTTGCATTTGGGGAGTGCTAGAAACCAGGATGATCAAAATCAGCTCATGGGAAGTCTCTAACAGGTCTCTAATTCAATTCATGTGTCTGCATGAAACATTATCTCTACTTGGTAGAGTCAACCCCTGGGCATTTGTGTACTCATCTGATTTAGTATGATCTGGAAGGATAAACACAAAAAGTTTCAATAAATTTGAATTATTTTTCTGATTCTTCAAAGGTAAGTTATTTATTTCATTCTGATAAGTTCTGCTGGAATTAAAAACAGGTGGCGTATGAATATCCAGTAACACTGGCAGCGAGTCTGCATATCAACAGAAAACAGAAATTTTCTAATCACATCAATCATATATTGTAACCACATGAAAATTACCCCTTTCAATTGCTTAGTGAGAAACATTATTTAAAAGGTCTAAGAATCATCATCAAGGCCAACACCTCCATAACCTGCAGTGTAGTGATGAGTGCACAGAACGGTTGGGGAAATACAAAAATGTTTATTTTCCTAAAAGGCACGTTAAACAGTCGACTGTGACCAATCAAGTTTTAAACGTCTGCTGTCAATTAAGAATAAATTCCTGAATTGATTAAATTTTTCTCCCATTTTGAACAATGAAATTGGGTCTTTATTTCTGCCACATCTGCCATCAGCAAGGAGAAGGGCATGAAATCAAATAAGCACTGGCATCAAGAAAAGCTTACCTCCTCCACATATTTTTTACTGGAAAAAAAAATTTGTTTTCCAGTAAGATATTTCTTTTAAAAAAAAAAATCTGTTTCTACTCAAGGCTAGAGTTCTATTTATTTTTAAAATGAGGCACACGAAACCTCCCAAGTGCAACTCAGATTTACATCTGGCTAATCCTCCAAATGTGACCGACCAAGTTCATGCTGTTTATTGCTAATGAGTTCTGTGATTTTTTGGATAACACGTGTGAGAGATAGCAAATTAACTACTGCTAGTCAGCAGCAAGCAAACAAAAGATGTCTTGGGAAGCCAGTGTGAGCAAACCCTGCAAGTCAATTTCTAATCGCAATTGCCAGAAATTTGGTGTGGGGGGAGGTGATAAACCCTGCCAAAAAAAAAAAAAAAAAAAAAATCAGTGGTAGAATTTGTTTCCCTTTCCTTTTTCCATGGAATATTTCAACACTCAACAAACACAGCTCAGTCTTTCCTTTCGGTTAACTTCGGGACTGCAAGGAAGGAATGCCTCACACTGCAAAATGTGTATCAGTACCTCTGACTTCCTTCCCTGGAGCTCTATCCACTCACATAAAGAGAACCACAGAGGTGAGAGGGGATGTCATTTACATGCAACAGAAACAGTCTCCTCCAACACACCTACAGATGAGTAGATAAACTTTAGTCAAGTCCCCTGGCCTAGAACAATCTGGCCAAAAATACTGTGCAACAGATCAGCACCAGATGAAAACAAAAACAAAAAAGTGAAAGACTGGCAGAAGAACACTTCCCCAAAATCAGGTCGCTAACAGCTTAAGACCCACAGTTTGAAAAGCACTTACTCATTTGAGGGGTAGGACCCCTGAAAGTGTACTCTTGCAGGATTCTTTACCTTCTTTCTCGTCTGAGTCCCAAACCAAACCTGTCTTTCCTAGTGGTGCTAAACCAGGACTGCAATTAGAATCACCTGGAGAGCCTTCAAACCAAGGTGGTGCTGAGACCCTTTGCATTCATCTCCCTCCACCCCTACCCCCAACTCAGTTGAAACTGGAAGCTCTTGAAGTCAGGCCAGGGGACCAGTGTTTCTTAAGCCTCCCAGGTGACTCCACTACACAACCAGTAGATGAGAACCACAACTTTAGAAGTATGCTCTTTACAAAAGCATCTAGTTTCTCTACCAAATCCACTCAAAGACGTAAGAGCTCTAATTCCACCCAGGCTGTCCTGTTCCAGAAAGTTCTGGTCATTACTTCCACCGCCTGCGAGCACTCGCACTTCCTAACGTGGGAGCAGGTTGAGTTTGAAGCTCTCCACAGCTAGAGGTGGGAGCAGGCTTGGGACCCGCCCCAGGAGGCAAGGAAACGCCGGACGCCATCTTGGGGATTAAAAAGCAAAAGCTTGGGGAGTAGGAGGTATAAACTATTGTGTATAACATAGGCTCAAGGATGTATTGTACAAGGGAATAGACAATGTTATAATAACTAGGTGGAAAGTAACCTTTAAAACTTGTATAATTTTTTTAATTTAATAAAACACAATAATAACGAAAAGCAAAACTCCCATTTCTCTCTGCTCACACAGCACTTCTGGCGCCAAATGTGTGGGGTTTTTCCACACCAAGCAATTTTCCATTTCTCAACAGACACGGAGTGGGTGTCCTATAACTTAATTCAATTCTGACACTAACTGCCCGAAGTTAACACAGACCTCGCTAGCTGAGGGCTCAGGCCCGCAAGGCAGTTCGCTCCGCACTGCAGACGCCAATTCCAAGTCCAGGTTGTGGCCTGGGCGTCTGACCCACCAGCTATAAATCAGGGGTTCCCTCGACCCTTCCGTCAGGTTCCACAATTTACTAGAACAGCTCACACAGCTCAGGAAAACAGTTCACTTACCGGACTACTGGTTTATTATCAAGGGTACAAGCCAGGAACAGTGAGCCAAATGGAAGAGATGCACAGGGAAAGGTGTGAAGCCTCCACACTCTCTCCAGGACGCCAACCTCCCACTAACTTCACGTATTGAAGCCAGCTGCTCACTAATCCGCCGCCTTATAGGGCTTTTAAGGGCGGTCTCCTTACGTAAGCACGTAAGCAGGTGAGGACGATTGATTGCATCATTGGCCACAGCTGAGAAACTCAACCTCCCGCCCCACTCGCCTTCCTGGAGGTCAGGGGGCGGGACTAAGAGTGCCAATTCCCCAATTAGAAGGTTGGTTCCCCTGGCAACCCGCCTCCATATTTAGGGGCTTTCCAAAATCACCTCATTAACATAAACTCAGCAGTGGTTGAAAGCGGCTTGTTTTGAAAAACAAGAAAAATAGCCTTGGGCTTCCCTGGTGGCGCAGTGGTTGAGAGTCCGCCTACCGACGCAGGAGACACGGGTTCGTGCCCCCGTCCAGGAAAATCCCACATGCCGCGAAGCGGCTGGGCCCGTGAGCTATGGCCGCCGAGCCTGCGCGTCTGGAGCCTGTGCTCTGCAACGGGAGAAGCCACAGCAGTGAGAGGCCCGCATACCGCAAAAAAAAAAAAAAAAAAAAAGATGGTCTTTTTCACCTTCACCACTCCAGAGCTGTTTCAGGTTATTTGGACAAAAACCAAATATTAGAACAAAAGATGCTCCTATTGCTCATGTCTTTGGAACTTGCAGGGCGTTTAGGAGCTTTGGCCAGGAGCCAGGGACAAAGATCAAAAAATGTATTTGCTATTATATCACAGCAATCCAGGTGTTAAGTATACCATCTTAGGTATTCTGAGGGTCTCCAGATATGTTGCTGTGTTAAACACAAATTAAAATTGAGTAGAGGGCATACATTTTTTATTTTCCTTGGGCCAGTGGTTCTAACTCTACCAAATATTAGAATCGTCTGGAGGGCTTGTTAAAACACCCCACCAACAAAGTTTCTGATCCAGTCCTTCCGGGTAGCGTCCAACTATCTGCATTTCTAACAAATTTGCTGGTGATGCTAATGCCGCTGGTCTCACTACACATCTGGCACGTTCAAATACTCGAACTACCAAAGATTGGTTTTTGTTTTTATTTTTTATTTTTCCCCCAGTTTTATTGAGACAATTAACATACAGCCCTGTATAAGTTTTACATGTACAGTATAATGATTTGACTTACATATATTGTGAAATGATTACCACAGTAAGCTTATTTAACGTCCAGTTAACACCCATCATCTCATATAGGTACCCAACAAAAAAGAGAGAAAATATTTTTCCCTTATGATGATAAGTCTTGGGATCTACCTTAACAACTGCCAGCTATACCAGACAGCAGTGGGAACTACAGCCCTCCTGTACTGGCTTACATCCCTAAGAGATTTGTTTTTCCAGTATCTGTCTCTCTAATAATATTGAACATTGACTAGGTATTTTATGAAAGGAATTATTGTTAACTATTGTTTTAGGTGTGAAAATAGTGTTGTATTTATGTGTTAAAAAACAAAAAGTTCTTATCTTTAAGAGATACATATTGAAAAAAAAATTTTTTTTAAACATTACAGATAGAGTTGGCATCCACCCTGCACCCAGCCACCCTCCTCATAGGCAACCCTTGTCCTGAACGCAGGATTTACCATCCCCATGCATGTTTTATGTCATAACGTGCATGGACAAATGTATAAAAATAAAACCAAAAATGTGATAGATAGACTAAAAGCATAAAAAAAGAAACTTAAACAAAGGAAAACAAAATGGAGAACAGACAAGGGAATGGTGGCCCTTAGGATCTTTGGGGTGGCCCAGAAATGAGCAAGAGACAAGCGGTAACCACTGAGGGAGTCAGGGATTTGTCTGGAAATCTTCCCCATCCAGGAAGTCTCTTACCTGACCATGGTGGGCGCTGACACTTCTGTAGTCACCTGAGAGTACTAGGAGAGAAAAGGAAACTGAGTCAAAAGTTGTCAAAGGAAGGAGTACACAGCAGAGTAAGGTTTCAGAACACAGTTTTGTCTACCTTGAAGGTACCTAGAGGAAAATCTGAAGAGCTGATTATGTCTTAAACTATAGCCCTAAAACCAGCCTTGGACTTGACTGCTCTGGAGCCATGCCAGGGACACACTCCAGAGTGCTAAGCCCTCCTCCTACCTGGAGTAAAACTGGAAGCATCCAGCGAGGCACGGTTTTAGCACCAGCTCTGCTAGTCCTACACTAAGGCACTGCAAGGACATCACTCCCCTTCTCTGGGCCCAGACTTCATTATCTGGAAAATGAAGGGTTTTTAGATGTTCTCCAGAGTGACTCCCAAACCTGACAGTAAAAAGCTACACTGGAAAAGACTAGTCCTGGGATGTAATCAGAAGAAAAGGGAGCTAATGGCAGTATACATGCTAGACCCTAGATAGTCCTTTTCTATAGCTTATTTCATTTAACCTCTAAAACCCGTTAGTAAGGCTAGTCTTGATAGCAACAAAAGGCTGTGGCTGAGAGTGTGCAGGAACGTGCCCAAGGTCACAGATCCAGCAGTAGCAAAGCCATAGATCAAAACCAGGAGCTTGCTGACCCCAAAGGGGAAGTTCTTCCCACTACACCCTTGGTGATTTACCGAATGCCATCGTGTTGCTGGTAGCATCACATCAAAGCCACCATGAACTTTGACTCCAGGACTTAAAAAGACATGCAAGATTACATCAAGGGTTAAGTTTGTTTTCTGTGCCAGACTTATCTTTTCAAAATATCTGATATTTTGTGAAAATGCTCTTGACTATAAAATAATTGCCCAACAGAATGCCCAGGAAAATTAGCTTGTATTTCTAATGTTTTTACTTAAAAATCTGTATTTTCCTTTCTCTAATATCCCTCATTTAACAGAAAAACATAGTTTATACCAGCAGGTTATGTCTGGGTACAACAAGGAAGAAGCTTGGAGGTTTTGAGCTTGCTTAAAATTTTTAGAGGCAACATCCCCAAATTACTTATTTTCTCAGCACCTTTTTCCAAAAGCAAAGTTCTTGGCAAGTCATGAAAGATTCAGCTATTTCACATTGTGGCTATTTTTTTAAGGAGCAATAATTTTCTAGGGATTAGAAATATGACACTCCTATTAGGCCAAGGCAGTGAAGCAGCTTCAGTGGGTGAATGCATTGCATAAAGCAACTGTCTGGCTCTCTGGGTTCAAGGTCATTCTTCCTTCCTTATAGGGATTCACATAATTGGCTACGCACATTCATCCAGTGAATCAGGTAGCTAGACAACCGATTAGATAGATCAGTGGTATGATGCAGGACACAGCTGCTCCGCTCCCTCCAGGCTTAAAATAATTCAGCACTATCAACCTCCCCCATTACGTACAATTAATTTTATAAATAGATAGATAAATAGATATGTATAACTGAATCACTTTGCTGTACACTTTGCTAACACGACATTGTAAATCAACTGTACTTCAATTTTTAAAATAAATAAATAAATAAGCTTTTTAACATTTTAAAAATATTCTGAAATGAGAAAGAGAAGCATGGGTAAATAAAATGGCCGAAACACACCACGCACAGCAGAAAATACCAAATGTGCACAGGATACGAGCTTCACCGAGTGCTCATTGACTCCGAGGTCCTAATAAGGGAGTTCTGCAAAGCCTGCACTAAAAAGTACCCTACATTTAGCCAGCCCTAACCCCAGTCCAAACTCTTCTCCCATACCACAGCAGGTGGGCCTTACTAATTGGAACGTGCAGATCACGTGACCTGGAAGGTTTGGGCAGTACACACCACCAGAGAGCCCTGAATTACACACACACACACACACACACACACCAGATTTTTAGTTCTTACGAAATCTAAATATGCACAATAAATGTAGTTTTAAAACTGAAAGGATGTGTTTGTATGATGGGTTAAAAAAAAAAAAAAAGGTGAAGATGGTTTTCGTAAGCACAAATTTCCCCATCAGACTGGTGGTAATGACCCAAGATGGAAACAACAAAGATGCCTGGTGAAAAGGGACCCTCTAATCACATTAGCTTGTAGTTCTAAAGGAAGATGCTTGCTCTGAATTTCCCTTTATACAAAGCAACTTCAAAAAAATTCCTATTTTCTTAGTACATCTTTATGTAGGAAAGTCTGCGTGCCTTTGAAGCCTCAACACTAAACAAACAAGAGTCTTTACAAGTCCTGTCTGACCACCCAGGGAGAATCAAATAGTATTTTTTCTCCAGTAGGCCACCCCAGGATACCACAAATAACAAGGAAAAGGAGGAATTCATCTTGTAACCAGGATGTATTTTTCTAGTGTCGTTATTACACTGTTTTTTTTTTTTTTTTTTTTTTTTTGTTTTTTTTTTTTTGTGGTACGCGGGCCTCTCACTGTTGTGGCCTCTCCCGTTGCGGAGCACAGGCTCCGGACGCGCAGGCTCAGCAGCCATGGCTCACGGGCCCAGCCGCTCCGCGGCATATGGGATCCTCCCAGACCGGGGCACGAACCCGTATCCCCTGCACCGGCAGGCGGACTCCCAACCACTGCGCCACCAGGGAGGCCCTATTACACTGTTTTAATCTAAATATTTTGGTATATTTTTCACTAGCAAAGCCAAAGGACATCTAATTATTCGTCTATCTAGGTAGAAGTTTTGAAATAGCAGAAAATAGGTTAAAAGCGAGGGAACAGCAGAGAGGAGGAAGATTAAGGAATTTTCTTCTCAAAATCCCAAGAATCGAGCAGGGATTTTTAAAGTGCTGATGCTCAGAATGGCAGGACGGTGGAGCCAGGGCCTGGGTGTTCCTTAGGACAGAAACCCTGGGATTAAAACTCTCAAGGGCTTAGACTGCAGGAAGCATTTGGGGAGGGAGTTTGTTCAGCATCACACTGAAGAGCTTAGTTGCATGAAAGTATTTTAGAATCATAGGAAGGTCTTACCGTCATAAACATCCTAAAATGTACTCCTTTAATCATGTCCCATCCCTGCACAAAACCTCCGTTTGGGCCAAATAAAGACCAGATCCTGTAGCCAGACACTAGGGCGTCTCTCCTGTCAGACCCCAAACTGTCTTCCCGGGCTTGGTTTCTAGTACTACCCGTGAGGCTCACGGTGCTCCAGGCCGCCTGCCGTCCCTGCTGTTCCTCCTGTGTGCAGGCACTTCCGCCCAGCCATGCCGATGGGGATGGTATTTTATTCACCTGAAATGCCTAGCCATCCTCATCTCTCTACTGACTCAAACTTCAAGACAGAAGGATGAAACCGGGGTTAAGAGCCCTCCTCCTGGATCACAGCTCTGCCTCTAAACAGCCCGGTGGCTTTGGACAAGTGACTTCATCTCATTCCCCGCCTCAGTTTCTTCATCTGTTAAATGGGGATGATAAGGCTATCTCGTTGTGAACTTTAAGTGAGCCCAGGATGATAACCAACACTTGCTCATCAACTTAGTGTTACTTCCCCCCCCCAAACTAAATGCCCCCATCCCCTTAACCCCCAAGCCTTCCTTAACACCTACAGCCAAAAATAATCTCTCCCGTCTCTCAATTCCCCTCCCAATTTAACTCAGCTGTGCTGGGTTCCTCCGCACCCTCTAACTGCATTATCACTACCCCTCTAATGTCAGCACACCTACCACACTGTGTGCTTTTTGGAGGAGGCGGGACCCAGGTTTAATTCATGTTTGTATTTGTTCCACTGTCTTACATATAATCGAATTATAAGAAGCTCCGGATTCTAGAATTAACAGGACCCTTTAAATGATCTAGACAAAATGATCTAGTTTTCTTATTCTATAGATAAGAAAACTGAACAGGGACTTCCTTGGTAGTCCAGTGGTTAAGACTCCACCCTTCCAATGCAGAGGGCATGAGTTCAATCCCTGGTCTGGGAACTAAGATCCCACATGCTGCATGGTGCGGCCAAAAATAGAAAACCGAATAACCACACTCTTGGTGAAGCGATAGAACCTCTTCCTATATGACAAACTCGAATGGGTGGATGGATGAACGGATGGGCAAATGAACATAGGGACAGACCAACCAGCCATCAGCTACAGCTTTCAAGATATTGTCAGCAATTCAAACCCGAGGGGGTAGTGAGCTAACCCACCATATAATAACCCCCTCATCACTCAGGCTTTCTTCATCTACCAAAAAGGTTTAAATGCCATCCATTTCTTTAAAATTCTTTATGATATACAGATCAAGAAGATTCATCATGCCAGAGGATTTGAGATCACATTCCTCATCAACAGCACGATCTCTTAGTTAATTTACAATCTGACTGTATTCAAAACTTTTCAGGTAAACAGCAGCCCGCCCACCACCTGATGTATCTGACTCATGCCACGACTTTTGCTGAAAGCCCATCCC
The DNA here is from genome assembly GCF_949752795.1 of Hyperoodon ampullatus. Lineage (NCBI taxonomy): Eukaryota > Metazoa > Chordata > Mammalia > Artiodactyla > Ziphiidae > Hyperoodon > Hyperoodon ampullatus. The sequence continues at coordinate 88,470,603 of NC_136923.1, forward strand.
ATGTTGCCCGTCACAAGCCTGTTCCCACAGGAAGCCCACAGACGGACCATCCCCGTGAAGAGCTCAGAACGCAATGTCATTTCTTCCTCCTCTCCTCCATTCTGCCGCCTCCATCTGTCCCTCCATGTATTCAGTGATGTGCGGTCCCGGCATGATAAACCCCATCACAGAGATAATGAGAGGAATTATGCAAAGGCAGATTGCAAAGCACTTGGCAAACCCTTAAGTCTGAAGGTGTTGGATATAGGAGCCCATTCCCCTTCACTCTGTAAGGTTCAGGAAACACAGCAGTCCTCTCAGATGGCAGGAAGCGCTGCACTAAGACCTGGGGCATAAGTTCCTGGGGAAGAAGTTTCCAGAATGCCTCCCCAAGAAGCCAAGTGACTGACAGGAAGCAGCTTCGGGAAACATTCGGTAGTGTTGCTGCACCGTATTTTAAAATGCCCACCTCTCTCCATACCTCTTAGAGATTTTAAACGGACTGGCTGTGCAATGTGGGGAATAGACCAAGTAGAAAATATTTGGTGTAGGATGGCTGGGACCGGAGTTAAGATGTGGAAAGCAAGTTCAGAGCAATTGAAGATAACACACAAAACAATCTGCCATAGTACTGAGCTATCACTGTCCTTTCCCTTGTAGGGTTCTGGCTACTCCAGGAGCATGTGAGGCAACTCAAGGAAGCCTTCCCTGTTGCACAGGATCTGTCTGAGAGAATGATGATGGTGGTCCAAATGTCAGAAGATGTCTGTGGACACTCCACCTAACCCCGCACTACTGGTGACACCCCTATCCCCACACTCTGCTTTATTTCTTTATAGCATTTATTGTTACCTGACATTAAATTGTAGCTCTTTTTATTTTCACCATTGCCAGTCTCCCCTGCCAAAACATAAGCTTCTTTAGGGCCTGACTCTGTTTTCTTCACATCGATATTCCCCATACTTAGAACAGCATCCGACACAAAATAGGTGGTGAATGAATATCTCTTAAATGAATAATTGAGATCCACTTCCCAGACCAGAAACCTATTCATGTAGACCCATGGTTACTAAGTTACCAACAACAATGGTTTCTCTCTCCCAATACAATAGTATTGGGTTTAACTTAACACCCACTTTGACCCTGGCCTCTCTCTACTAATACCTGAGGAAAGTCAGCAATAAACCCAGAGAATGAAAGAGGTGCTTCTAGTAATTCTACTGGGATAGCAGGTGTTTAACGGGAGTGTCGGACAAACCAGAGTGTAGAGTCACTTTAACCCTAAAGCAAAACCAGACCTGAGGAGAGACACCATTGACCATGGTTACTGGACTATTCCAGATGCAAAGGGCACAACTTGTTTCTGGGAACAAATGGGCCTACAACTGATGGATGTCATCCCACCTCTGGCAGTGAGGAAACCACGAGGGGTGACATTTTTTTCCTGTGGCCACAAGGGCCCCACTGCCATCCAGAGTGTAGGACAAAGTTAGAGTTGCCCTAAGGAAGACTACACTGGGGACAGAGGCAAAAATCAGGTTGGAGGGCTTCATTTTAGAAGAAAATGTGCTTGTTGACCAATATATAGTGTAAAAAGTTCTCACTGAACAGAGCTCTATGATTCAAATAAAAAAGAACGTTTTAAAAATAAAAATACAGGGCTTCCCTGGTGGCGAGAGCGGTTGAGAGTCTGCCTGCCGATGCAGGGGACACGGGTTCGTGCCCCGGTCGGGGAAGATCCCACATGCCGCAGAGCGGCTGGGCCCATGAGCCATGGCCGCTGAGCCTGCGCGTCCGGAGCCTGTGCTCTGCAACAGGAGAGGCCACAACAGTGAGAGGCCCGCATACCGAAAAAAAAATTAAATTAAATTAAATAAATAAATAAAAATACATATTTAAAATCAGTATTTGTGCATGCAAAATCTCTTTTAAAAGTATAACAAGAGCCGGAGGAAGATGGCGGAAGAGTAAGACGCGGAGATCACCTTCCTCCCCACAGATACATCAGAAATTCATCTACACGTGGAACAACTCCAACAGAACACCTACTGAACGCTGACAGAAGACCTCAGACCCCCCAAAAGGCAAGAAACTCCCCACATACCTGGGTAGGTCAAAAGAAAAAAAGAATAAACAGAGACAATAGGATATGGACGGGACCTGCACCAGTGGGAGGGAGCCGTGAAGGAGGGAAGGTTTCTACACACTACAAGCCCCTTCGCGGGCGGAGACTGCAGGTGGCGGAGGGGGAAAGCTTCGGAGTAGCGGAGGAGAGCACAGCAACAGGGGTGCGGAGGGCAAAGCGGAGAGATTTTGGCACAGAGGATCGGTGCCCTCAGGCACACACCAGCCCGAGAGGCTTGTCTGCTCGGCCACCGGGGCGGGCGGGGCTGGGAGCTGAGGCTCGGGTATCGGCTTTCAGTCGGAGCGCAGGGAGAGGACTGGGGCTGGCGGCAGGAAGAGAGCCTGAAGGGGTTAGTGCTAGCCCGGAGGGAGTCCGGGGAAAGGGTCTGGAGCTACCGGAGAGGCAAGAGACTTTTTTCCCTTTTGTTGCCTGGTGCGCGAGGAGAGGGCATTCCCCTCCCTCCCCTCTGCCTGAGTGAGCTAGAGCCCCCGAATCAGCGGCTCCTTTAAACCCGTCCTGTCTGAGCGAAGAACGGACGCCCTCCGGCGACCTACGCACAGAGGCGGGGCCAGGTCCAAGGCTGAGACCCGGGAGTTGTGAGAGCAGAGACAGGGAAATCTCTTTGGGCAGCCTCGGAGGCAGTGGATTAAAGCTCCACGGTCCATTTGATGTGCCCTGCGTCTGTGGAGTGTATGAATGGACAGCGAATCATCCCAAATTGAGGAAGTGGACTTTGAGGACAAGATTTAAGACTTTCCCCCCTTTTTACAACGAATTATCCCAAATTAAGGAGGTGGACTTAGCAAGATTTCAGACTTCTCGCCCTTTTCCTCTTTTTACAACGAATTATCCCAAATCGAGGAGGTGGACTTGGAGAGCAAGATTTTTGATTTTTCCCCCTGCTCTCTTTTTGTGAATGTGTATGTGTAATCTTCTGTGTAAGATTCTCTCTGTATAGCTTTGCTTCCACCATATGTCCCAGGGTTCTATCGGTCCGTGTTTTTTTTTTTCCAATAATTACTTTTTAATTTTAATAACGCTACTATATTTCATACTTTATTCTATTTTACTTTACCTGCTCTTTCTTTTTTCCTACCTTCCCTTCCTCCCTCCCTCCCTCCGCTCCTCCTTTCCTTCTTTCTTTGTCTTTCTTCCCTCCCTCCCTCCCACCCTTCTTCTTTCCACTTTCTTTTTCTTTCCTTCCTCCCTCCCTCCCTCCTGTCTTTCTTTCTTTCTTTCCTTCCTCGCTCCCTCCCTCCCTTCTTCCATTCACTCTTCCTTTTGCTTTCATTCCTCCCTCCCTCCCTCCTTTCTTTCTTTCTTCCTTCCTTCCTTCCTTTCTTCCCTTCTTCCTTTCTTTCCCTCTCTCTTTCTTTCTTCTACTAATTCTTTTTTTTTTTTTTTTTTTTTTGCGGTACGCGGGCCTCTCACTGTTGCGGTCTCTCCCGTTGCGGAGCACAGGCTCCGGACGTGCAGGCTCAGCGGCCATGGCTCACGGGCCCAGCAGCTCCGCGGCATGTGGGATCTTCCCGGACCGGGGCACGAACCCGTGTCCCCTGCATCGGCAGGCGGACTCGCTACCACTGCGCCACCAGGGAAGCCCTCTACTAATTCTTTCTTTCTACTTTTTCTCACTGTTATTCTGAGCCGGGTGGATGAAAGGCTCTTGGTGCTGCAGCCAGGAGTTAGTGCTGTGCCTCTGAAGTGGGAGAGCCAACCTCAGGACATGGGTCCACAAGAGACCTCCCAGCTCCACATAATATCAAGCAGCGAAAATCTCCCAGGATCTCCATCTCAACACCAGCACCCAGCTTCACTCAACGACCAGCAAGCTACAGTGCTGGTCACCCTATGCCAAGCAACTAGCAAGGCAGGAACACAACCCCACCCATTAGCAGAGAGGCTACCTAAAAACATAATAAGGCCACAGGCACCCCAAAACACACCACCAGACGTGGACCTGTCCACCAGAAAGACAAGATCGAGCCTCAACCACCAGAGCACAGGCATTAGTCCCCCCCACCAGGAAGCCTACACAACCTACTGAAACAACCTTAGCCACGGGGGACAGACACCAAAAACAACGGGAACTACGAATCTGCAGCCTGCAAAAAGGAGACCCCAAACACAGTAACATAAGCAAAATGAGAAAGCAGAAAAACACACAGCAGGTGAAGGAGCAAGATAAAAACCTACCAGACCTAACAAATGAAGAGGTAATAGGCAGTCTACCTGAAAAAGAATTCAGAATAATGATAGTAAAGATGATCCAAAATCTTGGAAATAGGATAGACAAAATGCAAGAAACAGTTAACAAGGACCTAGAAGAACTAAAGATGAATCAAGCATCGATTAAAAACACAATAAATGAAATGAAAAATACTCTAGATGGGATCAATAGCAGAATAACTGAGGCAGAAGAACGGATAAGTGAGGTGGAAGATAAAATAGTGGAAATAACTGATGCAGAGCAAAATAAAGAAAAAAGAATGAAAAGAATAGAGGACAGTCTCAGAGACCTCTGGGACAACATTAAACGCACCAACATTCGAATTATAGGGGTTCCAGAAGAAGAAGAGAAAAAGAAAGGGACTGAGAAAATATTTGAAGAGATTATAGTTGAAAACTTCCCTAATATGGGAAAGGAAATAGTTAATCAAGTCCAGGAGGCACAGAGAGTCCCATACAGAATAAATCCAAGGAGAAATACGCCAAGACACATATTAATCAAACTGTCAAAAATTAAACACAAAGAAATCATATTAAAAGCAGCAAGGGAAAAACAACAAATAACACACAAGGGAATCCCCATCAGGTTAACAGCTGATCTCTCAGCAGAAACTCTACAAGCCAGAAGGGAGTGGCAGGACATAATTAAAGTGATGAAGGAGAGAAACCTGCAACCAAGATTACTCTACCCAGCAAGGATCTCATTCAGATTTGATGGAGAAATTAAAACGTTTACAGACAAGCAAAAGCTGAGAGAGTTCAGCACCACCAAACCAGCTTTACAACAAATGCTAAAGGAACTTCTCTAGGCAAGAAACACAACAGAAGGAATATACCTACAATAACGAACCCAAAGCAATTAAGGAAATGGGAATAGAAACATACATATCAATAATTACCTTAAATGTAAATGGACTAAATGCTCCCACCAAAAGACACAGAGTGGCTGAATGGATACAAAAACAAGACCCATATATATGCTGTCTACAAGAGACCCACTTCAGACCTAGAGACACATACAGATTGAAAGTAAGGGGATGGAAAAAGATATTCCATGCAAATGGAAATCAAAAGAAAGCTGGAGTAGCAATTCTTATATCAGACAAAATAGACTTTAAAATAAAGACTATTAGAAGAGACAAAGAAGGACACTACATAACGATAAAGGGATCGATCCAAGAAGAAGATATAACAATTGTAAATATTTATGCACCCAACATAGGAGCACCTCAATACATAAGGCAAATACTAACAGCCATAAAAGGGGAAATCGACAGTAACACAATCATAGTAGGGGACTTTAACACCCCACTTTCACCTATGGACAGATCATCCAAAATGAAAATAAATAAGGAAACACAAGCTTTAAATGATACATTAAACAAGATGGACTTAGTTGATATTTATAGGACATTCCATCCAAAAACAACAGAATACACATTTTTCTCAAGTGCTCATGGAACATTCTCCAGGATAGATCATATCTTGGGTCACAAATCAAGCCTTGGTAAATTTAAGAAAATTGAAATTGTATCAAGTATCTTTTCCGACCACAATGCTATGAGACTAGACATCAATTACAGGAAAAGATCTGTAAAAAATACAAACACATGGAGGCTAAACAATACACTACTCAATAACGAAGTGATCACTGAAGAAATCAAAGAGGAAATTAAAAAATACCTAGAAACAAATGACAATGGAGACACGACGACCCAAAACCTATGGGACGCAGCAAAAGCAGTTCTAAGGGGGAAGTTTATAGCAATACAATCCCACCTTAAGAAACAGGAAACATTTCGAGTAAACAACCTGACGCTGCACCTAAAGCAATTAGAGAAAGAAGAACAAAAAACCCCCAAAGTTAGCAGAAGGAAAGAAATCATAAAGATCAGATCAGAAATAAATGAAAAAGAAATGAAGGAAACAATAGCAAAGATCAATAAAACTAAAAGCTGGTTCTTTGAGAAGATAAACAAAATTGACAAACCATTAGCCAGACTCATCAAGAAAAGAAGGGAGAAGACTCAAATCAATAGAATTAGAAATGAAAAAGGAGAAGTAACAACTGACACTGCAGAAATACAAAAGATCATGAGAGATTACTATAAGCAACTCTATGCCAATAAAATGGACAACCTGGAAGAAATGGACAAATTCTTAGAAATGCACAACCTACCAAGACTGACTCAGGAAGAAATAGAAAATATGAACAGACCAATCACAAGCACTGAAATTGAAACTGTGATTAAAAATCTTCCATCAAACAAAAGCCCAGGACCAGACGGCTTCACAGGCGAATTCTATCAAACATTTAGAGAAGAGCTAACACCCATCCTTCTCCAACTCTTCCAAACAATATCAGAGGAAGGAACACTCCCAAACTCATTCTACGAGGCCACCATCACCTTGATACCAAAACCAGGCAAGGATGTCACAAAGAAAGAAAACTACAGGCCAATATCACTGATGAACATAGATGCAAAAATCCTCAACAAAATACTAGCAAACAGAATCCAACAGCACATTAAAAGGATCATACACCATGATCAAGTGGGGTTTATTCCAGGAATGCAAGGATTCTTCAATATACGCAAATCAATCAATGTGATACACCATATTAACAAGTTGAAGGAGAAAAACCATATGATCATCTCAATAGATGCAGAGAAAGCTTTCGACAAAATTCAACACCCATTTATGATAAAAACCCTGCAGAAAGTAGGCATAGAGGGAACTTTCCTCAACATAATAAAGGCCATATATGACAAACCCACAGCCAACATTGTCCTCAATGGTGAAAAACTGAAACCATTTCCACTAAGATCAGGAACAAGACAAGGCTGCCCACTCTCACCACTCTTATTCAACCTAGTTTTGGAAGTTGTAGCCACAGCAATCAGAGAAGAAAAGGAAATAAAAGGAATCCAAATTGGAAAAGAAGAAGTAAAGCTGTCACTGTTTGCAGATGACATGATACTATACATAGAGAATCCTAAAGATGCTACCAGAAAACTACTAGAGCTAATCAATGAATTTGGTAAAGTAGCAGGATACAAAATTAATGCACAGAAATCTCTGGCATTCCTGTACACTAATGATGAAAAATCTGAAAATGAAATCAAGAAAACACTCCCATTTACCATTGCAACAAAAAGAATAAAATATCTAGGAATAAACCTACCTAAGGAGACAAAAGACCTGTATGCAGAAAATTATAAGACACTGATGAAAGAAATTAAAGAGGATACAAATAGATGGAGAGATATACCATGCTCCTGGATTGGAAGAATCAATATTGTGAAAATGACTCTACTACCCAAAGCAATCTACAGATTCAATGCAATCCCTATCAAACTACCACTGGCATTTTTCACAGAACTAGAACAAAAAATTTCAAAATTTGTTTGGAAAAACAAAAGACCCCGAATAGCCAAAGCAATCTTGAGAACGAAAAACGGAGCTGGAGGAATCAGGCTGCCTGACTTCAGACTATACTACAAAGCTACAGTAATTAAGACAGTGTGGTACTGGCATAAAAACAGAAAGATAGATCAGTGGATCAGGATAGAAAGCCCAGAGATAAACCCACGCACATATGGCCAACTTATCTTTGATAAAGGAGGCAGGAATGTACAGTGGAGAAAGGACAGCCTCTTCAATAAGTGGTGCTGGGAAAACTGGACAGGGACATGTAAAAGTATGAGATTAGATCATTCCCTAACACCATACACAAAAATAAGCTCAAAATGGATTAAAGACCTAAATGTAAGGCCAGAAACTATCAAACTCTTAGAGGAAAACATAGGTAGAACACTCTATGACATAAATCACAGCAAGATCCTTTTGGACCCACCTCCTAGAGAAATGGAACTAAAAACAAAGATAAACAAATGGGACCTAATGAAACTTCAAAGCTTTTGCACAGCAAAGGAAACCATAAACAAGACCAAAAGACAACCCTCAGAATGGGAGAAAATATTTGCAAATGAAGCAACTGACAAAGGATTAATCTCCAAAATTTATAAACAGCTCATGCAGCTCAATAGCAAAAAAACAAACAACCCAATCCAAAAATGGGCAGAAGACTTAAATAGGCATTTCTCCAAAGAAGATATACAGACTGCCAACAAACACATGAAAGAATGCTCAACATCATTAATCATTAGAGAAATGCAAATCAAAACTACAATGAGATATCATCTCACACCAGTCAGAATGGCCATCATCAAGAAATCTAGAAACAATAAATGCTGGAGAGGGTGTGGAGAAAAGGGAACACTCTTGCACTGCTGGTGGGAATGTGAATTGGTACAGCCACTATGGAGAACAGTATGGAGGTTCCTTAAAAAACTAAAAATAGAACTACCATATGACCCAGCAATCCCACTACTAGGCATATACCCTGAGAAAACCATAATTCAAAAAGAGACATGTACCAAAATGTTCATTGCAGCTCTATTCACAATAGCCCGGAGCTGGAAACAACCTAAGTGTCCATCATCGGATGAATGGATAAAGAAGATGTGGCACATATATATAATGGAATATTACTCAGCCATAAAAAGGAACGAAACTGAGCTATTTGTAATGAGGTGGATAGACCTAGAGTCTGTCATACAGAGTGAAGTAAGTCAGAAAGAGAAAGACAAATACCGTATGCTAACACATATATATGGAATTTAAAAAAAAAAAATGTCATGAAGAACCTAGGGGTAAAACGGGAATAAAGACACAGACCTACTTGAGAACGGACTTGAGGATATGGGGAGGGTGAAGGGTAAGCTGTGACAAAGCGAAAGAGAGGCATGGACATATATACACTACCAAACGTAAGGTAGATAGATAGTGGGAAGCAGCCGCAGAGCACAGGGAGATCAGCTCGGTGCTTTGTGACCGCCTGGAGGGGTGGGATAGGGAGGGTGGGAGGGAGGGAGACGCAATAGGGAAGGGATGTGGGAACAGATGTGTATGTATGACTGATTCACTTTGTTATAAAGCAGAAACTAATAAAAAAGAAAAAAAAAGAAAAAAAAAGAAAAATAAAAGTATAACAAACTATATACCTTGTGTATATTTTCTTCCTTCTATTATGAATCATCTTTTCTGCAAAAACTAGAATTAGGGTAACTATTGACAGCAACATGCAGGTTTTTCAGGATTTTCAATTCGAAATTACTGTAACTTTTCACAAGCATATGTGTGCAGAGTAGAATTTCAGCTCAGTTGCAATAACCTGAGAGAAATTTTTCTTCATTGTTCTTGCTACTTCAAGAATAACTCAACAATGGGGCCTCCCTGGTGGCGCAGTGGTTGAGAGTCCGCCTGCCGATGCAGGGGACGCGGGTTCGTGCCCCGGTCTGGGAGGATCCCACATGCCGCGGAGCGGCTGGGCCCGTGAGCCATGGCCGCTGAGCCTGCACGTCCGGAGCCTGTGCTCCGCAATGGGAGAGGCCACAACAGTGAGAGGCCTGCGTAACGCAAAAAAAAAAAAAAAAAAAGAATAACTCAACAGTGAAACAACCACATACTGGCTTCTACTATCTTTTCCCCCAAACTGAGAAATTTTTCTCAACAAAATTGCTTTCAATGAACACATTTTAAACAATAATAAACCGCAATACTGCTGAAGTTTATATTCATCCTATGGACAGGATGGCCCATTGATATGCTTTTCCACTCAATGGGGAAGAAAATGCAATATGCACCTGAGAAAACGTTGTAGGTTTTCCCCTTCTGGCCCTAAGCAAGCCTCAGCTTCCTCACATACGAAAATGCTGATGTGAGGTCCTTCTACCTTCCCTGAAATGGTCTCTATATGCATGAAGGAAAAGAACGGTATCTTCCCAGCCTAGAAGAGAAGCAGGCACTAAAGAAGTAGTTGAGGAAGGAAGACACTTAAAGGGGAAGGAAAGGAAGGGAGTTGGGACTGACCTAAAAGACCGAGCAGGGGAGGCACATAGCAAAGCCAAGACAGGATTCTGCCACAAATGACCTTTCGCCCTCTAATCACAGTGTACATCTCAGACACCTTCAAACCAGGGACCAGTTTCCTAGCAGAAGGCCAGAACACTCCCGGAAGATCAGTTGAGCCATTTTTCCTTTTTCTTCAAGAACAGCAGGAGCATCTGCCAAAATACGTCCTCGACCTGCCCATCCATCTTTCCCCTCCCCCTCTCCGAGCTCTCCTCTATCCATCATGCTAAACAAACCCCTCTGCTCGTCACTCTCGTCCCCGTTTCAATCATCATCAACAACAGCAAAGACATGTGCGAGGGCTTGTGGACATGTGGCCCCGTGCCAAACATTGAACAAACAGACGGAAGTTAACAGACTCGCTCCCATCTTTGAGTAGCTCACCGAAGAGAATAGTGTTGGGTTTTACAAATTTTACCACCAGAAAAAACTCCGGGTCCATGCCCTATTAACAGCAGGTCTGTGGCTTTGGGTACAAAGGGCAGCATGTTTTATAAGGCCCTGTAAATCAAAGTGAGTTCTCTCCCACCCAAGCTCTGTCTGCCCATAGAAGCACAAAGTGGATGTCTAAACCATGAAAGCAACTCTTTTCAAGGAATGTCTTCCTTTCTTCTTTTTCCAATGCGCTGGATTTGTTGCTGCAGTCCTGAAACAGCACGATCTTGTTCAGGACACAGCCAACCAGGGCTCAGTGAATATCTGAACCATGTCTTACTTGCACACATTAAGTAATTATATCCCAAGATGTTTATGCTGGACACATCGCTCAGAAAAATGTTCAGGTGCAAAAAAAAAAGGTTAAACGGAAAACAGAAAGGAGGCACAAGGATTTCTGCTTTTCGAGAGCAGAGGCGTCTTCCTCTCAGTAAATGTGTTAAAAGTTGTTTTTCTCCTCCAGACATTTCTATTCTCATGTTTTAAAATACCATAAGCTCTGAATGATCTTAGTCCAGAAAATAAAAATTTCCGGGATTTTCTTATAGAGAAGTTCAAATTGTAGAAGAACATTGGATATTTTCAGTTTTCCTGAAGATCAGAAGGACTTGCAGAATAATGCATTTTTCCCTCAACAAAGGGCATCTGCAAAGCTTAGCCTGCTGAAAAGAATCATTCTGACAGTCTTAATGTATTCTTTTCAGGAAAGCCCTGCTTAGAGAATTCCACAGAAAAATAACATCAGTACCCCAGGAAAGCATCCATCTAAATCATTATAGCTTCTTGTAAATAGATGAGGCCAGAGGATTTTCAATATATTTGAGGTATTAGATTGAGGGGGGAATAGGAGTGATCATCTTGAATATTATATATTTTTCACTTTCTCCTGATGGACCAATATTAAAACAAATATTTGAAAGATTTGCCAGTCTTTCAAAGAACACCTCACAGGAAAGCCCACTTTCAGAATCCTGCTGGAAGACAAAAATATCCCTAAGGTAGGAAATACAGAGTTACATCACCGTTGTATTGGAGATGTATTGGAGAACAATAACCCCAACACCAAGAATTGTTATAGCACAATATTAATAGAACAAGCCCCCTTACATCCAGGGCTCAGACTATTTTGTAAACACTCTTTCTTGTTGGGATGATACTACCAGGGAATGGGAATAAGAGGAATTTTCATGACTTGTCTCAGGTCACTGGTCAGCTGGAGTGGTAGACAAGATGTAAATACTTGATTGTGGCCTGCTGACCTAAAAACATCAACCACATACCTTTCAAGTAATAATCTAAAGAATCCTAATTCCAAGCCATTTTCAAGGAGACCCATATTAGTCCTTCCATTAACTTCTGATTTTGCCCCTTTTTCTCTATTTCCATTACCACCCACCATAGTACAGGTAAGGCATAGGATTACAGGAAAGTTCCTAAGTGGTCTCCCTGGCTGGAACCAATCTCTCTCTGTCTCTCTCTCTGTCTCTCTCTCGCGCTCTTTCTTACATCCTTTGAGTACAGAATAGAAAGCAAAGCTTCCTCAAACACTGGTTTTATCATATCCTGCCCCAGAACAGGAAGCAAGTTCCCCATTGCCTATCAGAATACATAAAGTTCTCAACCATCAATCTCATTCCTCACCACTCACCTGATGCAGAGAAATCTCCAGTTCTCCCCCTGCTTCCCCTGACATGTTTATTCACCCTTCAGGTCTCTGCCACCACACTTCCTACTCACCTAGGTTTCCTCAATACACACCCAGTGATCAAGCTATCAGAATGGAAAAGCATCTTGGAGCCCACTCGGTCCAACCCGGCCGCCCTCTCCACACAGCCGACCTATGGACATCCAACTTCTCCTTCACGCTTTCAGGGATGACGGAGTCACTGCTCTGAAAAAACAGTGCCCTGTCAGACACTTTAATTGTAAGAAAACACTTATTGGAGCAGAATTCTTATATGTTCACTGGTACATACTGGGAAAGGATGACAAGGGTTTGGGGCAGTGCTGACCAGCTTGAGGACTCTCGGCTCAGGCCCCTGCCCAGGATTGTGTAGCATGGATGCGTAGGATGGATGTGTAGCATGCCTATAACCCCTGCATAGTAGCCACATGGGAAGATCTACACTAATAGTATTGGTTACTCTTCTAAAATCTGGCACCCCAAATTGAACACAGTCTGCACTGACCATCTCAAATCCAATTTATTTCATCAAGCTTTCCCCCAATAACTAAAGCCCACACTCATTTTTCCTCTTCCTGATGACTAAGTGCATAATTTCTGCTTGAAATGAACTTGATATGTGACATCGTGACTTTTGACTATATTTACTTTAGGATTTTCCTAAATGAGCATCTTATTTCATGTGTGTCAGATTTACTTTCCCAACATGACTACAGCTTCATTAGGGGCTATGTATCATTGTCATCATCGTTATACCTACAAGTACACCCTACAGGTCTGGGCACATATTAGGGCCTCCCAGAAACATCTGCAGAACTGATTCTGCAGCCTCTGAACAGGAAAGCTATGGCTTAGAGGCTATGGTCTGATTCAAAAGATATAAACCTCACCTGAAGAGGAAGTTTATCATTCTGCCTGTTTATTCAGGCAGAATCTAAACAATGACACAGACTTTCAGACTGGAAAACTTAGTACAAATAAACGCTTCCAGACAGGTCCAGATTGGGAAGGAGGGCTGTGGAATTCCTTCTCCTATCTGGGTTATTAGGCCCAGATACCCAACACTCAAGTTATAAACACTATTAAATGATGTTGCATAGTTTTATTTAAAGCTACGTTTGCTTTCAGATTAGACTTTAACATTTAATAAATTTCCCATTAGAATATGGTAAGAGTAGAGAGTATTTTGATTTAAGCTTCATTTCAAGTATGAAACTCAAGCTGTGCTAGTTAAAACAGGCTCTAGTTGTAATTCAGCCTCCCAGGAAAGTCAGGACTCTTGGATTCCCCTAATCCTCTTCCTCTAGGGCTGAAAGGCCTGGGAACTGAGTGAATTTACATAGTCTTCCTTGACCACAAAGCTAAGTCACAGGGTCCTAGCCAAACTCTTGTCTCACTCCTGTGGATTCGAGCTGACTTGTCCCTGCACGGCTAAGCTCAGAATTCACCTTGGAGAAAGTGAACTTTACGGTAAGAATCCTGCCACAGAAATAGAGGAAACACCTTCCTTTCCTGGAGAGGAGCCCTAACTCTCTTTTTCCTCCTCTCCCACCTCAAAAGCCCGTACATTTGAAACTCTGATAGATTAATGGGAAGTCGGCACTGGTCCCTCTGGACCTGATCCATTTTTAAGTGAGCTCTGGACAACTTGGACACTTGACAGATCCTAGAAGGATGAAATATGAGGAGAGAAAAGGAAGTTTGACACATGCAGAGAATATGATCTCTGGGGTTGGGGAGAAGCTAAGAGAGGGGAAATATTAAGACAGGATGCAGAATACAAACTTAATTGACTGATAACACCACTGAAGAATAAAGACTGGGTTCTCCGTTAAAGTTTGAAAGTTGAGCAGTTAATATGAACTTGTAACTTTATGCAAAAAATTCTTGTGGCTCAGGGCAGGCGAAGGACTTCAGCAATGCCCTTGAATTCACCTTCACATTCATTCTTCTTGTCCGGTCTGTGCAAGGCAGGTGGAATAAGAGGGGAAAAGTGATTTTACGTGGATGGTAAAAGATAAGGTAAAAATAATTGCACTGCAAAACAGATTGTTTGCCATTCTTACCTTTATGAATCCCAAGGAAGAATAAAAGTGATAATTTTTATCACTAGGATAGGGGCAAAGCAGGCCTGGGACAAATTTTCAATGCAGATCTTCAGGGGAAAATTAAATCCCAACTCCATTTCTCTCTCTGAAAATGGCATTTCCATACAAATCTATTCTGTTCATTAAAAGCCAACATTATTCTGAAGCATCACCAATTCATGAGTTTGGCCAGGACTAAGGGATCTATTTATTTTAATTCTACAGCAGTACCTTTTTTTTTTTTTTTTTTTTTTGCTGTACGTGGGCCTCTCACTGTTGTGGCCTCTCCCGTGGTGGAGCATAGGCTCTGGACGTGCAGGCTCAGCGGCCATGGCTCACGGGCCCAGCCGCTCCACGGCATGTGGGATCCTCCCGGACCGGGGCACGAACCCGCGTCCCCTGCATCAGCAGGCGGACTCTCAACCACTGCGCCACCAGGGAAGCCCCTACAGCAGTACCTTTAAAACTCTGAAGGTTAGGTGGTTGGGAACACCAAAAACTAACCATTTAGTCCACATTTATATAAGCAGAAAACAACTGGTAAAGAAAACAAAAATCTACATTCTAGTCTATACTAATACCCTTTTTTTAATCCAGTAAATAAGATGACTTGAAAAACTGAAAATAATATCCTTTTAACACCTAATTCAGTGCAGGACACTTAGTAGGTGCTTGGTAAGTTATCAATGAGTGAACAACTGATTTCTTTAAAACATCAGAATTTATTAAATAAAAACAATAAAGGGAAGATTGCCTTCTCATGGGCAAAGAATGGTGAAAAGAGAAATCAAGATTATATTACCACTGAAATCTCCCATAAGACCATGACCAAAGGAAATGAGAATCTAAAAGAAGTAATAAAAACATTTCAGGATTCACAGTACTTATGCTGCATCTCTTTCAAATAAACTGATTCTATAATCAGTTGCATCATCCCTGTGAAACGAATATAACTCAGAACAATAAAAAGACATTGTGTGAGCTGAACCAAGACCGTTATGAGGCCAAAGTTCTTTTGAGACAATGTACAGGTAGATGTTAGTGCTATAAGATAATATGAAGAGAAATGCTTTCAATCAGGCTGCCTTAGCATGAACTGTTAACCATACAGGGTTTTTCTGAGAAGTGTGCATAATTCTCAAATTTTCTCCACTCCTTACCATGACTAAGATGAGCTATATCTTCTTGTACTTCCACAATCTGGTTTGGCTGAGTATTGTCTATGGGCATGGTTTATAATTTTTCATTATTTTCTAGAGATTTCCTATTTCACAAATGTATCTTGGTACAGATATCATTCTACAGTTAGAAATGAACCAACCTCTTCTAAATTACTTAGCTATCAATCCATGGAAATATCACTGTTTGGGTAAGCACTTTATAGTTTTCTCAAGTTCCTCTATTTAAAAGAAATTAAATTTTTATCGTCTCACGACCCATTTTAATTTTTTTTAAAGAATGGGAGTCATGTTGGATAAGGTTGCATTGTCCTGTTCAGTGATGTCAAATAAAATGCAGCCAAGTAGACTCTAGACAAAAGTATCAGGCTTCACCTGAGTTTTAAACAAAAAAGAACCCTCTCCCACCACAATCATTCAAAGGGTGAGATTAATTCTGTATATCTCTGGAAGGCTTTATTTCTCAAATTACAAAAGTGTCTATCTTTGGTAAACTCCTAAATAGATAATACATACCACATTTCCTTCTCAGCGATGTTTGTATTTCATCTCCCAATAAATCCATTTTGTTAAAACACTGATTTATTTCAACTTTGCAGCCAAAATTAAAGACATCACATATTGTTCTTTGTTGTATGAAAAACAACCTTCAAATTAATTTTATGTAATGATGTTTACATAGATGTGAATAGATGAATCTGAAATGTTCGATCCACATAGGTAAAATAAAATAAATTAGTATCACTATAATCAGGCAGACCAAAACATCAAGGTGTTCAAAGTGAGGGAAGAAAGCAAGGATGGAAGATTCTGTGAAAACAGGACCAGGTCTTGTACCAAACCTTACAGAAGAGTGGTTCCAGTTCTACCTACAATAAAACAGCAAGTCTTAAATAGAAGGTGCATGGTGGGCAGGCTTCTGCAAATCTTCAGGACACCCAAACATATGCATGAGGCTAGGGAGGGAGGTGGTCCCTCCAGGAATACGGAGAGCAGCTGGGGAGCAAAAGCCCCACCATGACTGAATATGCGAGAGGAAGGGCAATGGAACAATCAAAAGCAGAGAGCTCCTTAAAAAGAATGGAGGCCAGCCCAAGCTGCAGAAGACTTTCTTGCAGTCCACAGAATGCTTTGTCTTGTCTCTGTGTGTGGACCTGTAAAGAATGAATGTATTTTGTCCTTTAGGGGTGATTTTAACTTCAGATTTTCTATTTGAAAATGTTATATCTAATTCGTAGACACAGACCACCCGCCCCCCAGGGCTTGTGGAATTCTTTAAATAAATCAAATATTAACTGCCTTCCCTAACTCTAATTTAAGTATGAGAACCGACAAGTTTTCCTGCACTTTTTTAAAGGAAACTCCTTGAATAAATTATGATACATTCATTCTGTTCCATCCAAAACTGCCATGCCATTCATAAGAATAAGGAAGATCTAGTTGTTTGGGCGCAGAAAGCTGATCATAGTATATGAACACGTGGGGGAAAACGCAAACAGCACAAAAAGAGGTATGACAACCCACATACACCAGGGTAGCTTACCTGGGAAGTAGGTACAAAACATTTAAAGGATGAATGAATGAATGAATGAATGATAAATGCTCTAAGTGGCTGCTTTATAAATTGAATAGCTGGTTCTCATGTGAACAAAACCTTCACAGACAAGTTTAACCTGCTCAGCAGGTGTAAGAGTCCATTTCTTTTTAATTGGCAAAAAGAATCTTCTCCAGTTTTTACTTATTCTACTGATTACAATGACAAAAGTGAACAGCTAGGCTTTTTTGTGTTTCTTTTTTTCCCTTTCTGGCCCCTCTACACTCTAATTCTTGGGCAACTTTCCTATACAGACTAATTTTCAAAACTCGTGGGAAGAATTTATTCAGACCAGCACATTCAAGGAAAAAACGGACAAGAATTTAGTCTTGTTTCTTTCTAGGGATTTAAAATAGTCCTTGTCCCCTGGCCCAGAAGAACTCAAAATCACAGTTTTATGTCCTTTCTATTGCAGGCCCTAAAGCAATCCAGAGGAGAAAAGGAAAATAAATAACATCTAACTGGGTTCTGCTGAGCTGGGATGAGAATACAGATGGACAATCCTTATTTCTCTTATCATCAATCACATCTTGCAGCATGGCTAATAAGATAAATTGTCACAAAATAGCCAAAGTGTTTCCCTTCAATAAAGGTGTTGGCTATGAACAAATAAAATATTTACAGGGTCTTAAAAATGCATATTATTCCTATTTCTGCTCTCTTAGTAGGCAACAATTTTGAGACACTTATTCTTCATTATCAGAACAATGAGCACCCATCTGAACAGCTAACACACAATCCTTCGCCAATATTTAGTGAATAAATCATGCTGGATCGTTTTACACTAGAATTATGCCAACATCATTGATCGTTTCTTCTTTATTTCACCCTCTCTTTCATTAAAATAAATACAATTTTACTTAGGAAAACTCTTGGCTCCAATGTTTACCTCTCTTCTTGAAGGTATTTTACTTTAAAACAAGCCCTTTCTTATACTAAACTGAACTCTGCATGAATCCATGGTTTTAGGACTAGCTCACTTCTCGCTATTCTGAATCCCACTAATCCTTCCAGACCAGCTAAAATTATGCCTTACTCCCTAACAATGCACCCTCACCCAGAGCACACTTTTGGGGAAATTCCTCCATCACTGTTGTTCTCTACTATAAACTCTTTTATCCGTAACTTCAACACTTCAAATATCCCAGAATTGTCTCTCCATTGGACTCTAGTTTCCATAGTTCCTGGAGGGAGCAACTATGACATACTTTTTTCCTTTCTCTCTTTTCCACACATCAGGCATTCAGCCAACACTTCTTGAATGAATGATTGAATGAAAAAAATGAATGATCACACTCCATCCCTTTTGAAAATGAGCTTTGGAATTAACCACCTACATGTTGAGGTGATTCTCCTGCAGATGTTCTAAAGTCCCCTTAAATTATCCAGCTGATTAAAAGGAGCAATGACTAGAATGTTAAAATAACAATAAACACAAAAGGTAGTTCTATGGTGCATCTTAATATAGTACATTTGGAAACATGATTTAATGAAGTACAATCCAGTAACCCTGGTGCCATAAGGCAGGCTTTTGGTTTTGTATTTTTAAGAGTTCCACAGTTGGAGGTAATGCAACTTAATGCAATACATATTTGACTATGTAGAAAAAACTATACATCTCCTGAAAGTATCACAAGTCCCAAACAGAGACATTTGACCCAAACAGATGAGGAGCTGCGTTGATTTTCCCTGGCTTGAGTGAGGCTACTGTGTTTCAGAGCTTCCCAACAAGTGGCCACGTGATGTTCATAGGTATGCTTCCATATTGATCTCTTCAGCCCTGTGTTGGCTGGACAGAGCCTGGGTGGCCAGAGCCCTCAGAAGAGCTGGAGCCCCTGGACCAGGCATCTTTGGCCACATGCAACCTTATCTATTGACTCCTGAGTGTGTGCCTTACAGATATTTTATGTGCCATAATGTGGAAAAGCATGAGAAGCAACCAAAGTGACTCTCCTACTTTGCCACTGAGTTGCTGAGTAGCAACGCCTTGCTGCCTTGGCACAGATGGCCAAAGTAATCAAAGCCTGCTGTAATATGAAACAAAAACTCTACAGATATTCCCCAAGATAGAGAAACACAGAGAGAAAGAAAGATAATGGGATGAGAATTTGGCAATATTTTGCATGACAAGTGTATTTGTTGTGGGAAAAATAAGTATTATTACAACAGCTGATCCCAGAGCCTCTTGGGGAAGAAACTGCCTTTATTTAGGAAAATATCTTTATGAGCCACTTGAGGGCAAGGGAGACAGGAGAGAAAGGAGATAGTGTAGCTAACCTCTTGATGTAAAAATATTATGGAAATTTGAGAGAGAGAGAAAGAGAAAGAAGAATCAGCAATTTGCAGAATCCCAGAGTCCATGGAGAAAGGATGGCCAGTAAGATACTGAAGAACAGGGATGTTTATTATAAGTTTTGAATTACTGGTATTGCTGTGATTCTAAAACCCCTTTCATTAAAGTCTCTACATTCATAATGCATTGTGTGATTTTTTTTTTTTTTTAATCATGGAAAGGAGTCTGAGGCTTTGAGTTTGTGCAGAGGGAAGAGAAAGGGACAGCCATAGAGGGGGACATATGAGTGAGATTAAGGATTCAGTTGGAAAAGGAGCTAAAAACAAGAAATGGCCAAAAGAGCCCTGGAAATTCAAGGATATCTTGACAGGGGACAGTGAGGGAAGTGGGTTCAAACCCTTCAAAATCTGAGGAATGAGGATATGAGGAAATCTTAACTAAATCTTAAGAGGCAAGTTAATGGCTACCTTCTGGGAGATACAGAGTAATACATAAAGATACAATGTAAATGAATAGATAGTAAGAGAGATGTGGTTGGCAATATATAATGTTCTTATCATGAATATGAGTGCA
Organism: Hyperoodon ampullatus; assembly: GCF_949752795.1. NCBI lineage: Eukaryota > Metazoa > Chordata > Mammalia > Artiodactyla > Ziphiidae > Hyperoodon > Hyperoodon ampullatus. The sequence continues at coordinate 88,490,756 of NC_136923.1, forward strand.
CATTAGAAAAATGAGGCTTCAACCTCCTTTTAAATAGTCTCCCTTATACTCTCCAGTTTAAAAAATCCTAAAGCCCAGATAAACAACAAGGTCCTACTGTATAGCACAGGGAACTGTATTCAATACCCTGTAATAAACCATAATGGAAAAGAATAGGAAAAGAGCATATATATGAATGATTCAGATATATGTATATGTATATACATATATATATATATCTGAATCATTATGCTGTACACCAGAAACTAACACAAAATTGTAAATCAATTATACTTAAAAAAACACACAAACAAACAAACCCTAAAGGCCAGACGTGATTTTTTTTGTATGTGTTTGCTATAAGGTCACCAATCACCCAGACACTCAGAGTTCCATAAAAAACCCATACTACTGATTTTGCATGTCTACCAACATAGTGACAAATGTATACAGTTGACCGTTGAACAATACAGGTTTGAACTGCACAAGTCCACTTACATGTGATTGTTTTCAATAAATGCACAGAGTACTACACAAACCATTGTTGGTTGAATCCATGGATGCAGAACCAAGCATACTGGAGGGCCAACTATGGGACTGGAGTACCCATGAATTACGGAATCTGCAGCCAGTCCTGGAACCAATCCCCCTCATATACCAAGGGATGAATGTTTACATTTTTGTTTGCCGAAGATGCAATTTTTTCATAAAATTATCACATTATTAATAATGGAAACTCTAAATGGTTCTGCCTTCCTGCACACAGGGTTAATATAATGATTTCATCTTCTCACATACTTATAACGTTACTATTAGGGACCTGTATATTCTGAGTTGTATTTCCAATCATTACAGACGTATCTGGCATTGAATTATTCACGTTTTCTCAGTATAAACCATCGTGTTCAATGGGTGGCATGTGACAGACAGCTGGGCAAAGACAGAGCCACAATTTCCTATCTAGTCCATGATCCCAAGCTAAATCCATCAGGCAACCGACGGCTGAGTCATTAATCTTCTTCAAAGAGTGGGTTGTTTACAAAGACACTCAAGCTGATCAACTGGTTCATCTTGGCTGTAGTAGAGACTGGACTTTTTCTTCTGGGGTTTAAAACCAAGGTAAAAACAATCGGTACTTTCCAAAACCAAATTACAGTTTTGTGTAAATAAACAAAATTTTGACTAGAATGAAATATTTTTAAGTACCTGTATTTTTTAGTTCTCAAGAAAAAATATTTTATTAAATTAGTCTATTATCTGATCCTGCTTAACTTAACCACGACTAATGGTGTCAAAAGCTGGCAGTGAAGTGGTTAAAAGCTCTACTTCTGTACTTAATTATGGTCAAAATGAATTTTAGCATGCAGACAGTGTTCTCACAGAGCTATGGAATAATCCACGGGTCTAAGAACCTCTAATTCCTAATTGACACAGTAGCTTATAATTGCAGTTTCATAGTGTTTAGTAAAAACATTCAGCTTCAAAAAAAAAAAAAAAGCCCATAATATGAATGCATGATTAAATAAATCACCTGAGATCTATTTGGAACACATTTTTTCTTTCTGACAAATCACTCATTCTCACATTTGGATAACACAAGGGTGATTTTTAAAGCACTGATGCACTTGAAAACTCTTCCAAAGCAAAGAAATCCATGTCTTTGTGGTGACATGTTTCTTCTTAGATAAATATGTCACAGTTATATATTGCATATAACAGATTCTATAGCTTTTCAGTCTAAAAAAAGGTGTTTTATACACCCTATACTGTACTAAATTTGCAACCTGCATGCAGAAAAATAGAAGCCATCTTGAAAAGTAAAAGAAACAAATTACTTCTGTAGAAAAAAGAATTCTAGAACACAGTTACGCTGAAAACAATGGTTATGGGCAGAAAAAAAAATGACAAGACATATAGCAGCTCATTAAAAATTCAGAGGACATTGGGAAAGGCAAATTTAATTTGCCCACCTTCACCAAATATGCTGAAAAATGTCCAACAAGTACAACATACAAAGTGTGTTCTATGAAATTTTAAAACTCACAAGTTCTATCATTTTCAGTCAATGCTTCTCAACAGAAGCGAGAAGCTGCATTTACTAAAAGCTTACCTAGACAGGGATCAAAGGGAATACAGATAACTGAAAGAACCAAACTATCAGTTAATGTGGCATCAAATGCTCAATGCAGCAGTTTTGAGCTTCCAACATACCAAAAGGTAGCAAAGTATAATATCTTTATGTTTACCTTGCCCCATTCCTCAAGGGTTTGAGCTACATAAACTGCTCTATGACCATCTTAAAGCCATAGATATTAAGAATTATCAAAGACCTTAAATGTATTTCCGGTCCAGACTTTTGTTTCCTGGCAAACATTGCTATTCTTCCTTTAGAGAAAACTCAGACCTGGAGCATATAGGTAACCTTCATCCTGTAAGTACTGCCCTCTCCCTCCTTGCCTACCACTCAGCCCCTACCTCCCAGCAAACTCCTGTGTCATCATTCATGTATATTTCACTCGCAACCATAATGTCCGCAGGATGAATGGTCACAGCACCGGATCACAAAAGTTCAATGTCATTCAACACATACAGGGGCTACTGTGTCAGGGTACCAAAAGAGAATAAAATATATAGAATGGATAGACAACAAGGTCCTACTTCATAGCACAGGGAACTATATTCAATAACCTGTGATAAACCATAATGGAAAAGAATATTAAAAAAAGAACATATATATATATCAAATATATATATAACTGAATCATTTTGCTGTATAGCAGAAATTAACACAGCATTATAAATCAACTATACTTCAATTTAAAAATTACTACTTAAAAAAAAAAAAAGAGAATAAAGAAGAAAAAATGACCCCTACACTTAGGAAGTGTGACTGAGAAAGTGTTTTAAAGGGTATGACATTGACAGAGAAACAGACCAAGAGTCAGTGATGAGGTACCAGAGGAATAAGTAAGAGTGCTCAGGAAATGCAGAACACAGCAGTGGTCAGGATCAAGTCCTTCTGACAAGGGAAGGACTTCCTGGCCAGGGATTTGTTGGAAAAGCAAGGACCAGCACTCACAGGGAGAGGAAAGGCTTGTGCAAGAGTGGGATCGGGAAAACCTGAATTTCCCGGGCACACTTGAAATAGCCCGTGCAACCAGGACACTGCTACAGTTCCTCAACCTGTACAGGCAGCCCCCAAACTGACCTTCAGCGGCCCTGATATTGCAATCATCCCTGTGTGTCCCATCGCACGAGAATCCAATCCTCACCCTTCACCCCCGCCTACAAAGCCCTAATGAGCTGGCCTGTCCTTCCCTCATGCCTCAGGACCACACTGGCCTTCTTGGGGTTCCTCATTCCTAATTCCTTCCTGTCTTGAGCCTTTTCTCTGCCTGTTCCCCCCACTTCAAATGCCCTTCCCTCTGATCTTCACAGGACCGACTCCTCCTTGCAATCCAGATCCCAGGGTAGAGGAAGCCTCTTCAGAAGCACCTCACCTGACCTCCCAATCAGCAGCACCCACCCTGGTGCTTCTGCATCACCCTACTTAATTCTCTGCAGAGCAACATCTGATATTTTTCTTGCGCATTATTTGTTATTATTGAAATCAGAACAGTCCATCTTCATTAGTTACACCTTTTGTATTTATGAACATGCCTAACTGGCTAAAATTCATTTGTAACCCCCCAAATCAATACACGCAGTGCTTCCACATTCATTCAGGGCAAGCACAGAGCAGCAAAAATATTAAGTTGACCAAGGCACACATTCCCAGCTGGGGTCCAACAAGGTCATGCTCTATTTCTTTTTTTCTTTTTTTTTTTTTGGCAGTACGTGGGCCTCTCACTGTTGTGGCCTCTCCCGTTGCAGAGCACAGGCTCCAGACGTGCAGACTCAGCAGCCATGGCTCACGGGCCCAGCTGCTCCGCGGCATGTGGGATCTTCCCGGACCGGGGCACGAACCCATGTCCCCTGCATCAGCAGGCGGACTCTCAACCACCGCGCCACCAGGGAAGCCCTGCTCTATTTTTTGTTTCAGGTCTCATACAGCAAACAAGTATCCTTTCTGTGGTCTATTTACTGCCCATTTTTCACATTTTTGTGCTTTTTATTGGTGATTTTGCTGTTTAGGATGCCCCCCCAAGTGTGGTACTGAAGTGTCGTCTTGCACAGGAAGGCTATGGTGTACTTACAGAGAAAATTCTTGTGTTAGATAAACATCTTTCAGGCATGAGTACCAGGGCTGTTGGCTGTGAGTTAAATATTAACCAATCAACAATATATATTAAATCAAGTGTTTTTAAGCAGAAACACAAATAAAACAAGGCTATGTGTTGTTCAGTTGACAAAAATGTTGTGACCAGAGGCTCACAGGAACCTAACCTTCTATTTCCCCTAGGAGCAATGGTTCCATATTTGCAAATTCAGTGTTCACAGTGACCTTACAGAGCATAACTACCATGAATAACAAGAATTGAATGCACTTATTTTAAATATGGGTATTCTTGGAGTTCTCCAAAGAAAGATATTTTGGCGAATCAGTCTATTTTGCTCCTGCTAAACCAGACGACAGCTGGTGGTAACGAAAGTAGCAGAGAAATGGTTAAGAGTTCTACTTTTGTCTTTAATTAGGTTTTAAATAAATTTCTGCATATAGATGAAGTGGGTTTAGACAAAAGCTCTACTTTTGTCTTTAATTAGATTTTAAATAAATTTCTGCATATAGATGAGGTGGGTTTAAATGACATAATCTATTCTTCCCTGCAAGCAGGAACCCTGTCTATCTTGTTCAGGGCTGTGGATCACCATGCCTAGCACAAAGTGGGCTCTCATTAAAAATCTAATGAATGAATGAAATACTCACTTCATGCCAAACAAAATCCTTTTTCTTATACTTATTTCCCTTGCAAAATTATATACCAAGTGTAAGGTGCTAAATTCTTGCCCTCACTTAACTTGAACGGGATAAAAAATTTGAAGTAATTGTGTTATAGTAAAAAGATCAAGAACTTCAATAACAGACTTAGAGTTGGATTCTAACTCTAAAATACTACCTATGTGAGTTTGAATAGTTTATTTTACCTTTCAGAGCCTCATTTTTCTTGTATATAAATTAGGGATAATATCACCTCCAGCACATGATTGTGATGAACAATTGTGATAATGTATATACAATTTCTAGTACATTGCCTCACACATAACAGATACTGAATAAATACCATCCATTCAGGTTTACATGGAATCATGAGTCATTCACAGCAGCAAGGCCAGAGCAAAAGGAATGAAGTCCTCATTTGACAAGACAGAAAGAAGAGGATTGGGTAGCCTCTGGCAGCCAGGCCCATTTTTATTTTCCCATAACTTTTTTGAGGATCCCCTCAGCTCTAACTTCAAAAGAGATACCTGTCTTCAGGAGTTGGTAGCAACCCTCAGGAAAGTCACAGAAGTTATACCCATTAGAGGCTACCTTCTCTCTTACCCAAGGAACTAGAAAAAATGGCGTGAATTCACAGCCTACTTTTTTTTTAAATTTGTATTTCTTTCTTTTTAAAATTGTGGTAAAATATACATAATATAAAATTTTCCATTTTAACTATTTTTAAGCGTCCCCTCTTTCTTAAGCAATCACTGACAGGGACTACCTCAAGACATGCATGCATGAGATTTGGCCTTCAAATTACTGAGATTGGCTATAACACTCCTAAGCTTAGATTTATGATTCCTATCTCCCTACCCACCACTTTTCACTGAATGCATCACTTGAGAAATAGATATTCTCCTGAAACTTAGCCTTCCTTCATCATTCTTGTAACTTTAGTCACTTTCTGAATTAAAAGACCTGATAGTGAAAAGAAAAAAATTTTGTGAATGGTTCTGCCAGATCAATACTCAACCACTAATACATTTTGGGGGTAAACTCTACTTTACGTGATCTATCTGTATTTCCAAGTTAGCATGATTGAAACAAGATTTTTAATTTCTCCATGCCTATTTATTTTTCTGTTAAGTGAAGCAGTTGGATGACATCTAAGACCCATTTCAGGTCTCACACAGTATAATTCTGTTATTAAAATCACAGGAACTAGCATATACCACACTATCTATACACAGAGTAAAATGTTGCTTCGGGAAGTACAGACCAAAAATTTGTATGCTCATGATATCATGCGTTGCCAAACAAAGCCTATCAAGCAGCATATAACTGCCACAGAAATAGTTGCAAGAAAAACAAACACCATTCTAAGGACCTCACACAACCTCATTTTATAAACATTATGAAGACTCCTCTACACGAAGCTGTTTAAAGCAGCAAGACTTAGGTTAACTGATAAAGTGTTCTCATGTAATTTCAGTTACTTTAAAAAAAAAAAAAAGAGTTTTGCTGAACTTACGGGCAGATTAACATAACAAAGTTGAGAAACAAGTCTCCCTTTATTTGGTGAATGAACTGAGACATGGCTTTGGGTCCCTTGCATGAGACTCTTGATTTGATCATGAACCTAATGAACTACATACAGATGTTCCTCTAAGTTGCACTCTCTACATGTTGCCCATCACTTATCTCACATGGTCTTCAAAGGTGAGTATTATGTTCAATTGTTTGGTGTTTTCTAGGAAATTTGTCTGGGTCTGTGACATTTCAAGAGCCACCTTATCAGCAAACAATGTCACCCACTGAGTGTGGCTCAGTATTACAAACTCACACTCCATACTTTTCATGATATGAGTGATGTCCAAATCCATTCTGTCAGAAACACTTTATTCTAGATATGTACTCCACGGCTGGCAATCCAGGATAGAAAGGAATCCTCTACTTGTCCACGTAATAAAAACACTGTGAAAATTTTAATGTATTGGATTTCTGGTTCTATGTATGAAGTATTGAATATGACAAGAAGAAGAGGAAGAGGAGGAAAAGGGGGAATAGGGAGATGAAGAAGAAAGAAAATAAGAAAAACAGAAAGTAAGTAAGATGATAGATTTAAACCAAATCATATCAGTAATTACATTAGGGCTTCCCTGGTGGCGCAGTGGTTGGGAGTCCGCCTGCCGATGCAGGGGACGTGGGTTCATGCCCCGGTCCGGGAAGATCCCACATGCCGCGGAGCAGCTGGGCCCGTGAGCCATGGCCGCTGAGCCTGCGCGTCCGGAGACTGTGCTCCGCAACGGGAGAGGCCACGACAGTGAGAGGCCCACGTATCGCAAAAAAAAAAAAAAATTACATTAAATACAAATGGTCTAAACATTCCAATTAAAAGGGCATCTAAGAAAAACCTACAAGTAATATCATACTTAATTTTTAAAGATTTAATGCTTTCTTCTGAATTAATCTACTTTAAATTAATATTTGTTCATCAAAAGTGTTCATCAGAAAATGAGCTAACAAGCCACAAACTGAGAGAAGATATCTTTAAAGCACATAAACACTGGTAGCTAGAATATATAAAGAGCTCCTACAAATAGAAACTACAGACCAATAGAAAAAGTGACAAAAGATACAAATATGCACTTTACAGAAGACAAATACAAATGGCCAATAATATATGTAAAGATGCACAATCTAATTAATCATCCAAAACCACAAATTAAAACCATGACAAACTACTTTATGTTCACCATGATACCAAAGGTAACTTAGCAAGGGTGTTAAATGATAGGAACATTTATTCACTACTCATAAGTGTTGGTCACTTTTTAGAAAAGAACTCAGCATCATCTAATAAGGTTGAACATAGGCAAACCCTGTAATCCAGTCATTCTACTTGGGAAGAAATCCTAGAAAAATACTTGCTCTTTGTACCAGGACACATGTTCAAGAATATCCACAGCAATAAACACCCAGTCTTAGTTTAGCTTCTCCTAGAAGTAGACCCTGAGGTGAGGATTAAGGTTACTTAGAAGGAAAAATAAACAGGAAGACTGGTAGTGGTGTGGAGAAGTACTACATGGGAGAAAAGGCAGTCAATAAAGGGTATATAATTGAGCCTTGAAGAAAATGGGGTTGAACTGCAGGAGTCCACTTATACGTGGATTTTTTTTTAATAAATACTGAACAGTTGGCCCTCCAAATTTGAAGGTCTTGCATCCATGGATTCAACCATAAAATTTCCATCTATGGTTGGTTGAACCCAGGGTTGCAAAGCCCATGAATACAGAGAACCTACTGTACTATGTAATTTTATATAAGAGGCTTGAATATCCCTGGGTTTGGGATACACAGGGCTCCTGGAAACAATCCCTTGCGGATACCGAATATTGACCATATTATTAAACGAGTCACTATGCGGGTCACTGGATTATCACCTCATGGGTAAACTATGGGGACTGGAATTATCAGAGGGAGCAAAGGGATTTATATCCCAATTCTCAAGAGTCATTGGTTCAGAGCTACTCCTATGGGTGTGCCTAACCTGCTGCACTGTGCACTGGCCACACAGCTTTCTGCAGGGAGTGGGGAGAAACGTCCTCAGGCATAGATGCAGAGGACAGCATCTGGAAATTGCTGAGAGCAAGACACAAGGGTCAAGGGTGAGGCACTGACAGAATCTGCTACACAACTAAAACCCAAATGTCCATCGATAGGAAACGGGTAAATTGTGGTACATTCACTCAAAGTAATACTATACAGTAGTGAAAATAAATGTACTACAGCCACACGCCTCACAAAACATATAATGTTAATCGAAAAAAGTAAGTTGCAGTAGAAGAAATACAATATAATTCCACTTATTTAAAGGATTAAAACACACACAAAAAAGCAATGATTACTTAGGATCACACATGTGTGTGGTGAAACTATAAAGGAACACAAGAAAATGATACACACAAAATCGAAGGTACTGAATTATTTAAAATACACTGAGACTTAAAGTTTATAATAATCAAGATAACATTTTTTTTTGAAAGACAAATTTGAATTGAAAAGGAAAAAAACTGCATCTGGAACACAAGTGAGGAGGCATGACTGGGGACAAAACAGGATGGGTGCTGCTCTGTTAAGCTGGAGGCAGATGCACAGGTGGGTATTTTATTATATTTTATTACAAAAACACACTTTTTACATATAAAATATTTTTTCAAAGTATGAAGTAAAAGATATCAAAATGTTCACATGACTACCTCTGAGTAGAGGAATAATGGATTTTCTCTTTTTTTTTTCTAACATCTTTATTGGAGTGTAATTGCTTTACAATGGTGTGTTAGTTTCTGCTCTATAACGAAGTGTATCAGCTATACATATACATATATCCCCATATCTCCTCCCTCTTGCATCTCCCTCACACCCTCCCTATCCCACCCCCTCTAAGTGGTCTCAAAGCACCAAGATGATCTCCCTGTGCTATGTGGCTGCTTCCCACTAGCTATCTATTTTACATTTGGTAGTGTATATATGTCCATACCACTCTCTCACTTCATCCCAGCTTACCCTTCGGCCTCCCCGTGTCCTCAAGTCCATTCTCTACATCGCGTCTTTACTCCTGTCCTGCCCCTAGGTTCATCAGAAGCATTTATTTTTTAGATTCCATATATATATGTTAGCATATGGTATTTGTTTTTCTCTTTCTGACTTCACTCTGTATGACAGACTCTAGGTCCATCCACCTCACTACAAATAACTCAATTTCATTTCTTTTTATGGCTGAGTAATATTCCATTGTATATATGTGCCACATTTTCTTTATCCATTCATCTGTCAGTAGACACTTAGGTTGCTTCCATGTCCTGGCTATTGTAAATAGTGCTGGAAACAACATTGTGGTACATGACACTTTTTGAATTATGGTTTTCTCAGGGTATATGCCCAGTGGTGGGATTGCTGGGTCATATGGTAGTTCTATTTTTAGTTTTTTAAGTAAGCTCCATACTGTTCTCCATAGTGGCTGTATCAATTTACATTCCCACCAACAGTGTAAGATGGTTCCCTTTTCTCCACACCCTCTCCAGCATTTATTGTTTGTAGGCTTATTGATGATGGCCATTCTGACCAGTGTGAGATCAGACCTCACTGTAGTATTTTTTTTGAAACGTACATGCACTTTACTGTACATAAACTATACCTCAATAAAGTTTATTTTAAAAACATTTGGAAGCCACTGGTCTACTGGGTATGAGGGAAATAATCATTAGAGTTACAACATTTTGTTAAATTTTGTTAAATGATATTGTTACCAAGGCCGTAGCCCCAGAATCATAACCCTGCCCCTCCCTTGAATAGAAGCTAAGTACTCTCATTAAAGTTTCCGGAGGAAGCCTTCTGCTCTCCACCCAGGTGCCCCTTCCCAATAAAGTCTCTTGCTCTGTCAGCACATGTGTCTCCTCAGACAATTCATTTCCGAGTGTTAGACAAGAGTCCACTTGCAGGCCCTGGAAGGGGTCCACATTCTGCAATCATCTATGATTTCTCCCAGAGACAGGAAATTACATTGCATGGATTTGTGTGATCTTATCTGTGTCCTGCCACCCATATAATGCCAGACTGCTGGGGCAGATGGTATTCTGTGCTGATACCAGGAAGAGAGCTCGTGGAACCTCAGTCGATAATCACCCAAGGTTTGCCTCAAAAGTTGGGTGGGGGGGCAATGGGTGTTTCTTATTCTGGCCAGCAGCTCACAGGTCTTCCAGACATTGGGGTTCCTGGTCTTACAATGGGCTCACAGGGCTCCCCTGCCCACTTCAGAGAAACTAGCATCAGGCAGCAGAAAAGAAACTTTTTTTCCCGTTTGTCGTTCCTCTAGTTTAACTTGTTCGTAGGCTGTCGTGTGCAGAGGCATTGCATCTGGCATTTCAGACCAGAGTTCCTGGTGCCACATGGTTTCAATGGGTGGGCTGTGAGCCCCTCATTGTAGTTTTGACTTGCATTTCTCTAATGATTAGTGATGTTGAGCATCTTTTCATGTGTTTGTTGGCAATCTGTATATCTTCTTTGGAGAAATGTCTATTTAGGTCTTCTGCCCATTTTTGAATTCGGTTGTTTGTTTTTTTTTATATTGAGCTGCATGCGCTGCTTGTATATTTTGGAGATTAATGCTTTGTCAGTTGCTTCATTTGCAAATATTTTCTCCCATTCTGAGGGTTGTTTTTTCATCTTATTTATGGTTTCCTTTGTTGTGCAAAATCTTTTAAGTTTCATTAGGTCCCATTTATTTATTCTTGTTTTTATTTCCATTTCTCTAGGAGGTGGGTCAAAAAAGGATCTTGCTGTGATTTATGTCATAGAGTGTTCTGCCTATGTTTTCCTCTAAGAGTTTTGTAGTGCCTGGCCTGACACTTAGTCTTTAATCCATTTTGAGTTTATTTTTGTGTATGGTGTTAGGGAGTGTTCTAATTTCATTCTTTTACGTGTAGCTGTCCAGTTTTCCCAGCACCACTTATTGAAGAGGCTGTCTTTTCTCCATTGTATACTCTTGCCCCCTTTATCAAAGATAAGGTGACCATATGTCCATGGGTTTATCTCAGCTTTCTATCCTGTTCCATTGATCTATATTTCTGTTTCTGTTCCAGTACCATACTGTTTTGATTACTGTAGCTTTGTGATATAGTCTGAAGTCTGGGACCCTGATTCCTCCAGCTCCATATTTCTTTTTCAAGATTGCTTTGGTTATTTGGGGTCTTTTGTGTTTCCATACAAATTGTGCAATTTTTTCTAGTTCTGAGAAAAATGCCACTGATAGTTTGATACGGATTGCACTGAATCTGTACATTGCTTTGGGTAGTATAGTCATTTTCACAATGCTGATTCTTCCAATCCAAGAACATGGTATATCTCTCCATCTGTTTGGATCATCTTTAATTTCTTTCCTCAGTGTCTTATAGTTTTCTGCATACAGGTCTTTTGTCTCCTTAGGTACGTTTATTCCTAGGTATTTTATTCTTTTTGTTGCAATAGTAAATGGGAGTGTTTCCTTAATTTCTCTTTCAGATTTTTCATCATTAGTGTATAGGAATGCAAGAGATTTCTGTGCATTAATTTTGTATCCTGCTACTCTACCAAATTCATTGATTAGCTCTGGTAGTTTTCTGGTAGCATCTTTAGGATTCTCTATGTATAGTATCATGTCACCTGCAAACAGTAACAGTTTTACTTCTTCTTTTCCAATATGGATTCCTTTTATTTCTTTTTCTTCTCTGATTGCTGTGGCTAAAACTTCCAGAACTATGTTGAATAATAGTGGTGAGAGTGGGAAACCTTGTCTTGTTCCTGATCTTGGAGGAAATGGTTTTAGTTTTTCACCATTGAGAACGATGTTGGCTGTGGGTTTGTCATATATGGCCTTTATTATGTTGAGGTAGGTTCCCTCTATGTCTACTTTCTGGGAGGTATTTATCATAAATGGGTGTTGAATTTTGTCAAAAGCTTGTTCTGCATCTATTGAGATGATCATAGGGTTTTCATCCTTCAGTTTGTTAATATTGTGTATCACACTGATTGATTTGTGTATATTGAAGAATCCTTGCATTCCTGAGATAAACCCCACTTGATCTTGGTGCATGATCCTTTTAATGTGTTGCTGGATTCTCTTTGCTAGCATTTTGTTGAGAATTTTTGCATCTATGTTCACCAGAGATATTGGCCTGTAGTTTTCTTTCTTTGTGACATCTTTGTCTGGTTTTGGTATCAGGGTGATGGTGTCCTCGTAGAATGAGTTTGGGGTGTTCCTCTCTCTGTTATATTTTGGAAGAGTTTGAGAAGGACAGGTGTTAGCTCTTCTCTAAATGTTTGATAGAATTCGCCTGTGAAGCCATCTGGTCCTGGGCTTTTGTCTGTTGGAAGACTTTTAATCACAGTTTCAATTTCAGTGCTTGTGATTTGTCTGTTTATATTTTCTATTTCTTCCTGGTTCTGTCTCAGAAGGTTGTGCTTTTCTAAGAATTTGTTCATTTCTTCTAGGTTGTCCATTTTGTTGGCATAGTTGCTTCTAGTAATCTCTCATGATCTTTTGTATTTCTGCAGTGTCAGTTGTTACTTCTCCTTTTTCATTTCTAATTCTCTTGATTTGAGGCTTCTCCCTTTTTTTCTTGATGAGTCCGGCTAATGGTTTATCAATTTTGTTTATCTTCTCAAAGAACCAGATTTTAGTTTTATTGATCTTTGCTATTCTTTCCTTCATTTCTTTTTCTTTAATTTCTGATCTGATCTTTATGATTTCTTTCCTTCTGCTAACTTTGGGGGTTTTTTGTTCTTCTTTCTCTAATTGCTTTAGGTGCAAGTTTAGGTTGTTTGTTTGACATTTTTCTTGCTTCTTGAGGTAGGACTGTATTGCTATATACTTCTCTCTTAGAACTGCTTTTGTTGCATCCCATAGGTTTTGGGTCATCGTGTTTTATACAATTTTTTTTTTTTTTCCGGTACGTGGGCCTCTCACTGTTGTGGCCTCTCCCATTGTGGAGCACAGGCTCCAGACGCGCAGGCTTAGCGGCCATGGCTCACGGGCCCAGCCGCTCCACGGCATGTGGGATCTTCCCGGACTGGGGCACGAACCCGTGTCCCCTGCATCAGCAGGCAGACTCTCAACCACTGCGCCACCAGGGAAGCCCTGGGTCATCGTGTTTTAATTGTCATATGTTTCTAGTTATTTTTTGATTTCTTCAGTGATCTCTTGGTTATTTAGTAGCGTATTGTTTAGCCTCCATGTGTTTGTATTTTTTACAGTTTTTTTTTTCCTGTAATTGATATCTAGTCTCATAGTGTTGTGGTCGGAAAAGATACTTGATATGATTTCAATTTTCTTAAATTTACCAAGCCTTGATTTGTGACTCAAGATATGATCTATCCTAGAGAATGTTCCATGAGCACTTGAGAAGAATGTGTATTCTGTTGTTTTTGGAAGGAATGTCGTATAAATATCAATTAAGTCCATCTTGTTTAATGTGTCATTTAAAGCTTATGTTTCCTTATTTATTTTCATTTTGGATGATCTTTCCTTTGGTGAAAGTGGGGTGTTAAAACCCCTACTATGATTGTGTTACTGTCAATTTCCCCTTTCATGGCTGTTAGCATTTGCCTTATATATTGAGGTGCTCCTATGTTGGGTGCATAAATATTTACAAATGTTATATCTTCTTCTTGGATTGATCCCTTGATCATTACATAGTGTCCTTCTTTGTCTCTTGTAATAGTCTTTATTTTAAAGTCTATTTTGTCTGATATGAAAATTGCTACTCCAGCTTTCTTTTGATTTCCGTTTGCATGGAATATCTTCTTCCATCCCCTCACTTTCAGTCTGTATGTGTCCCTAGGTTTGAAGTGGGTCTCTTGTAGACAGCATATGTACAGGTCTTGTTTTTGCATTCATTTGGCCAGGCTATGTCTGTTGGTTGGAGCATTTAATCCATTTACATTTAAGGTAATTATCAATATGTATGTTCCTATTACCATTCTTTAGTTGTTTTGGGTTTGTTTTTGTAGGTCGTTTCTTTCTCTTGTGTTTCCTTTAGCATTTGTTGTAAAGCTGGTTTTGTGGTGCTGAATTCTCTTAACTTTTGCTTATCTGTAAAGGTTTTAATTTCTCCATCGAATCTGAATGAGATCTTTGCTGCGTAGAGTAATCTTGGTTGTAGGTTTTTCCCTCTCATCACTTTAAATATGTCCTGTCATTCCCTTCTGGCTTGCAGTTTCTGCTGAAAGATCAGCTGTTAACCTTATGGGGATTCCCTTGTACGTTATTTGTTGTTTTCCCCTTGTTGCTTTTAATATTTTTTCTTTGTGTTTAATTTTTGATTGTTTGATTAATATGTGTCTTGGCATGTTTCTCCTTGGATTTATCCTGTATGGGACTCTCTGCGCTTCCCAGACTTGATTAACTATTTCCTTTCCCATATTAGAGAAGTTTTCAACTATAATCTCTTCAAATATTTTCTCAGTCCCTTTTTTTTTCTCTTCTTCTTCTGGGACCCCTATAATTCGAACGTTGGTGCATTTGATGTTGTCCCAGAGGTCTCTGAGACTGTCCTCAATTCTTTTCATTCTTTTTTCTTTATTTTGCTCTGTGGTAGTTATCTCCACTATTTTATCTTACAGCTCACTTATCAGTTCTTCTACCTCAGTTATTCTGCTATTGATTCCTTCTAGAGTATTTTTAATTTCAGTAATTTTGTTGTTCACCACTATTTGTTTGCTCTTTAGTTCTTCTAGATCCTTGTTAAATATTTCTTGTAGTTTCTCCATTCTGTTTCGAGATTTTGGATCATCTTTACTATCATTACTCTGAATTCTTTTTCAGGTAGGTTGCCTATTACTTCTTCATTTATTTGGTCTTGTAGGTTTTTACCTTGCTCCTTCATCTGTAACATATTTTTTTGTTGTTCCCTTTTGCTTGTTTGTTTATTTTCTTGATGGGTGGTGCTGTATTCCTGTCTTACTGGTTGTTTGTTCTGAGACGTCCAGCACTGGAGTTTGCAGGCAGTTGGATAGAGCCGGGTCTTGGTGCTAAGATGAGGACCTTTGGGAGGCCTCACTCCGATTAATATTCTCTGGGGTCTGAGGTTCTCTGTGAGTCCATTGGTTTGGACTTGGAGCTCCCACCACAGGAGCTTGGGCCAATCTCTGGCATGGGAACCAAGATCCTGCAGGCTTCATGGCATGGTTTAAAAAAAAGTAAAAACGGAGCAGTGCAATATCAAAGAATAAAAAACGTAATTAAAATTAGAAAGTTAAAAAATATATTAGGAAAAATAAAATTATAATTGAACAACTGCAACAAGGCAAAGAAAACCACAACAGAAAAAAGAAAAAAAAAAAGGAGGGGGGGCACAAGCCAAAAGGAGAGAACAGTAACAAAGTATAAAGAATAAAGTAAAATTAGAACCATAAAAGATTCATTAGGGAAAATAAAAATATAAAATAATCAACAATAGTGAATCAACAAGGTAAAACAGGGCTTCCCTGGTGGCGCAGTGGTTGAGAGTCCGCCTGCCGATGCAGGGGACACGGGTTCGTGCCCCGGTCTGGGAAGATCCCACATGCCGCGGAGCGGTTGGGCCCGTGAGCCATGGCCGTTGAGCCTGCACGTCCGGAGCCTGTGCTCCGCAACGGGAGAGGCCACAACAGTGAGAGGCCCACGTACAGCAAAAAAAAAAAAAAAAACAAGGTAAAACAGAACCCCAATCTAAAAGAGAAAAAAAAAAAAGCCTTGGCTATGGGGGCGGAGTTTAGGTGGGGGTGGAACTTAAGCAAGGACGGGACCTAATTGGGTGAGGAGGTGACGTTTGAGCATGGGGCGGGTCCTAGGCTAGCCAGAAAAGGCCCTGGGGGTGGGGCCTAGGCAGGGTGACTGTTCAAGCGTGGGGCGGGGCCTCTGCTTAGGACCTGCTCGGAAAGGGAGAGGCGGCATGTGCAAAGGAGGGCCTGCAGAGTGTGGAGTTCCTGGGGCCCTGGTTATGGGTGTGTGGGAGGGGTGTAAGCCCAGTGCGTTGGAAGGGGTCTCAGAGGGGATCTCTGAGGGTGGAGATGGGGCCCTGGGTGGGGGGGCAGGGGTGGGGCTTGGGCTCTGCGCAGCAGGAGTGGGGCTCCGAGGGCAGAGGATTAGGCCCGGGAGACCAGCAGGCGTCCTGGTGCCCAAGCGGACAGGGAGAGCACGCCCCGTTCCCTTCCGTTCCTTTGTGCCCCTCCCCCACCGTCTCCCCCAGTGTCTCTCCCGTAGCCTCTGGACCCCTAGCCGGGGTGGGTCCCGCTGCTGTAGGACCCCCTCCCTTCCCCTAGCCACACCTCAGGGGTGTCGGTCCCAGAGGTCCGGCCTTTACTTTTGCTCCCCCTTCCCTCCCTCCCACTCCCTCAGGACCCATGCAGCTGGAGGGGCCCTTGGGGCCCTCAGCAGGCTCCCGGGGACCCACGTGGGCAGGGGAAACCTGGCCATGCTCCCTTTTGTTCCTCTTCCCTCCCAGTGGTTCCCCAGTTTCCCCCTTCGGGCGTGGGATCCCTTCCCCTCCCCCAGCCGCCCCTCAGGGGCGCCAGTCCCGTCCCGCCTCCACTTCTCCTCCCCCCACGCCCCCCGTCCTACCCGGTCGCTGGGGGTTCCTCCCATCCCCTTAGGTGTCCGTGGTCCCCCACCGGTGCCTGGTAGGTGCCCTAGTGGTGAGGAGACGCGAATCCCGCGTCCTCCTAGTCCGCCATCTTAACTCCGCCCACCCTTCTCTTTTATATACTTTTCTGTGTTTTCTACAATAAACATATATTCCTTTTATATTAATAAAACAATGTGAAATCAGTTGTGCCCCCATAAACCCCCTTACCTCCCAGTCCTAGCTCTACCCACCTTACATACACAGCCAACCTAGGAAAGCAGAGAAATCAGCTACTTGATTCCCTATTGTAGTTATTAACTTATACAGAGATCCCTGGTTTGCTAATTCAGCTACAAATTTACATTTGCCCACAGCCATTAAAGTAAGAAAAAAAAAGTAGGCCAATTCTAAAATAAATCATCTGGTAGGCAATTAAAAACTTGATAAAAATTGAAGGGAAGAGAGAATCAGAACACTACAGGCTAAATCCTATTATAACAAATTTCATATGATTGTTTCTATTCTCCCTTGAAGGAATTTTGAGTTGGATTCATGTTATATCAAACATTGATTAAAGCAACTGAAATATTTAAAATATATTGGACAATATATTTAAAATAATTGCAATAACAATTTTTATTTTGAAAGAAAAAACTGAAAGGGGGAAAAAGCTGCATAATCTCTGTAACTGTGGATTATGAGATAATGAAAGCTCCAACATGTTTGAAATAAACAACTTGTGTATTCATCAAATGCCTTCTGTGTTTTGTCAAACCATAAAAACTAAAATCATTTCCGCTGCTCTCAGAAGTTAGATCTATCACACAAGACTGTTTCCACTATTTGAATGCAAATTTATAATCAATATCAACCATCCTATAATGCTAAAACAGAATAAATGTTCTTCAAGTGTTAGAGACTAACTACTATATTCACTACTAGAATCGAGTGAATTTGTGATAGCCTAAAATGTATTTGTTCATTCAATTAGCAGAATCATGTTTTGATGATGCTCTGGTTAGGATGTCTTTCTTTAGGACTCCAAAATCATTAAGGTTTATGTCTTCATAATCTAAGAGGCCTAAGTGAACAGGCTGGAAGGCCCCAGGAGCACTTAAAAGCTAGTTGGGAAGGAAAGTGCCTGCCTAAATAGCTTTTGTAGAGCAACGGACCGTGAATCTCCTTTGTGAGCTCAGATAAGCTTGGACTTCAGACTCTCATAAACTCCCGCCATCCCAGACAACAATATCTGCCTCTGCGAGTTTCTAGCCTTGACCCCAACAGCCCATTCCATTGACCCTGTTCCTTTAGCGTGACTGTGTATTACAAAGGTTGTGCAGAAATGTTTCGTGCCCTACAGCCCAAAGCTCTCTTAACAACCATGCTTGGGAGCAGCAATACAGACTTTGCACCGAATAATATCTGGAGGAAAAGAGGTGAGAAAAGGGAAGAGAGCCTCAGATTTGAAGGCATGGCAGTGTGTACTTGGTAACGATGTACCATTTGCAAATAACAGCACACACATGATGCTAAGAATCCAAATTGAGAAAAATCTTGTAACCCACAAAGTCCGAAAGATGAAAAATCAAGTCAATCACAAAAATAACCAGTGTATTTCTTCTACAACATTTTACTAAATCTCTACTCCATGTATTACTTTCTGTTTAATAAAAAAAGAAAAGAAAAATATTTTCTGGTTTTCCAATATAAAAAACCAACTTCAGGGGCTTCCCTGGTGGTGCAGTGGTTGAGAGTCTGCCTGCCGATGCAGGGGACACGGGTTCGAGCCCCGGTCCGGGAATATCCCACATGCCGCGGAGCGGCTGGGCCCATGAGCCATGGCCGCTGAGCCTGTGCGTCCGGAGCCTGTGCTCCGCAGCGGGAGAGGCCACAACCGTGAGATGCCTGCGTACGGCAAAAAAACAAAAAACAAAAAACCAACTTCAAAGGAGCTTTCTAAGTACTGTAAGGTAATATCCTCACCCAGGCAATTTCAAAAGGCCTTTCAAACCACTCCCAGATAAGTAATCTGTTATCTGGCAACTCTTATGAGAAAACACCTTTAAAGAGTCCATAAACAATCATTATCTTTAAACAGCATCCTTAAAAACTAAACCCCCTGGATAACATAGATTTGTTTTTCAATTTTACCTCCCTCAGACTCTACTTCACTAGTCCTTCTCAGCCTTTTTAATTAAAAAAAAAAATCTTTAAATCAAAAGCTAACAACAAAACAGGTATTACAACAGATTCTGTAAAAATTCAGCTACCAAAAATGGGTTTGAAATAATATCTATGAATTCGGAGAAAAGGCAAAGAGACAGTAAAAGTATACAAGCTTAACTGAGGAAAAATATTTACATAATCATTTACTTTTCCATTTTAATTAAACTTGAATTCCGAACGATTCTGAGTTTATTAACAAGATAATTCTTTAGAAGTCACTACTTAGCAGGTTCCATAAGAATTTTATGGTCTGTCAATATCACATGGTGGAGAGTAATCTAAGAATCTAGTGAGTCAATAAAATAAAAGGCAATCACAATACACCCACACTGAGAACTCCTTTGCAGACTTGGAGCCTGGCTGGGGGGTGGGGGCAGGGTGTCAAGTTACTTTCAACAACACCAGTTAAAGCAAAAGCTTCAGCACTGAATATTCCATTTGCTGCTCAATCTACCTCATCCCGCCCCGGGCCCTGAACCAACCAACAGTCAGCTCCATTATCTAGAGTACATACTTCGAGAGTTGAAGTTAGAAATGTTGAGAGCTAGAAAATATTCACAGATCACATAAATACTTCTACATGTCAGATAACCAAAATAAATTTTGAGTCACCAACATTTACTATTTGCTAGAATGCTCCGTTTACGCCAGTAAGCTCTCTTGACTACATGCTATTTACAAGGCAGCCTCCACTTCCAAGCTAAGATCTCTACCAAAACACAATGTAAGGATTCCAGACTTCCAATGTCCTGAAACAAATATCCTATTTAGGTTCAGCATAAATGAGTGACAGTGTGTACACACATATGTGAAGACATGGAGGAAGAAATTAAGAAGAAATTCTTAATTCTAAGAAGAAATTCCCCGGAATTCAACATGAGGGATTTGGAAATTCAAGAGGCAGTTCAATCTAGTATGAAGCATCGCATAAGTAAGAAGGTATGTGAAAACACGTATCTTAAAACTCTCCATATTCTTGAATAACATATAACTTTAAGATGGCAGAAATCAAACGATCTGAGAATTATAACCCAATTTTCGGCACTCTAAAGCTGGGTCATATTTTAATTTTTCTAGCAATATATTACTTTAATATTTACAAAAAAGGAAAGCTAATCAAGTAGCTTAACTCAAAATCTTGATAGTATACAGAGAAATATTTCTGTCAAAGAAGAAAGTAGCCCTGCCTGGCTCTTTCTCCTCTGAAATTACACTGTTATTGACCTCTCCTCTATAGAGGAGGTTTACCTGGAAGGCCAGAATGGCATTCACTGAATATGTGACTAATTCCCACTGCATTAGCATTAATGCAAATCTGGCAACTGCTACAGCCATTTACACTAACACCCTCTTTTACACAACTGCTATTACTTGTGCTAAAAACTCATCTGTCACAGCTACATTTTTTTCTGAGTAATAATCCCTCTAGTAGAGTCACTGAAAGGCCACGGCAAAACAACCAAATGTAGAGGGCATTGAGGGTTGAATAAGCCCATTGTCTGCTTTGGAACAAGAGGTCTGTATTCATGATGAAACCAGAGTAAAAACTAAAGCAGAACAAATACTTAAAATTCAGAAACAAGTCAAAAAGTAGCTGAAAACCCACCCAAATTTTAAAACTACCATTTCTATGCTTGGTATCATTCTGTATGATTCCATTACAAAATAAAAATGTGGAGATGATATAAATTTATGAGGGCAGCTCTTTGATAGAAGTAGCTGTTGTTTTTTTCAGTTTCTCCTGAATATTTACACAATGTCTTTGAGGGAAGTAGAATATTCTTCCTATTTTAAAAACCTCTAAAGTGAATTGGAGGTTAATCAACTTATTAAGCACTCAATTTTATGCTTTGGCCAAAGATATAAATCATAGTAAAAGAATCATATTATTTTATACTTATATCTCTCTGTACAGTTTATTAAGCAGCTTCACCTAAATTACCTTCCTTAATCCTTATAACAACCCTGTGAAGTAGGAATGATTGGCCTATAATATAGATAAGAACCTTAGGACTCAGTGTAGAAGGTATTTGCCGTGTTTTCTGACCAGCCAGCACATTTTGAACACCCTTGATGCAGCTGGGTCATTTTTGGCTTTTGGGGTCCCACTTTCCCAAGATAGAACCTAGGAAACTCAGCTCTCCAGCCAACTTTGCAGCTAGGGTGACTTCAGCACCACTAATTAGACTGAAGCTTCCAAAACTGGGATTCACATGTGAGCAACTGGATGAAGGGCGCTACATACTGGTGTGGATTCGATTTGCTTTTACTGGTCAGGATGGCAAGAGAGGTGTCCAGCTTAGGGGGCCAATGCTGGCTGCAAGGCTGAGTTCCCAGAGCAGCACTACTGCTGGCAGTGCTTGCAATAAAGCAGATTTCCTGGCAGCAGTGCAAACCACGGCATCCAGTGCTCAGGGGGGAAAATCAGGGGGCAAAATATTCCTCTCTGGGCCAGTTCTCTGGCATGGTTTTGGACATTGTTCTTGAAATTTTAGCTTTGTGCCTAGTTCTTCAGCCCTCCCATGAAGGCTCTCTCCCATGAACTTCTCAATATCCTTTCAGTAAGCTTCATTTCTGCTTCAAGTGCATTTTCTGTTGCTTGCCATGAGGGACCCTGACTCTTTAGTGAAGTTGGAACGCAACAATCATTCTCTTTGGAAAGTCTTCTCTGGGCAAGCAATCTTTAAGCTGAGTCCAAAGGGGTACATGACATTCAGCCAAGCAAAACTGTGGGGAAAGTGGAATGGCAACCTAGGCAGAGGGTCTAGAGGTGCAAAGGTCCTGTGGTAGAAAAGATGACCAATGAGTCATGAATGGGATGGGGAAGAACTTGATGAAATGAGGCAAATAGATGCACAGAGGCCAGTGCACAGGGCATGGTAGGTTTTGCTCACCTGTGGCCCTACATATCAGAAAAAAAAAATGTCCTTATGTAGCCAAAATAAAAGCAGGCATAAGCAACAAATATTCAAAGTTTTACCCTGAGAAGCTTCAGAGTAAGAAGCTTCAGAGTAAGTAATTAGTACCCCAGATACAGAATGGGCTTTCAAACATGCAAAGACAGTGATCATCTTCCCCACATATATTTTCTTTTCCACATTAAAACCATCCCAGCTTCTTCAACTGTCCACGTAATATCCCAGCCATAATAATCTAGTGGTGAACACAATGGATTTTGACTGAAAAAACCTGGATTTGAGCCGTGATGCTAGACTTACTAGATGCACGATCTTAAGGACATCACTCACATTGTCTGGGAAGGTTGCCCACATCCATAAAATAACAGATGATTCTGCGGCCCTTCATATCTCATAGAATTGTTTTAAGGTTCACATGAGCCAAGAGATGCAGGAGCTCCATACAACACTAGGTATTGTTAGTAGAGAGTAACTGTAATGATGATACCAGTGGTCATTGTGGCTATAGTATGGTCTCCTAAAGGATAAAGAGGAATGTCAATATGCTGAAGTTCTCAACATTCCTAATGTGTCCAGAACTGAATATACTATAATGTTTTAAACGTAATTTGTCACAAGATAAAAAAAAAAAATAACCATGTGAGGTGATGGATGTTAACTTATTATGCTGATCATTTTGCAAAATGTACATCTATCAAATCATTACCTTGTACACTTTAGACTTATACAATGTTACAGGTCAATTATATCTCAGTTAAACTGGGAGAAAAGAACTCAGTGCTGATCAGCATCAGCATGATGCTCTATCCTTTTTAGAGCCTCCTTACTAAGTAGTAATTTTCAGTGAAAAGTCGCTCAGAGAGCAACATTGAAAATAAATGACCTGATAATAATAGTTGGGTATTAAGAGTTTTCTATGTGTCAGATAATGTGCTAAGTGCTAATAAAAAATTTTTAATTAAAATTTAAAAATTAAAGTAGTTTAACCAATGCAAGGTTACTTTGTGATGATTTATCTTTCTCATTCTAAACTATTTCAGGGTAAGTTGACATGATTTTTTTCACTCTCATGGTTTTGACCTCAAACGAACTCACAAATATAAAAGACATAAACACACTAGGATAACACATTATTATAAGAGGTAAACCATCATTTTCAAAAGGACATCTTTGTCTTAGTCATCTCTGTATCTCTGGGATCTAGTGCCAGTGCCTAAAACACATTAGTCAAGCAATAAATTTTTGATGACTGATTGAATACACATATGATGTACAAGCCATATAAGAGCACAGTTTATGAAAATAAGTATTTTATTAAAAAATAAAAATAAATCTTTTATACATATTAAATTAAAATAATATAAAATAAAAATTTATTATGAATATTAAAAATATTATTAGTGAAACCTAACATTTATGAACACACTTACATGGTCCTAGACACTTTGCTTACTGCTTCACATGGATCAACTCAGGTAGTAACTAACGGCTGGAGAGTGGGGAGGGGAGGCCTGGGAAGATGTCACAGGAGAAGTGATGAGTTTTTAAGGATGACTTAGCCATCACAATTAACACAAGGTCACGTTTATCTTCTTCACCTGCATCTAGCCAAATTGTTCCCCAATTTGAGTTAAAGATTACTTGATAAATTACGAATTCTTAGAAATCAATCTAGTTTGGCCACGTATGCAATTAAATCCATGATAACCAAGTTTAAAACAGTTCATTCAATTTTCAGTATATTTGACCACAGAACAGAATGGAGATGGTGGATTTTAAATATTATTAAATTAAATTACTTCTTTGCCTTCTACATTTTCACTAATCAAGGAGCTCACACTGTAAAGCCCAACAACAACTCTGGGACTCACAAGCTTAAAAGGAAACATCAGAGATCTGAGTAGACATTTTTCTAAAGACATACAGATGGCCAGCCAGTCCATGAAAAGATGCTTAACATCACTAATCATCAGGAAACGCAAGCCAAAACCACGAGATGCCACCTTACACCTGTCCGATGGCTATTATCAAAAAGACAAGAAATAACAAGTGTTGGTGAAGATGTGGAGCAAAAGGAACCCTTGTCCACTGTTTGTGTGAATGTAAACTGGTGCAGTCACTATGGAAAACAGTATGGACTTTCTTCAAAAAATTAAAAATAGAACTGCCTTGTGATCCAGCAATTCTACTTCTGAGTATTTATCTGAAGAAAATGAAAACACTAATTTGAAAAGATACATGCAACCCAATATTCACCACAGCATTATTGATAATAGCCAACATATGGAAACAAGTGGCCATTGGTGAATGAATGGATAAAGAAAATGTGGTATATATACCATGGAATATTATTTAGCCATTAAAAAAGAAATCTTGCCATTTGAGACAGCATGGATGGACATTTATGCTAAGTGAAATAAGTCAGAGAAAGACAAATACCATATGATCTCACTTATATGTGAAATCTTTAAAAAAAGAAAAAGAAAACAAACTCATAGACGTAGAGAACAGACTGGTGGTTGGGAATGGGTGGGTGAGGAGAATGGGTGAAGGGAGTTACATGTCAATCGTACCTCAATAAAAAAAGAAGGAAATTTCACAGACTTGCCCAAGCCATTCCTGCAACATATGGAAATCCATCATATTCAGAAAAAAATATTAATAACTTACATGACATTCCACAGCCCACCTCAGAAGGACATTCCAACGCTTAACAACTCTCCCAATCAGACTGTGAGGAAAGCAATTTTGACCCGCAGTCAAAGACGTGGGCATAAGTTTCCAGACAGCAAAATCATCTGTAAGTTAAAAGAGAACATTCAGCCAATACTTAAACATGGAAGTTGATGAGAGTATTAAGAAATGACAGCAAGACTAAGACAATGTCAGGAAGAGAAGCCGTTCCAAGAACTGTCTAATCCTATAAACTGATGCCCAACTGTTCAAGTTTATTCAGAACCGAATCTGATCAGGCCCTGATCTTCCCTTACATTTTAATTAAGATTAGTTGAGCATGTAAATGAGTCTTGAGCATAATATCCTAGGGTGAACAAGACTGGAAAGAATCAGAATTGGTCCAGCAGAGAAGGAAAAGTAAGGAAAGGCAATCCATGGGGAGTCTTTGATCCTCAAGGTGAGGGCACCAGAAGGTGATTAAGGTTTGTGGCGTTAAGAAGTCAGCTGGAAGTACTTTCCATTTAGATTCTTCCTTGGAAGGGTGCCCAATCATGATGAAGGCAAGGAAATGCTGCAAATGTGAGCAGAACTTTTATATTAAGCATTGTTTTCTTTCTCAATTCTAATCTGCTATCTTCCTATTTCTGCATCTGGATATCATGCCTTTGAACAATGAAAAACCTAGCGATATGGTCTTGACTCATAATTAACTTGTTAATGAGGATATCCCTGTATTATATTTTGCCTAACTTGCGCAAAACTTGTCATTCACCACTTTGCAATCTTTTTCATTTGTTTTCTTCCCTGTTTATTCTTTCACGGTTCCTTGTATATTGTGTTTAGGTGAATGTATGTGTGTATCAAATGTGTAGATACATGCAATCTAAACCAAATCTTATTCTAGTGATTTAAATTTAAGTAAGCGCAATATTAACTACCAGATCTGCAGACTACTGAACTGAAATATTTTTAATGTTTCAGTGTCCAGATTTTCACAATTACAATTGTTTTCAAACTTTAAATATCCTTAATTTTCCAGGATTTTCCCCCCAAGTCATCATTTCCTACTGTCAATATAGTTTTAAGCTTCATAAAAAGATCTATCTATAAGTCACAGTCTCCTCTATCTGCAAATCAACATCATCCATAGGCCATTTATTTCTAAAAATAACCTCAGTTAATATTTATTTTATTCATCAGTTTAGGTAGTTGAGCTAAAGTATAATACTCAGAACCCAAAGTCTGCAATCTGCAGAGAACCAATTTTGTCTCCGTACAATTGCTTCCTGCCAGTGGACTGCGGGGGGGGGGGGGGGGACAGCCTTGGGAATTTAAATGACTGAGTTACCCAGGGAAAGCAAGCTTACTTTTAGTAAGGGCGGGGGAGGGGAACGTTGATTTAATTTATTTTACTGCCTGCGAATCTACGTTGGAAAGGAGAAGCAAGAGTTGATTAATTAGCTTAGCAAATTCAGTAAGTTGTTTATTCAGTTGGGTGAATTAATGTTTCCCCGAATTTACTTTAGCTTTATTTTTTGCTTTCAAATCTATCCACTAGGTAAGATGTTAAAAGCCAAAAACCCTTCTATCCTCCAGCTCTTGCAAATATCTTTTCACATGTTAATTTGATCTTTTTGTGATTGGAGGCAGACAGATTTCACAGTTTCACCCCTCCTCTTCTATACCGCCAACTCCAGCATATGGATAATACACGTATAGATGACAGAAAATTATAGATAATAGAAAATTGACTACACTGCTCTATCCTATTTTTTAGGCTTCTCAGTTTTTAGCATTTCTCTTTTCCTGCTGACTTTAGTTTTAAATTGTATTTCCACCCAATATTAAAACCTAAAGGGAAATAAAGGACAGCATATGTTAAGATTATCAGAAAAGAATTATGACAGCAAATTGCTTTATTAAAAAAACAGTCGTTAAATGTCTCAAATTTTTGCTAGTTTTTCCTTCTTCCTTCTCTTAATGACCTGTCTTTCTTAGGAAGTTCCTTTCATCTGACTTGCTCCACAAAATTATTCCTGATTCATTCGTTACTGAGATTTACGGGAGTACAGCTGTTCAAACAAAGTGCTGGCCTATGAAAGCCTGGGAAAATTGGGGAAGATAATCAAATTAAAATTCCAGCTATACATTCTTTTAACAGAGCGCAATTTTGATTTTTTATATTTAAAATGTATTAAAAAGGGCAAGCTCTGTAGCATCGTAAACTACATTTTTCCATTTAATGACCTGGATGATATGTTCAGGAAAAAAAAAACCTATTTATTCAGCAACACATCAAATGTGCTTTTCTAGAAGAGATTTTTTTTAATTAAAATAAATTGAAGATCCAAGAAAATAGGGGCTTGAGATCCTAGCAGTTGGGGACCACTGGAAAATTTCTGGCTCAAAATGCCAGGCATAAAAAAAATAAAAATAAAAAAAATGCCAGGCATAAAATACAAGTGCTGGTGACCTGTACACAAGAGTGTTGGGGGGGTGGTTCTGATAAACACCAGACACCACTGATTTTCAACCAAAGGTGCAACTGGAAGAGCTTTTAATCCAGAGGCTGCAAAATCACCTTCTCCGAGGAAGTTTACATCTCTCTAGTTCTGTGAAAATGAAAACAATTATAGGATCACAATCTCCTTCGAACTCACGAGGCATATGTTCCTGGCCTTGAAGTTGAAAAGCAGAGGGAGAAAAATCAAAATGGGAGTGCTTTCATGCTTCTGAATTTATTCCTCTCCTTTCTCATGCATCTGTACATTGACGGAGCTAGCACAGAATGTAAAGATTTCCTAGATCAATGTAATACTTTTTGAATTACACTGTAAAGAATGCCCACCCCCGTGTATAAGTATTATGTTTCCTAGATCAAGAAAGAGCATCCTCTTCTTTCTAGCTGCCCAAGAACCCCACCTCCAGTCAGTCACCAAGTCCCATTTAAAATCTACCTCCTAAATATCTTCGGACTCCAGCCATGTTTCTGCATTCCTACAGCCTCTTACCCAGTTAGGGCTACTGTTATCTCCCAACCAGACTGCGGCAGAAACCTCCTAACTGGTCTGCCTTCAACTTTGCCTTACTCCATCCGTTCTTCACACCAGCTAAACCGATCTTTCTAGGAAGCAAATCTCCTACTGCCATTAGGATAAATTCCAGACACCTGAACATAGTTCCAATCACGATCAGGCTCTGAGCAATGCTTCAGTCCAATTTCTCTGCTTCCCGTCACACTCCACTGTACAGCCAGGCTAAGTGTTTTTCATTCTCCCCAAACTCACACACACACACACACGCGCACGTGCGCGCACACACACACACACACACACACACTCACCCTGGGCTTTGGTGCATACTCCTACAAATGCCTGCAGCATCCCCACTGTGCCATCTTCCCTCTCCCTCTTAAAATTTAATCTATAAGAGTAGCACTTAGTAGGTGCTCAATAAATACTTGCTATTGGACAAAGGAATGAACAGGGTGACAATGCTACTAGGTATATGACAAAGTGGAGTTTTTCGGTTTCTTTTAATTAAAATTACTTGTCAGACTCTGAATAGGGGGCCAGAACATGGAAATCCAGTTATGCAGGTTATACAAGTGCTGGATCTAACGTAGTTTCCTCACCCCACCAAGCGCAAGACAACTTAGATTCAGTATTTGATTGTTCTCTCTTGCTCCTTTTTTATTTATACCACTGGCCACTACTCTTTGATGCCAGCCCCATACAAAGTCAGTTTAGAAAGGACAGCGCTGATTACACCATTAGCCTCACTCAGATCCCAGGTCAAAATGCTAAAATGAAAAACAAAGTTCACCCTTATTTCTCTTAATTCTAAGCAAACAAACTTATATTCAAGAGTATCTCCCCACTTTCTAAAATGATTCTACGGTAATTTGGCAGTCAGCCTGCCCTACTCTGAATTTTGTTTAAGGTCCCCTGATAATTTGTTGCAGTGTGATGAAATACTTCCTCTGGCCAATTACAGCCTCTGTTTACTATTTATTTACCCCAGGCAAGAACTGAGATCTGGGTGTAGATGTTTACTCTAAAAAACCCAGTAGTCAGAACTGGCTTCCTCCCATTCAAAAGCACCAGTGCCTACAAGAGAAAATCCAAACTACTCTGTGTGGGAAAGGAGGCGGGTTTAAAAACACTTCTGGAGCGTCTACATAGCCCCTTTCCGTCTCATCCCAGCCACGCCTGGCCCTCGCACCCTCCGCTCCAGGATCTCCAAACCTTCCTCTGTGCTTTGCACTGGCTCTTTTCTCTGCTTGGAATGTCGCCATTCCAGTCTCATTCCTCCCTCTGTCCTGTGCCTCGCACATTCCTCCCACCCACAAGCAGAATCAGTTAGTCCCCTCTTTGCGCTTCCCTTCCTTACCTCTCTCAAGCCACTTAACACATTAGATGTTGCAGTCACTACTCATGTATCTGTCTCCCCTACCAAGTGGAGAGCTGATGATAAGCAGATGCCACATCGTACTCATGTTGAGATCCTTGGTGTAGAAAATAATACCTAGCACATGGTAGTCAATGAATGGTCATTTAATGAACGAACCTGCTTCATCCCTGCCCACAACTGAGACCAAACAACAAAATGATCAGAATCTGACTGCAATTCCATCCATCAGGATTCTGTACCTCATAAACAGCAACGGAAAACCAAACATGCAAGGACTACATGTTACTTGCTATGCAGACTTTGGGTAACTTACAAGACTAATCGTCAGAATGACAAGCAAATAGCTCCACCTCTGTCAACGTAACTTTGAATTGTTGTTCCAACTGGATAAGCAGTTGGAGACAATTCAAAAGAGAATGTTTATTTTTATTTTTTTATTACTTTCTGCTTTATAACAAAGTGAATCAGTTATACATATACATCTGTTCCCATATCCCTTCCCTCTTGCGTCTCCCTCCCTCCCACCCTCCCCATCCCACCCCTCCAGGCGGTCACAAAGCACCGAGAATGTTTAGAGATTTTAAGTGACACTAACCGGCCTTTTTACTGTTTGTTCAGCAACTATTTGCTGAACACCAGCAACATGCTCGGCTTGCTTTACTAGTAAAAGGACTACCAAGTGGTGTTAGAAAAGATCCCTGACCTTAATTTAAGGGCTTTTCAGTCCGGCAAATGAACTAAGGCAACTATAAGGCATTACCTATAGATGTTATGTAAACGGTATAAACAGGGGATTATTGGTATTTACAGGAGGACGAAGACAATTTTTTGTTTTATGGGCTTTTACTGTATATGGCTGGTAGGATGGTAAATGTGGTCTAAGATTTTGGCTCCTTTTAGGTTAAAGTTTTGCACAGTTTGTTTAGTTGCAGCTCTCACCATAGCAATTCAGGAGCTGGAGAGCAAAGGCGCTTCCACCATGAGGGGAATGGAGGACAGGGAGGCCTCTAACTCTTCTAGGGTTTTCTCCCATCCTAGGTGGTTTATCATTGAGATGCCTTGAGAGAAAAGCATTAAATCCAATAAGCTTCAAGATGAAACTCTGACCCAAAATTCATCTCCTCCCAGAAGATACCTAATGAGGACTGGCCTCTTCCACTCCCAGAGCTAATTCCTCAGTCACATATAGGAGGTCCCTGAACATATAGCACAGGGCCGTGTCCTTGCCTTCAAGGATTTCCATCCTTCATTCTCAAGGTCTAATGTGGCTGTAAATATTTACTTTTATTTGTCTTTATTGTATTTGTTATTGGAAATCCCCATGTTGAGTATATGTTCCAAGTTTTTTTTAAAAAGAAAAAACTAAATCACTAATTATGCTTTCTAATATTTCTCTAATTTCATTTCTCAACATCCGGCATCCCCAGGATACACACTCTCAAAGTCACGTTTTTTTTCTACCATACTCTGTAAGGGTGGCTTATAGTGCATTTGCTTGAAATCTAGAAATCTCCAAATCACCTACTGTCTCATACAACCGCAAAAGTCCACCTTTCCCTGGGGACCGCACAAATAGCCAGTGCCCAAGGCCAAGTATATTCAAACTGACTTTTGATATTTCAGAACAAAGGATTCATAACCAAGAATTCAGGGATGAATCCACCATTTGAAATTGCATGAGAAAATCTTATGTGTACGTGAACATATGGATTTTTTCTTGGGGCTAGGTTCCACTGCTTTTAAGAAATTCTCATAGGGACCTCACACACACACACACACACACACACACACACACACAGACTCCAAAATACATGATATCCTGCTGGTTTGGTAAAGAACACATTTTTGTATACAAATACAACACAATTTCCATTTGTCTAATGAAAAGTGTCAACATCTTTTCCCATGCCTTTTCAGATGAAATATGATTAAAATATCCATGTTAGCAAGCAAGTGCCAGAACACGAAGATCCTAGGATAAGAGGCAGCAAAGAAAAAGAACGAAAGCCCCCAAATTATTTATGCCTGAAAAAACTTGAATCATGAAAAACATAAGCAAAAAAGAAAGTAGGTCATTGTGACTTGACATTCAGAAATAAACAGCAGCATTTTATTCCTACTGGCCTGTAAATCACCCTCCAGTCCTGAATTTCATCACCACCCTATGAAAGATAATTGAACTTCCTCAGCATTCCTCAAAGACCACATCACAGCTACAGAACAACAGAATTGTGTCTGCCAGCTCATCTTCTGAAACATTGGGGGACTTCCCTGGTGGCGGAGTGGTTAAGAATCCACCTGCCAATGCAGGGGACAGGGGTTCGAGCCCTGGTCCAGGAAGATCCCACATGCTGCGGAGCAACTAAGCCCGCGCGTCACAGCTACTGAGCCTGTGCTCTAGAGCCTGAGAGCCACAACTACTGAGCCCACATGCCACAACCACTGAAGCCCATGAGCCTAGAGCCCCGTGCTCCATGACAAGAGAAGCCACCACGATGAGAAGCCCGCACACCACAATGAAGAGGAAGCCTGTGTGCAGCAACGAAGACCCAATGCAGCCATAAGTAAATAAATAAACAAACAAACAAATAAATAAATTTATTTTTAAAAATTGGGAAACAACAGTAAGAACAAACTACCTACATTTTATTCCAAAAATTAACAATAAAGTGGTAAGAGATTCTATGAAAAGAAGTGTTTATTTAATGTATAAGGCTAAAATAGGTCTTGACCTACAACATCATTTATATGGCATAGGGTACCTCAAAACAGTAATATGCATGTGAAGGGCCCATGTTGAATCTGTCCTGAATTTTGATCTGACATAACCAGTGGAGATTTATATGCTTTCATTGTTATAGTCCTCTGACATCCTTTTCTGAATGAATCCAGATGGAAGTGTCTCTCTTCTGGTTCTCTGTTACTTGCTGCTGCAGTTTCCATCTGTTGTGCTAAGATCCATCCCTTATTTTAGTCTGGACACTGAGTAACCTTCATTTCTTCACGCTTCCTGGTCCCCTCTTAACAGCTCCGTGTAGGAATCGCTGGCTTTGCTTCCAACTTATCCAACACTTCTTTCCAATTATTTATGTTGGTGACACACTCTTACCAACTGTCCAGGGTCACTACTCAGGGCACTTGATTTGAAAAAGCATTCAGTTTCCCATCCAATATTTTGGTAGCTCCACAGCTCCCCACTTCAGCTCTGCCATGTTAGCGCATTGTGGAATGGAACTAAGTTCTTACATTTTATCTGAGATTGTCTATAACACCCACAGGCTTGAGTTGGGTCAGCATCGGTTCTCAAGTCTAAAGAACATTAATATCAACAACAATGCTGAAAAAGTGAGCACTGATATCACAAAAAGGACACAATCCCAGATCTGCCATTTATTATCTGTGTGACATTTGAGCAATTCTCCTAACCTCTCTGAGCTTCACTTTCCTACTCCGTAAAATAGGGAGAATACCACGTTCTTAACAAGGTTGTAAGGATTCATTATGACGATGTATATGAGGCTTAGCAAAGACACTGCTGCCCCAAAACCACTGCTGGCAAGTGTCAGGTATTTATTTATTCTGAGGGCAAAGTCTTAATTATCTGTTTATAAGACTGAACATTAGCATGAAATTTTCATCTATTTTTTTATTAGGGGAATGGAAGTAATTTACATATTAAGAGCAAGCAAGCATCCCTCTACAAAAATTCAAAGGCATATTGTGACAAGTCTCTGGTCTGCAGAAACATTGAACTCTTCTGGCTGATTCCTTCTCTTAATTCTGGTTTTGCTTCCCTCTCTCAGTATAAATGAAAATAGCACATGGGAGGATGTTCTGTAAACGCTACCTAGCAAGGCAACAGCAACTAATAATGACCCTAGAGGAAGTCTGAGGGCGAACCAGCTGCTACTCCTAACCTCTTGACAAGACTGATTAAAGGTTTAAATTGTGGCACCCGTGGAAGAAACACACATGTGGTTTTAAAATATCTGAATTCCATTGCGCTGCTCTTTGTAAAATCCATACAGACCAAGGAAGCTGACACACTCAATAGAACACATGGGCCTCCATTGTATCCCAGACCCCCTCCAGGTATCTTAAGCACTAGAATCAAAATACACAAGTAGGGCTTCCCTGGTGGCCCAGTGGTTGAGAGTCCGCCTGCCGATGCAGGGGACACGGGTTCGTGCCCCGGTCCGGGAAGATCCCACATGCCGCAGAGCGGTTGGGCCCGTGAGCCATGGCCGCTGAGCCTGTGCGTCCGGAGTCTGTGCTCCTCAACGGGAAAGGCCACAACAGTGAGAGGCCCGTGTACCGCAAAAAAAAAAAAAAAAAAAAAAACCACACACACAAATAAAAACAAACAAAAGCCCACTATCTGTTCATGCTCCATCTTACCAGGAAAAAAAGAAAATATATATATTTTTTAAATAAGTCTGTTGTAGGATGAATGTGGACTTTTTAGCCCATTCAGCAGGATTTTTCACTGAGCTGCAATGCAATAGATTTATTTTGTCATCGTCCAACACAAACAATTGAAGAAACTCAGCCTAGTGCAAAATCCCCAGGAGAAACAATCTGCAATTTAATTAGTGAATAATGGATGCCATTTAAATACAATTCCGGGCATTTTTTTAAAGTAATATTTGAATAGACATCTGCTGCATGTACTAAGTGTTTAGGCAAAGCATAATAATCCCTGATCTGATAAGCATGCCCAAGGTTATGAACAAGACTGTCTGCTGTTAGGGCAAGACCCATAATTTAAAACAAAACTCCAGAAATTTACCTTCTGGACACCTACCCCATCACTACCAAAAAAAAGAGGTAGATAGATCAGGACGGAAGGAAGGAAGGAAGGCAGGAAAGGAGGGGCAGAGGTGGGGAGGGAGGGAAGGAAAGAAGAGAGGAAGGAAAGAAAATACTAGTCACAGTCTTTTGAAGTGCGGTACAGTGGAAACAGAAAGGATGTAAGGGCAATGGCATTAAGCTGGAATTCTGACTCCCTCACTACTGCTCTATGACCACTTCAACTTCTTCCTTTATAAAATGGGAATATTAATGTCTACCTCACATGCGTTTTGAATATTAAGTGAGAATATTTATAATAAAGCACCATATAAATGTTAATTGAAGATGTTGAAGAAATGGAGAATACAAACCTAATTAGTCATATGTCACTACTGCACCTTCAACCATAAGAATTTTACTATTTCAGCTTTATGGATGTATTTGTAGAGACAATACATTTTACCATTACCAGAACTTCAGTTTTGCAAGATGAAAAGAGATCTGGAGATGGATGGTGGTGACGCTTGCACAATGATGTACATGCACTTAATGCCACTGAACTGTATACTTAAAAATAGCCATGATGGTAAATTTTATGTTATGTGTATTTTACCACAATTAAAAAAATTAATTTAAAATATTTACCATGATATAAAACATCAACAAAACAAAAAGACAGCCTACTGAATGGAAGGAAAATGTTTGCCAATGATATGACCAATAAGGGGTTAATTTCCAAAATATTTAAACAGCTCATACAACTCAATATCAAAAAAACAAACAACCCAATTAAGAAATGGGCAGAGGACCTGAACAGACATTTTTCCAAAGAAGATATACCAGATAGCCAACAGGCACATGAAAAGACACTCAACACCACTAATCATCAGAGAAATACAAATTAAAACCACAAGGAGATATTACTTCACACCTGTCAGAAGGGCTATCATCATAAAGTCTACAAATAACGAGTGTTGGAGAGGATGTAGAGAAAATAAAGGTACCTGTGCATTGGTTGGCAGGCCCTCAAGCACCTATGCTTTGCACACTTCAAGGGACAGAAATGACATTTGTACTCATGAGTGCTGATGAGTACAAATACTTCAAATTATTCAAC
The DNA here is from genome assembly GCF_949752795.1 of Hyperoodon ampullatus. NCBI lineage: Eukaryota > Metazoa > Chordata > Mammalia > Artiodactyla > Ziphiidae > Hyperoodon > Hyperoodon ampullatus. The sequence goes on from NC_136923.1 coordinate 88,525,880, forward strand.
AGTTTACATTCAACAATGTTCAACAGACTCCCAGCATACGTAGCAACAAATGTATTAAAAATAAGAAGAACCCACAAAAGAAGAAGAAGAATCCACATTATAGTTCATCATAAAGAGGGTGGATGTTGCTGTTCTCAGTGCTCAGTGATGAACTATATGAATCCATGTATGATTACAAGTCCAGACACAGAAATAACTACAGGTAGTAAAAGGAAGGCATGGTCAGGCTTGCTAGGCCTCAGTCTTCAAATTTATGAGACCACGGGGCAGGACTGGATGATATAAAAGTTCCCTTTTGGCTCTCTGCAACTCTGCTCTATTGTAAGCTTTGTTGGGGAAGTATAATAACACAATATATTAACCCACCTGTTTTGTTTTTTTTTTTAAGAAATTTTTAAAAATATTTATTTATTTATTTTATTTTTGTCTGCATTGGGTCTTTGTTGCTGCACACTAACTAGCCTTCTAGCTGTGGCGAGCGGGGGTTACTCTTCGTTGTGGTGCGTGGTCGTCTCATTGCAGTGGCTTCTCTTGTTGCAGAGAATGGGCTCTAGGTATGCGGGCTTTGGTAGCTGTGGCTTGCAGGCTCTAGAGCACAGGCTCAGTAGTTGTAGGGCATGGGCTTAGTTGCTCTGCAGCATGTGGGATCTTCCCCGACCAGGGCTCAAACCCATGTCCCCTGCATTGGTAGGCGGATTCTTAATCACTGCGCCACCAGGGAAGTCCTACCCATCTGTTTTGACTGAATGTTTGTAACCTCTCAAAATGTATATGTTAAAACCTAATCCCTAATGTGATGGTATTTGGAATTGGGGCCTTTGGGAGGTGATCAGGCCATGAGGGTGGAGCCCTCATGAATGGGATTAGCGCTCTTATATAAGAGACACTAGAGACCTCCCTTGTCCCTTCTACCGTGTGAAGACATCTCAAGAAGGCGGCTGTCTATGAACCAGGAAGCAGGCTCTCACCAGACACCAAATCTGCTGCCACCTTGATCTTGGACTTCCCAATCTCCAGAACTATGAGAAATAAATTTCTGTTATTTAAGCCTCCTAGTCTATGGTATTTTTTTATAGCAGCCTGAGACACCCTCCTCTGTGTATTACAACATACATCTACGAGGAAAAAATAAATAATATGACAAAACAACTAAACATGCAAGGATGCCAGGGAGACAGCAAAGAAGAATCTAAATGATCAAGGCTGGGCACCCATAGCTCAAATACCAGGAAAAAGCACCCTGCAGTGTCTCGATGGGGGAGAGGGGACGGGGGGACCGATCTCAAAGCTACAACCATAAGTTAGTTCAGTGTGGTACTGAGGCAAAACAGGAAAGTGAACTCATTAAACAAATTAGAGAGCTTAAAGACAGACCCATATACAGCTGACCCTTGAAAACAAGGAGGTTAAGGGTGTCGACCCCCAAGCAGCGAAAAATCTATGTATAACGTTACAGTTGGCCCTCCATGTCCATAGTTCCGCTTCTGTGGATGCAGCCAACCAAGAATCATGTGTAATGTAGTACATATTTATTGAAAATAATCTGCATATAAGTGGACCTGTGCAGTTCAAACCTGTGTTGTTCAAGGGCCAACTGCATATAGGAAAACTTAATATATGATTAAAAATAGCCCCATAAGTCAAACAGAAAAAGAGGGAGTATTTAGAAGATGGTGTAGAGAAAACTGACTAATTTTATTGAAGAAATAAAACTAAATTCCTACCTTCAGGTAATCTAAAGATAGGTAGACTAAAGATTTAAATACAAAAAGTAAAGCTCTAAAGTCAATAGAAGAAAATACAGGACAACACTCATGATACCTAGGAGTGGGAAAGCGCTTCTTAAACAAAAAGTAAGTTTAAAAAAAAAAGCACAGTGAAATAAAGATATACAGCACAGGCCCAACTGTCAAAACTTTAAGGCAACACAGGCTCAGCCTCTGGCTGCAGCGCAAAGCCCAGCCCTGGTCCCACCACCAGCGCTATCTCGGAAGTCAGTGGAAACCTCACCAGCCACAGGAAATCCGGTCAGAACTGCCACTTAGGCCTGAAAACTCTGCAAACTGTCTCCTCTTTTGGAACATGGATTACAGTGGTACAAATTCAAAGAAATCAGGTGAGGGGAGACTGTCATTTCATGAAGATCGGTATTACAAAATGATTTATCATGAAACAACTTTTCCTTTTTGTTTTATAAATTTATTTTATTTATTTATTTTTGGCTGTGTTGGGTCTTCGTTGCTGCGCGCGGGCTTTCTCTAGTTGCGGCGAGCGGGGGCTACTCTTCATTGAGGTGCACGGGCTTCTCATTGCGGTGGCTTCTCTTGTTGCAGAGCACGGGCTCCAGGCACACAGGCTTCAGTACTTGTGGCACACGGGCTCAGTAGCTGTGGCTCGTGGGCTCTAGAGTGCAGGCTCAGTAGTGTGGCGCACGGGCTTAGTTGCTCCGCGGCATGTGGGATCTTCCTGGACCAGGGCTGAAACCCGTGTCCCCTGCATTGGCAGGCAGATTCTTAACCACTGAGCCACCAGGGAAGCCCTGAAACAACTTTTCTTTATATATCTGTGTTTTAAACTAAGGTGCTAATAATGCTGTAAAATAGTTATTTTAATCCAGTTCAAAACTGGACATTTCATAAATACTAAAGAGGACTATCAGATCCTTTACAATAAAAACAATTCACTGAGACACTTAAAAGTTCATGTTAAACTGAAGGATCCTTTAATCTTAAACTCTATTGGGTACTTCATAGTTTTATATTTCCTTTATGTGAAATTTCAAGCTCTACAAGTCAGTAGGAAAGACATTATTTTAAATTGCTTAAAACTCCCTATTAGTGTCTAAATGATCCCAAGTTGTAATTTTGTGAAATCATTTTTTGTAAAAAAAAAAAAAATTCCAAAATTTCAAGTGAAATGATAGAATGGTAAAGTCTGAGACTTTTCACTCCTAGCTTCCTATAAAATGAAAAAATACCAATAGAGGGAGAAATCTTATCATGGGGAACAAAGACAGGAAGCAGGCATGATCGTAATCTGGAAACATTTTCCACCCTTGCACTGATTGTGGTGAGATTCAGAAACACCGTTTTGCAGTCTGCCTCCTGAGTTACAATGTGAGGGATGGAAGTGAGAGGGCTCCACTAACCTTAGCTGATGGCACCTGAGCGAGAAACTGTATTATCCTGAAAAAATGGACAACCTGCCAGGGCGGTGACCCAGATTCGCATCTCTCGGGTTTCCTTTTTCCACACCTAATAACAGTATTAGAAATCTCCAGCAGATTGTCTTCAAAGCCCCAGAAACCACCTCTTACAAAGACAGCCACACAAGATAGAAAAACAGTGGTCCTTAATTTTCAAAGCTGCCATCCCACTGCAAATGACTTTATCCCACTCCTACACCTAACCCTAAACCTGCACTGGAGTGAACACCCATGCATTACTTGGAAGAGTGAATGAGTCCCGTGCACAAAAAGAGAAACAGCATTCAGTAAACGCATTGCCGGACATCATAAGCTGGGCTCATTACAATGCAAAGTAAGCTGCCCTGCAATTTCAGCAAAGGAAGAGGGACTTTGCCAGAGTCTATGGGGACTGTGAGGGAACTGAGGAATCCAATATCAAGCCCGATAGATACCCAAGTTCCAAGTATAACAGGAGATAAGATGTCTGGCAGTACATGTGATGAGAGAAAAGAAAACTTTTGCTACCATCATCTCTCTACTGGGCTCTAAGTCCTAGGGCAGGTGCCTGAGGTAAGTTTGCATCTTGCAAAGACTGCTGGGAAAAGGAGGTACATATGGTTATAAGAATTCAGACCTAGTTAAGTTTTGGCTTTAAGACCCCCAAAATCCTACCCCTTTGTAGAAGACTATCTCTTTGTCCTGGAAAAACCAGCCAAATAGGCAGTTTAACTATGCAAAGACCTCTTACGAAATGAAGATCTTTACAAGACTAGGCAGAATTGCATCTCTGCAGACTGTTTCTTGTCCTGAAGGAATGTTTCTTGTCCAAGAATGGATTTGGACCCTATCATTCCTACAAACTATTCCATGGAGACATCTGCATTTGAGTGGTTGTTTGTAGAAGATCAGAAGCTGTCTGGACACAGATGTCTGGAGAGAAGATATGAAAGCCCCATCTTTATGTGCTGATGGAGGAAGGACTACAAGTGAAGCCCCATCTAGAGGAAACTGTGGATGTCCTATCTAATTAATCCAGGCTGAAGTGGTTCTTAATCTTTGGGGGAGATGCCAGATCATTTTAACAACCTGATGAAGGCTGTGAATCTGCTCCCCAGAAAAAAGCACACGCTCACAAAATTTTGCACTCAGCTTCACGGTGTTCATGGATCGCTCAAAGCCTGCTTCCACAAAGCTAAAAACTTATGGACCACTAGATTACATGGTGGTCTGGCTAGAGCTTTAGGTTAAGGTAATAACGCTCTGGATAAGCTGTGATGTTTCCTTTGATGGAACTGAGTATTTTTTCCTTCAGTCATGCTGGGAAGAAGTAGATCCTAAATGGGGAAATAAAGAGGAAAGGCCTTAGGCTAAGAAGGAAACTCCCTTTTCTTCTCTAATTCTAGTGAGACTCTGGCCTGGACTCTCAGGAGTGGAGATTCACTTACAAGTGCCCGAGAACAGGGAGAAAACCCGACTTCTGCCCCCATGGAAAGCAGCCAGAGATTGGAGACACATCAACCCTAAAATAAAACCTTATGGATGACCTAGACCTATGGATCCCCATAATAACCATATCTCACAGCTAATTATAAGTTATTCTCTGTGCTATAATTCTCCCTTAGCCTAAACTTTGATCAAGTCATGTTCAGTGTTACAGCCTCAATTTAGAAGTCTTTGAGGAACTATGGCGGCGGGAGGAGGGGGGTGGTCTAAGTCCAAGCTTGGACTAGAGCGATAAAGGAAAGGGTCTGCCCTTTTTGAACCCACCTCAGTGATGGTGGCTGTAAACCATGAGCCTACGAGCAGCAATAGCGCTGAGAGTCGCAGGCAGGTGATGGGAGATATGCAGGAAAGAGCCAGACAGACATGAAAGCCTGTGAGTTCTTGAATCCTTCTGCGGGAGAATGAAGGAGACAGAGCCACAGAGGGGGCAAAGAGCCTTCTGTTCCCAGTGCGGGGCTACAAGCCAGTGGGTTTCGGGTTGACCTGTGAATGTGATGCCACCTTATATCAGAATGGGAGCCACTGGAATACGTACAAAGGAAAGCAGGAGGAGAAGATTAAAGATCGCATCCAAAAGTATATAGAAAACCCAAAAAGTCTTAGAGTAAACAAAGGAATCCAAGAGCTAGATTTTTGTGGGGGAAGAATATATAGATCTAATCAAAGAGAAATAGAACACACCAATAAAATAAAATTAGAAATAACTGTGTTTAGGTTTTTATTGAGAAAATTACGATTATCTAACGTATACTTTCATGGCAAAATTTTATTTGTCTTTTTGCCATCTTTACTGAGATATAATTGACATGTAACATTGTGTAAATTTAATACAATCTGATGATTCAATACACATACGTATTGCAAAATGATTCATGGTAAATTTTTTAAATCTTTATGTAACTGATGGTTTTCTATATAGATTTCAATTCTTGAAAGTAAACCAATAAATAGAAGAAATTAAGAAACGCATAAAGTAATTTACACCAATAAAAATGCTCAGTGCCCATTTGGTTTTATTGGCCAATTATTTTAAATTTCAAGGACCAGCAATTTCCATGCTATATAAACTGCTACAGAACATTAAAAAAAGGAATCTTCTAAAAAGATGCAACAGCAAAACAAAATTTATACCTTTACCTACAAAACAGAGTGTAAAATAAAACTAGGAATATGAAGGGTAAGACTGTACTTTTGTTCCTCTCAGTTCCCTGGTAACCATTTTAAGTTAAATTGAGATTATGGGATGAAATTTTTCAAAAAATCTCTAAACATACTGACCCTAATATCTACATTTCTTAACTGCTCAAAAATCTACCTTATTCTGTTAGTGTAGCTGAGCTACATAGAGTAATCGAACCACAGCTAGGTATTATACACAGTAACTATACCCGTATTTCTGCTTCCTTCTATCCTTTCACTTTATGTAAGTCTGGAATGTGTATTCGGTCCCAAAGTCTTTGATAAAATGCTTTGCCATTCGATATTTTAAATGTAAATAAACTACTGCATCATGTATTGATTTTATTTCAGATGCAGTTTCTCCAATGCCTTAAGAATAGTCAAGTCTATATTACATGTCATTCTCTTAAAGATCATTTTCTTGGAGAGGAAAAAGTGGTCAAAAGTATGATGGATTTTCCTCTTCTGATGGATATGGGGAAACTCACAGTGTAACAACTGCTGTGATAGATCTGTACAGCTGAAGCATTCTCAAGCGAAAGAAATAATAATGGGACATCAGATCTTGCCACACTGTGGTTATAACAAGGCTTGGAATGGCAGAGACTAGGCTGAAAAAACAACCCTGTGTCTGATAACCGGATTTCTGTCTTGTTTTAGTGGCTTAAACTTTAGTTCCCATCAATATTATAAATTCCAGACAAATTCTAAAAGAAAGAATTACACAATCTAAAGCTACAAAGAATCTTCAATGCATCTCTTGATTTTACAGATTAGAAAACTAAGGCCCAAGAGACTAACTACTTCTATTTTGTCTACTGAATTTATCAGGGCCATAAACGACAACTAGTAGTGGTTGTAAAAATGCTTAGAACTTTCCATGCTGTCTGCATTAGACCAAAAAAAGAGGAACGACTGGTAAAGGGATCCACAAATCATTCAGTTTCAAAATATAGCAGCACACACACCACAGGCAAGAAATATACCCTAGTTTCACATTATTAATAATTTAGGGCTTAATTCAGAAAGATTTTAGATCTGAACCCTTCAAGAAATCTTTATGGGTTTCTGATGAAGCTGATACTATGATATAAATTATTCATCCACTCTCACCAGCTCAACATCAATGGGCATTGTAGGCAGAAAGAAAGGTGACAGTTGGAAAAGGGGGAAGGTATGTGCTTACCCTGAACTCTCTCCTGATATCTGGGGAGGCCAACAAGCTGATTTCTAAGCATCTGTTCTTGGCCCCAAGAGACAGCCTCCTGGCCTCACAGAGAAATATCTACTCTTCCTAGAGAGGCCTCCACTTGCTTCAACAAGAAAGAATTATTACCCAACATGTTAAAAGAAAATGATCCTGTAGCCTTATTTTTTCTATTTTCAACTCTAGATATTATGCAACTGCGAATCTCAATGTCTCATCAATTAATAGATGAGGTTAAAAAGAAATTTTCTTAAGCATGCAGGGCTTTTATCACACAAAACCAGTTGAAGACAAAAGCTGTGAACCAGATCTTGAACAAATCTATCAGTATGCCAGCACCTTGTTTAATTCACCTTAATTATTAGTAAGATTTACAGGGAATTTGGAGTAAAATGAATGAAAAGTCACAAAAGGGAAAAAGCATATTCAATAATGATATATTGTGGGCTTCCCTGGTGGCACAGTGGTTGGGAGTCCGCCTGCCGATGCAGGGGACACGGGTTCGTGCCCCGGTCCGGGAAGATCCCACATGCCACAGAGCGGCTGGGCCCGTGAGCCATAGCGTCTGGAGCCTGTGCTCTGCAACGGGAGAGGCCACAACAGTGAGAGGCCCGCGAACCGCAAAAAATAAATAAATAAATAAATAATGATATATTGTGCTTCACAAGAACACTTAAATATGTGGTATTAAAATATCTCCCTCGTATTAACCATATACACTATTTAAATTTAGCAAGTTCATAGTAAACTACCCTATTTTAACATATGAATGTGCATCATGCATAGTCACACACACACATCAAAAGAATTAGGTAGAAGTTTCTAGATTCTAAAATATGGTTTTTCTGGGGCTTCCCTGGTGGCACAGTGGTTAAGAATCTGCCTGCCAATGCAGGCGACACGGGTTTGAGCCCTCGTCCGGGAAGATCCCACATGCCGCAGAGCAACTAAGCCCATGCCCCACAGCTACTGAGCTTGCGCTCTAGAGCCCGCAAGCCACAACTACTGAGCCTGCGTGCCACAACTACTGAAGCCCGCGCGCCTAGAGCCCATGCTCCGCAACAAGAGAAGCCCCTGCAGTGAGAAGCCCATACACCACAACGAAGCAGCCCCCCCCTGCCCGTCTCAACTAGAGAAAGCCCACGAGCAGCAACAAAGACCCAATGCAGTCAAAAATAAACAAAATAAATAAATTTATTTTTTTAAATACAGTTTTTCCATAAAAATGAAGAGGAAACTTCTCTGACATCGTTAAGCAAAAGCTATGTGCTACAGGTTTTTACCCTAAGTACCTCTGTTTATCCTTTTGCTGTAACTACTGCCGCTCCACCACTGAATTATACTAAGCAACATAGTTTTCATGAACTTTATCGCCCTCTATTTTTCACACCCTTCAGGATGAGGTACCTTCAGGGTCCTCCCAACCTGCTCTTCTCGCTAATATAAATTTTCAGCCATTCTGGTCACACACTCTTGCTATGTGCTAGACCACTAGGAATAGGAGAAAAGGGTGACCTTTCTCCCATTGTTTAAGCTGTTTTTAATAATAAAACATAGGGTGGGTGTCAGGGAGGTAGAAGGTGAAAGAAAAAAGAAGAAAGAGAGGGAGAAATGGGAAGAAGAGCAGAGACAAAAGAGGGAGCAGAGAGGTAGAGAAGGGTGACTTGTTCAAACTCAGAAGATGGAGAGATGCGTTAGAGGGTTAATGCCAGCAACAGGGGAAGGGAGATGAGAGGGAAGAAGCCCTGATGAGGAGGACAGAGTAGTTCAACGAGGAAGGAGCCCCATGCCGACCTCCCCACCCCATCCCCACCCGGGCTAGGCAGGCTGCTGGGGTAGATTAGCACCAGGGAGGAAGCAGGGAAGGTACAGGCCAAGGGGGGCCAGGTTCAGGCCACACGGGGTGCTACCCCATAAGTGATGCCAGGCATTTGAGAGTTTTGGTCCTGGGCAAGGAAATGAACAGTAACAATAACAATTAACAGTGTTAACAAAAACAGTTAACACTGGCAAAGCACCTACTGTATGCCTGGCCTGTTTCGAAGTGCTTTACATATATTAACTCATCTAAAACCCACAAGAACCCGAGATGTCAGTACTACGATCACGCTCATTGTAGGGACACCTGAGGCACTGAGAGATAGGTAACTGCCTAAGGCCACACAGCCCTGCGGATTTTAAGATATTTCAACAGGAGCGATCCAGGTGAGCCGGAAGGGTGAGAAGAGTGGTTTTCGGTTCTACAGTGAGAAAGCCCTGGGAGTGTCCTGGGGTGGAAACCCACAGGAAAACATTATGAAGGCAAAATCAATAGATTAATACAATAGACTTGAAGGGAGTGAGGGAGGAAGAGAGAGAGAAAGAAGGAATGGAGGTCAACAAGACGGGCCCTATTCTTACCACAGAAATCCGTTCAATCCATTCCTCTGGGGCACCACCTCCACCTGAGGGCTTTTCTTTGTTGTAAGAGGAGTATAATACTGTACTTTGTAAAAGGAAATAAACCCTGATTTACATTTTAGCTCAAACTGCACCAAGACACAGCTCCCTGAAAGAATGCTGTAAGAGGCCCAAGAGCTGAATTTTTCCCATTCCTTCCCACTCTGTTCCCCTTACCCTGGCCCCAAGGTGGAGGCCAGCGAGAATGCTGGAGGAAAGGGAAGCTCGGTACCGGCCCCCCATCGCCTAGCCTCCCACCAACATCCTGAGCCCAAACCATTATGGAGAAAGGGCTCCCCATGGTTCACTTACCCATGAGTATTACCAGGCAAGATTCATCCACCATCCAGTCCCAATTAGTCGCAATCCCACCAAGCTAAGCAACCTTAAATCACACTCTTCCTCCAATTTAGAACACATTCCCTAAGTATTTCCATTGTTTCTCAAGAAAGGCTCCCATACAACTTTACAAACATGGGCTATTCTTTTTTCTACATTTGAAATGCATTGGTAAAAGGCAGGAACACCCCCATTCCTCTCCGCCAAAAAGGGGTGTCCGTGAGAGATCAACCAAGGCATTAAAAACACTAACACAGAGAAACAAAGGAAATTACCCTCCAGATTTCTTCCATTTGCCAAAAGACCAAATCACGACTTCAAGTCCAGTCATTGTATGAGGCCTGCCACTCCAACGTTTAGGTAGAGAACAACATAGAAAATTCTGGCTGGTTTTTATTGATGGTCAAACACACCTTTCCTGATAGCCAAACAGAAATAAGACTCTGCTTCTAAAATTCCCTGATATTCTTTCAAATGTAAGCTTAAAAGAAGCAGTAAAGAAGAATAGAGTCAGGACCCAGTACTCTGAGAGCTACATTGGCCATACGGGGACAGGTGACTTCACGCCCAAGTTCCAGGGCCTTCATCTACAAAATGGTGACACAGGGTGGGAGGTAAACTGAGAAATGTAGGCAGGTGGAGTTGCTCTCCCATCGAAGCACCAATTCATCTGAAAGACCACCCTGTCTGGAGAATTTGAACTCCTACTATTTTTTCCAGACAGATTTTTTCCAGCCATCATATTTCCACAATGAAAATGTAACAGCTTGCAACCACGGCAATATACTTAAGATGTAATAATGGAAAATGAGATGTCATTGATTGGAGAGGGAGGAGAAGTAACCACAATGGTGTCATCAAGTCAAAGAAAGAAAGAAAATTAACAGATGAATTCTTCAAGACTGAGATTTGGTTGCCACCCACTACAGATGGCACAGTTCTGAGAAGCAGTCCCCAGACAAAACAAGCTATACATTAAATATGTGAGGCAGTCCTCAAAAGAATACTCCACATCCTTTCAATCATCAGGGAATTCCACATTCTAGAGTACATCGCAGCTAGAAACTTACGCACTGAATCCATTCCGTTCAGCGATAAATAATACATACACCCAACCATGTTACACAATTGTGTGGGAGAGAGACAGTTTCCTTTTAACCTCCAATGAAACACTCAAAGTGTACAATGGAGCCACACTTTCTTAAATGTTTAAACAAGACAGTGCAGTATTAAAGGCGTATTAAAGGAGTAACTAATATTAAACGTGGCATGCCATGTCCTCAAGCGGAAGACACTCAAGTATTACTAAGTTATAAATGAAGCACCCCTCTCTTCTTTGACTTTGCATCCAAAGAATAGGGATGAAGGCTTTAGAGATACCTGTAGGGTAACAGGGATAGGAAATACAGGTAACCCTTGAACAACGCAGGGGTTAGGGGCAGTGACCCCTCGCACAGTCGAAAATCCAAATATATCTTTTGACTCCCCCAAAACATAACGACTAATAGCATACTATTGACCAGAAGCCTTGCTGATAACATAAATGGTCGACTAACACGTATTTTGTATGCTATATGTATTATATACTGTATTCTTACAATAAAGTAAGCTAGAGAAAAGAACATGTTATTAAGAAAATCGTAAGGAAGAGAAAATACATTTACAGTATTTTACTGTATTTATCGATACCATAAGTGTCTGCTGTCTGTTCACAAGATAAATCATCTATCAGTAGCTACATCATTATTGCCTTATATGATACAAAACACTGTAGATGTCATATGTATTACTAACACTAGCCGTCAAAAATGAATTGACTAATGTGAAAAAGAAATTCATATTTATGTGTATTTATTGAAAAAAATCCACGTATACGTGGACCCATGCAGTTCAGATCCATGTTATTCAAGGGTCAACTATACTCTCTTGATAAATGTTTTCTGCTAGTGATTCTTGCCATTTTATTAGTCTGTCAAAACCTTCAGTGTGTCAAGCTTATGGCTACAGACTGCATTAGAGAAACATAGTAAATTGAGATAATATCAAATGTTGATATTGCCTCTGCAGCCCCGAAGTTTGACTTTCCCTGTTCTCTCTTTCACCTCTGCCCTTCTTTCTCTGGTGCCAATTGACAAGAACGTCTTTTTTGTATCATCTATACATTCCCGGGTTCTTTTTGGTGGGGAAGAACAACCACACAGATACACAAAGGGTTCGGGAACTTGGAAAGGAGAGGAGGTGGTTCTCTAATTATTTTTCTCTCATTTCAACTAGCATTTGATTATCAACTCAATTTATTGGTCCACAGCCATCGGTGCTTTAATGGGTAACACCTTTAGGAGGTATGATTACTGAAAATTATCTCATCCCTTTTTAAAGACTTAAAGAAAAATTAGATTTAAGTTTCAAGGTTTTCCTCCCAGAATAAAATAAGTATCTTCTCTTGACACCAGGCTAATACATTTGTGTCAACAAAAAAATGACTGACAGGTCAACAGGGTCTCAAGAAAACCAAGATTTGGTTTTTTTTCCAAGCAAGCCCTACATGAAGAGCGAGCACCGTGGCCCAGACACGTCGTATTCAACCATTCAAGGAAGAAGCAGGAACCGGTGGCAGGGACGGACTTTGTTTTAGAGAGCTCTAAAATTCTGCTGTTTCAGCTCTTGCCCTCGCTAGAGGATGGCTTGATGGATTACAGGAGTACAGGGTGTGTAGTAGCAGGGGGCAGCTTGGTTTAGACCAAAGAGCATTTGTTAGAGTCCGTGACCTGGGGCTAATCTTGACTCCAGGTGTGGACCTTTGCACAGCTTATTCATACTCTCAAAGCTGGAGTTTCCACATCTACAGAATCTTTCTCACAGGATTGTTCTAACCAGTAAGCAGAGTAAGTAAGTGCCTTGCATTCTCGAGACTAGACAGGATATGAAGGGCCTTGCATAGAGACTGGTAAAAAAAAAAAAAAAAAAAAAGGAACAAGTAATTCCTAAATTAATGTCTTCTCATAAGCTTACTTCCCTTGGAGAAGAAAAAATTAATTTTGTGAGCACCCTCAGGGGTGGGTGACTGCCTTATTCATACCCACAGCCCCCAAGCCTAAGAGAGCACCTAACACAGAGTTGGGGGGAGGGCAACCAGTGTTCACTGAATTGTGAATAAATGTTTCCCAATGTCCTGTCTCCAGTTTTCCCATCATGTGTTCAGATCTGTATTGTTAAGCAAATTTATTTAAGTTTGAACAACTGAAAAGGTAAACCCAAAGATTGCTAAGAAACGGCTAAAGCAGGTTTCCAGTTGTCTTCCTGAAGGAGGACTTCTCTTTATTATGTTTCCAGGTTGGAAATATTTCCTATGCCACCATCCTGGGTTACAAATGTGTGGGTGAGCAACGCATTGGAAAAAGAGGTTGAGTTAACTGATGCCAATGCCAACGCAGACAAATTTAGTGCCCAAAATTACAGGCTGCAGTAATTTTTAAATACAGAAAAGAGTTTCTGGTGCCAACGAGTAGTTTTGGCCTAGGAGGGGTCCAGAAGCACGTTTCTATCTTTGTATAACCTAGACATGGGCAGTGCTGGCCTTTTGGTTTCCCTGAGAGAGTAATCTTTACCCGCAGCTTCGGAAAGCACTCTGAAACTCATTTAAATGCAGAAAGAAAATGCCAACTATGGAAACTGACTCCGGTACATTTTCAATAAAACAGACTCCTTTCTGGTGGTAAGCTTCACTCTGGAAAGAGAATTGTCACTCTCTAGTGAGGCGTTCCAGATAGTGTGGAAAAGGTTTAATACTCTTTAGTGACACATACATAGCAAATAATGCCCCAAAGATTCATCAGGCCGTCACTCAACAACTAGGTATTAAGCAGTTACTATTCACCAGTGATGTCTTAGATAATGGGAAACTACAATACACAAAACGACATCTGCCTCACCTCACCTTTGCACCCTCGACCCATTCCATTTTCAATAAAGATGCCTTTTCCTTAAATGAACCCTTTCAGCATTCACAAATCTGACCCCTCCATAGTGGACTCTGGAATGTGCAGTTTGCCAAAGAACAAAAGACTCCCTTCTGTTCACTGAAGTACAGTCTGGAATTCTGTGAAGAGAAGCTCACTTCTGGGGCTTTGCATAAAACTAGACCTGACCTCCCGGGGCAGCCCTCACACTGATGGAGGCATGTGCCCCCTAGACAGTTCTCCATCCACCTCACGAACCTGGGGATGCCTCTGCAGCCCCAAAGTTTGACTTTCCCTGTTCTCTCTTTAACCTCTGACCTTCTTTCTCTGGTGCCAATTGACAAGAACGTCTTTTTTGTATCATCTATACATTCCCGGCTTCTTTTCCGTGGAGGAGAACAACCACACAGATAAGCAAATGGTTCAGGAACTTGGAAGGGAGAGGAGATGGTTCTCTAATTTTTTTCCTCTCATTTCAACTAGCATTTGAGTATCAATTTATTGGTCCGCAGCCATCGGTGCTTTAATGGGAGGCATTGTTTCAGAGACAACACAGAGGTAGATGGGACACAGTCCATTCTCTTAAATAGTTTATAACATGGTTGGAATGATGGTATACGGCAGTGCTCTAAGAACATGTACCTCCTACACCGAAGCAGCTGGTCCATATTACTTTTTAAATGGGGGATCATATTCCCATCAACCTAGGAGACTGGAAAATATGCATTGAGCTTCACCACCCTTCTGCTCCAGATCACAGAGCTCCCATTCTGTATCAAATCTGTAAACCAAGTAGATGCTTCCTGCCAAAGGGCACCCAGGGTTGCACATCAGGATAAGGCACCTTCCTCAGGAGATCACTAGGCATAAAAGTCCATGTATCCACCACAGCGGTGCTCAATTAGCAATGCTTATCCTAATTCTTGTAGTTATTTCTCTCTTCCCAAACTTCCACCCCCAAGAAGTTGCAAGTCACACAGTATTTATAAAAAGGCATCGCTGCCTTATGCAAGCTTACTGGTAGCTAAAAGGAGGCATCTAAAGGAAGGAGGAAAGAACCACACCATGCATTTATGAAGTGAGCAATTTTGCAAAAGAAACCAGAAACAACACTGCAGCAGTAAAAAAAAAGTCATAATCCCCAGGTTGACATCACATGCCTAATTTTTTGGTATATAAGTACACATGAACGGGATTTCCAATATCTCAGACTAGGGATTCTAATAAATTGAAAAATATAAATGCAGAAAATAAACTATACTACATTCCCATAAAATGCAAATTTCCTTACCAAAAATATAAATAATAAACAGTCCTTAAAAATCAACTCCAGAAGTTCAGTGATATCAATTTCAAAGAACACTGTTATTATGTAACATCTACCTTTTACGTACAAGTTTGGTGTCCTGAGTTCTACAAATATACCCCTTACCACTAAACATGTTAGAAAATGTATCTCAGTCTCCAAACTTAACTCTTTCTCCCTCAAGATTATAGCACACTTAATAAGTAGAATTTAAACATGGACAGGAACAGGCTATTCTGGGATTGCTTGCACAGCATTTTAGTAAGTGTGATTTTGCAAGCCCAGAACGAGGTGCTATGTGTGTTGAGTGCCATAGGAAGGCAATCTTATGCCCAACGGAATCCTGCACCTCACTGGGGTGCACTGCAGTAAATGACATTCCTGGGGGCCTGTACCCCTTTTAATTTTGCCTCCTGTACCACTGCAGATAACTCTCATAGAGCATTTGTGGTTTGCTGATGGGAATGATTTTATCCACCCTAAGTCAATTTTCATTCCCAGTTACATTCTTACTAAGAACTACCCATATATTAGTCTTTCATTATAAAATAATGCCCTGCTTTCAGATTCTCGCTCTATTTTGGTACATCCTTTTAAAATAAAATGCATGCCATTAAAACACATTTGTTCCACTGAGTCAGATTTTTGGACTCATTATGATGCTCTTTGTTGACACAATAGCTCCTTCAGATACACAACAATCTGTCATAAAAGACCCACACTTGGATGGGTGACTAAAGTGTTTTGCAAAGGCTGTCTTCTCAATGCAGTTGCTGTCAAAGACATATATTAATATTGTCCTAGTTAAAGAGTATTTAGTCTAAAGAGTGCAGACCATTTAAATAGAAAATGACTTCATGAGCTATTTCTGCAAGTTCAGTTACTTCTGAGAACACAAGGTTATTACATATTCAGTGGCAGAAATGAAGAGGAACTGACAGAAGTTTGTAATCCTGAGCACCTCACCAGGAACATAATCTCTGCCCAACTGGACTGTGGCATGGATTCCTAGTCATTAATTTTCCTCTTTGTTTTTCATAATCAATAAGCATTTCAGATTTCAACTTAAGTGAACTCTTTCCTTGTGTCAGTAGGAAAATTAACAGCCTATGTGAAAACACTACCAGTTTCAAAATATTAAAGTTGGGTCATCTGTTATAAAAATAAACCTGGAAATAAAAACGTGTTCTTCCCATCAGAATTGTTAAAACAGAGGGGTGACATAGCCTCCAAGAGTGAAGTCATGCTTTATTCTTAATCACACTTGATAGTCTTAGGACCCAAAGTTAACATTTTGGGCAATTAAAATGCCAAATTGAGCTTATACCAGGTAAATAGAAAGAAGAGGAAACACAGAATATATTTCAAAATTTCATTTCTGTAACATTTTATTTGCTCTGCTACCATTTAAATTCTTTTAAATGACTTTATCCTGAATGAATTTATTCTGAATTTAAATGAATAAATTCATTCAGTCTAGAAAGAGGGGAAATAGAATATAAATTGTAAGGCTGAAATATTTGATGGCCTATTGTATATTTAGAAATATAGAGCCAGAAAGAACCTTAGATTAAAACAAAGTCCAGAAACATTAAGTGATTTAAGATCACACAGCCAGTTGATGACAGAGACCAGAGTTTAATGTTTAATAAAATGTCTAGGAATGAACAAGAAAGATGCAGGGCCTATACAAAACTTTATGTGAAAAACATAAAAGAACATTGTTGAAGGGTGACACCTTATCCATTACTGGATGAGACGAATAATGTGAAAATATCAAATCTCTCTTAAATAAATCTGATGTCATCCCATTCATTACAAGGAAATTCTTGTCAAACCTTAATAAGAGTGAGAAAGACATCTGGAAGATTAAAAGGGTGGGGGGAAGGAAGGGAGCCAAGACATTTCCTTTTAATAAAATAAAATTAAATTTAAAAAAGAGAGATTATTGATACTATATATAAAAACTATATAGTTGCAAGGCTTAAAATACTGCTATACTGGCATAAGATTAGCTAGCGTGGCATTGAAAGAGTATAGCATGGCATACACAAAGCCCATGTACAAAAAATCTTAATATGTGAGAGAGGTAGTAATTCAAACCAAAGAGAGAAGAACTGTTCAATTTCTGAGATAATTGGTCACTATTAGAAAAATGTTAGATCCCTAATCTAAACAATATAGCAAAAATAAGGTCATTGTGAATTAAAGAGTCAAAGGTAAAAGAAGTAAAAAAATAGGAAGAATAAAAGGCAAATACAACAATTTTGAAATGGAAAAGGACTTTATAATACCAAAGAGAGAATCCATGAACAAAGAGATTAATCAATCTGAGTATATAAAAATATGAAAAGTCTATACCAGAAAATTCCATATGCTGAATTAAAAAATACGTAGGGAAAATTGTTACCACGTGATTGGCAAAGTGATGCTGTCCTTAATATATAAAGAGTATGTATAATCAATAATAAAAAAAAGAATGCACAGATAGAAAAATATACAAAGGACATGTCTGGCAATTTGAAAGATTAATGCAGTAATAAATAGGAAAAAATGTTCAACCTCAGAGGTAATCAGAGAAATGTAAGTTAAAGCATTTTAATACCATTTTCATCAACAAACTTGCCAAAAAAAATTATAGAAAATATTCAGAGTTAATGAGGACACAGAAAAAACAAAATACAGCTTATGGGAGCACAAATCAGTGTCAACATTTTGAAAGATTCTGTATCAATTGCTTAAAAATACAGGCTCATTGACCCAGCTACTCGATTGTAAGAATTTACTCTAAGGAAATGATCAGAGTGTGCACAAAGATATATCAATAAGGCTATTCATTAGAGTGTCATTAATGGTATAAATTTTAAAAAAACAAAACAAAACAAACAAAACAAACCCTAAATATTCAACAAAAAGGAACTAATTAAATAAATTTTGCCACTAATGACTATATGATGTAATACTAAATGGCCACTAAAATTAGTTTATAAAAGAATCCTTAATGCTTTGGGGAAAGGTTCACAATAGACTGTTAGGAAAAGAACCAAGGAACTTAACAGATAATCAAACAATTTTATGATTAAAATTATACTTAATATGTATATATCCTCAATGAGACTGGATACCCAAAAATATTAACTACAGCTCTGCCTAGGGTGATGAGATCATCAGTGCTATTTATTGTCTTCACTGGGTTTCTCCTAAACATCCTAATTTTCCACAATTAACAGTATTAATTTTCCAAAAGATTAATCATTCTAAGGGGCATTAAGATATACTAATATATCAAGGTATTAAAATTAAAATATTTAAATATATTAATACATTAAAATATGAATAGCCGATAAAATTTCATCTTGAACATACCGAGAATGTGGGGGGTAAGGAGAAAAGTCAACCCAAGGTGATCTCTTTTTTTTCCCCTATAAGTTTTCAAAATTTTATCATGGAAAATGTCAAGTATAAACAAAAGTAGAAAGAAAGTAAAATGATATCCCATTGACCCATCACCCAGCTTCAACATTCATCCACTTTTACTCCCCCTTGGAAGCAAATCCCAGACATCACATCATTCTTTTCATAAATACTTCGGTATGTATCTTTAAAAGATAGGGATGCTTTCTGTTACTGCTCTTTAAACATAATCAAAATAACATTATTACATAAGAATGATTCATAATACTCCTTTGACATCACCAAATATTCATCCAGTGTTCAAATTATCCCAACTGTCTCATAAACGTTTTGTTTTATTTTACTGTAGTGTGTTCAAACTGGAATCCAAATAGGGTCTATATGTTTATGTAAATCTTCTAATCTATAGGTTCCTCTCCATCTTTCTTTTTTTTCCTCTGGCAATTTCTCTGCTGAAATAATCCGGGTTGTTCATGCTGTAGGGTCTCCCGGGATCTGGATTTTACTTTGATTGCATTTCCATGGTGGTGTGGACAGGAGCATATTCCTCTGCCCCTCACATATCCTGAAAATATGTTACTCAGGTCTAGAAGCTTGGTCAGATTCAGGTTTGATTTCTTAACAAGTCTACCAAAAGGTGGTATTATATACTTCCAGGAATGATATAATGGCCGCTTGTATCTCTTCTTGTAATGTTCACAGCTATTGATAATTCTTGCCTAAACATACTATTCATTAAGGACTACAAAATGATGGTATCCCATCACTCCTTTTCATGTATTAGCTGGCACACTTCTACAGAGAAAATTTTCATGTGCTAGCTGCTTTGGGATACAAATTGTACAGCACAGTGAGTTAAATATTTGATTCTTTCTCTTTATTTACATTTGTAAAATAATGAGCTAGTTCCTCAGCTAGCGCAAATCTATACCTATAGCACTCCTATACCTTCCTGAAAAAGCTTTAAAAAGCATACCATTATTCTTGAAGAACAGCACCTTCAATGAAGCCTGCTCAGCCAGGAATAGTCTACCCATGACCTGTCACCCCGGATTCCTCTTTTCTGGATAACTCTGTGGTCCAGCACACACATGTTCCTTCCCACCACAGAGCCTTCGCACAAGCCGTTCCCTTAGCCTGAGATGCCTTCGCCTCTGCCCCACCTCCTGCTTCTAGTTAATTTCTGTTCATCTTTCAGATCCCAAGGGCCACTTTCTTTGGGAAGCCTTCCCACCCTCCAAATCTGGGTCAGGCTTATTTGTCACAGGCTCCTTTGTGTCAAAGTACTCACCTCAATTTGTAACTAAACGTCACTTTGTGTGATTACTTAATTATTGTCTGCTCCTCACGCCACAACTCTAAGCCTATTGAAGCAGTCGGCATATCTGTTCTGGGCCACCCTTATCCAGCCCCAGTGCCTAGTTCTGTGCCAGGTACATTACAGTTTCTAGGTAATTACATACTGAGTGGAAAGAAAGAATGAATGAATGAGTGAATGAGTTTGGGTTCTAATGCTATTTGCTTATCCCCAATTCATTCAAAAGACATTTACTGACCGGCATCATGTCAGGCGCCAGAAATTTTGAGTTGATCACAATCTAATCTAGGAAGTGGACAACTAAACAGACAATTCCAAGACAGTGTTTATGGCTCAGTCACACAGGGGAGTGAGCACAGAGTGATAACGAAGCACCTTGGCAGATGTGACAAGACACATTTAAATTAAAGCAGTATTCTCTGCTGGATAAGAGGCAGTATTAGATTGCCTCTTTAACACAGCTGGATTCAAATGAACGAGGACATAGGGACCGGAATGATTTTTTTTAAGACATTTAGTTCAACTCATTAAGACCAGTTTCTCTTACTATAACTCAAGGGTTTAAAGCTTGTGTCTGCAACATGAGTTCTATGAAGCTGTTGATGATAGAATTCTCTGGCCATAAATACACAACACAGATTAAGATCTTGAGACAAATAGAATGCCAAAAGGGATATTTTTTAGACTACTGCCCTCACAAAGCTAGAGGAAAACATACAATGAACTGTCTCAGTGATTCAGACCAAATATAATTGCTCAGTCACATAAAACACATCCTAAACCATCAACGCAAACTACTGGGTATAACAAATCACTTCATTAGCATAGATATTCTTCTTACAGAAATCTAGCTCCACTGAAATTTGGAGTTGTGATTACAGAGCTGTGATTGAATCAGGTAAAACTGTTCTATAGTCTGTTTTCTTCTGCAAGACTTAGGACCTTAAGGTACGTATGCTTTATGTTTCTTTATATCCCCAGTGTTTATCACACTACTGGCATAAAGTAAGAGCTTAGTAATGATAGAATAAGTGAACAAGTGAAATCAGATAGAAAAGCTTTAAAAATAATGCAGAAGACAGGCTTCCCTGGTGGCGCAGTGGTTGAGAATCCGCCTGCCGATGCAGAGGACGCGGGTTCGTGCCCCGGTACGGGAAGATCCCACATGCCGCAGAGCGGCTAGGCCCGTGAGCCATGGCCGCTGAGCCTGTGCGTCCGGAGCCTGTGCTCCACAACAGTGAGAGGCCCGCGTTCCGCAAAAAAAAAAAAAAAAAAAAAAAAAAAAAAAAAAAATGCAGAAGAGATGATGGATATAAATAAGATGACCATAAATTTATTGTGCAAATTGAAACAATTCTGAGAGTGAATGAGGATTCTCTCCATAAGTATACACTTAGACTCTCCCAAGCAAACCAACTGCTTCACTCTAGCAATAAGGAACCAATATGTGCGAAAAGATCAATCCATTATTTGTCTGCTTAAGACTTAGAAGAGTTTTGAGAAATGAGAGGGATGGTTTCATGGTCAAGATTACTTTAAAATGCTTCATAAATGAAGATATTTGAATGAGCAAAACAGATGAAAATACACTCAAACTCATTTGTCATCAGGGAAATTTAAAATAAAATCACAACGAGATTCCAGTACTCATCCAAGAGAATGGCTAAAGTCTAAAAATTGATAATAGGGACTTCCCTGGTGGCACAGTGGTTAAGAATCCACCTGCCAATGCAGGGGACACGGGATCGAGACCTGGTCCGGGAAGATCGCACATGCCGCGGAGCAACTAAGCCCGTGTGCCACAACTTCTGAGCCTGCCCTCTAGAGCCCATGAGCCACAACTACTGAAACCCACGTGCCACAACTACTGAAGCCCATGTGCCTAGAGCCTGTGCCCCTCAACAAGAGAAGCCACCACAATGAGAAGCCCGCACACCGCAAAGAAGAGTAGCTCCTGCTCGCCGCAACTAGAGGAAGCCCGTGCGCAGCAATGAAGACCCAACGCAGCCATAAATAAATAAATAAATAAATAAATAAATTTATTTATTTTTTTAAGAAAAATTAAAACTGATGACAGTATAAAGTATTAGCAAAGCTGTGGTAACACCAAAAACTCTCATACGTTACTGGTGGAAGTGTAAATCGGTACAAGCACTTTTAGAAAACCGTTTAATAGTACCTACTAAAGTTTAATATATGCCCTATGATCCAGCAACTCCATCTCACAAAAGAAATGCATACACATGTTCAACAAGTGACATTTACAAGAACGTTCACAGCAGTACTATTCACAACAGTCAAAAACTGGAAACAACTCAAATGTTCCCCAACAGTAGAATGGATAAACATATTACAAAATATCCAAACAGTTGAAAACTGCAAGGCAATAAAAATAAAGAAACTATTGCTACATGGTTGAATTTCACAAATAAAATGTTGAGCAAAAGAAGCCAAACACAAAAGAGTACATAGTATATGATTCCACTTAGATTAATGGAAAAGCGTATAAAATGTCTATCTATGGTGACAGAAGTCTTGACAATAGTTACCTGTGGGAGGAACCATAACTGAGAAGGACAGAAAAGGAGCTACCAGCGTTCTTAATCTAAAGAGTTCACTTTGTGATAATGTATTGAATTGTGCACTCAAGGCTGGTGTGCTTTTCTTTAATGTACATTCTACATTTCTATAATATACTTAGCCGAAAAACTATGAAAAAAAATATACCCAAGATATGATATTCTCATTCCTTCCTTTTCTCCCAAGACTTCTTAACTCAGCAGACATGCTGAGAAAAAAAAAAAATCACTTCATTCACCCCAGATCTATCTGAAAAGGCTCATGTGGCAGGTTGTCAATGTTTGAGGAGGAGGATGTTCTCTACACGGACCGACCCAACATTTTAGTCTTCAATTTTTTTTTTCCTAATTTTATTCACTGTTTTATTCAATACCAGACCAATAATGACCACCAGAAAATAAGAAATGATAGGTCACTGAATTTGACCCAATGATGAGGGCTACAATAGAACTTCAAAACTCACTGAGAAACTCTAAAAGCGATTTCAAGATCATTAGTACAGAAGCGTCTAAGAGAAACTGAAACATTTAAAATTCTGACTTCTTACATACTTGAAAGAACAAAAGAAAAGAGAAAAGAAGTATGTGGGTTAGTGTCCAGGGATAAGTGCAACCATTTGTTATGGGCTGAATTGTGTTTCCCTAAAATTCATATGTTGAAGTTCTAACTCCCAGTATCTCAGAATGTGACTATTTCAAGACAGGGTCCTTAAAGAGGTAATTAAGTTAAAAGAGTCATTAGGAGGGCTTCCCTGGTGGCGCAGTGGTTGAGAGTCCGCCTGCCGATGCAGGGGACACGGGTTCGTGCCCCGGTCCGGGAAGATCCCACGTGCCGCGGAGCGGCTGGGCCCGTGAGCCATGGCTGGGCCCGTGAGCCATGGCCGCTGCACGTCCGGAGCCTGCGCTCCGCAACGGGAGAGGCCACAACAGTGAGAGGCCCGCGTACCGCAAAAAAAAAAAAAAAGAGTCATTAGGATATATCTTAATCTGATATGACTGGTATCCTTAGAAGAGGAGGAAATTTGGACACAGACACCCCCAAAAAGAATATGATGTGAAAGACATAGGGAGAAGACGTCCATCTACAAGCCAATGAGAGAAGCCTCAGATGGGTCCTTCCCTTATAGCCCTCAGAAGAAACCAACCCTGCCGACACCTTGATCTTAGACTTCTAGCCTCTAGGACTGTGAGAAAATTAATTTCTGTTTTTAATCCACCCAGTCTATGGTACTTTGTTATGGCAGCCAGAGCAAACTAATACACCATTCACAGTGCAAAATTCAGAAACATCATTGCATCGGTTCATAGGTTCAATCCATAGGAACATCAATTTGTGAGTTGCTGTTACAGCCTGTCTATGTGGGTCTTGGATTGAAAACGCCTCTAAGGTACGGGCTGCATCTACTTAATTCATCAGTTCCACTTATCAAGCCTTCTCCTGCAGGTATGTGCTCAACACCTTTTTTCTTTCTTTTGCTTTGTTTGGAACACTAACTTATATTCCTCTCTCAGGGCCCACTTTTGTTTCATCCTCTCTTTGTATCTCTGTGACCCAGGAAGCAAAGAAATGAGACAAATCCTCCTGCTTCTACAAACAATGGGTATGAGAAGTGCCTGTCATAAAAACACAAAGAACATTTCTTTCCAGAAGATAAATGAATAGAGGTTTTACCTTCCCACTAAGATGAGAAAATGAAAAGGGGAAAAAGTCACAAAGACAGAGGGAAAAAATGGATTACACTAGAAAGTAAGGTGCTTCATTGAGGAATATTAAAGCTCTAATTGAACCTTTCCAGAACATCACTTATCTGCACCTTATCTGCCCAGTAGTGCAAAGATCCTGGTCCCATTGTGAGCTTCCCTAGTCTTCTAGTTCTACTTTTACCAGAGTAAATGCACTAAAACTTTCTTAAAATATACATCTGGCTATGCATAGCATAGACTTAATTCAACCGCACCTGTAGCAGACCTTCCAGAAATAATTTACAATAATGTGTCAGGATTAACCTTTTGATAAAACATATTTGTTGAAATGTAAAGCACTTTAAAGAGGTGAAGAGGTACATTTTTTATTACACAAATGCTGCATCAGCAAGTGGAGGGAGGCAAAAAATACTGGTGCTGAGAATAGCGATGAATCCGTTGGACTTCCTCTTTAGTGCTCTAAAACAGAAGCTTGGCATTTCAGCATGGGAAGAAGTGATTCACAACCAACTGCATCTTCCTTGGTTAGTCCTAGAAATGTCAAGCCCTGTAATTAATGAGGGACACTTGTGGGTCCACACACTCAATATGTAACATCGAAGGAGGAGTCTGCATCGCATCATTTTAAAATGTTCGCAGACATATGTTTTTAATATTCAATAGCCACCATCTGCAGAATTCGGGGATATCAGACATTCCTAGAGACCATCCAGTAAAACAGAAGAATTCAAACTGCCTAGGGGATAAAAGCTTTCAGTGTTGGAAGCAGCTAATGTACACTCAATTACTTTCAAACATTGGCCAATAGCCCACACCCATATTGTCCTTTCTTGAAAGGGAGGGGTAGGGGTAGAATCACCATGTTATTCTGGATACTGAACTCTACCAGTGTGGTTTTTTAATTAAATACATAATTAAATGACACATAACCAAAGATTAACCAAAATGAATCCAGCGTTCCTGCTACAGAACTTCTATTTCAGGACTGTCTAAACCAGACGACAGCAGTATGACAGTGCTAAGAGTAGTCTACGAGGGCTTCCCTGGTGGCGCAGTGGTTGAGAGTCAGCCTGCCGATGCAGGGGACACGGGTTCGTGCCCCGGTCCGGGAAGATCCCACATGCCGCGGAGCGGCTGGGCCCGTGAGCCATGGCCGCTGAGCCTGCGCGTCCGGAGCCTGTGCTCCGCAGCGGGAGAGGCCACAACAGTGACAGGCCCGCGTAACACACACACACAAAAAAAAAAAAAAAAAAAAAAAAAATTAACAGTAGTCTACAAGAAGCCGTGATCTTTCTGAAGGCAGCATTGTGCCTTGTGGTGGCTCTTCAATGCCTGCAAGAAACCCTAATCATTAATGGAGTTTGAGTGCTTTGCTTTCACTGCATGCAGTAGTAACTACAAAAACTTTAGCATACTGGAGTATACATAATATTTATAGAGTATTCAACATTTGTAAGTTATCTTACTGAAAGTCTCTGGTGCTCACAAATGTAGGTACCTGGCCAATTCTTCCACAATAAAATGTAAAAGAACCAAGGCTTTTAGGAAAAATTTCAATTTTACTAACCGAAAAAATATTCCTTAAAATTGACTCCACTTTCCCTTGGATGACTGTTTGAATCATAAAGCAAGGAAGGGGTACTACTGACTGCATAGCAGGGTCAGGCTTTACCTCAAGCTGTGTAAATGACCCCTTGGGCAAATCACTTAGCTTTGGTGGAAGGAACCACCTTCACCTCTCTCACAATCCAAGGACCTGTTCCAGAATGAACCATCTCTGAGAGCATCAAGCAACGTTCAAAACATCAACTGAAACGCTCTCACAGATCCTAACCAATAAGTCAATCAGCCCTTGCCTCATTTCAAAGAAAGATATTTGAAATCTGTGTTAAATATATTTATCCATCTAACTGCCAGGGCTTTTTTTTTTTTTTTTTTCTCTTTATTTTTATTTTTATTTATTTATTTATTTTTTTATTAGTTTCTGCTTTATAACAAAGTGAATCAGTCATACATACACATCTGTTCCCACATCCCTTCCCTATTGCGTCTCCCTCCCTCCCACCCTCCCCATCCCACCCCTCCAGGCGGTCACAAAGCACCGAGCTGATCTCCCTGTGCTCTGCGGCTGCTTCCCACTATCTATCTACCTTACGTTTGGTAGTGTATATATGTCCATGCCTCTCTTTCGCTTTGTCACAGCTTACCCTTCACCCTCCCCATATCCTCAAGTCCATTCTCAAGTAGGTCTGTGTCTTTATTCCCGTTTTACCCCTAGGTTCTTCATGACATTTTTTTTTTTTTAATTCCATATATATGTGTTAGCATACGGTATTTGTCTTTCTCTTTCTGACTTACTTCACTCTGTATGACAGACTCTAGGTCTATCCACCTCATTACAAATAGCTCAGTTTCATTCCTTTTTATGGCTGAGTAATATTCCATTGTATATATGTGCCACATCTTCTTTATCCATTCATCCGATGATGGACACTTAGGTTGTTTCCAGCTCCGGGCTATTGTGAATAGAGCTGCAATGAACATTTTGGTACATGTCTCTTTTTGAATTATGGTTTTCTCAGGGTATATGCCTAGTAGTGGGATTGCTGGGTCATATGGTAGTTCTATTTTTAGTTTTTTAAGGAACCTCCATACTGTTCTCCATAGTGGCTGTACCAATTCACATTCCCACCAGCAGTGCAAGAGTGTTCCCTTTTCTCCACACCCTCTCCAGCATTTATTGTTTCTAGATTTCTTGATGATGGCCATTCTGACTGGTGTGAGATGATATCTCATTGTAGTTTTGATTTGCATTTCTCTAATGATTAATGATGTTGAGCATTCTTTCATGTGTTTGTTGGCAGTCTGTATATCTTCTTTGGAGAAATGCCTATTTAAGTCTTCTGCCCATTTTTGGATTGGGTTGTTTGTTTTTTTGCTATTGAGCTGCATGAGCTGTTTATAAATTTTGGAGATTAATCCTTTGTCAGTTGCTTCATTTGCAAATATTTTCTCCCATTCTGAGGGTTGTCTTTTGGTCTTGTTTATGGTTTCCTTTGCTGTGCAAAAGCTTTGAAGTTTCATTAGGTCCCATTTGTTTATCTTTGTTTTTAGTTCCATTTCTCTAGGAGGTGGGTCCAAAAGGATCTTGCTGTGATTTATGTCATAGAGTGTTCTACCTATGTTTTCCTCTAAGAGTTTGATAGTTTCTGGCCTTACATTTAGGTCTTTAATCCATTTTGAGCTTATTTTTGTGTATGGTGTTAGGGAATGATCTAATCTCATACTTTTACATGTCCCTGTCCAGTTTTCCCAGCACCACTTATTGAAGAGGCTGTCCTTTCTCCACTGTACATTCCTGCCTCCTTTATCAAAGATAAGTTGGCCATATGTGCATGGGTTTATCTCTGGGCTTTCTATCCTGATCCACTGATCTATCTTTCTGTTTTTATGCCAGTACCACACTGTCTTAATTACTGTAGCTTTGTAGTATAGTCTGAAGTCAGGGAGCCTGATTCCTCCAGCTCTGTTTTTCGTTCTCAAGATTGCTTTGGCTATTCGGGGTCTTTTGTTTTTCCAAACAAATTTTGAAATTTTTTGTTCTAGTTCTGTGAAAAATGCCAGTGGTAGTTTGATAGGGATTGCATTGAATCTGTAGATTGCTTTGGGTAGTAGAGTCATTTTCACAATATTGATTCTTCCAATCCAGGAGCATGGTATATCTCTCCATCTATTTGTATCCTCTTTAATTTCTTTCATCAGTGTCTTATAATTTTCTGCATACAGGTCTTTTGTCTCCTTAGGTAGGTTTATTCCTAGATATTTTATTCTTTTTGTTGCAATGGTAAATGGGAGTGTTTTCTTGATTTCATTTTCAGACTTTTCATCATTAGTGTACAGGAATGCCAGAGATTTCTGTGCATTAATTTTGTATCCTGCTACTTTACCAAATTCATTGATTAGCTCTAGTAGTTTTTCAGTAGCATCTTTAGGATTCTCTATGTATAGTATCATGTCATCTGCAAACAGTGACAGCTTTACTTCTTCTTTTCCAATTTGGATTCCTTTTATTTCCTTTTCTTCTCTGATTGCTGTGGCTACAACTTCCAAAACTAGGTTGAATAAGAGTGGTGAGAGTGGGCAGCCTTGTCTTGTTCCTGATCTTAGTGGAAATGGTTTCAGTTTTTCACCATTGAGGACAATGTTGGCTGTGGGTTTGTCATATATGGCCTTTATTATGTTGAGGAAAGTTCCCTCTATGCCTACTTTCTGCAGGGTTTTTATCATAAATGGGTGTTGAATTTTGTCGAAAGCTTTCTCTGCATCTATTGAGATGATCATATGGTTTTTCTCCTTCAACTTGTTAATATGGTGTATCACATACTGCCAGGGCTTTTGAACCAAGCTTTTAAGAGCAAGTAAATAAAACTTTATTGGCTCAATAAAGACTGATGGCCAGGGTTCTATAGTCACCATTACTGTGAAGAACAGAACTCCACTAACTTATGAAATAAAAACCAAGTATCCCCAAACTAAAAAAGTGACATTCGTATTCAACAGCATCATCATTTAGTTTAAAAAGTGAATCTTAAATCCGGGATCAGTAATCAGAAAAGGAAAACAAAAAAGCCCTCTAGAAAAGAAACTGAGCTACAGTTTCTCCTTATCATGAAGAAAATTATCTTATCCCAGGATTTCCTGCTAACCCATCAGTTGAACAATATTTCGTATAATAAGTATTTCCTAGGTTCAAAAATATTAGCTAGACCTGCCTTTTGGCTCCTTTGACAATGAGAGGTTTCTTACCAAATGATTAAGAGAGCACAGGTCCAAGGAGGAAAATTACCCTATTCCCAACCACCGTCATAACAAAGCTGAAACAAAGGTTTAAAAAGCACAGTCACAAGATGAAGAAGGGCTCATACATCTATTAGGTTTCTTTACAAACAAAATAAAGGAAAAACCAGATTTGCAAGTAGATACAAGGAAAACAAATATTTTTATTTTCAATTCACCAGCTCTTCTTTTCTCCTTCTTCTTTTCCCCCCAAATAAACTACCTCATTATAGCTTTGTAACTGCTTCTTGACTCAGGAACACTGAAGAGTGATTATCTTATTTCCACAGGAGGGAAAATATGTACCTATCTCAACACCCCTTCAATACCACAGGAATACAACTTGTCCCAAAAGTTTGCAGAGATGGTTTCCTTTCTGTGAGCATTCTACACAGGACAAAGTGCAGTGCCAAATCAGCTAGAATTTCTTCTCTCAGAGAAGAGTTTCCAACATTTCCATTAAGGTGGACTATGTCAAAGAAAAGCTCAAAAAAGAAGTCAAATGCCCTGGACCTCACAGCCAAAGGAGACCTCAGACTGATTTCCCTTAAAACAAAAACAAAAACAAAACAAAACAAAAATTAGGTTTGCCACCTTTCACCTATTCAAAAATAAGCCAAATATATGGTTTTTATAATCAAGGATTCAGAAAAAAGGAAAACCATTGCTTTCAATGATCTAGATTCTCCATGATTTGTCCCTCTATATATATATATATATATATATTTTTTTTTTTTTTTTTTTTTTGCGGTACGCGGGCTTCTCACTGCTGTGGCCTCTTCCGTTGCGGAGCACAGGCTCCGGACGCGCAGGCTCAGTGGCCATGGCTCACGGGCCCAGCCGCTCCGCGGCATGTGGGATCTTCCCAGACGAGGGCACGAACCCGTGTCCCCTGCATCTCAGGCGGACTCTCAACCACTGCGCTACCAGGGAAGCCCCAGTCCCTCAATATTTTAACAGCAACATTTGAAAAGAAATGCTAAGCGTTTCTCCATTTTCTCCATTTAAATGAATGTCTATTTCAACTAAATAGTCATTCGTGTTGTGCAAGGTAAAAAAAAATGCAAGGGCCAGTTTTGTGTATTTTTGTGTGTATTTTTTCAATTTACAAGAAAAAAGCAAAAAATCATTTTATTTATTTATTTATTGGAAAATATATTTTGCAAAGGTATGCGGCTTTCACTAAGTTTAAAGCTCTGTTTTCAACCCCAAAGTTAACAATTCTTTTCCAAAGTCCAACTGTCTGGGGGCCACTAACCAGACAAAGGTTTTTTAAAAAGTTAAAAACACACAAAAAAATTGAAACTAGAAGAATCTTAATCTACACCAGCCTCAAAAATAATATTCTCCCTTAGTCTGTCAGAGGTTTGTCAAGTATTGTTGAAATTACACATTCTTCCCTTGATAAATGTTTTTCCACAATTAAAGGAGGATCAGAACTCTGCTTAATCATTAGTGCAAGCAACAGGGAACTGACTGTATATTCCCCAAAATAGAACTCTAGTTGTCACCCAAACTTTATCAGGAAGATCGTCTTACTTAGAATCAGGGACTACATGTAAATAAAGGTACTTAAGTTATGAAAAAATTCCTAGGAAGTACCAGAGGAAATTTTAATATTTATATCATTTAAAAATAGAAAACAAGTGTTTGACCAAGCTTAGATGTGCTTTGGTAGGATGCTGAAAGAAATTTTAGCTATTATCTCCAGGGATCTCTTATTATATGTTTCACCCTTACCCAAAGCAAGGTAAACAAACAATGGCTTAGAACCTTTTTCTATCATAAATTTCTATAAAATCAGTAAAGTACAGAGGGCAAAATAGGTCTTATGTAGAATGAACAGTCTAGATGTATTTGTAATTAATTCTCTACCATGATCACCTTTTCCCACTAGCTAATAGATTTTGGCTCGATATTGGTATATGTTTAATAGAAATCATTCATGGACTCTCCAAATTCAGTTCAATAGCTCAAGAAAGTCAACTAAGGGTCTCCCAAGTTTTCTTATCTGTAAATGCCAGTCTTGTATTATCTTGGCATCCTCCACAGCGCCCTGTACAGGAGCTACCTGGAGCAGCCCATGTTGAACCAATTTAAACAAAATGTCAATGATCTTATATTCATCAAATAATCACATCAAGTTCTTGCCACAATGGGGAGTTGACTTCGGAAAAAAATATTATGAAAAGATTAGCAAATATAGGGGAGAAATCACCCATTTTTTCCCTAGAGTTTTGTGTGCAAAAGAAAATACTAGATAAGAACTAATTCCAGCTAACAATGAGTACTCGGGGCTTCATCATTAAATCCTTTGGAAATGTTAACGTTATACCTTAAGATAAATATTACTCCCATTTTACAGAAGAGGAAGCTGAGGCTTAAGAGAGGATAATTAGCTCTCCTCGCCTCCTCTTCTTCCTCCTCCTCCTCCTCCTCCTCCCCTGCCCGGGGACCCTCTCCCCTCCCTCAATCGCCCCCTCCTCTCGCCGCCTCCTCTCCTCTCCCCTCCCCTCCCTCCTCCTCCTTCCCCGAGTGGCCGGCCGGGCCAGAGAAAGAGAGACCGAGAGACAGAGAGACAGAGGTGGCTGCGAGGAGGCGTAACGGTAAACTGGGAAGCAGACTCCTGAGTTCACAGCTGGCCTGTGGTTTTTGCATCTCATCAGGGAGCTCCTCCTCGTACAGCTTTGGAGCCGGAGGAAGATGGCGGAAGAGTAAGACGCGGAGATCACCTTCCTCCCCACAGATACATCAGAAATTCATCTACACGTGGAACAACTCCAACAGAACACCTACTGAACGCTGACAGAAGACCTCAGACCCCCCAAAAGGCAAGAAACTCCCCACATACCTGGGTAGGTCAAAAGAAAAAAAGAATAAACAGAGACAATAGGATATGGACGGGACCTACACCAGTGGGAGGGAGCCGTGAAGGAGGGAAGGTTTCTACACACTACAAGCCCCTTCGTGGGCGGAGACTGCAGGTGGCGGAGGGGGAAAGCTTCGGAGTAGCGGAGGAGAGCACAGCAACAGGGGTGCGGAGGGCAAAGCGGAGAGATTTTGGCACAGAGGATCGGTGCCCTCAGGCACACACCAGCCCGAGAGGCTTGTCTGCTCGGCCACCGGGGCGGGCGGGGCTGGGAGCTGAGGCTCGGGTATCGGCTTTCAGTCGGAGCGCAGGGAGAGGACTGGGGCTGGCGGCAGGAAGAGAGCCTGAAGGGGTTAGTGCTAGCCCGGAGGGAGTCCGGGGAAAGGGTCTGGAGCTACTGGAGAGGCAAGAGACTTTTTTCCCTTTTGTTGCCTGGTGCGCGAGGAGAGGGCATTCCCCTCCCTCCCCTCTGCCTGAGTGAGCCAGAGCCCCCGAATCAGCGGCTCCTTTAAACCCGTCCTGTCTGAGCGAAGAACGGACGCCCTCCGGCGACCTACGCGCAGAGGCGGGGCCAGGTCCAAGGCTGAGACCCGGGAGTTGTGAGAGCAGAGACAGGGAAATCTCTCTGTGCAGCCTCGGAGGCAGTGGATTAAAGCTCCACGGTCCATTTGATGTGCCCTGCGTCTGTGGAGTGTATGAATGGACAGCGAATCATCCCAAATTGAGGAAGTGGACTTTGAGGACAAGATTTAAGACTTTCCCCCCTTTTTACAACGAATTATCCCAAATTAAGGAGGTGGACTTAGCAAGATTTCAGACTTCTCGCCCTTTTCCTCTTTTTAGAACGAATTATCCCAAATCGAGGAGGTGGACTTGGAGAGCAAGATTTTTGATTTTTCC
The DNA here is from genome assembly GCF_949752795.1 of Hyperoodon ampullatus. NCBI lineage: Eukaryota > Metazoa > Chordata > Mammalia > Artiodactyla > Ziphiidae > Hyperoodon > Hyperoodon ampullatus. Next base: position 88,558,619 of record NC_136923.1, read on the forward strand.
CCCTGCTCTCTTTTTGTGAATGTGTGTTTGTAATCTTCTGTGTAAGATTCTCTCTGTATAGCTTTGCTTCCACCATATGTCCCAGGGTTCTATCGGTCCGTGTTTTTTTTTTCAATAATTACTTTTCAATTTTAATAACGCTACTATATTTCATACTTTATTCTATTTTACTTTACCTGCTCTTTCTTTTTTTCCTACCTTCCCTTCCTCCCTCCCTCCCTCCGCTCCTCCTTTCCTTCTTTCTTTTTCTTTCCTCCCTCCCTCCCTCCCACCCTTCTTCTTTCCACTTTCTTTTTATTTCCTTCCTCCCTCCCTCCCTCCTGTCTTTCTTTCTTTCTTTCCTTCCTCCCTCCCTCCCTCCCTCCCTTCTTCCATTCACTCTTTCTTTTGCTTTCATTCCTCCCTCCCTCCCTCCTTTCTTTCCTTCTTTCTTTCCATCCTCCCTCCCTCCCTCCCTCCTTTCTTTCTTTTTTCCTTCCTTCCTTCCTTTCTTCCCTTCTTCCTTTCTTTCCCTCTCTCGTTCTTTCTTCTACTAATTCTTTCTTTCTAATTTTTCTCACTGTTATTCTGAGCCGGGTGGATGAAAGGCTCGTGGTGCTGCAGCCAGGAGTCAGTGCTGTGCCTCTGAAGTGGGAGAGCCAACCTCAGGACACGGGTCCACAAGAGACCTCCCAGCTCCACATAATATCAAGCAGCGAAAATCTCCTAGGGATCTCCATCTCAACACCAGCACCCAGCTTCACTCAACGACCAGCAAGCTACAGTGCTGGTCACCCTATGCCAAGCAACTAGCAAGGCAGGAACACAACCCCACCCATTAGCAGAGAGGCTACCTAAAAACATAATAAGGCCACAGGCACCCCAAAACACACCACCAGACGTGGACCTGTCCACCAGAAAGACAAGATCGAGCCTCAACCACCAGAGCACAGGCATTAGTCCCCCCCACCAGGAAGCCTACACAACCTACTGAAGCAACCTTAGCCACGGGGGACAGACACCAAAAACAACGGGAACTACGAATCTGCAGCCTGCAAAAAGGAGACCCCAAACACAGTAACATAAGCAAAATGAGAAAGCAGAAAAACACACAGCAGGTGAAGGAGCAAGATAAAAACCTACCAGACCTAACAAATGAAGAGGTAATAGGCAGTCTACCTGAAAAAGAATTCAGAATAATGATAGTAAAGATGATCCAAAATCTTGGAAATAGGATAGACAAAATGCAAGAAACAGTTAACAAGGACCTAGAAGAACTAAAGATGAATCAAGCATCGATTAAAAACACAATAAATGAAATGAAAAATACTCTAGATGGGATCAATAGCAGAATAACTGAGGCAGAAGAACGGATAAGTGAGGTGGAAGATAAAATAGTGGAAATAACTGATGCAGAGCAAAATAAAGAAAAAAGAATGAAAAGAATAGAGGACAGTCTCAGAGACCTCTGGGACAACATTAAACGCACCAACATTCGAATTATAGGGGTTCCAGAAGAAGAAGAGAAAAAGAAAGGGACTGAGAAAATATTTGAAGAGATTATAGTTGAAAACTTCCCTAATATGGGAAAGGAAATAGTTAATCAAGTCCAGGAGGCACAGAGAGTCCCATACAGAATAAATCCAAGGAGAAATACGCCAAGACACATATTAATCAAACTGTCAAAAATTAAACACAAAGAAATCATATTAAAAGCAGCAAGGGAAAAACAACAAATAACACACAAGGGAATCCCCATCAGGTTAACAGCTGATCTCTCAGCAGAAACTCTACAAGCCAGAAGGGAGTGGCAGGACATAATTAAAGTGATGAAGGAGAGAAACCTGCAACCAAGATTACTCTACCCAGCAAGGATCTCATTCAGATTTGATGGAGAAATTAAAACGTTTACAGACAAGCAAAAGCTGAGAGAGTTCAGCACCACCAAACCAGCTTTACAACAAATGCTAAAGGAACTTCTCTAGGCAAGAAACACAACAGAAGGAATATACCTACAATAACGAACCCAAAGCAATTAAGGAAATGGGAATAGAAACATACATATCAATAATTACCTTAAATGTAAATGAACTAAATGCTCCCACCAAAAGACACAGAGTGGCTGAATGGATACAAAAACAAGACCCATATATATGCTGTCTACAAGAGACCCACTTCAGACCTAGAGACACATACAGATTGAAAGTAAGGGGATGGAAAAAGATATTCCATGCAAATGGAAATCAAAAGAAAGCTGGAGTAGCAATTCTTATATCAGACAAAATAGACTTTAAAATAAAGACTATTAGAAGAGACAAAGAAGGACACTACATAACGATAAAGGGATCGATCCAAGAAGAAGATATAACAATTGTAAATATTTATGCACCCAACATAGGAGCACCTCAATACATAAGGCAAATACTAACAGCCATAAAAGGGGAAATCGACAGTAACACAATCATAGTAGGGGACTTTAACACCCCACTTTCACCTATGGACAGATCATCCAAAATGAAAATAAATAAGGAAACACAAGCTTTAAATGATACATTAAACAAGATGGACTTAGTTGATATTTATAGGACATTCCATCCAAAAACAACAGAATACACATTTTTCTCAAGTGCTCATGGAACATTCTCCAGGATAGATCATATCTTGGGTCACAAATCAAGCCTTGGTAAATTTAAGAAAATTGAAATTGTATCAAGTATCTTTTCCGACCACAATGCTATGAGACTAGACATCAATTACAGGAAAAGATCTGTAAAAAATACAAACACATGGAGGCTAAACAATACACTACTCAATAACGAAGTGATCACTGAAGAAATCAAAGAGGAAATTAAAAAATACCTAGAAACAAATGACAATGGAGACACGACGACCCAAAACCTATGGGACGCAGCAAAAGCAGTTCTAAGGGGGAAGTTTATAGCAATACAATCCCACCTTAAGAAACAGGAAACATTTCGAGTAAACAACCTGACGCTGCACCTAAAGCAATTAGAGAAAGAAGAACAAAAATCCCCCAAAGTTAGCAGAAGGAAAGAAATCATAAAGATCAGATCAGAAATAAATGAAAAAGAAATGAAGGAAACAATAGCAAAGATCAATAAAACTAAAAGCTGGTTCTTTGAGAAGATAAACAAAATTGACAAACCATTAGCCAGACTCATCAAGAAAAGAAGGGAGAAGACTCAAATCAATAGAATTAGAAATGAAAAAGGAGAAGTAACAACTGACACTGCAGAAATACAAAAGATCATGAGAGATTACTATAAGCAACTCTATGCCAATAAAATGGACAACCTGGAAGAAATGGACAAATTCTTAGAAATGCACAACCTACCAAGACTGACTCAGGAAGAAATAGAAAATATGAACAGACCAATCACAAGCACTGAAATTGAAACTGTGATTAAAAATCTTCCATCAAACAAAAGCCCAGGACCAGACGGCTTCACAGGCGAATTCTATCAAACATTTAGAGAAGAGCTAACACCCATCCTTCTCCAACTCTTCCAAACAATATCAGAGGAAGGAACACTCCCAAACTCATTCTACGAGGCCACCATCACCTTGATACCAAAACCAGGCAAGGATGTCACAAAGAAAGAAAACTACAGGCCAATATCACTGATGAACATAGATGCAAAAATCCTCAACAAAATACTAGCAAACAGAATCCAACAGCACATTAAAAGGATCATACACCATGATCAAGTGGGGTTTATTCCAGGAATGCAAGGATTCTTCAATATACGCAAATCAATCAATGTGATACACCATATTAACAAGTTGAAGGAGAAAAACCATATGATCATCTCAATAGATGCAGAGAAAGCTTTCGACAAAATTCAACACCCATTTATGATAAAAACCCTGCAGAAAGTAGGCATAGAGGGAACTTTCCTCAACATAATAAAGGCCATATATGACAAACCCACAGCCAACATTGTCCTCAATGGTGAAAAACTGAAACCATTTCCACTAAGATCAGGAACAAGACAAGGCTGCCCACTCTCACCACCCTTATTCAACCTAGTTTTGGAAGTTGTAGCCACAGCAATCAGAGAAGAAAAGGAAATAAAAGGAATCCAAATTGGAAAAGAAGAAGTAAAGCTGTCACTGTTTGCAGATGACATGATACTATACATAGAGAATCCTAAAGATGCTACCGAAAAACTACTAGAGCTAATCAATGAATTTGGTAAAGTAGCAGGATACAAAATTAATGCACAGAAATCTCTGGCATTCCTGTACACTAATGATGAAAAATCTGAAAATGAAATCAAGAAAACACTCCCATTTACCATTGCAACAAAAAGAATAAAATATCTAGGAATAAACCTACCTAAGGAGACAAAAGACCTGTATGCAGAAAATTATAAGACACTGATGAAAGAAATTAAAGAGGATACAAATAGATGGAGAGATATACCATGCTCCTGGATTGGAAGAATCAATATTGTGAAAATGACTCTACTACCCAAAGCAATCTACAGATTCAATGCAATCCCTATCAAACTACCACTGGCATTTTTCACAGAACTAGAACAAAAAATTTCAAAATTTGTTTGGAAAAACAAAAGACCCCGAATAGCCAAAGCAATCTTGAGAACGAAAAACGGAGCTGGAGGAATCAGGCTCCCTGACTTCAGACTATACTACAAAGCTACAGTAATTAAGACAGTGTGGTACTGGCATAAAAACAGAAAGATAGATCAGTGGATCAGGATAGAAAGCCCAGAGATAAACCCATGCACATATGGCCAACTTATCTTTGATAAAGGAGGCAGGAATGTACAGTGGAGAAAGGACAGCCTCTTCAATAAGTGGTGCTGGGAAAACTGGACAGGGACATGTAAAAGTATGAGATTAGATCATTCCCTAACACCATACACAAAAATAAGCTCAAAATGGATTAAAGACCTAAATGTAAGGCCAGAAACTATCAAACTCTTAGAGGAAAACATAGGTAGAACACTCTATGACATAAATCACAGCAAGATCCTTTTGGACCCACCTCCTAGAGAAATGGAACTAAAAACAAAGATAAACAAATGGGACCTAATGAAACTTCAAAGCTTTTGCACAGCAAAGGAAACCATAAACAAGACCAAAAGACAACCCTCAGAATGGGAGAAAATATTTGCAAATGAAGCAACTGACAAAGGATTAATCTCCAAAATTTATAAACAGCTCAGGCAGCTCAATAGCAAAAAAACAAACAACCCAATCCAAAAATGGGCAGAAGACTTAAATAGGCATTTCTCCAAAGAAGATATACAGACTGCCAACAAACACATGAAAGAATGCTCAACATCATTAATCATTAGAGAAATGCAAATCAAAACTACAATGAGATATCATCTCACACCAGTCAGAATGGCCATCATCAAGAAATCTAGAAACAATAAATGCTGGAGAGGGTGTGGAGAAAAGGGAACACTCTTGCACTGCTGGTGGGAATGTGAATTGGTACAGCCACTATGGAGAACAGTATGGAGGTTCCTTAAAAAACTAAAAATAGAACTACCATATGACCCAGCAATCCCACTACTAGGCATATACCCTGAGAAAACCATAATTCAAAAAGAGGCATGTACCAAAATGTTCATTGCAGCTCTATTCACAATAGCCCAGAGCTGGAAACAACCTAAGTGTCCATCATCGGATGAATGGATAAAGAAGATGTGGCACATATATACAATGGAATATTACTCAGCCATAAAAAGGAACGAAACTGAGCTATTTGTAATGAGGTGGATAGACCTAGAGTCTGTCATACAGAGTGAAGTAAGTCAGAAAGAGAAAGACAAATACCGTATGCTAACACATATATATGGAATTAAAAAAAAAAAAAATGTCATGAAGAACCTAGGGGTAAAACTGGAATAAAGACACAGACCTACTTGAGAACGGACTTGAGGATATGGGGAGGGTGAAGGGTAAGCTGTGACAAAGCGAAAGAGAGGCATGGACATATATACACTACCAAACGTAAGGTAGATAGATAGTGGGAAGCAGCCGCAGAGCACAGGGAGATCAGCTCGGTGCTTTGTGACCGCCTGGAGGGGTGGGATAGGAAGGGTGGGAGGGAGGGAGACGCAATAGGGAAGGGATGTGGGAACAGATGTGTATGTATGACTGATTCACTTTGTTATAAAGCAGAAACTAATAAAAAATAAAAAAATTAAAAAAAAAAAAAAAAAAAGAGAGGATAATTAACTTGCTCCACTACAGCACAGGAGAAAATCTGAATCTCAGAGCAATGGAAGCTTGGCTGTGGACTCAAAAATCTAGAGGGCATTACATATTTTACACAATCTCTAAATGATGATTTTTTTTTAATTTTGTAAGTTTTGTTTCAGTTACATAGCTGATACAATTTTTTATCAGTTCATTGACAGGACTATACACCTATCCCACTCAATAGCTTATAAAATCCAAATTTTACATCTAGTTAGCGAGAATAATTACTTAAAATAGGAGCCACCAGATGGTATAAACATGCGCTATCCAATATGGTAGCCACTAGCCATATGTAGCTTTTGAGCACTTGAAACAAGGCAAAGCCAATTTGAGATGTAATGTAAGTACTAACACGCATAAAACTTCAAAAACTAAAGAAGGTAAAATATCTCAATAATTTTTATTTCGATTACATGTTGAAATTATATGTTCAATATCAGAGTTAAAATATATTACCAAAAATAATTTCATTCGTTTCTTTTTCCTTTTTTAATGGGACTAACTATTAGAAAATTTAAAATTATGTATGTGGCTCACGTTTGTGGCTCTCATTATATTTCTCTTGGACAGCAGTGGGTAAACTGTTAAGAATATCCTTCTGTTCTCACCTTCAGCACAAGATGAGAATTACAAAGTTGATATGTGAGCCCATGACACCTAATTTGCTAGTTAAAGCTTTGCTGACACCAAATGTGTGGATTTTAATCATTATTCAATCATTCTTTCATTCAGTTAAATAATTATTTATTGAGCAATTGCTATGTTGTAGACGAAATAAGGCAAAGTCTAGGGAATTTTATAAGGAACATTTTAGGCAAGGTCCCAATCACACAACTTAATACTTCGGTCATAGGGCTGTAGCTATTTGCAGTAAAAACTAAATGGCATATTTGGAGCATATTTAAAATATGGCAAGTTGGGAAGGGGATGGTGTCAACAACAATTCAAGGATTTCATTAATTGGATATGTGAGGTGGGTTGATTTAAAGCTAAAACTGTCTAATGTAAATTTCAAGCTTAATCAGAAGATAAAGTAATCATGCAAATGCAATTTCAACTCAAGAGGGGACAAGATCTCTTTCAAATCTAATCCTCACCCCATCCACCTGCGTAGCCATGGTGGAGATTAATTGCATTTCACTTTAGCCATACTACTATAATTATCTGCTAGACTTTCTTACTAAAATCAATGAAAGTGACCAAATAT